>NW_027362836.1:5705091-6325182 GCF_046119375.1 Phyllobates terribilis
TCAGCCTCCACCACCACTATACCACCAGGGTGACCGTGGTCCGTGTTGCCATTATTGAAAGTTCCTCAGTCCTTATTTTTGTCAGCTTTTGCTTGGAAGGCATAAGCAAAGACTGTGGGAGACCCACTCCCCAATAATGGGAATAATATATTTAAAATGCTGTACTGTATGGCTCTTGTAAGGGGCATTAAAAGCGTCTTGTTAAGCTACTGCGACCTCCACCACTTTTCCGAGGGCCATTAAAAGCGTCTTTTTAAGCTACTGGGACGTCCACCACTTTTCCGAGGAGCATTAAAACCGTCTTGTTAATCTACTGGGACTTCCACGTCTCTTCCAAGGGGCATTCAAACCGTCTTGTTAAGCTACTGCGATCTCCAGCACTTTTCCGAGGGGCATTAAAAACGTCTTGTTAAGCTAGTTGGACCTCCACGTCTCTTCCAAGGGGAATTCAAACTGTCTTGTTAAGCTACTGGGACATCCACGTCTCTTCCAAGGGGCATTCAAACCGTCTTGGTAAGCGACTGCGACCTCCACCTCTTTTTCGAGGGGCATTAAAAGCGTCTTATTAAGCTACTGGGACCTCCACCACTTTTCCGAGAAGGATTAAAACCGTCTTGCTAAGCTACTGGGACCTCCACGTCTCTTCCAAGGGGCATTCAAACCGTCTTCTTAAGCTACTGGGACCTCCACATCTCTTCCAAGGGGCATTCAAACCGTCTTGTTAAGCTACTGGGACCTCCACGTCTCTTCTCAGAGGCATTAAAAGCGTCTTCTTAAGCTACTGGGACCTCCACCACTTTTCCGAGGGGCATTAAAACCGTATTTTTAAGGTACTGGTAGCTCCACGTCTCTTCCAAGGGGCATTCAAACCGTCTTGTTAAGCTACTGGGACCTGCACCACTTTTCCAAGGGGCATTCAAACAGTCTTGTTAAGCTACTGCGAACTCCACCACTTTTCCAAGGGGCATTAAAACCATCTTGTTAAGCTACTGGGACCTCCACCACTTTTCCGAGGGGCATTAAAAGCATCTTGTTAAGCTATTGGGACCTCCACCACTTTTCTGAGGAGCATTAAAACCGTCTTGTTAAGCTACTGGGACCTCCACGTCTCTTCCAAGGGGCATTCAAACCGTCTTGTTAAGCTACTTAGACCTCCATGTCTCTTCTGAGGACATTAATAGCGTCTTGTTAAGCTACTGTGACCTCCACCACTTTTCCGAGGGGCATTCAAACCGTCTTGTTAAGCTACTGGGACCTCCACGTCTCTTCCAAGGGGCATTCAAACAGTCTTGTTAAGCTACTGGGACCTCCACGTCTCTTCCAAGGGGCATTCAAAGCGTCAGGTTAAGCTACTGGGACCTCCACCACTTTTCCGAGGGGCATTAAAAGCATCTTGTTAAGCTACTGGGACCTCCACCACTTTTCCGAGGAGCATTAAAACCATCTTGTTAAGCTACTGGGACCTCCACCACTTTTCCGAGGAGCATTAAAACCATCTTGTTAAGCTACTGTGACCTCCACGTCTCTTCCAAGGAGCATTCTGACCGTCTTGCTAAGCTACTGCGACCTCCACCACTTTGGCGAGGGGCATTAAAACCGACTTGTTAAGCTACTGGGACCTCTACGTCTCTTCAAAGGGGCATTTAAACCGTCTTGTTAAGCTTCTGGGACCTAAACGTCTCTTCCAAGGGGCATTCAAACCGTCTTGTTAAGCTACTGCGACCTCCACCACTACTCAAAGGGGCATTAAAACCGTCTTGTTAAGCTACTGGGACCTCCACCACTTTTCCGAGGGGCATTAAAACAGTCTTGTTAAGCTACTGGGACCTCCACGTCTCTTCCAAGGGGCATTCAAACCGTCTTGTTAAGCTACTGGGACCTCCACTTCTCTTCTGAGGGGCATTAAAAGCGACGTGTTAAGCTACTGTGACCTCCACCACTTTTCCGAGGGGCATTAAAAAAGTCTTGTTAAGCTACTGGGACCTCAACGTCTCTTCCAAGGGGCCTTCAAACCGTCTTGTTAAGCTACTGGGACCTCCATGTCTCTATCAAGGGGCATTCAAACCGTCTTGTTAAGCTACTGCGACCTCCACCACTTTTTCGAGGAGCATTAAAACCATCTTGTTAAGCTACTGTGACCTCCACGTCTCTTCCAAGGGGCATTCTGACCGTCTTGCTAAGCTACTGCGACCTCCACCAATTTGGCGAGGGGCATTAAAACCGACTTGTTAAGCTACTGGGACCTCCACGTCTCTTCAAAGGGGCATTCAAACCGTCTTGTTAAGCTACTGGGACCTAAGCGTCTCTTCCAAGGGGCATTCAAACCGTCTTCTTAAGCTACTGCGACCTCCACCACTATTCAAAGGGGCATTAAAACCGTCTTGTTAAGCTACTGGGACCTCCACCACTTTTCCGAGGGGCATTAAAACAGTCTTGTTAAGCTACTGGGACCTCCACGTCTCTTCCAAGGGGCATTCAAACCGTCTTGTTAAGCTACTGGGACCTCCACTTCTCTTCTGAGGGGCATTAAAAGCGACGTGTTAAGCTACTGTGACCTCCACCACTTTTCCGAGGGGCATTAAAACCGTCTTTTTAAGCTACTGGGACCTCAACGTCTCTTCCAAGGGTCATTCAAACTGTCTTGTTAAGCTACTGGGACCTCCACGTCTCTACCAAGGGGCATTCAAACCGTCTTGTTAAGCTACTGCGACCTCCACCACTTTTTCAAGGGGCAGTAAAAGCGTCTTAATAAGCTACTGGGTCCTCCACCACTTTTCCGAGAAGCATTAAAAGCGTCTTGTTAAGCTACTGGGACCTCCACGTCTCTTCCAAGGGGCATTCAAGCCGTCTTGTTAAGCTCCTGGGACCTCCACGTCTCTTCCAAGGGGCATTCAAACCATCTTGTTAAGCTACTGGGACCTCCACGTCTCTTCTGAGAGGCATTAAAAGCATCTTGTTAAGCTACTGTGACGTCCACCACTTTTCCGAGGGGCATTAAAACCGTCTTGTTAAGCTACTGGGACCTCCATGTCTCTTCCAAGGGGCATTCAAACCGTCTTGTTAAGCTACTGGGACCTCCACCACTTATCTGCGGGGCATTAAAAGCGTCTTGTTAAGCTACTGGGACCTCCACCACTTTTTCGAGGGGCATTAAAACCGTCTTGTTAAGCTACTGGGACCTCCACGTCTCTTCCGAGGGGCATTCAAACCGTCTTGTTAAGCTACTGGGACCTCCACGTCTCTTCCAAGGGGCATTCAAACCATCTTGTTAAGCTACTGCAACCTCCACCACTTTTCCAAGGGGCATTAAAACCGTCTTGTTAAGCTACTGGGACCTCCACCACTTTTCCGAGGGGCATTGAAAGCATCTTGTTAAGCTACTGGGACCTCCACCACTTTTCTGAGGAGCATTTAAACCATCTTGTTAAGCTACTGGGACCTCCACGTCTCTTCCAAGGGGCATTCAAACCGTCTTGTTAAGCTACTGGGACCTCCACGTCTCTTCCGAGGGGCATTAAAAGCGTCTTGTTAAGTTACTGTGACCTCCACCACTTTTCCGAGGGGCATTAAAACCGTCTTGTTAAGCTACTGGGACCTCCACCACTTTTCTGAGGAGCATTAAAACCGTCTTGTTAAGCTACTGGGACCTCCATGTCTCTTCCAAGGGGCATTCAAACCGTCTTGTTAAGCTACTGGGACCTCCACGTCTCTTCTGAGGGGCATTAATAGCGTCTTGTTGAGCTACTGTGACCGCCACCACTTTTCCAAGGGGCATTAAAACCGTCTTGTTAAGCTACTGGGATCTCCACGTTTCTTCTGAGGGGCACTAAAAGCTTTTTCTTAAGCTACTGTGACCTCCACCACTTTTCCGAGGGGCATTAAAACCATCTTGTTAAGCTACTGTGACCTCCACGTCTCTTCAAAGGGACATTAAAACAGTCTTCTTAAGCCACTCTGAACTCCACAGCTCTTCCTAGGGGCATTGAAATGTTGTTTTTAATTACCTCTTACCTACACGACTCTTCCAACGGACATTGCATTTCCTCCTAATTTTAGTCAGCTTTTGCTTTTCAATGCAAAGGCGAAAACTAAGGGAGACCCACTCCCCAATAGTGGGTAGAAGATTTTTAGTACGCTGTAATCCATGCATTGCAGTTCCTCATAATTTTTGGAAAGCTTTCCATTCACTGCTTAGGCCAACAGTGTAGAGGAGACCCAGTTGCTATAAATGGAAAAAAATGGTTTACTTAAGGCCCTCTGACCTCCATGTCATTTCCAAGGTACATTGGAGTGCCTCGAAATTTTTGGTAGGCATTGCACTCACTGTATGCCCTATAACTGTGTAGCCAAACTGCTCCTTTTGTTACAGAAACATATCCTACAAGACATATGTGGTTGACTGGCCTGATATTGATGTGAATGGTCCCTGTTCCTCCTGCTCTTTCTCCTTTGCCACCACTTCATCCATCATTCATCACCTGAAGCTTTGTTTTAACGGGAGTCATAGAACTGGGATAGTAGCAGGAAAACATCCAGCAATCCTCGGAGGAGGTAGGATATGCGCGAAAACGCTGACCACCTCAGGCCTAGCCGCTACTACATACATGCGCTTGCATTCCAAGAAAACAAAGCAGATGCTAACTTGTATCATCATCATCATGGTCCTCACCTTGTCACTCTCAACTCCCCTGATGGAGAAGCCAGGGCCCACCGGAGGAGTCTGGTTCTCTGGTGGGCTCGTCCAATGCTGCCCTAAAGCAGGCCAGGCTAAGAAAAGTGTGTGTGGGGTTGTTCCAAGGAGAAATAGGGGTGACTGGGGACCGTTTATAGACACACGGCTGCCCCCAGGAGGCTGGGGACCGTGTGTGAACACCCGGCCGCGGGGCGGCTGGGGACCGAGTATGGACTCCCGGCCGCCCCCTGGCGGCTGGGGACCGAGTGTGGACACCTGGCAGCCGGGCGGCTGGGGACTGAGTATGGATTACAGGCCGCCAATGCTGCCTTGACGCGGTGGTCAGATTCTGCCTCCACGTGCCTAAAAAGGCCCAATTTCAAGTGCAAGCAAGCAGTATGGTATTGCAGCCTGGCGGTGGGTGGGTGGATGGCAGGCTGCACACTTCGATTGCATTCCAAGAAAACAAAGCAGATGCTAACTTGTATCATCATCATCATGGTCCTCACCTTGTCACTCTCAACTCCCCTGATGGAGAAGCCAGGGCCCACCGGAGGAGTCTGGTTCTCTGGTGGGCTCGTCCAATGCTGCCCTAAAGCAGGCCGGGCTAAGAAAAGTGTGTGGGGGGATGTTTCAAGGAGAAATAGGGGTGGCTGGGGGCCGTTTATGGACACCCGGCTGCCCCCAGGTGGCTGGGGACCGAGTATGGACACCCGGCCGCCGGGCGGCTGGGGACTGAGTATGGATACCAGGCCGCCAACGCTGCCATGACATGGTGGCCTGATTCCGCCTCCACATGCCTAAAAGGCCCAATTTCAAGTGCAAGCAAGCAGTATGGTATTGCAGCCTGGGGGTGGGTGGGTGGTTGGCTGCATATTTGCGCTTGCATTGCAAGGAATGGGAGAGGTACAATTGAACCCTGCCCTGGGACAAGAACTTGCACGGGGATAATTGCAAGTCTGCATCTTCTGATGCTTCAAGGATGACTTCTGATGGGCACACTTTTAGGCAGTGACCGGGGAGTCAGAGATGCTTCCAGGGGTCTTCCCCATGCTGTCCCCATGTCTTTTCAGCACTGTATGCATGTGTCACACAGCACATGGCCAGATAAGGTTGTAAAATGTTAAAATGACATTTCCCGGTGAATGCATTTGTCACGGTTGAAGCAATACAAAAGTGCAAAAACGCATAAAAAATGTCACTTGTGAACATAGCCCAAGGTGTGGAGGAGTATTTTTTTTTTTGTTATTTATTTTACCTTATACACGAGTCTTTACCCTGGAAAGGAACTTCCTTAACTGAAAGCAGTTTCAGTTTCGTTTTTGAACGTTTTATTGTGAGCCCTTAAAAGTGGCTTAATACCTCTGACCACGTTGTTGACAGCAGTGACCTGGGGGTCAGAAATGCTGTCCCCATGTCATTTTAGCACTGTCACTATCGTTTTGGGCACTTGTTAGGCTTTTAACAGACAGCCGGGGATGCCGCCGCGAAAATTCTCGGGTCTCCCATAGACTAACATTGGGCTCGTGGCTCAGGTCGAGCAACCGAGTATCATGGCGAGCTCGGCCCGAGCTTCGAGCCCCCGAGCATTTTAGTGCTCGCTCTTCACTACTAAATACCCTTCATTATTTATTATTTTTGCACTTTGCGATTTACCCATTCACTTCCGGTTACTTGGGTATTTTGCTTGTCTTTGGTTTTTCTTTGTCTAGTGGCCTTGTGTGAACATGCATTTACATTTTGCATGCACATCAATTTATGTTTCAGTTCAGACTTCTAGGTTTTTTCTTTGTAGTTCAGTGTGCTTTAATACATATAAGGGTGTGGCCGCCCTTTGTCTGAGCTGAAATGTTTATTCTGCCTCAGGTCTATGCTTCTACTAGGGGGTCAGTCTCTCTGCCCTTATCCATATGTACGTCACTTGACAAATGGTAAGGTTTTAATATTAGAGTTAGGACTGTCCCATAAGGGTTGCCGTGATGTTGCGGGATAGCTTTTGCATTATTTTTATCAAAATTATGTTAACTAAATACCCTTCATTATTTATTATTTTTGCACTTTGCGATTTACCCATTCACTTCCGGTTACTTGGGTATTTTGCTTGTCTTTGGTTTTTCTTTGTCTAGTGGCCTTGTGTGAACATGCATTTACATTTTGCATGCACATCAATTTATGTTTCAGTTCAGACTTCTAGGTTTTTTCTTTATATGCTATATATGCTGTATGTGCGGGAAGGGAGCTTGTATGTACACTGTTTGCTATGTATGGGGGAGGGAAGCTGTCGGACAAAGAGGGGTCCTGCAAACATCCAACTAATGGCCCCCCATATATATTACAGGAAGGTAGGTCAAACCCAAGGAATTTTGCTGGAGCAGCCGACCATGTGCTGTGTATGGGGCCATCTCCCCCACACATATAACCACATTCATGTATATGGGGGAGTCGGGATGTGTTGTGTGGACAAGGGTCCGGTCTAAAGCTAACTAGTGTATGGGCACCTGAGACTAAGGCAAGTTATCATCCAGAAAGTCTTTCTCCAGCCTGCTGAAAAAATGCCGGATAGAGAAAGGCTTTTATCACCTAAGCCAGATCTCACAGGAGGGGAATCAAGAAGAAAAAAGGAGAAATGTAAAATAAGACACAAGTCCAGACAGTTGTCATCCAAAACTTTATCTGGTATCGACCAAGAAAATTACAATCAGTAAAAGTATAATCCACATTTAGGAAAAACACAGATGAGCTGCGGGACCATCGCTTCTTCTTCTGGGACTTTTTGGCGGACAGGTTGCTCTGCTGTCGGAGGCCTTTCTTGTTCTTGGACTTCTCCTTCATGTGGATTCTGAAGACTAGGAGGCTCCTGAGGGTCCATCTCTCCTGCCGGCAGCTCAGAGTGACTTGGAGATATGTTTCCTTCAGTCCAGGAAAGCAAGAGAGGAAAAAGATGAATGTGATGTAATAACAAGACAAACCTAAAAAAAAACATGTATAAAAAATCATGTAACTGCAAACTGCACAAAAATGACCCCAATAACGTAAGTGCTGTAGTATTAAAGAACCTGCAAAACGAGTGGTGTGAAAAGACCTGGGACTTGTCAGGAATATGTAATGTTTTGTCTAAAATGACAAAAAAAAAGAAAAGATTCAAGGGATCAGCAGCATTTTATAACAGGTAAAAAATATACAAATTTGTGACAAGTGACCGGTATTAAGTATTGTGGATGATAACCAGACGTTTATTTCAAATGAAGAGTTTAATGAACATTTTGTATTCGGCCAAATGGAACCTTCCCGGAAATGTCTGCGCCGGTGATAAAATCTACTTACTAATAGAGTTCCCGACTGGACACAAAGAACTGCAGCTCATGGAGGAATGAAGCTTCTTTCCTTCTCAGCCAAGAACTTCTTATACCAGTCCCGTACGGCCTCTATCATGTGCTGATATCTAGCAGAAAGAGAAAAAATCAATTATAAACTAAATAAAATTTATTAAAGAAAAAAAACCTCCTGCGAACATGAAGCATTTGTAGCAAAGCACAGCCATTATTTACAGAGCACAATTGTTTTACTTTATTCTATATTAGTGGCTGCTCTGTGCAAAAACTTGTGGGAAATTACTGCAGCACTAATATTGTCCGTCCAGAGAGCACCCAAGTATTCCCCAATTTCTGACTCCACCGCCCGATTGCCCCCACAAGCACAATGCTGCACCGCTGTCACCTGCCTGGTACAGGCTCCTTTATAGGGTCCTTTCAGCTGTTGTTCACCAAGATGTGAAGTAATCCGAGTACAGGGTTTCCAATGTCTGAGTGCAGGGGTGGAGAGCAGAGAGGATCAGACAGGGACAGGCCCATACACAGACTGCTGGTATATAGAGGACAAATCTCGCTGAACAGCAGCTACAAGAAGCTTCTGGATGGGGGCAGTGGGGGTGAGATAGCACTTCAGCAACGTGTTTGGGAGAGAAGGAAGAAAATAAGCAAATGAAGAATATTTATAAAGTTCACAAGTCTGCAATGTGAGGAGGATAATTACATGAAGAAAACCCTCTAGGTGCAGCGTCGGCAACCAGAAAACCGCCCCAAGGTCCACCTGTGTCATCAGCGCCCCCCTGCTGGACCCCTAATCAGTTGTACTGCAGACTCAGATGATTGATAGTGACACTAGGTCAGCTCTTTCCCTATGGCGGCACTAGCTGACCATCCTGTGGATAGGACAGGTGCCGGATCATTCAGTCCTTTCCCTCTTCCCCAACGTGAAGCAAACATCCCTCTGACCAGACAAACATCCCCCTGACCAGACAAACATCCCCCTGACCAGGCAAACATCCCCCTGACCAGGCAAACATCCCCCTGACCAGGCACACATCCCCCTGACCAGGCAAACACCCCTCTGACCAGGCAAACATCCCTCTGACCAGGCAAACATACAACCCCTTATTTTCTTTCCCATTTTACTTCCTTTATTAATTTCTCCTCCAACATTACTGACAACTCCAAGTTCGATAGTTTGATAGTCTCATCTCCTGCCTTTGTATGTGGAGGAGACAATAAACAGCCGTATACATCCTAAACCTGTCACAAGGACTTTCTCTGCAACTCCCTACTCTCAGCTGTCCCCCTGTAACAATCCACCTTTTTCTCTTTCTTGCTCATACATTTCAGACACTTTATTAACATGTTAATCATATTTCTAAACTTACTGCATTCCACTTCATCTGATCATACATCACCGTTTAAAAGAATCACACTCACTTACTTGTCTGCTGCTGTAATTCTTGGATTGTTTTCTTGCTGTTACTTGGTCTTATTTTGCTGTTTGCTGTCCTTAAACCACCATCTGCCGCACAGTGTCCACATCTTGTTACACCGGGTCGCTCTTTTGATCCCTGCAACAACAGACACTATGCGAGTATGACTTCACATGTGACATTTCCAAGTCCCTTTACCATTGTGGTGCCAATGGAGTACCCCTTTTCTCATTATCATGCCCCCGAAGCACACCATTTCCCGCTAGCATGCCACCGTAGCACACCTTTTCCCGTTAGTATGCCACCGGGCACACCTATTCCCGTTAGCATGCCATCGGAGCACACCTATTCCCGTTAGCATGCCACCGGAGCACACCTTTACCATTAGCATGTCACGTCTCCACGTCTCTTCCAAGGGGCATTCAAACCGTCTTGTTAAGCTACTGGGACCTTCACCACTTATCTGAGGGGCATTAAAAGCTTCTTGTTAAGCTGCTGTGACCTCCACCACTTTTTCGAGGGGCAATAAAACCGTCTTGTTAAGCTACTGGGACCTCCACGTCTCTTCCGAGGGGCATTCAAACCGTTTTGTTAAGCTACTGCGACCTCCACGTCTCTACCAAGGGGCATTCAAACCGTCTTGTTAAGCTACTGCGACCTCCGCCACTTTTTCGAGGGGCAGTAAAAGCGTCTTATTAAGCTACTGGGACCTCCACCACTTTTCTGAGAAGCATTAAAACCGTCTTGTTAAGCTACTGGGACCTCCACGTCTCTTCCAAGGGGCATTCAAACCGTCTTGTTAAGCTACTGCGACCTCCACTTCTCTTCTCAGGGGCATTAAAAGCGACTTGTTAAGCTACTGTGACCTCCAGCACTTTTCCGAGGGGCATTAAAACCGTCTTGTTAAGCTACTGGGACCTCCACGTCTTTTCCAAGGGGCATTCAAACCGTCTTGTTAAGCTACTGGGACCTCCACGTCTCCACCAAGGGGCATTCAAACCGTCTTGTTAAGCTACTGCGACCTCCACCAATTTTTCGAGGGGCAGTAAAAGCGTCTTATTAAGCTACTGGGACCTCCACCACTTTTCTGAGAAGCATTAAAACCGTCTTGTTAAGCTACTGGGACCTCCACGTCTCTTCCAAGGGGCATTCAAACCATCTTGTTAAGCTACTGGGACCTCCACGTCTCTTCTGATAGGCATTAAAAGCATCTTGTTAAGCTACTGTGACCTCCACAACTTTTCCGAGGGGCATTAAAACCATCTTGTTAAGCTACTGGGACCTCCACGTCTCTTCCAAGGGGCAATAAAACCGTCTTGTTAAGCTACTGGGACCTCCACGTCTCTTCCGAGGGACATTCAAAGCGTCTTGTTAAGCTACTGGGACCTCCATGTCTCTTCTAAGGGGCATTCAAACCGTCTTGTTAAGCTACTGCGACCTCCACCACTTTTCCAAGGGGCATTAAAACCGTCTTGTTAAGCTACTGTGACCTCCACCACTTTTCCGATGGGCATTAAAACCGTCTTGTTAAGCTACTGGGACCTCCACGTCTCTTCCAAGGGGCATTCAAACCGTCTTGTTAAGCTACTGGGACCTCCACGTCTCCACCAAGGGGCATTCAAACCGTCTTGTTAAGCTACTGCGACCTCCACCACTTTTTCGAGGGGCAGTAAAAGCGTCTTATTAAGCTAATGGGACCTCCACCACTTTTCCGAGAAGCATTAAAACCGTCTTGATAAGCTACTGGGACCTCCACGTCTCTTCCAAGGGGCATTCAAACCATCTTGTTAAGCTACTGGGACCTCCACGTCTCTTCTGATAGGCATTAAAAGCATCTTGTTAAGCTACTGTGACCTCCACAACTTTTCCGAGGGGCATTAAAACCATCTTGTTAAGCTACTGGGACCTCCACGTCTCTTCCAAGGGGCATTCAAACCGTCTTGTTAAGCTACTGGGACCTCCACCACTTATCTGAGGGGCACTAAAAGTGTCTTGTTAAGCTGCTGTGACCTCCACCACTTTTTCAAGGGGCAATAAAACCGTCTTGTTAAGCTACTGGGACCTCCACGTCTCTTCCGAGGGGCATTCAAACCGTCTTGTTAAGCTACTGGGACCTCCACGTCTCTTCCAAGGGGCATTCAAACCGTCTTGTTAAGCTACTGCGACCTCCACCACTTTTCCAAGGGGCATTAAAACCGTCTTGTTAAGCTTCTGGGACCTCCACCACTTTTCCAATGGGCATTAAAAGCATCTTGTTAAGCTACTGGGACCTCCACCACTTTTCTGAGGAGCATGAAAACCGTCTTGTTAAGCTACTGGGACCTCCACGTCTCTTCCAAGGGGCATTCAAACCGTCTTGTTAAGCTACTGGGACCTCCACGTCTCTTCTGAGGGACATTAAAAGCGTCTTGTTAAGCTACTGTGACCTCCACCACTTTTCCGAGGGGTATTAAAACCACCTTGCTAAGATACTGGGACCTCCACGTCTCTTCCGAGGGGCATTCAAACCGTCTTGTTAAGCTACTGGGACCTCCACGTCTCTTCCAAGGGGCATTCAAACCGTCTTGTTAAGCTACTTGGACCTCCACATCTCTTCCGAGGGGCATTAAAAGCGTCTTGTTAAGCTACTGTGACCTCCACCACTTTTCCGAGGAGCATTAAAACCGTCTTGTTAAGCTACTGGGACCTCCTCGTCTCTTCCAAGGGGCATTCAAACTGTCTTGTTAAGCTACTGGGACCTCCACTTCTCTTCTGAGGGGCATTAATAGTGTCTTGTTAAGCTACTGTGACCTCCACCACTTTTCCGAGGGGCATTTAAACCGGCCAGTTAAGCTACTGGGACCTCCACGTCTCTTCCAAGGAGCATTCAAACAGTCTTGTTAAGCTACTGGGACCTCTACCACGTTTCTGAGGGGCATTAAAATCATCTTGTTAAGCTACTGGGACCTCCAACATTTTTCTGAGGAGCATTAAAACCGTCTTGTTAAGCTGCTGGGACCTCCACGTCTCTTCTGAGGGGCATTAATAGCATCTTGTTAAGCTACTGCGACCTCCACGTCTCTTCCAAGGGGCATTCAAACCGTCTTGTTAAGGTACTGTGACCTCCACGTCTCTTCCAAGGATCATTCAAACCGTCTTATTAAGCTACTGCGACCTCCACCACTTTTCCAAGGGGCATTAAAACCATCTTGTTAAGCTACTAGGATCTCCACGTTTCTTCTGAGGGGCATTAAAAGCGTCTTCTTAAGCTACTGTGACCTCCACCACTTTTCTGAGGGGCATTAAAACCGTCTTGTTAAGCTACTGGGACCTCCACATCTCTTTTGAGGGGCATTAAAAGTGTCATGTTAAACCACTCTGAACTCCACAACTCTTCCAAGGGGCATTGATATGTTGTTTTTAATTAACTCTAACCTCCACGACTCTTCGAACGGGCATTGCATTTCCTCTTAATTTTTGGCTGCTTTTTCTTGGAAGGCATAAGCAAATACTATGGGAGACCCACTCCCCAATAATGGGAATAATGTTTGTAATATGCTGTACTGCATGGCTCTTGTAAGGGGCACTGCAAGTTCCTCCGTCCTAATTTTTGGCAGCTTTTGCTTGGAAGGCATAAGCAAAGACTATGGGAGACCCACTCCCCAATAATGGGAATAATGTTTGGAATATGCTGTACTGCATGGCTCTTGTAAGGGGCATTGCAAGTTTCTCCATCCTAATTGTTGGCAGCTTTTGCTTGGAAGGCATAAGCTATGACTATGGGATACACACTCCCCAAAAATGGGAATAATGTTTGTACTATGCTGTACTGTATGGCTCTTGGAAGGGGCATTAAAAGCCCCTTTTCCGAGGGGCATTCAAAACGTCTGGTTAAGCTACTGGGACCTCCACGTCTTTTCCGAGGGGCATTAAAACCATCTTGTTAAGCTACTGTGACCTCCACGTCTGTTCAAAGGGACATCAAAAGTCTTCTTAAGCCACTCTGAACTCCACAGCTCTTCCTAGGGGCATTGAAATGTTGTTTTTAATTACCTCTAACCTCCACGACTCTTCCAACGGACATTGCATTTCCTCCTAATTTTAGTCAGCTTTTGCTTTTCAATGCAAAGGCGAAAACTAAGGGAGACCCACTCCCCAATAGTGGGTAGAAGGTTTTTAGTACGCTGTAATCCACGTCTGTTTCAAGGGGCATTGCAGTTCCTCATAATTTTTGGAAAGCCTTCCATTCACTGTTTAGGCCAACAGTGTACAGGAGACCCAGTTGATATAAATGGAAAAAACGGTTTAGTTAAGGCCCTCTGACCTCCATGTCATTTCCAAGGTACATTCGAGTGCCTCAAAACTTTTGGTAGGCATTGCACTCACTGTATGCCCTATAACTGTGTAGCCAAACCGCTCCTTTTGTTACAGAAACATATCCTACAAGACATATGTGGTTGACTGGCCTGATATTGATGTGAATGGTCCCTGTTCCTCCTGCTCTTTCTCCTTTGCCACCACCTCATCCATCATTCATCACCTGAAGCTTTGTTTTAATGGGAGTCATAGAACTGGGATAGTAGCAGGAAAACATCCAGCAATCCTCGGAGGAGGTAGGATATGCGCCAAAACGCTGACCACCTCAGGCCTAGCCGCTACTACATACATGCGCTTGCATTCCAAGAAAACAAAGCAGATGCTAACTTGTATCATCATCATCACGGTCCTCACCTTGGCACTCTCAACTCCCTGATGGAGAAGCCAGGGCCCACCGGAGGAGTCTGGTTCTCTGGTGGGCTCGTCCAATGCTGCCCTAAAGCAGGCCAGGCTAAGAAAAGTGTGTGGGGGGGATGTTCCAAGGAGAAATAAGGGCCCCTGGGGACCGTTTATGGACATCCGGCTGCCCCCAGGGGGCTGGGGACCGTGTGTGAACACCCGGCCGCGGGGCGGCTGGGGACCGAGTATGGACACCCGGCCGCCCCCTGGCGGCTGGGGACCGAGTGTGAACACCTGGCAGCCGGGCGGCTGGGGACTGAGTATGGATTCCAGGCCGCCAATGCTGCCATGACTCGGTGGTCAGATTCCGCCTCCATGTGCCTAAAAAGGCCCAATTTCAAGTGCAAGCAAGCAAGCAGTATGGTAATGCAGCCTGGCGGTGGGTGGGTGGCAGGCTGCACACTTACGCTTGCATTCCAAGAAAACAAAGCAGATGCTAACTTGTATCATCATCATCATGGTCCTCCCCTTGTCACTCTTAACTCCCCTGATGGAGAAGCCAGGGCCCACCGGAGGAGTCTGGTTCTCTGGTGGGCTCGTCCAATGCTGCCCTAAAGCAGGCCAGGCTAAGAAAAGTGTGTGAGGGGATGTTCCAAGGAGAAATAGGGGCGGCTGGGGACCGTTTATGGACACCCGGCTGCCCCCAGGCGGCTGGGGACTGAGTATGGACACCCGGCCGCCACCTGGCAGTTGGGGACCGAGTGTGGACACCCCGCCGCCGGGCAGCTGGGGACTGAGTATGGATACCAGGCCGCCAACGCTGCCATGACATGGTGGCCAGATTCCGCCTCCACATGCCTAAAAGGCCCAAGTTCAAGTGCAAGCAAGCAGTATGGTATTGCAGCCTGGGGGTGGGTGGGTGGTTGGCTGCATATTTGCGCTTGCATTGCAAGGAATGGGGGAGGTACAATTGAACCCTGCCCTGGGAGAAGAACTTGCACGGGGATAGTTGCAAGTCTGCATCTTCTGATGCGGCAAGGATGACTTCTGATGGGCACACTTTTAGGCAGTGACCGGGGAGTCAGAGATGCTTCCAGGGGTCTTTCCCATGCTGTCCCCATGTCTTTTCAGCACTGTATGCATGTGTCATACAGCACATGGCCAGATAAGGTTGTAAAATGTTAAAATTACATCTCCCGGTGAATGCATTTGTCACGATTGAAGCAATACAAAAGTGCAAAAACGCATTAAATATGCTACTTGTGAACATAGCCCAAGGTGTGGAGGAGTATTTTTTTTTTTGGTTATTTATTTTACCTTATACACAAGTCTTTACCCTGGAAAGGAACTTCCTTAACATATTTCACAGGAAAGCTGTTTTAGTTTAGTTTTTGAACGTTTTATTGTGAGCCCTTAAAAGTGGCTTAATACCTCTGACCACATTGTTGACAGCAGTGACCTGGGGGTCAGAAATGCTTCCTGGGGCGATCCCCATGCTGTCCCCATGTCATTTGAGCACTGTCACTATCGTTTTGGGCACTTGTTAGGCTTTTAAAAGACAGCCGGGGATGCCGCCGCGAAAATGCTCGGGTCTCCCATAGACTAACATTGGGCTCGTGGTTCAGGTCGAGCACCCGAGTATCATGGCGAGCTCGGCCCGAACTTCGAGCACCCGAGCATTTTAGTGCTCGCTCTTCACTACTAAATACCCTTCATTATTTATTATTTTTGCACTTTGCGATTTACCCATTTACTTCCGGTTACTTGGATATTTTGCTTGCCTTTGGTTTTTCTTTGTCTAGTGGCCTTATGTGAACATGCATTTACATTTTGCCTGCAATTTATGTTTCAGTTCAGACTTCTAGGTTTTTTCTTTGTAGTTCAGTGTGCTTTAGTGCATATTAGGGTGTGGCCACCCTTTGTCTGAGCTGAAATGTTTATTCTGCCTCAGGTACATGCTTCTACTAGGGGGTCAGTCTCTCTGCCCTTATCCATATGTACGTCACATGACAAATGGTAAGGTTTTAATATTAGAGTTAGGACTGTCCCATAAGGGTTGCCGTGATGTGGCGGGATAGCTTTTGCATTATTTTTATCAAAATTATGTTAACTAAATACCCTTCATTATTTATTATTTTTGCACTTTGCGATTTACCCATTCACTTCCGGTTACTTGGGTATTTTGCTTCTCTTTGGTTTTTCTTTGTCTAGTGGCCTTGTGTGAACATGCATTTACATTTTGCATGCACATCAATTTATGTTTCAGTTCAGACTTCTAGGTTTTTTCTTTATATGCTATATATACTGTATGTGCGGGAAGGGAGCTTGTATGTACACTGCTTGCTATGTGTGGGGGAGGGAAGCTGTCGGACAAAGAGGGGTCCTGCAAACATCCAACTAATGGCCCCCCATATATATTACAGGAAGGTAGGTCAAACCCAAGGATTTTTGCTGGAGCAGCCGACCATGTGCTGTGTATGGGGCCATCTCCCCCACACATATAACCACATTCATGTATATGGGGGAGTCGGGATGTGTTGTGTGGACAAGGGTCCGGTCTAAAGCTAACTAGTGTATGGGCACCTGAGACTAAGGCAAGTTATCATCCAGAAAGTCTTTCTCCAGCCTGCTGAAAAAATGCCGGATAGAGAAAGGCTTTTATCACCTAAGCCAGATCTCACTGGAGGGGAAGCAAGAAGAAAAAAGGAGAAATGTAAAATAAGACACAAGTCCAGACAGTTGTCATCCAAAACTTTATCTGGTATCGACCAAGAAAATTACAATCAGTAAAAGTATAAACCACATTTAGGAAAAACACAGATGAGCTGCGGGACCATCGCTTCTTCTTCTGGGACTTTTTGGCGGACAGGTTGCTCTGCTGTCGGAGGCCTTTCTTGTTCTTGGACTTCTCCTTCATGTGGATTCTGAAGACTAGGAGGCTCCTGAGGGTCCATCTCTCCTGCCGGCAGCTCAAAATGACTTGGAGATATGTTTCCTTCAGTCCAGGAAAGCAAGAGAGGAAAAAGATGAATGTGATGTAATAACAAGACAAAGCTAAAAAAAAAACATGTATAAAAAATCATGTAACTGCAAACTGCACAAAAATGACCCCAATAACATAAGTGCTGTAGCATTAAAGAATCTGCAAAACGAGTGGTGTGAAAAGACCTGGGACTTGTCAGGAATATGTAATGTTTTGTCTAAAATGACAAAAAAAAAGAAAAGATTCAAGGGATGAGCAGCATTTTATAACAGGTAAAAAATATACAAATTTGTGACAAGTGATCGGTATTAAGTATTGTGGATGATAACCAGACGTTTATTTCAAATGAAGAGTTTAATGAACGTCTTGTATTTGGCCAATTGGAACCTTTCCGGAAATGTCTGCGCTGGTGATAAAATCTACTTACTAATAGAGTTCCCGACTGGACACAAAGAACTGCAGCTCATGGAGGAATGAAGCTTCTTTCCTTCTCAGCCAAGAACTTCTTATACCAGTCCCGTACGGCCTCTATCATGTGCTGATATCTAGCAGAAAGAGAAAAAATCAATTATAAACTAAATAAAATTTATTAAAGAAAAAAAAACCTCCTGCAAACATGAAGCATTTGTAGCAAAGCACAGCCATTATTTACAGAGCACAATTGTTTTACTTTATTCTATATTAGTGGCCGCTCTGTGCAAAAACTTGTGGGAAATTACTGCAGCACTAATATTGTCCGTCCAGAGAGCACCCAAGTATTCCCCAATTTCTGACTCCACCGCCCGATTGCCCTCACAAGCACAATGCTGCACCGCTGTCACCTGCCTGGTACAGGCTCCTTTATAGGGTCCTTTCAGCTGTTGTTCACCAAGATGTGAAGTAATCCGAGTACAGGGTTTCCCATGTCTGAGTGCAGGGGTGGAGAGCAGAGAGGATCAGACAGGGACAGGCCCATACACAGACTGCTGGTATATAGAGGACAAATCTCGCTGAACAGCAGCCACAAGAAGCTTCTGGATGGGGGCAGTGGGGGTGAGACAGCACTTCAGCAACGTGTTTGGGGGAGAAGGAAGAAAATAAGCAAATGAAGAAAATTTATAAAGTTAACAAGTCTGCAATGTGAGGAGGATAATTACATGAAGAAAACCCTCTAGGTGCAGCGTCCGCAACCGGAAAACCGCCCCAAGGTCCACCTGTGTCATCAGCGCCCCCCTGCTGGACCCCTAATCAGTTGTACTGCAGACTCTGATGATTGATAGTGACACTAGGTCAGCTCTTTCCCAATGGCGGCACTAGGTGACCATCCTGTGGATAGGACAGGTGCCGGATCATTCAGTCCTTTCCCTCTTCCCCAACGTGAAGCAAACATCCCTCTGACCAGACAAACATCCCCCTGACCAGACAAACATCCCCCTGACCAGTCAAACATCCCCCTGACTAGACAAACATCCCCCTGACCAGGCAAACATCCCCCTGACCAGGCAAACATCCCCCTGACCAGACAAACATCCCCTCACCAGGCAAACATCCCTCTGACCAGGCAAACATAGAACCCCTTTTTTTCTTTCCCATTTTACTTGCTTTATTAATTTTGCCTCCAACATTACTGACAACTCCAAGTTCAATAGATTGATAGTCTCATCTCCTGCCTTTGTATGTGGAGGAGGCAATAAACAGCCGTATACATCCTAAACCTGTCACAAGGACTTTCTCTGCAACTCCCTACTCTCAGCTGTTCCCCTGTAACAATCCACCTTTTTCTCTTTCTCGCTCATACATTTCAGACACTTTATTAACATGTTAATCATATTTCCAAACTTACTGCATTCCACTTCATCTGATCATACATCACCGTTTAAAAGAATCACAATCACTTACTTGTCTGCTGCGGTAATTCTTGGATTGTTTTCTTGCTGTTGCTTGGTCTTATTTTGCTGTTTGCTGTCCTTAAACCACCATCTGCCGCACAGTCTCCACATCTTGTTCCACCGGATCGCTCTTTTGATCCCTGCAACAACAGACACTATGCGAGTATGACTTCACATGTGACATTTCCAAGTCCCTTGACCATTGTGGTGCCAATGGAGTACCCCTTTTCTCGTTATCATGCCACCGAAGAACACCATTTCCCGCTAGCATGCCACCGTAGCACACCTTTTCCCGTTAGTATGCCACCGGGCACACCTATTCCCGTTAGCATGCCATCGGAGCACACCTATTCCCGTTAGCATGCCACCGGAGCACACCTTTACCATCAGCATGTGACCGCAGCACACCTTTACCGTTAGAATGCCACTGGAGCACACCTTTACCATTAGCATGCCACCGGAGCACACCTTTTCCCGTTGACTTGCCACCGGAGCACGCCACTTTCCCGTTGGCTTGCCACCGGAGCACGCCACTTTCCCGTTGGCTTGCCACCGGAGCACGCCACTTTCCCGTTGGCTTGCCATCGGAGCACGCCACTTTCCCGTTGGCTTGCCACCGGAGCACGCCACTTTCCCGTTGGCTTGCCACCGGAGCACGTCACTTTCCCATTGGCTTGCCACCGGAGCACGCCACTTTCCCGTTGGCTTGCCACCGGAGCACGCCACTTTCCCGCTGGCTTGCCACCGAAGCACGCCACAGTCCCGTTGGCTTGCCACCGGAGCACGCCACAGTCCCGTTGGCTTGCCACCGGAGCATGCCACTTTCCCGTTGGCTTGCCACCGGAGCACGCCACTTTCCCATTGGCTTGCCACCGGAGCACGCCACTTTCCCGTTGGCTTGCCACCGGAGCATGCCACTTTCCCGTTGGCTTGCCACCGGAGCACGCCACTTTCCCGTTGGCTTGCCACCGAAGCACTCCACTTTCCCGTTGGCTTGCCACCGGAGCACGCCACTTTCCCGTTGGCTTGCCACCGGAGCACGCCACTTTCCCGTTGGCTTGCCACCGGAGCACGCCACTTTCCCGTTGGCTTGCCACCGGAGCACGCCACTTTCCCGTTGGCTTGCCACCGGAGCACGCCACTTTCCCGTTGGCTTGCCACCGGAGCACGCCACTGTTCCGTTGGCTTGCCACCGGAGCACGCCACTTTCCCCTTGGCTTGCCACCGGAGCACGCCACTTTCCCGTTGGCTTGCCACCGGAGCACGCCACTGTTCCGTTGGCTTGCCACCGGAGCACGCCACTTTCCCTTTGGCTTGCCACCGGAGCACGCCACTTTCCCGTTGGCTTGCCACCGGAGCACGCCACTTTCCCGTTGGCTTGCCACCGGAGCACGCCACAGTCCCGTTGGCTTGCCACCGGAGCACGCCACAGTCCCGTTGGCTTGCCACCGGAGCATGCCACTTTCCCGTTGGCTTGCCACCGGAGCACGCCATAGTCCCGTTGGCTTGCCACCGGAGCACGCCACTGTCCCGTTGGCTTGCCACCGGAGCACGCCACTGTCCCGTTGGCTTGCCACCGGAGCACGCCACTGTCCCGTTGGCTTGCCACCGGAGCACGCCACTGTCCCGTTGGCTTGCCACCGGAGCACGCCACTTTCCCGTTGGCTTGCCACCGGAGCACGCCACTTTCCCGTTGGCTTGCCACCGGAGTACGCCACTTTCCCGTTGGCTTGCCACCGGAGAACGCCACAGTCCCGTTGGCTTGCCACCGGAGCACGCCACTTTCCCGTTGGCTTGCCACCGGAGCACGCCACTTTCCCGTTGGCTTGCCACCGGAGCACGCCACTTTCCCGTTGGCTTGCCACCGGAGCACGCCACTTTCCCGTTGGCTTGCCACCGGAGCACGCCACTTTCCCGTTGGCTTGCCACCGGAGCACGCCACAGTCCCGTTGGCTTGCCACCGGAGCACGCCACTTTCCCGTTGGCTTGCCACCGGAGCACGCCACTTTCCCATTGGCTTGCCACCGAAGCACGCCACTTTCCCGTTGGCTTGCCACCGGAGCACGCCACTTTCCCGTTGGCTTGCCACCGGAGCACGCCACTTTCCCGTTGGCTTGCCACCGGAGCACGCCACTTTCCCGTTGGCTTGCCACCGGAGCACGCCACTTTCCCGTTGGCTTGCCACCGTAGCACGCCACTTTCCCGTTGGCTTGCCACCGGAGCACGCCACTTTCCCGTTGGCTTGCCACCGGAGAACGCCACTTTCCCGTTGGCTTGCCACCGCAGCACGCCACTTTCCCGTTGGCTTGCCACCGGAGCACGCCACTTTCCCGTTGGCTTGCCACCGGAGCACGCCACAGTCCCGTTGGCTTGCCACCGGAGCACGCCACTTTCCCGTTGGCTTGCCACCGGAGCACGCCACTTTCCCCTTGGCTTGCCACCGGAGCACGCCACTTTCCCCTTGGCTTGCCACCGGAGCACGCCACTTTCCCGTTGGCTTGCCACCGGAGCACGCCACTTTCCCGTTGGCTAGCCACGGAGCACGCCACTTTCCCGTTGGCTTGCCACCGGAGCACGCCACTTTCCCGTTGGCTTGCCACCGGAGCACGCCACAGTCCCGTTGGCTTGCCACCGGAGCACGCCACAGTCCCGTTGGCTTGCCACCGGAGCACGCCACTGTCCCGTTGTCTTGCCACCGGAGCACGCCACTGTCCCGTTGGCTTGCCACCGGAGCACGCCACTTTCCCATTGGCTTGCCACCGGAGCACGCCACTTTCCCGTTGGCTTGCCACCGGAGCACGCCACTTTCCCGTTGGCTTGCCACCGGAGCACGCCACTTTCCCGTTGGCTTGCCACCGGAGAACGCCACAGTCCCGTTGGCTTGCCACCGGAGCACGCCACTTTCCCGTTGGCTTGCCACCGGAGCACGCCACTTTCCCGTTGGCTTGCCACCGGAGCACGCCTCTTTCCCGTTGGCTTGCCACCGCAGCACGCCACTTTCCCGTTGGCTTGCCACCGGAGCATGCCACTTTCCCGTTGGCTTGCCACCGGAGCACGCCACAGTCCCGTTGGCTTGCCACCGGAGCACGCCACTTTCCCGTTGGCTTGACACCGGAGCACGCCACTTTCCCGTTGGCTTGCCACCGGAGCACGCCACTTTCCCGTTGGCTTGCCACCGGAGCACGCCACTTTCCCGTTGGCTTGCCACCGGAGCACGCCACTTTACCGTTGGCTAGCCACGGAGCACGCCACTTTCCCGTTGGCTTGCCACCGGAGCACGCCACTTTCCCGTTGGCTTGCCACCGAAGCACGCCACTTTCCCGTTGGCTTGCCACCGGAGCACGCCACTTTCCCGCTGGCTTGCCACCGGAGCATGCCACTGTCCCGCTGGCTTGCCACCGGAGCACGCCACTTTCCCGCTGGCTTGCCACCGAAGCACGCCACTTTCCCGCTGGCTTGCCACCGGAGCACGCCACTTTCCCGCTGGCTTGATACCGCAGCACGCCACTTTCCCGCTGGCTTGCCACCGGAGCACGCCACTGTCCCGCTGGCTTGCCACCGGAGCACGCCACTTTCCCGCTGGCTTGCTACCGGAGCACGCCACTGTCCCGCTCTCTTGCCACCGGAAGCACGCCACTTTCCCGCTGGCTTGCCAAGGGAGCACGCCATCATCCATTTAATAAAATTGGCCACACTTAGCTTTTTCTTTTATATAATGGGCCCATATAGTTTTTCATTGAATATATTGGGCCCTACATAACCTTACATTTAATATATATAATCGTCTTATCATGTCTGTCTGTCTGTCCTTCTGTCCAGGAAGTCCTGCGTCGCTGATTGGTCCGACCGTGGTCAATCAGCGACGTGGGATTTCAGAAAAAGATGGCGGCCATTAGCAGCTCATCTGCCGCACGGAGGTCAGCGGCGATGTAGCCGGGAGATGACCGGCGCTAGCCGGTCAACTCCCGGTTGCTCGCAGCAGAAGTACCCCGACCAGCGGCGCCGCTGACCTCCATGCGGCTACCGTCGGGAGATCAGCGGTTAGGGCCGCTGATCTTCCGACGGAAAGTGTGAAGGGAGGACCGGGGAGCGGCGCCACCGGTCGGAATACTTCTGCTGCGAGCAGCCGGTCATTTCCCGGCTGCTCGCAGTGGAAGTACCCGCACAGGCAGCGCCGCTCCCCTGTCCTCACTAATACGATTCAGCGGCCAAGACCAATCAGCGATATTGGCTCCAAATTTAAACACCGCTCTGCACAGAGGTCAGTGGCGATGCAGCCGGTCATCTCCCGGCTGCTTGCAGCAGAAGTACCCCGACCTGCGGCGCTGCTGACCTCCATGCGGCTACCGTCGCTAGATCAGCGGCTAGGGCCGCTGATCTCCCGACGGCAAGTGTGAAGGGAGGACCGGGGAGCGGCGCCGCCGGTTGGGATACTTCTGCTGCGAGCAGCCGGTCATCTCCCGGCTGCTCACAGTGGAAGTACCCGCTCCCCGGTTCTCACTAATACGATTCGCTGATTGGTTGCGGCCGCCAGCCGTGACCAATCACCGGTTTTGGCGCCAAATTTAAACATGCTCTCCGGTCCTCACTAACACGGTTCGCTGATTGGTCGCGGCCGGCCGCATACATATTCTAGAATACCCGATGAGTTAGAATCGGGCCACCATCTAGTTTAATATGATGGGCCACAAATTGCCTTCTAGTTATTACAAGAGGTCCTGCATAGTCTTCCATTTATTTTAATAGGCCCCATATAACCTTTCAGCATCTGAAACAACGGATACTGAAAGCCTGTGCTAGCATTTCTTCTGCGGTGTTGCTATCAGTGTGTCAAGAGTGGGAGAAGAGGGTTGCATTGACAATCCAACACAATGGGCAGCACTTTAAACACATTTTATAAGTGGTCATAAACTTGTAAAAAATTCATGAAAGAATAAAGTTATGTTAAAACCAAGCACACCATTGTATTTTCTTATGAAATTCTCAATGAGTTTGATGTGTCACATCACCCTCTTCCCATTGAAAAAAATAAAGTTAGATCCAAAATGGCCGACTTCAAAATGGCCGCCATAGTCACCACCCATCTGGAAAAGTTTCCCCCTCCCATATACTAATGTGCCATAAACAGGAAGTTGACATCACCAACCATTCCCATTTAATTTAGGTGTATCCATATAAATAGCCCACCCTGTATTATTACCATTTTTATTATTGCTGTACATACTGTAGCTTTTCATTTAATTTATTGGGCCCCATATAGGCTTCCATTTAATATAATGGGCCCCACATAGCCTTCCATTTAATTTAATGGGGTCCACATAGCCTTCCATTTAATTTAATGGGGTCCACATAGCCTTCCATTTTATTTAATGGGACCCACATATGTTTTTATTTAATATAAAGAGCCCCACATAAGCCCCTAATTAATATAATGGGCCCCACCTTGATTTCCATATAAAATAATGGGTCCCACATAGCCCTCCCTTTTGTTATGATGAGCCTTACATATCACACCATTTCCCGATGGTCTGCCACCGAAGTACACCATTGGCTGCTGGGGTGCCACTGGAACACACTCTTTACAGTTGGGATGCCAACAGAGCACACCTTTCACCATTAGCATGCCACCGGAGTACACTTTTTGCCACTGGCATGCCACTGAAGCACACCCTTTGCCATTGGAGTACCATCGGGCACACCCTTTACCGTTGGTGTGCCATCGGAGAACTCTATTTCCCGTAGGCCTACCAGAGGGGCCCAATATGTGACCTTTTTTGCTTACCACCGGGGCACCCATCTTGGGCTTTTTAGCTTCCACCGGGGTGCACTCTTTGGCCTTTTAGCTTACCACCGGGGCACCCAACTTGGGCTTTTTAACTGCGACCGGGGTACACTCTTTTGGCCTTATTGCTTATCACTGGGGCGCACTCTAGGGCTGCTCAGTCTGCCACCAGAGTCTACTCTTTGGCCTTTTTGCCATTGGTGTGCCACCAGAGCACACCCTATGACGTTGGAGTGCCACCGGAGCACACCCTTTACCTTTGGAGTGCCACCGGAACACACAATTTGCCATTGGCAAAAGTATAATGGACCCCACATAGAATTCTATAAAGTATAATGGCCCCCACATAGCCCTCTATATAGTATAATGAGCCGCACATTGCATTCCATGTACTATAATTTAATTTATTGGGCTCCACATAGCTTTTCATTTAATTTATTGAACCCCACATAACCGTCAATTTAATATAATAGGCCGCACTGGACTCCATTTAATATATTGGACCTGACATAGCCTTCCATTTAATAAAATGGGGCCAAAATATCCCTCTATTTAATATAATGGGCACCAAAAAGCCTTCCATGTTTTATATTGGGCACCACATAGCCCTCTATTTAATACAATTGGCCCCACTTAACCTTCCATTTAAAATATTGGGCCCCACATAGCTTTACATTTAATTTACTGGGCTCCATATAGGCTTCCATTTAATATAATGGGCCCCACATAACCCTCTATTTAATATAATGGTCCCCACATTGCCTTCCATTTATTATAATGGAGCCAAGATACATCTCTATTTAATATAATGGACAAAACACAGGCTTCCATTTAATATAATTGGCGCTACATAGCCCTTTATTTGA
The DNA here is from genome assembly GCF_046119375.1 of Phyllobates terribilis. Taxonomy (NCBI): domain Eukaryota; kingdom Metazoa; phylum Chordata; class Amphibia; order Anura; family Dendrobatidae; genus Phyllobates; species Phyllobates terribilis. Next base: position 5,730,705 of record NW_027362836.1, read on the forward strand.
TAAATGCGCCTCACATAGCCCTCCATATAATATTATGGGCCCCGCAACGCTTTCCATTTAATTTAATAGGCCTCACATAGCCCTCAATTTAATACAGAGGGCCCCACAAAACCTTCCAGATAACATAGTGGGCCCCAATATAGCTTTCTTTTTAATGTATTGGTCCCCACATAGCTCTCTATTTAATATAATGGGCCTCACATAGCCTTCCATTAAATATCATGGGCCCCATATAGAATTTATCATATACGTAGATGTCCCTTTAAGATAACGGGCCCCACATAGCTTTCCCTTTAATATAATGGGCCCCACATAGATTTTATTATTATATAATGGGCCCCACATAGCTTTCCCTTTAATATAATGGGCCCCACATAGCTTTCTCTTTAATATAATGGGCCCCACATAGCTTTCCCTTTAATATAATGGGCCCCACATAGCTTTCTCTTTAATATAATGGGCTCCACATAGCTTTCTCTTTAATATAATCGGCCCCACATAGTTCTCTCTTTAATATAATGGGCCCCACATAGCCATCCATTTAATATAATGGGCCCTACGTAGATGTCCCTTTAAGATAACGGGCCCCACATAGCTTTCCCTTTAATATAATGGGCCCCACATAGCTTTCCCTTTAATATAATGGGCCCCACATAGCTTTCTCTTTAATATAATGGGCCCCACATAGCTTTCCCTTTAATATAATGGGCCCCACATAGCTTTCCCTTTAATATAATGGGCCCCACATAGCTTTCCCTTTAATATAATGGGCCCCACATAGCTTTTTCTTTAATATAATGGGCCCCACATAGCTTTTTCTTTAATATAATGGGCCCCACATAGCTTTCCCTTTAATATAATGGACCCCACATAGCTTTCTCTTTAATATAATGGGCCCCACATAGCTTTCTCTTTAATAAAATGGGCCCCACATAGCTTTCTCTTTAATATAATGGGCCGCACATAGCTTTCCCTTTAATATAATGGGCCCCACATAGCTTTCCCTTTAATATAATGGGCCCCACATAGCTTTCCCTTTAATATAATGGGCCCCACATAGCTTTTTCTTTAATATAATGGGCCCCACATAGCTTTTTCTTTAATATAATGGGCCCCACATAGCTTTCTCTTTAATATAATGGGCCCCACATAGCTTTATCTTTAATATAATGGGCCGCACATAGCTTTCTCTTTAATATAATGGGCCCCACATAGCTTTCTCTTTAATATAATGGGCCGCACATAGCTTTCTCTTTAATATAATGGGCCGCACATAGCTTTCTCTTTAATATAATGGGTCCCACATAGCTTTCTCTTTAATATAATGGGCCCCACATAGCTTTCCCTTTAATATAACGGGCCCCACATAGCTTTCCCCTTAATATAATTGGCCCCACATAGCTTTCCCTTTAATATAATTGGCCCCACATAGCTTTCCCTTTAATATAATGGGCACCACATAGATTTATTATAATATAATGGGCCCCACATATCCGTCCCTTTAATATTATGGACCCCACATAGATTTATTATAATATTATGGACCCCACATAGATTTTATTATTATATAATGGGCCCCACATATCCGTCCCTTTAATATTATGGACCCCACATAGATTTATTATAATATAATGGGCCGCACATAGATTTATTATAATATAATGGGTCCCACATAGATTTATTATAATATAATGGGCCCCACCTAACCCTCCAGTTTATACACTGCAGTCGCTCTCTTTCTTCTCTTCATTACCTAGTCCAGTCTTTCGTGACGACTTCCCGCCATGATTCGTCTTTGCAGTTTGCTGTCCAGGTTTCGGCTGCTCCGCACTTTTCAGCAGATCACCGCACTCCTGAAAAACAAAAATGTTACAAATATAAGCGACTTAAATAAATAATGCCGCCCACTGTGCCACCAAATGCAAATATGTGCCACACTGTGCCCATGAGTATATCATTCACCACAATGAAGTCTGCTCCACTGAGAATATAAATCAGTCACTAGCTTGTGCCCCCGTTATAAATAGTGTTGAGCGAGCACTAAAATGCTCGGGTGCTCGAAGCTCGGCCCAAGCTCGCCGTGATACTCGGGTGCTCGACCTGAGCAACGAGCCCATGTTAGTCTATGGGAGACCCGAGCATTTTTGCGGAGGCACCCCCGGCAGTCTGTAGAAAGCCTAAAAAGTGCCCAAAATGATAGTGACAGTGCTCAGATGACATGGGGACAGCATGGGGATCGCCCCAGGAAGCATTTCTGACCCCCAGGTCACTGTTGTCAACAACGTGGTCAGAGGTATTAAGCCACTTTTACAGGCTCATAAGAAAATGTTCAAAAACGAAAGTGAAACTTTTTTCCTGTGAAATATGTTAAGGAATTTCTTTTCCAGGGTAAAGACATGTGTATAAGGTAAAATAAATAACCAAAAACAAAAATACTCCTCCACAACTTGGGCTATGTTCACAAGTAGCATTTTTTATGCGTTTTTGCACTTTTGTATTGCTTTCAACTGTGACAAATGCATTCACCGGGAAATGTCATTTTAACATTTTACAACCTTATCTGGCCATGTGCTGTGTGACACATGCATACAGTGCTGAAAAGACATGGGAACAGCATGGGGAAGACCCCTGGAAGGATCTCTGACTCCCAGGTCACTGCCTAAAAGTGTGCCCATCAGAAGTGATCCTTGCCGCATCAGAAGATGCAGACTTGCAACTATCCCCGTGCAAGTCCTTGTCCCAGGGCAGTGTTCAATTGTACCTCCCCCATTCCTTGCAATGCAAGCGCAAATATGCAGCCAACCACCCACCCACCCCCAGGCTGCAATACCATACTGCTAGCTTGCACTTGAAATTGGGCCTTTTAGTTTTGAGGAGGCCGAAGCTGGCCACTACCTCATGGCTGCTTCGGCAGCGAGGTATCCATACTCAGTCCCCAGCCGCCCGGCGGCCGGGTGTCCACACCTGGTCCCCAGCCGCCTGGGGGCGGCGGGGTGTCCATAGACGGTCCCCAGCCACCCCGATTTCTCCGCGGAACATCCCCACACACTTTTCTTAGACTGGCCTGCTTTAGGGCAGCATTGGACGAGCCCACTAGAGAACCCGACTCCATCAGGGGAGGTGAGAATGCCAAGGTGAGGAGCATGATGATGATAGAAGTTAGCATCTGCTTTGTTTTGTTGGAATGCAAGCATAAGTGTGCAACCTGCCACCAACCCACCCCGAGGCTGCAATACCATACTGCTAGCATGCGTGCACTTGAAATTGGGCCTTTTAGGCATGTGGAGGCCAGAGCTGGCCACTACCTCATGGCTGCTTCGGCAGCGAGGTATCGATACTCAGTCCCCAGCCGCCCGGCGGCCGGGTGTCCATGCTCGGTCCCCAGCCGCCAGGGGGCGGCCGGGTGTCCACACTCGGTCCCCAGCCGCCCCGCGGCCAGGTGTCCATAAACGGTTCCAAGCCGCCCCGATTTCTCCGCGGAACATCCCCACACACTTTTCTTAGACTGGCCTGCTTTAGGGCAGCATTGGACGAGCCCACCAAAGAACCCGACTTCTCCGGTGGGCCCTGGCTTCTCTATCAGGGGAGTTGAGAGTGCCAAGGTGAGGAGCATGATGAGGATGATAGAAGTTAGCATCTGCTTTGTTTTCAAGGAATGCAAGCGTCCTCTGTTTGGACGTCTTCAAACAGAGGCTGGACAGACATCTGTCTGAGATGATTTAGTGAATCCTGCTTTGAGCAGGGGGTTGGACCAGATGACCCAGGAGGTCCCTTCCAACTCTACCATTCTATGATTCTATGATTCTATGTATGTAGTAGCGGCTAGGCCTGAGGTGGTCAGCGTTTTGGCGCATATCCTACCTCCTCCGAGGATTGCTGGATGTTTTCCTGCTACTATCCAAGTTCTATGACTCTCGTTAAAACAAAGCTTCAAGTGATAAATGATGGATGAGGTAGTGGCAAAGGAGAAAGAGCAGGAGGAACAGGGACCATTCACATCAATATCAGGCCAGTCAACCACATATGTCTTGTAGGATATGTTTCTGTAACAAAAGGAGCGGTTTGGCTACACAGTTATAGGGCATACAGTGAGTGCAATGCCTACCAAAACTTTTGAGGCACTCCAATGCCCCTTGGAAATGACATGGAGGTCAGAGGGCCTTAACTAAACCTTTTTTTCCATTTATGGCAACTGGGTCTCCTGTGCACTGTTGGCCTAAGCAGTGAATGGAAGGCTTTCCAAAAATTATAAGGAACTGCAATGCCCCTGGAAACAGACGTGGATTACAGCGTACTAAAAACCTTCTACCCATTATTGGGGAGTGTGTCTCCCTTAGTTTTCACCTTTGCATTGAAAAGCAAAAGCTGACTAAAATTAGAAGGAAATGCAATGCCCGTTGGAAGAGTCGTGGAGGTTAGAGGTAATTAAAAACAACATTTCAATGCCCCTTGGAAGAGCGGTGGAGTTCAGAGTGGCTTAAGAAGACGCTTTTAATGCCCCTTTGAAGAGACGTGGAGGTCACAGTAGCTTAACAAGACGGTTTTAATGCCCCTTACAAGAGCCATACAGTACAGCATCTTAAAAACATTATTCCCATTGTTGGGGAGTGGGTCTCCCATAGTATTTGCTTATGCCTTCCAAGCAAAAGCTTCCAAAAATTATGAGGAAATGCAATGCCCGTTCGAAGAGTCGTAGAGGTCCCAGTAGCTTAACAAGACGCTTTTAATGCCCCTCAGAAGAGACGTGGAGGTCAGAGTGGCATAACAAGACAGTTTTAATGCCCCGTACAAGACACGTGGAGGTCAGAGTGGTATAACAAGATGCTTTTAATGCCCCTCAGAAGAGACGTGGAGGTCAGAGTGGTATAACAAGACAGTTTTAATGCCCCTTACAAGAGACGTGGAGGTCAGAGTGGTATAACAAGATGGTTTTAATGCCCCTCAGAAGAGACGTGGAGGTCAGAGTGGTATAACAAGACGGTTTTAATGCCCTTTACAAGACACGTGGAGGTCAGAGTGGTATAACAAGATGGTTTTAATGCCCCTCAGAAGAGACGTGGAGGTCAGAGTGGTATAACAAGACGGTTTTAATGCCCTTTACAAGACACGTGGAGGTCAGAGTGGTATAACAAGACGGTTTTAATGCCCCTTACAAGACACGTGGAGGTCAGAGTGGTATAACAAGACTCTTTTAATGCCCCTTACAAGAGACGCTCATTATTCTGGCATTTGGCAAATATTAAAAATGATGGTAATCCTAATTGACCTAAAATGGGAAAGGTTTATTCTGATTTCATGTCAGATATTGAGAAAAACCTGCAGATGTGTCTATTTATACAGTGTATGGAAACTTCTGATTTCAACTGTGTATATATATATATATATATATATATATATATATGTGTATAATATAAACACGGCAAAGCTCACACAACACAACACCCACAGCAGAGGAACGGGCTGCACACACACCTGCTCTTGTCAGTGCTGTGAGCGCTCCTCATATCGCTGCTGGCTCCGCCCCTCATATCGCTGCTGGCTCCGCCTCTCATATCACTGCTGGCTCCGCCCCTCATGTCGCTGCTGGCTCCGCCCCTCATATCGCTGCTGGCTCTGCCCCTCACTTCGCTGCTGGCTCCGCCCATCAGCCGCTCACAGTCCTCAGCAATATGGAGACATCCGCACTGATCAGAATCCTCGGGGGCGTGGCCTGTCACTGTAGTCACACAAGGGTTGTCATGGAGATCTCAAGGGAAGGCAGGTGGGCGGGGCTTAGAGCAGGAAGTAGAAGCCGTGCAGTGTGATTGGCTCCTTACCTTCTGCCAGTAATGGAGCAGATGTATGGCTCCTATATACTGGAGGGGGCTCAGGAGGGGTTCCCCACCCTAAAGGTCAGGGGATAAATAATACTGGACATGAGCGAGGGCAGGAGGACATTATTCTATATTGTAAGAAATCTGATTTCTTCTTTCCTCACAGTTTTTCCTGTGCAAGGCCACATGTATTGTGCAATAATCTGTGAATATGGGGGGATCTGCTCCTCACATCCACATCAATCGCCCCACGTCTGAGCTCTCCCTTACAGGGGTCTTCTGCTCTGCACATTGATGCCGTATCCATGGAGATGACATCATGGCCGGTACATGCGGATCTCCCCGATGGGACCCTCATGTATCTGGAGGACGAGGCACTGCTGCTCCTCGGGGAGAGGGGGCACAATTCCTGTACACATGATACAGGGGCTTCTGCCATCTCTGGGCTGAGAATAATGCTGGCAGCGCGCAGTCTACATGATGTGAGGATTACAAGTCTGCAGTCACAGAGAGTCACACAGATGACTGCAGCCTTCAGCTTCACACCGGACAATCCCTTTAAACACATGTATATTGGTCTAAAAATACTTTTTACTATTTTGCTTCTTGTAACATTTGCTCTGTTCGGCCTTTACCAGCTTTTTGTTTCCCAGCAGCACATTGATGGCTGCAGAATGAGTTAACTTGAGATTCAGTCAGTGAGCTCCTTATGATCTGGAGTTTCCAGCTCTTTTATTTCTGCGATGATTTATGACTGCATCAGAGATCAGCCCAACTTTCATGCTGGTCTGTGAACATAATCAGCACAGAGAAGGTCAGAATGAGCTCACTGATAAATTCTCAGTGAGCTCAATCTGCAACTAGCAATGCAAAGGAAATAAAAAAGCCAAATTGTTTATGAAACGTTATTGAAAAAATATTTGTATGTATATATTTAGCCCAAAATGTCTGAGTGTCCATATCCTTAGTACCAGCACAGCTGAGGATTTGGTATAATCAGGGGCGTACATAGGATGCAGAAGTTCTAATTGGGCCCCCCCCCAGCAACAAAAATGTAAATAATTGTCGGGGTCGCAGAAGATCAGATCTCACAACCTTCCAGCCTTTACATAATAATTTTCCTCCTGCTGAAGTCCTAGATCCCTTTTTCATTGCCCATAAAGTGTGGTGCCAACAAAAGTGCCCCCCAAACACGGTATGATACCCCCATGGTGAATTCCTCCATATGCGCAGTATAATGACCCTACTGTACCCGACCTCAACTCCCAGGGTAAAGTATGATCCCCCAACTGCCCCACACCTCTCCACACTCCATAGAGTATAATCCACTCAGTATAAGACTCTCGCCATGGTTCTCCACACAGTATAAGGCACTCGCCATGGTCCTCCACGCAGTATAATGCACTCCCTCGTGGTCCTCCATGCAGTATAATGCACTCCCACGTGGTCCGCCACGCAGTATAATGCACTCCCTCGTGGTCCTCCACACAGTACAATGCACTCCCCGTGGTCCTTCACACAGTATAATGCACTCCCCCATGGTCCTCCACACAGTACCATGCACTCCCCCATGGTCCTCCACACAGTATAATGCACTCCCCCATGGTCCTCCACACTGTACAATGTACTCCCCCATGGTCCTCCACACAGTATAAAGCCCCCGTCTCACATAGCGATATCGCTAGCGAGATCGCTGCTGAGTCACGGTTTTGGTGACTCACCAGCGACCTCACCAGCGATGTCACTATGTGTGACACTTTGCAACGATCAGGCCCCTGCTGTGAGGTTGCTGATCGCTGCAAAGTGTCCTGGACCATTTTTTGGTCGTTGGCCTCCCGCTGGCCGACACACATCGCTGTGTGTGACCAGCGGGACCAACGATCTGGCTGGTAACCATGATAAACAGCGGGTTACTAGGGGCACACGCGCACTTAGTAACCTGATGTTTACCATAGTTACCAGCCTGCTCCTGCTTAAGCAGCAGGCTGGTAACAGGAGCAGGACATCGTGGAACGATTCTTTTCACGATATCGCTGCTCCCCTGATCGCTGGTGAGCCTGCCTGTTTGACAGCTCCCCAGCGATGTATTAGCGATGCAGCAACGATCCCTGACAGGTCGTATCGTTGTCGGGATCGCTGCTGCATCGCTTAGTGTGACGGGGCCTTAAGACACTCGCCATGGTTCTCCACTCAGTATAATGCATTCCCCCATGGTCCTGTACGCAGTATAATGCATTCCCCCATAGGGTAAAATGCAGCCCCAGTCCTCCAGTATTATCAGTACACACTGATTTAAAAATAAATACATACTTACCGCTCCTCGTTCCCCGCTGCTTCAGTCTCTGCAGCTGATCACCTCAGCAGCTGCCAGCTCCACTGTCTGGCACAGCGTGGCGCGTCATCATGCTGCTGCGTCAGACGCAGAGGAGGAATGATGGGAGAGGGAGTGTCACATGATGCTCCCTCCTCCAGGTTTTCGTGGGCCCTGAGCAAAAGAGTCTCAGTGGCCCCTTTAACACATCCAACCATTCATGATGCACAGATACAGCAGAGAAATTATAGATATAGATATAGTACAATGCCAAACATTTCACTGACTTCTTACATTTCATGAGTGATATCTACTGTAAATTCTACAATAGCTCAGAAACCGGTGAATCCTCACAGCGCACAGTGCAGACCGGACAGTATAGTCCTCCATACAGTGTTATGGCACCACTAAGTCCTCCATACAGTATTATGAGCCCTATATAATGCTCAATACAAAATACTGGATCCCATATAATTCACCATAGAGAATACTGCCTGGTCCCCATGTAATGCCATATGCAGGCTGGACCCCATACAGAGGCCCCACAAGCCCGCTGCATCCTCCCCGGGGCCCCCACAAGCCGGCTGCATCCCCCCAGGGCCCCCCTCAAGCCTGCATCACCCCCCCCAGAGCCCCCACATGCCTGCAGCATCCCCCCCATAGACCCCACAAGCCTGCAGCATCCCCCCCAGAGCACCCACAAGCCCACAGCATCCCCTCGAGGGCCCCACAAGCCCGCAGAATCCCCCCCAGGGCCCCACAAGCCCGCAGCATCCCCTTAGGGCCCCCACAAGCCCGCAGAATCCCCCTGGGGCCCCCACAAGCCCTGGACCGTACCTGCATCACCACCAGTAAAGGTATTGAAGTTTACCCTTGTGTGTGTGCCTGTACTTCCTCTGGAACCGTCCTGCCGTCTCCCTCCTGCTTCCACCATCTTTCTACACCTCCACACTGCCCTGAGGCCTGCTCTACCTGTGGGGAGCCGTCCCATCATAGCTGCCCCTAACATCAGCCTCAGTGGACTGTCGCAGCGCTGGTAACCTCTTACCAGACTCCACAGGTGGCGTCACGACAATTTCCCCTATAAGCATCCCCCCCCCCCTTTGAGTGACCGCTCTGGGCCACGGACTGGGCCAGCCACCGTGATATCCCCCGGCAACCAGAGGCCCGGCTGCCGAGTGCCCCACGGCCCTGGGGGCGAGTCACTATGCACAGTGGTTCATGAATTAATATTCACAGTGACCCTCCATCCTGTGATTAAAAGGGTCCGTACATTTGACACCTCCGTCTGACTCCCACAGTGTCCTCCGCACAGATCGATATTAAGATGGCCACCGCAATGGCATGGGGAGTGCAGCGGTGAGTCCAGAGCGCAGCTCCTCGCTCTAAAATGCCCATCAGAAAGAAGAGGTCAGACATTTATTTTCTATGAGCGCACTATTATCCTATTTATCAAACATCAGCACTACAAGAATCCGTCCTGAGCCGTGCTGGGATCTTTGAACGTGGGCCCCCGGGAGGATCGGGCCCCTCATGGTGGAGCAGATCACACTCATTATAATCCATCACTGATAGAAGATACATAAACAACAATACAGGATGATTGTAAAACAGTGAGGCAATATTTTATTGAGCCACCAAACACACAATAAACATATCGAACAGTCCCAGCAAATACCTAATATGGTGCAAATTACAGAGTCTCACCCTTCCGCTGACTCGCTGGGATTAAAGCAGCTGCCAATCCGAGGGGCTTCTGGGGCTTACTACCCCCACCAATGGCACCCCCACCAAAGAGCACCCACAAAGAGGAGGTAACAACAAGCTTAGAAAGCTGACAGTCCATTGAGGTACGTGGCCAGGAGACCAGAAAGTTCCAACCTGGCTTCTCCGAACATATCCATGGAACTAGGTGACCGGAAGGTCCCGACTTGGCTTTTTCCGAGCATATTCACGAGTTCCAGGTGGCCGGAGTGTCCCAACCTGGCTACTCCAAACATCTCCATGGGACCAGGTGACTGGTGGGTCCCAACCTGGTTTTCCCAGATGTATCTGACGCGCCCCTGGGCCTGCTGTGTCGCGCAGCGTCTCGCGCACGGGGGCTTACCCGGAACCGGATCAGATGAGGGTTGTAGTCTCCGAGTGGCGGGGACCCGGTCCGTGCCCAGGGAGTCAGACTAAGTGGCAGTCTATTAGCAGTAGATGGTGGATGACTACGCCACCCGTTGATTTGCAGCTATGGAGCTGCCGCTGCAGGGCAGACCGCTGAGGCCGGTGTAGAATTGTGCAGCGTGATAGTATAACCCCCAACGGGAGGGGTATGGCCTCAGGGCAGCCGACGTGGAAGATGAGGGTAGCAGGAACCACTCAGAGACGGTGCGGTGTAATTCAGGGTCTTTACTGGTAACAACGATAGACCCTCCCGGAGTACTTGCTAGCGAACGGGGCCTGGTCAGTCCTTGAGCAGATGGGATCTCCCCTGGCCAGGCGGAGTTGTAGGCCTCCCAAACTGACTGTACTCTTCTGGCTACCTTGCTAGAAGCGGATATAAGTAGCCCACGTCCCTGAGTGTACCGTGTGGTGCTCACCCGTATGGCCGGTGACTCGGGGCCTTCTAATGGCTTCCGCTCCACGATGGCGGCGCTGGTCCCACGCGTGTGACCGTGCCTTCGGGTTTCTGGGCCTGAGGACCTGAAATCCCCTGCCGGTCGGCTTCTGCTGCTGGGTAAGAGTTAGTCCCCACAGCCTCGGACGCCGGGTCCGGTAAGAAAGCTTCTCAGTCAGGGCGAGCTCTGCAGCTGCCAGCCCCTGACTTGTAGTAGTATTGCTCCCACTGAGCTTCTGCTGTTTCTTCCTGTGACTGTTTCTTGTCTCTACTCTCCTTGACTGACTAACCCTGCTTCAGCCCCGGGTTTATATAGGGGAAGGTCTTCCCCTCCCAAGACTGGGCAGGAGGTGTGGCATGCACAGGATCCCTGGCCAAGAGACCTCCCACCTGCTCTCAGACATAACATTGCTTGTTACTGTGGAAACCAGACCCCTGGGGTGCCACATTCCCCCCTAGTGAAATTTAGTACTCCGGGACTAAACATATTTTAGAAAAACATAACAAGATATAACAATAACAATACAATAAAGAAACACATAAAGGTGGTCACGGCATGTCCGTAACCGGGTGCAGTCTTTGAAGAAACAAAGGTGTCCATTTCACCAAAACAGGGAGACGTAACCAGGTAGGGGTCTGTCCTACCCCGAGTCCTTAACAGTCTCTAGTTCATCCTGGGTTACGCTCCAACAAATTGTACAAGGATTCCCGGTAGATCCACCAAGGATTCCTAAAAATAACTAGAAACACAAAATTATACACAAGCAACAATACACAGGTAAACATAAATAAAACAATTTATACACTTTAAATCCTCCAGCGTGCGGGTAACTGGCCTCTAGTGGCCCTAGTGGACCTACGGAGCTGACTGCCTAGCCCTGAACTACAGGGTGTAGGAGCTGTCAAGGGCAAACTGGGCAGCTGTCTACCGGCTCTTTGGCTCACTAGGGATATGGCAGGCTCACTGCAAGCAGAGGGTTGATCCTCCTGGGTTGCGGGTGTGGGGTCTTCTGCCTCCTGGACCGGCTGTTCTTCCAGCTCTACCTGTTGCTCCGTAGGTGCTTGGGATGCTGGTTGGAGGAAGGTGAGTACGGGTACCACAACTGCACCATTGACTTGAGTCCAAGACCGAGGGAAGTCCCCGAGCACAGTACTAACCATATCTTCCCTTTCCTCTACGGGTCGATGGTCTTCTTGTTCCTCCTCAGGGTTCCTCAGTTGTTCGGGACACTTCTTCAGGTGGTCCCGGGATACAATGGCTGTGGTTTCCCCTCCGTCTTTACTGATGGTACAAACCTTCGGGTTTTCGTGGCTTGAGGGCAGTACGGTGTACGGGTCCTTCTCCCACTGGTCGTCCAACTTGTGGAGCCGTCTCTTCCTCTTCAAGACCTGCTCTCCGGGTACCAGGGGAACAGCGGGAGCATACTGGTTGTAAGTTTTCTCTTGTCTTTCCCTAGCCTGACAGAGACTTCGCTCCACGCTCTCCTGTACTCTCCGGTACTGCTGCTGCCTCTCTGTGTCCCAGTCTGTTTCTGGTGAAGTGTCCTCGGGTGTCAGGACTCCCATTTCCAGGTCAACAGGTAACTTACCAGGTCTTGCCCTCATTAGGTAAGCCGGGGTACAGTTGGTGGAACCTACCGGGATGTGGTTGTATAGGTCCACCAGATCGGGCAACTTCTCAGGCCACAGACTGCGTTCTTCCAGGGGCAACGTTTTTAGAAGATCCATTACCACCTGGTTCATTTTCTCACAAAGTCCATTAGTTTGCGGATGGTAGGGTGTCGTCCTTATCTTCCGGCAGCCATACAGATTGCAGAATTCCTGGAAGACCTCCGCTTCAAAGGCAGGTCCCTGGTCCGTCAGCACTTGGTCCGGGTACCCATGTGGACGGCAGAAGTGCTGCTGGAAGGCTCTAGCTGCTGTTTGAGCCGTTAAGTCCTTGACGGGGACGACAACCAAGAACCGGGAGTAATGATCCACGATGGTTAACGCGTAGACGTAGCCACTTCTGCTTGGGGTCAGTTTTACATGATCCAAGGCTACCAGTTCCAACGGTTGCCGGGTGACGATGGACTGCAGGGGAGTCTTCTGGCTGGCACGGTCCTTCCTTCTCAGGTTGCACGGGCCACAGTCTCTGCACCACTTCTCGATGGTTCCCCTCATGCCTACCCAGTGGAACCGCTCGCGCAGCAGGAACTCCAGCTTCTTCCACCCGAAGTGTCCAGCTCCGTCGTGGTATGCCTCCATCACCATGGCTGCGTCTCTTCGTGGCACCACTACTTGCCAGAGTAATTCATGCGTCCGGGAGTTAACCATTCGGCGGCACAACTTCCCTTTGTAAAGGAACAGTCGACTCTTCTCTGCCCATAGTTGTTTGGCTTCCTCCGGAGCGTCTGGTTCAAGGCGAGCCTCCGGCCGAGTCAGCATCTCCTTCACCAGTCGGACGGCAGGGTCGCTGTCTTGCGTTTCCGCCCAGTTGTAGTGGGGTAAGGGGTTCAACGTAGCAGCCTGCTTACTCCTTACCCGGTGGGAATACTGGATAGTCCCATGACGGTGGAACGCAGGGAGTTCAACTTCTTCCAGTCCCTCCGGATCTTCTCCTCCGTCCGGCAGGTTGGGCATCCTGGACAGGGCGTCCGCGTTGGTATTGGAGCGTCCTGCCCGGTATTTGATTGTGAACTCGTAGTTGGACAGACGGGCCATCCACCTCTGCTCCAGGGCACCGAGTCTTGCCGTGTCCAGGTGTGTCAACGGGTTGTTATCCGTGTACACGGTGAACCGGGAAGAAGCGAGGTAATGCTTAAAGCGCTCGGTGACTGCCCATACTACGGCCAGGAACTCCAGCTTAAATGAGCTGTAATTCTCGGGGTTCCTTTCGGTGGGTCGCAGTTTTCGGCTGGCGTAGGCGATTACTCGTTCCTTCCCCTGCTGGATCTGGGACAGTACGGCTCCTAGCCCGATGTTACTGGCGTCGGTGTAGAGGATAAAGGGCTGGCTATAATCCGGGTACGCCAGGATTTCGTCCCCCGTGAGGGCCATCTTCAGCTGGCGGAAGGACTCTTCTTCCAGCTCCTCCCATTTGAAGGGCGGCTTCTGGTTCTTGGCCTTCCGGGACTGGCCTATCAGGAGGTCCTGCATAGGTGCTGCCTTTTTGGTGAAACCGGGAATAAACCTTCGGTAGTAGCCTACCAACCCGAGGAACTGCCGCACTTCTTTTACGCTGGAGGGGCTTGGCCATTCCTTAATTGCGGTGATCTTATCAGGGTCGGGAGCCACTCCGTCAGCGCTCACCACGTGTCCCAGGTACTGCACCTTTGGTTTCAGGAGGTGACACTTGGAAGTTTCACCTTTAGGCCGTAACTCGCCAGAGCTTCGAACACTTCCGCCAGGTGTTTCAGGTGGTCCTCATACGTCTTGGAATATACGATGACATCGTCCAGGTACAACAGGACCGTCTCGAAGTTTCTGTGGCCCAGACAACACTCCATTAGTCGTTGGAAGGTTCCTGGTGCGTTGCAGAGTCCGAACGGCATGCAGGTGAACTCGCTAAGTCCCATCGGGGTGGTGAATGCGGTCTTCTCCCGGTCCGCCTCTGCTACAGGAACCTGCCAGTACCCGCTAGTGAGATCCAAGGTAGAGAAGAAGTTAGCAGATCTTAAAGCAGCCAATGACTCCTCTATCCTTGGTAAGGGGTACGCATCCTTGTGTGTGATACGGTTGATTTTCCGGTAATCTACACACATCCTCATGGTGTTGTCTTTTTTTCTGACTAAGACTAGTGGAGCTGCCCAGGGGCTACAGCTATCCCTAATCACCCCAGCCTCCTTCATGTCTCTAAGCATCCCCTTGGCGTGTTGGTAGTGGGCAGGGGGTACGGGTCGATACCTCTCTTTTATAGGAGGATGGTCTCCCGTGGGGATGTGGTGTTCTACCCCCTTGACTCGCCCGAAGTCTAACGGGTGTTTACTGAACACTCTCTCGTACTCTTGAACCACCCGATAGACTCCTTGTTTCTGGTGTGCGGGAGTGGAGTCAGTACCCAGATGTAGTTGCTGACACCAGTCCTCCATGTTTTTCTTAGAGCCGTTACCTTCCTCCGGGTGAGATGGAGGCAAGGGTTCCACAGATTGTATAGAATTTTGGTTAATGGTATATAATTTGGCTAGCGTGGCATACCGGGGCAGGTACACTTCCCTCTCCCCGATATTTATTATGCGAACGGGCACCCTCCCATGGCGTACATCAACCACCCCCCGTGCTGTCAAAATGGTGGGCCTACTGTCCGAGTAAACTGGTTCTACCATTGCCTGGTAATCCCTACCTCTCAGACCAATAGCTGCCCGGCACCAAATCATCATTTCACTTTTTGGGGGCATGGCAATAGGAAAAGGGTCACACATTCTTACGCTACCAATCTCACCGCCGGAGAGTTCCACCTGTTGCCGTCGCATCAGTGCCCGGATCTCTTTCTGGAGCACCCGCTGCTCGCCGGAGCTGGCGTTCTTGGCAACCTGCTGTAAAAGGAAAATCACCTCTGCAAGACAATTTTCAATTACATTAGTTCCTAGAGTTATTTTTGGGTGACTCTCATGTTTGTCAATATCTACAATGATCAGTCCCTGTGCTGCCAGTTTGACTCTACCGATTTTGATGGTCACCTCTTTAAATCCGATCTGTGGCACGGGCTGGCCATTGCTGGCGATGATACTCAAGTCGTCGTCAGGGTAGCGGGTAATATCCGAGTCATTCCAGTACTGCTTAAAGAGCACGTACGGGATGGTGGTGACCTGTGACCCGGTGTCCAGTAGGGCACTCATGGGAATGCCATCCAGTACCACAGGCAAGACTGGACGTCCTCCCATATATCTGTCGCGCCAGTTCGATGGGCCTGGTGATCTTTTTCCTGGGGGTTGGCCCTCTACCCCAGGTTGTGCCCGTTTAAAGAACAGTACCTTGCCATATGTCCGGGTTGATTGCAGCGGCGGCAGATGGGTCGTCCGTCCTCGCTGTATCGGTCACTGGGTCTTCCTCTGGCCGGTGGGGTCCTCCTTGGTCGACGCCACGGGATGTCCTCCGGTCCGGATGCCAGCTGGATCTTCCCTGGGGTGGAAGCCTGTAAAGACTGCACAGTTCGGGTTAGCGCAGCAACGCTCTTAGCTAGCTCTTGGACCTGATGGTGTAGGTCTGGAGCCGGGTCATTGTCCAAAGCCTGCGCATCAGCTCCCATAGGCCCTGCCGACAAAGGCGCCGCCTCCTGGTGGTAAGTGATAGCAGGGCGCCTGTGGGTCACAACGCCACCCGGTGCCGGTTCTCGGAGCACCCGGATGGCTCTGTCCTTGAACTGTGCAAAGCCCAGATGGGGATCCTGTAAGGCCATTGCCCGCAACTGGGTTCGGTGGGTATTACAATATAGTCCCTCTATAAACTGTTCGGTCAACAGCCTGTCCTCGTTTCCCACTCCATCAGGGTCGGTCTGCTTAATGGCCCTCAGGGCCTCTTGCAGGTTTAGTGCATAGTCCCTTATACTCTCATGCGCTCGCTGCTTGCACCCGTAGAATCTAAGCTTAATCTCGGCTGAGGTGCGGGTATCAAAGGTGTCCTTCAGCCGGGTTAGTATCCCTGCGACAGTCTTCCTCCCAGGTGGCCAGGATTTTACTTCCCTTTTGGCTGCCCCGGTTAGTTGGGCCACCAGGATGCTCACTTTTTGCTCTTCTGTGAGGGGGTACACCTGGAAGAGGCTATCCAGCTTTTCTCTAAAGTCATGCAGGGTATGTGACTCCCCTGAGTACTGGGGTAGCCAAGCTGCTCCCGGGATATAGGGCATGGTGAAGGGCATAACTGCAGCAGCGGTAGCGCTGGCGGGGGTTGAGGCAGTGAAGCTCTCCTCCGTATCCGACATCTTCCTCCCCCCCTAGTGGACCGTGGCCTACCTTGCGATGATCCTCTTCCGTAGGCCGCGGCTCCGCAGTGGATGGTTGAGGACCTTCCGTCGCGCTCCTGTGACGTCGGCGTCTGCTGGGCTCCTTCCAGGACCTTACGCAACGTCCGGACGTGAGGCGGGGCTTCAGTTCTCGCGCGCTTTCGGAGTCCACGCCCCTCTTCTTCCCGCGCGGCGTCCTCAAGATGGCGTCCAATGGCGGGAAAACTCCACGGATGGCGGGAAGAAGGCAGAAGATGGCGCCGGATGGCGGGAAACTTCACCGATGGCGGGAAGAAGGCTGAAGATGGCGCCGGATGGTGGGAATCTTCACCACAGGTAAGTTTGAAAAGTCTCTTTTTCAGGCACGCAGTACCCGGTGGTTGCGGGCACGAAATCCTGCCGACTACGCCAAAGTTGACGCGCCCCTGGGCCTGCTGTGTCGCGCAGCGTCTCGCGCACGGGGGCTTACCCGGAACCGGATCAGATGAGGGTTGTAGTCTCCGAGTGGCGGGGACCCGGTCCGTGCCCAGGGAGTCAGACTAAGTGGCAGTCTATTAGCAGTAGATGGTGGATGACTACGCCACCCGTTGATTTGCAGCTATGGAGCTGCCGCTGCAGGGCAGACCGCTGAGGCCGGTGTAGAATTGTGCAGCGTGATAGTATAATCCCCAACGGGAGGGGTATGGCCTCAGGGCAGCCGACGTGGAAGATGAGGGTAGCAGGAACCACTCAGAGACGGTGCGGTGTAATTCAGGGTCTTTACTGGTAACAACAATAGACCCTCCCGGAGTACTTGCTAGCGAACGGGGCCTGGTCAGTCCTTGAGCAGATGGGATCTCCCCTGGCCAGGCGGAGTTGTAGGCCTCCCAAACTGACTGTACTCTTCTGGCTACCTTGCTAGAAGCGGATATAAGTAGCCCACGTCCCTGAGTGTACCGTGTGGTGCTCACCCGTATGGCCGGTGACTCGGGGCCTTCTAATGGCTTCCGCTCCACGATGGCGGCGCTGGTCCCACGCGTGTGACCGTGCCTTCGGGTTTCTGGGCCTGAGGACCTGAAATCCCCTGCCGGTCGGCTTCTGCTGCTGGGTAAGAGTTAGTCCCCACAGCCTCGGACGCCGGGTCCGGTAAGAAAGCTTCTCAGTCAGGGCGAGCTCTGCAGCTGCCAGCCCCTGACTTGTAGTAGTATTGCTCCCACTGAGCTTCTGCTGTTTCTTCCTGTGACTGTTTCTTGTCTCTACTCTCCTTGACTGACTAACCCTGCTTCAGCCCCGGGTTTATATAGGGGAAGGTCTTCCCCTCCCAAGACTGGGCAGGAGGTGTGGCATGCACAGGATCCCTGGCCAAGAGACCTCCCACCTGCTCTCAGACATAACATTGCTTGTTACTGTGGAAACCAGACCCCTGGGGTGCCACATATCCATGGGTTCTATAGTAGTCAATGGAGCAGATCTGTATTCCTCCAGCCAGGGCTGTGGTCCCTTAAGCTGGCATCCTGTAGAAACCAAATCTGTGTCCCTCTTAATGGATTCAAGGTGTTCTGTAGAGCTGTCCCATAGAGTGTTCCTGGCAGTGGTTTTGTAAAAAGACTCCTTTATGTAGTTCACAACTGTCCTTCTTCATGACTTCATCCACAGGTCAAGAGAAAGGGGTGGTGTTACTAATTCTCATTACTGGAGCATCCACAGTTCATCCCCCAATGTTGACTTGCAAACATTGCAAACATTGAAGGATAAACTATAAATTCCGAAACAATGCAAGTCAACAAATTGCATGGACTTCTAAAATGGTAATCAACATATTTAGCAAACATCCATTGTTCAAAGAGCCTGCGTCCCTGTATTGCAAAGATAACAGTACAATAAACCAGAAGAGTTGATATAAGAGGTAAATAACCATTTATCAATTAACAAATATCACCTCAACCTACAAGATGAGTCAACATTCGGACTAATGACAAAAGATCATGTGCGTTGACCAACCGAAGAAAGAAACACATAAATTCAATAGTTAATAATTCAGGCAATAGTCTATCATTCTGGGCCTATGGAATTTACATCTGGATAATTACGATTAAATGCTGTGTCGTCACAGGCCCCTTTAGTTTTAGGGACTGGCAGGTGTCCTTTACAGTTGCTCTCCCACTAGTTCATCCTTCTTTCCTTTACTCCGTTTCAATAAAATATTTGGAAATATACAAAGTAAAAACTCAAATATAATTTTTTTTCTTACATTAAAACTTGATTTTATTAAAATAAACCCCCAAAAAACAAGAACAAAACAACTAAACCTGATTAACATCGCAGAGAACAACAAACCAAACTGTACAACGATCACATGATTTATCCGGCACGAAAAACAGCATCAAGAATAAAATAGTAAGAATTAATGGCAAAATTGTAGCTTTTGTTCATTTTGTCTCTATACTGCACGATAAACGCTGGAAAGAAAAAATATAAGAACCATTCCTGGGGTTTTGCCATTGAATGCTGGAAAAAATAAAAAAACATCAGCAGAATTGTTATTTTATTAATCTCACGCAAAAGAAAAATGGAATAAAAATTATAAAAACTTTGTCTGTTCCCCAAAATGTTACCAGTGAATCCTATAGCAGCTCCGCATGGACCCAAACTGGTAAACTAAAAACTCCTGCATGCCCCGTGTGTGTGTGTATGTGTGTGTATGTATATATATATATATATATATATATATATATATATATATATATATATATATATACACACATATATATATATATACTCCTCTGTACTATATGCACGGCAGAGCTCACACACCACAACACGCTCCGCTGCGGCGCCACAAAAAGAGCGGACCTGGCTGCACACACACCTGCTCCTGTCACCTGTATACACAGTTGAAACCAGAAATTTACATACACTATATAAATGTTAGAACCCTCCTGTTTGTTTTTTCCATCTTGTGTTTTGCGGTCACAAGACCATCTGCCTTTATATTCCAGCTCCGCCCTTTTGGCTGTGTTGGACTTCAGTGTTGTTTGACTGCTTTTCTAGCCAGGTGCTTCTGTGCCTTTCTCTGTCAGTTCGCTTGGTCCTTCTGGGACCTCTAGTACCTTTTTGTCAGTTTATCTTTTTGTGTTCTGTAACAACTTCTCTGTTTAGGAGATGTCCCATTTTTGTTCCACTCCTTAGTTCTTTTAGGGACCCCTCTCCTTTATGCTATAGGTCTTCGTTCAGACTAGCCGAGGACTAAGGCGGGTCTGTTCGCTAGGAACAGGCAGCCCGCTACATCGAAGGGATTCAGCTTAGTCTTACTGTAGGGATAGCTTTCTCCTTTCTTTCCTTAGTACTTGTTGCAGATCATAACAATAAAAAGACACATCTGCAGGTTTTTCTCAATATCTGACATGAAATCAGAATAAACCTTCACGTTTTAGGTCAATTAGGATTAGCATCATTTTTAAGATTTGCCAAATGCCAGAATAATAAGAGAGAGAGAGAATGTTTTAAAGCATTTTTATTACTTACTGCAAAGTCATAAGTTTACATACACTAATATTGCTATACCTTTAACAAATTCTGGACTGCCCATATGATGATGTCATGTGTTTGGAAACTTCTGATAGCTTTTTTGGCAACATCTCAGTTAATTAGAGACACACCTGTGGATGTATTTTAATGCACACCTGAAACACACTGCTTCTTTGTATAGCATCATGGGAAAGTCTAAAGAAATCAACCAAGATATCAGGAAGAGAATTGTGGACTTGCACAAGTCTGGCTCATCCTTGGGTACAATTTCAAGATACCTGAAGGTGTCTCGTTAATCTGTACAAACAATTATATGCAAGTACAAACAAGATGGGAATGTCCAGCCATCATACCGCTCAGGAAGGAGACGGGTTCTGTGTCCCAGAGATGAACGTGCTTTGGTCCGATATGTGCATATCAAGGACAAACACAAAAGATCTTGTGAAGATGATAGGGGAAGCTGATAAGATTGTGTCAATATCCACAGTGAAATGAGTACTGTATCAATATAGGCTGAAAGGCCACTGTGCCAGGAAGAAGCCATTACTCCAAAAGAAAGCTAAAAAAGCCAGATTAATGTTTGCAAATGCACACAGGAACAAAGACCTCAATTTTTGGAGACATGTCCCGTGGTCTGATGAAACTAAAACTGAACTTTTTGGGCATAGTGACCATCGTTACTTTTGGAAGAAAAAAGGAGAAGCTTGGAAGCCTAAGAACACCATCCCAACTGTGAAACATGGGGGAGGCAGCATCATGTGGGGTTGATTTCCTGTAGGAGGTACTGGCGATAGCGCCACTCACAGGCATCACGTGACCCCCCGGCTGCAGCCGGCTCTTTCTTCCGCTGATGTCACGTCAAATGAGGCGTGACATTAGTGTCGCGGACCCCGCGGTGGATGCTGGGCTGTGGGCGGGGGTTACCCCACGCGTCCCACCCAGCATCCTCCGCGCCCCACTCCCAATGAATGAGGAGAGGGAAAGAGGGAAACTTTTGACTTAGCAGTAAGTAATAAAAATGTCCTAAAACATTCTCTCTCTCCCATTATTCTGGCATTTGGCAAATATTAAAAATGATGGTAATCCTAATTGTCCTAAAATGGGAAAGGTTTATTCTGATTTCATGTCAGATATTGAGAAAAACCTGCAGATGTGTCTATTTATACAGTGTATGGAAACTTCTGATTTCACCTGTGTATATATATATATATATATATGTGTATATTATATACACGGCGAAGCTCACACACCACAACACCCACAGCAGAGGAACTGGCTGCACACACACCTGCTCCTGTCAGCGCTGTGAGCGCCCCTCATATCGCTGCTGGCTCCGCCCCTCATATCGCTGCTGGCTCCGCCCCTCATATCGCTGCTGGCTCCGCCCCTCATATCGCTGTTGGCTCCGCCCCTCATGTCGCTGTTGGCTCCGCCCCTCACATCGCTGCTGGCTCCGCCCCTCATATCGCTGCTGGCTCCGCCCCTCATATCGCTGCTGGCTCCGCCCCTCACATCGCTGCTGGCTCCGCCCATCAGCCGCTCACAGTCCTCAGCAATATGGAGACATCCGCACTGATCAGAATCCTCGGGGGCGTGGCCTGTCACTGTAGTCACACAAGGGTTGTCATGGAGATCTCAAGGGAAGGCAGGTGGGCGGGGCTTAGAGCAGGAAGTAGAAGCCGTGCAGTGTGATTGGCTCCTTACCTTCTGCCAGTAATGGAGCAGATGTATGGCTCCTATATACTGGAGGGGGCTCAGGAGGGGTTCCCCACCCAAAAGGTCAGGGGATAAGTAATACTGGACATGAGCGAGGGCAGGAGGACATTATTCTATATTGTAAGAAATCTGATTTCTTCTTTCCTCACAGTTTTTCCTGTGCAAGGCCACATGTATTGTGCGATAATCTGTGAATATTTTTGGGGATCTGCTCCTCACATCCACATCAATCCCCCCACGTCTGAGCTCTCCCTTACAGGGGTCTTCTGCTCTGCACATTGATGCCGTATCCATGGAGATGACATCATGGCTGGTACATGCGGATCTCCCCGATGGGACCCTCATGTATCTGGAGGACGAGGCACTGCTGCTCCTCGGGGAGAGGGGGCACAATTCCTGTACACATGATACAGGGGCTTCTGCCATCTCTGGGCTGAGAATAATGCTGGCAGCGCGCAGTCTACATGATGTGAGGATTACAAGTCTGCAGTCACAGAGAGTCACACAGATGACTGCAGCCTTCAGCTTCACACCGGACAATCCCTTTAAATACATGTATATTGGCCTAAAAAGACTTTTTACTATTTTGCTTCATGTAACATTTGCTCTGTTCGGCCTTTACCAGCTTTTTGTTTCCCAGCAGCACATTGATGGCTGCAGAATGAGTTAACTTGAGATTCAGTCAGTGAGCTCCTTATGATGTGGAGTTTCCAGCTCTTTTATTTCTGCGATGATTTATGACTGCATCAGAGATCAGCCCAACTTTCATGCTGGTCTGTGAACATAATCAGCACAGAGAAGGTCAGAATGAGCTCACTGATAAATTCTCAGTGAGCTCATTCTGCAACTAGCAATGCAAAGGAAATAAAAAAGCCAAATTGTTTATGAAACGTTATTGAAAAAATATTTGTATGTATATATTTAGCCCAAAATGTCTGAGTGTCCATATCCTTAGTACCAGCACAGCTGAGGATTTGGTACAATCAGGGGCGTACATAGGAATCATGGGGCCCCATAGCTGAAGTTCTAATAGGGCCCCCCAACAAAAAAATGTAAAAATGTAAATAATTGTCGGGGTCACAGAAGAGCAGATCTCACAACCTTCCAGCCTTTACATAGTAATTTTCCTCCTGCTGAAGTCCTAGATCCCTTTTTCATTGCCCATAAAGTGTGGTGCCAACAAAAGTGCCCCCCAAACACGGTATGATACCCCCATGGTGAATTCCTCCATATGCGCAGTATAATGACCCTACTGTACCCGACCTCAACTCCCAGGGTAAAGTATGATGACACCAACACAGTATGATGCCCCAACTGCCCCACACCTCTCCACACTCCATAGAGTATAATGCACTCGCCATGGTCCTCCACACAGTATAAGACTCTCGCCATGGTCCTCCACACAGTATAAGGCACTCGCCATGGTCCTCCACGCAGTATCATACACTCCCATGGTCCTCCACGCAGTATAATGCACTCCCTCGTGGTCCTCCACGCAGTATAATACAGTCCCCATGGTCCTCCACGCAGTGTAATGCACTCCCTCGTGGTCCTCCACGTAGTATAATGCACTCCCTCGTGGTCCTCCACGCAGTATAATGCACTCCCACGTGGTCCTCCACACAGTATAATGCGCTTCCCCATGGTCCTCCACACAGTATAAGACACTCGCCATGGCTCCCCACTCAGTATAATGCATTCCCCCATGGTCCTGTACGAAGTATAATGCAGCCCCGCATAGGGTAAAATGCAGCCCCAGTCCTCCAGTATTATCAGTACACACTGATTTAAAAATAAATACATACTTACCGCTCCTCGTTCCCCGCTGCTTCAGTCTCTGCAGCTGATCACCTCAGCAGCTGCCAGCTCCACTGTCTGACACAGCGTGGCGCGTCATCATGCCGCTGCGTCAGACGCAGAGGAGGAATGATGGGAGAGGGAGTGTCATATGATGCTCCCTCCTTATTTCTTTGAGCAGTATATATATATATATATATATACACATACATACATATGACGCGCCCCCTGAGCCAGTGCTGTTTGGGGATACCCGGAAGCGGATCAGATGGGGGTCGTAGTCTCCGAGTGGCGGCGACCCGGTCCGTGCCCAGGGTGTCAAACTCAGTGGCAGTCTGTTAACGGTAGATGGTGGGATGACTACGCCACCCGTTGAATACAGCTATGGAGCTGCCGCTGCGGGGCAGGCCGCTGAGGCCGGAGGAAGGATGGTGCAGCGGGGATGGTATAACCCCAAACGGGAGGGGTATGGCCTCAGGGCAGCCGACGTGGATGATGGGGGTAGCAGGAACCACTCAGAGACGATGCGGTGTAGTTCAGGGTCTTTACTGGTGACAAAGATAGACCCTCCCGGAGTACTTGCTAGCAATCAGGGCCTGGTCAGTCCTTGAGCAGATGGGATCTCCCCTGGCCAGGCGGAGTTGTAGGCCTTCCCAACTAACTGTACTCTTCTGGCTACCTTGCTAGCGGCGGGTAAAAGTAGCCCACGTCCCTGAGTGTACCGTGTGGTGCTCACCCGTATGGCCGGTGACTCGGGGCCTTCTAATGGCTTCCGCTCCACGATGGCGGTGCTGGTCCCACGCGTGTGACCGTGCCTTCGGGTTTCTGGGCCAGAGGACCTGCAATCCCCTGCCGGTCGGTTTCTGCTGTTGGATAGGAGTTAGTCCCCACAGCCTCGGACTCCGGGTCCGGTAAGAAATCTTCTCAGTCAGGGCGAGCTCTGCAGCTGCCAGCCCCTGACTCGTAGTAGTATTGCTCCCACTGAGCTTCTGCTGTTTCCTCCTATGACTGTTTCTCGTCTCTACTCTCCTTGACTGGCTAACCCTGCCTCAGCCCCGGGTTTATATAGGGGAAGTTCTTCCCCTCCCAAGACTGGGCAGGAGGTGTGGCATGCACAGGATCCCTGACCAAAGGACCTCCCACCTGCTCTCAGACATAACATTACATTACTGTGGAAACCAGACCCCTGGGGTGCCACATTCCCCCCTAGTAAAATTTAGTACTCCGGGACTAAACACATTTTTGTAAACATAACAGAGTACAACCAAAACATTATAAGAAAGAGACACATAACAATGGTCACGGCGTGTCCGCAACCGGGTGCAGTCTTTGAGGGGAAGCAAGGTGTCCATTTCACCAAAACAGGGAGACGTAACCAGGTAGGGGTCTGTCCTACCCCGAGTCCTTAACAGTCTCTAGTCCATCCTGGGTTACGCTCCAACTAATTGTACAAGGATTCCCGGTAGATCCACCAAGGATTCCTAAAAATAACTAGAAACACAAAATTATACACAAGCAACAATACACAGGTAAACATAAATAAAACAATTTATACACTTTAAATCCTCCAGCGTGCGGGTAACTGGCCTCTAGTGGCTCTAGTGGACCTACGGAGCTGACTGTCTGGCCCCGAACTACAGGGTGTAGGAGCTGTCAAGGGTAAACTGGGCAGCTGTCTACGAGTTCCCTGGCTCACTAGGGATATGGCAGGCTCACTGCAAGCAGAGGATTGATCCTCCTGGTCTGCGGGTGTGGGGTCTTCTGCCTCCTGGACCGGCTGTTCTTCCAGCTCTACCCGTTGCTCCGTAGGTGCTTGGGATGACGGTTGGAGGAAGGTGAGTACGGGCACCACAACTGCACCATTGACTTGAGTCCAAGACCGAGGGAAGTCCCCGAGCACAGTACTAACCATATCTTCCCTTTCCTCTACGGGTCGATGGTCTTCTTGTTCCTCTTCAGGGTTCCTCAGTTGTTCGGGACACTTCTTCAGGTGGTCCCGGGATACAATGGCTGTGGTTTCCCCTCCGTCTTTACTGATGGTACAGACCTTCGGGTTCTTGTGGCTTGAGGGCAGTACGGTGTACGGGTCCCTCTCCCACTGATCGTCCAACTTGTGGAGCCGTCTTTTCCTCTTTAGGACCTGCTCTCCGGGTACCAGGGGAACGGCGGGAGCATACTGGTTGTAAGTTTTCTCTTGTCTTTCCCTAGCCTGACAGAGACTTCGCTCCACGCTCTCCTGTACTTTCCGGTACTGTTGCTGCCTCTCTGTGTCCCAGTCTGCTTCTGGTGAAGTGTCCTCGGGTGTCAGGACTCCCATTTCCAGGTCAACAGGTAACTTACCAGGTCTCGCCCTCATTAGGTAAGCCGGGGTACAGTTGGTGGAACCTACCGGGATGTGGTTGTATAGGTCCACCAGATCGGGCAACTTCTCAGGCCACAGACTGCGTTCTTCCAGGGGCAACGTTTTTAGAAGATCCATTACTACCTGGTTCATTTTTTCACAAAGTCCATTAGTTTGCGGATGGTAGGGTGTCGTCCTTATCTTCCGGCAGCCATACAGATTGCAGAATTCCTGGAAGACCTCCGCTTCAAAGGCAGGTCCCTGGTCCGTCAGCACTTGGTCCGGGTACCCGTGTGGACGGCAGAAGTGCTGCTGGAAGGCTCTAGCTGCTGTTTGAGCCGTTAAGTCCTTGACGGGGACGACAACCAAGAACCGGGAGTAATGATCCACGATGGTTAACGCGTAGACGTAGCCACTTCTGCTTGGGGTCAATTTTACATGATCCAAGGCTACCAGTTCCAACGGTTGCCGGGTGACGATGGACTGCAGGGGAGTCTTCTGGCTGGCACGGTCCTTCCTTCTCAGGTTGCACGGGCCACAGTCTCTGCACCACTTCTCGATGGTTCCCCTCATGCCTACCCAGTGGAACCGCTCGCGCAGCAGGAACTCCAGCTTCTTCCACCCGAAGTGTCCAGCTCCGTCGTGGTATGCCTCCATCACCATGGCTGCGTCTCTTCGTGGCACCACTACTTGCCAGAGTAATTCATGCGTCCGGGAGTTAACCATTCTGCGGCACAACTTCCCTTTGTAAAGGAACAGTCGACTCTTCTCTGCCCATAGTTGTTTGGCTTCCTCCGGAGCGTCTGGTTCAAGGCGAGCCTCCGGCCGAGTCAGCATCTCCTTCACCAGTCGGACGGCAGGGTCGCTGTCTTGCGTTTCCGCCCAGTTATAGTGGGGTAAGGGGTTCAACGTAGCAGCCTGCTTACTCCTTACCCGGTGGGAATACTGGATAGTCCCATGACGGTGGAACGCAGGGAGTTCAACTTCTTCCAGTCCCTCCGGATCTTCTCCTCCGTCCGGCAGGTTGGGCATCCTGGACAGGGCGTCCGCGTTGGTATTGGAGCGTCCTGCCCGGTATTTGATTGTGAACTCGTAGTTGGACAGACGGGCCATCCACCTCTGCTCCAGGGCACCGAGTCTTGCCGTGTCCAGGTGTGTCAACGGGTTGTTATCCGTGTACACGGTGAACCGGGAAGAAGCGAGGTAATGCTTAAAGCGCTCGGTGACTGCCCATACCACGGCCAGGAACTCTAGCTTAAATGAGCTGTAATTCTCGGGGTTCCTTTCGGTGGGTCGCAGTTTTCGGCTGGCGTAGGCGATTACTCGTTCTTTCCCTTGCTGAATCTGGGACAGTACGGCTCCTAGCCCGATGTTACTGGCGTCGGTGTAGAGGATAAAGGGCTGGCTATAATCCGGGTACGCCAGGATTTCATCCCCCGTGAGGGCCATCTTCAGCTGGCGGAAGGACTCTTCTTCCAGCTCCTCCCATTTGAAGGGCGGCTTCTGGTTCTTGGCCTTCCGGGACTGGCCTATCAGGAGGTCCTGCATAGGTGCTGCCTTTCTGGTGAAACCGGGAATAAACCTTCGGTAGTAGCCTACCAACCCGAGGAACTGCCGCACTTCTTTTACGCTGGAGGGGCTTGGCCATTCCTTAATTGCGGTGATCTTATCAGGGTCGGGAGCCACTCCGTCAGCGCTCACCACGTGTCCCAGGTACTGCACCTTTGGTTTCAGGAGGTGACACTTGGAGGGTTTCACCTTTAGGCCGTAACTCGCCAGAGCTTCGAACACCTCCGCCAGGTGTTTCAGGTGGTCCTCATAAGTCTTGGAATATACGATGACATCGTCCAGGTACAACAGGACCGTCTCGAAGTTTCTGTGGCCCAGACAGCACTCCATTAATCGTTGGAAGGTTCCTGGTGCGTTGCAGAGTCCGAACGGCATGCAGGTGAACTCGCTAAGTCCCATCGGGGTGGTGAATGCAGTCTTCTCCCGGTCCGCCTCTGCTACAGGAACCTGCCAGTACCCGCTAGTGAGATCCAAGGTAGAGAAGAAGTTAGCAGATCTTAAAGCAGCCAATGACTCCTCTATCCTTGGTAAGGGGTACGCATCCTTGTGTGTGATACGGTTGATTTTCCGGTAATCTACACACATCCTCATGGTGTTGTCTTTCTTTCGGACTAAGACTAGTGGAGCTGCCCAGGGGCTACAGCTATCCCTGATCACCCCAGCCTCCTTCATGTCTCTAAGCATCCCCTTAGCGTGTTGGTAGTGGGCAGGGGGTACGGGTCGATACCTCTCTTTTATAGGAGGATGGTCTCCCGTGGGGATGTGGTGTTCTACCCCCTTGACTCGCCCGAAGTCTAACGGGTGTTTACTGAACACTCTCTCGTACTCTTGAACCACCCGATAGACTCCTTGTTTCTGGTGTGAGGGAGTGGAGTCAGTACCTAGATGTAGTTGCTGACACCAGTCCTCCATGTTTTTCTTAGAGCCGTTACCTTCCTCCGGGTGAGATGGAGGCAAGGGTTCCACAGATTGTATAGAATTTTGGTTAATGGTATATAATTTGGCTAGCGTGGCATACCGGGGCAGGTACACTTCCTTCTCCCCGATATTTATTATGCGAACGGGCACCCTCCCATGGCGTACATCAACCCCCCCCCGTGCTGTCAAAATGGTGGGCCTACTGTCTGAGTAAACTGGTTCCAACATTGCCTGGTAATCCCTACCTCTCAGACCAATAGCTGCTCGGCACCAAATCATCATTTCACTTTTTGGGGGCATGGCAATAGGAAAAGGGTCACACATTCTTACGCTACCAATCTCTCCGCCGGAGAGTTCCACCTGTTGCCGTCGCATCAGTGCCCGGATCTCTTTCTGGAGCACCCGCTGCTCGCCGGAGCTGGCGTTCTTGGCAACCTGCTGTAGAAGGAAAATCACCTCTGCAAGACAATTTTCAATTACATTAGTTCCTAGAGTTATTTTTGGGTGACTCTCATGTTTGTCAATATCTACAATGATCAGTCCCTGTGCTGCCAGTTCGACTCTACCGATTTTGATGGTCACCTCTTTAAATCCGATCTGTGGCACGGGCTGGCCATTGCTGGCGATGATACTCAAGTCGTCGTCAGGGTAGCGGGTAATATCCGAGTCATTCCAGTACTGCTTAAAGAGCACGTACGGGATGGTGGTGACCTGTGACCCGGTGTCCAGTAGGGCACTCATGGGAATGCCATCCAGTACCACAGGCAAGACTGGACGTCCTCCCACATATCTGTCGCGCCAGTTCGATGGGCCTGGTGATCTTTTTCCTGGGGGTTGGCCCTCTACCCCAGGTTGTGCCCGTTTAAAGAACAGTACCTTGCCATATGTCCGGGTTGATTGCAGCGGCGGCAGATGGGTTGCCCGTCCTCGCTGTATCGGTCACTGGGTCTTCCTCTGGCCGGTGGGGTCCTCCTTGGTCGACGCCACGGGATGTCCTCCGGTCCGGATGCCAGCTGGATCTTCCCTGGGGTGGAAGCCTGTAAAGACTGCACAGTTCGGGTTAGCGCAGCAACGCTCTTAGCTAGCTCTTGGACCTGATGGTGTAGGTCTGGAGCCGGGTCATTGTCCAAAGCCTGTGCATCAGCTCCCACAGGCCCTGCCGACAAAGGCGCCGCCTCCTGGTGGTAAGTGATAGCAGGGCGCCTGTGGGTCACAACGCCACCCGGTGCCGGTTCTCGGAGCACCCGGATGGCTCTGTCCTTGAACTGTGCAAAGCCCAGATGGGGATCCTGTAAGGCCATTGCCCACAACTGGGTTCGGTGGGTATTACAATATAGTCCCTCTATAAACTGTTCGGTCAACAGCCTGTCCTCGTTTCCCACTCCATCAGGGTCGGTCTGCTTAATGGCCCTCAGGGCCTCTTGTAGGTTTAGTGCATAGTCCCTTATACTCTCATGCGCTCGCTGCTTGCACCCGTAGAACCTAAGCTTAATC
This sequence comes from Phyllobates terribilis, assembly GCF_046119375.1. Lineage (NCBI taxonomy): Eukaryota > Metazoa > Chordata > Amphibia > Anura > Dendrobatidae > Phyllobates > Phyllobates terribilis. The sequence continues at coordinate 5,760,696 of NW_027362836.1, forward strand.
TCGGCTGAGGTGCGGGTATCAAAGGTGTCCTTCAGCCGGGTTAGTATCCCTGCGACAGTCTTCCTCCCAGGTGGCCAGGATTTTACTTCCCTTTTGGCTGCCCCGGTTAGTTGGGCCACCAGGATGCTCACTTTTTGCTCTTCTGTGAGGGGGTACACCTGGAAGAGGCTATCCAGCTTTTCTCTAAAGTCATGCAGGGTATGTGACTCCCCTGAGTACTGGGGTAGCCAAGCTGCTCCCGGGATATAGGGCATGGTGAAGGGCATAACTGCAGCAGCGGTAGCGCTGGCGGGGGTTGAGGCAGTGAAGCTCTCCTCCGTATCCGACATCTTCCTCCCCCCTAGTGGACCGTGGCCTACCTTGCGATGATCCTCTTCCGTAGGCCGCGGCTCCGCAGTGGATGGTTGAGGACCTTCCGTCGCGCTCCTGTGACGTCGGCGTCTGCTGGGCTCCTTCCAGGACCTTACGCAACGTTCGGACGTGAGGCGGGGCTTCAGTTCTCGTGCGCTTTCGGAGTCCACGCCCCTCTTCTTCCCGCGCAGTGTCCTCAAGATGGCGTCCAATGGCGGGAAAACTCCACGGATGGCGGGAAGAAGGCAGAAGATGGCGCGAAACTTCACCGATGGCGGGAAGAAGGCTGAAGATGGCGCCGGATGGCGGGAATCTTCACCACAGGTAAGTTTGAAAAGTCTCTTTTTCAGGCACGCAGTACCCGGTGGTTGCGGGCACGAGATCCTGCCGACTACGCCAAAGTTGATGCGCCCCCTGGGCCAGTGCTGTTTGGGGATACCCGGAACCGGATCAGATGGGGGTCGTAGTCTCCGAGTGGCGGCGACCCGGTCCGTGCCCAGGGTGTCAAACTCAGTGGCAGTCTGTTAACGGTAGATGGTGGGATGACTACGCCACCCGTTGAATACAGCTATGGAGCTGCCGCTGCGGGGCAGGCCGCTGAGGCCGGTGGAAGGATGGTGCAGCGGGGATGGTATAACCCCCAACGGGAGGGGTATGGCCTCAGGGCAGCCGACGTGGATGATGGGGGTAGCAGGAACCACTCAGAGACGATGCGGTGTAGTTCAGGGTCTTTACTGGTGACAAAGATAGACCCTCCCGGAGTACTTGCTAGCAATCGGGGCCTGGTCAGTCCTTGAGCAGATGGGATCTCCCCTGGCCAGGCGGAGTTGTAGGCCTTCCCAACTAACTGTACTCTTCTGGCTACCTTGCTAGCGGCGGGTAAAAGTAGCCCACGTCCCTGAGTGTACCGTGTGGTGCTCACCCGTATGGCCGGTGACTCGGGGCCTTCTAATGGCTTCCGCTCCACGATGGCGGTGCTGGTCCCACGCGTGTGACCGTGCCTTCAGGTTTCTGGGCCAGAGGACCTGCAATCCCCTGCCGGTCGGTTTCTGCTGTTGGATAGGAGTTAGTCCCCACAGCCTCGGACTCCGGGTCCGGTAAGAAATCTTCTCAGTCAGGGCGAGCTCTGCAGCTGCCAGCCCCTGACTCGTAGTAGTATTGCTCCCACTGAGCTTCTGCTGTTTCCTCCTATGACTGTTTCTCGTCTCTACTCTCCTTGACTGACTAACCCTGCTTCAGCCCCGGGTTTATATAGGGGAAGTTCTTCCCCTCCCAAGACTGGGCAGGAGGTGTGGCATGCACAGGATCCCTGACCAAAGGACCTCCCACCTGCTCTCAGACATAACATTACATTACTGTGGAAACCAGACCCCTGGGGTGCCACACATACACACTACCGTTCAAAAGTTTGGGGTCACCAAGACAATTTTGTTTTTTCCATGAAAACTCATACTTTTATTCATCAAATGAGTTGAAAAATGAATAGAAAATAGTCCAGACATTGACAAGGTTAGAAATAATGATTTTTATTAGAAAGAATAATTTCTGCTTCAAACTTTGCTTTCGTCTCAGAATGCTCCCTTTGGGGCAATTACTGCATTGCAGACCTTTGGCATTCTAGCTGTTAATTAGCTGAGGTAATCTTGAGAAATTTCCCCCCATGCTTCCTGAAGCCCCTCACACAAGTTGGATTGGCTTGATGGGCACTTTTTGCGCACCATACGGTGAAGCTGCTCCCACAACAGCTCAATGGGGCTGAGATCTGGTGACTGCGCTGGACACTCCATTACAGATAGAATACCAGCTGCCTGCTCCCTAAATAGTTCATGCATAATTTGGAGGTGTGCTTTGGGTCATCTTCCTGTTGTAGGATGAAATTGGCTCCAATCAAGCGCTGTCCACAGGGTATGGCATGGCATTGCAAAATGGAATGATAGCCTTCCTTATTCAAAATCCCATTTACCTTGTACAAATCTTCCACTTTACCAGCACCAAAGCAACCCCAGACCATCACATTACCTCCACCATGCTTGACAGATGGCGTCAGGCACTCTTCCAGCATCTTTTCAGTTGTTCTGCGTCTCACAAATGTTCTTCTGTGTGATCCAAACACCTCAAACTTTGATTTGTCTGTCCATAAAACTTTTTTCCAATCTTCCTCTGTCCAATGTCTGTGTTCTTTTGCCCATATTAATCTTTTCCTTTTATTAGTCAGTCTCAGATATGGCTTTTTCTTTGCCACTTTGCCCTGAAGGCCAGCATCCCGGAGTCGCCTCTTCACTGTAGACGTTGACACTGGCGTTTCCCGTGTACTCTTTAATGAAGCTGCCAGTTGAGGAGCTGTGATGGGTCGATTTCTCAAACTAGAGACTCTAATGTATTTGTCTTGTTGCTCAGTTGTGCTGCGGGGCTCCCACTTCTCTTTCTACTCTGGTTAGAGCCTGTTTGTGCTCTCCTCTGAAGGGAGTAGTACACACCGTTGTAGGAAATCTTCAGTTTCTTGGCAATTTCTCGCATGGAATAGCCTTCATTTCTAAGAACAAGAATAGACTGTCGAGTTTCACATGAAAGTTCTCTTTTTCTGGCCATTTTGAGAGTTTCGTAGAACAAACAAATGCAATGCTCCAGATTCTCAACTAGCTCAAAGGAAGGTCAATTTTATAGCTTCTCAAATCAGCCAAACCGTTTTCAGCTGGGCTAACATACTTGTGCAAGGGTTTTCTAGGGTTTTCTAAACATCCATTAGCCTTCTTACACAGTTAGCAAACACAATGTACCATTAAAACACTGGAGTGGTGGTTGTTGGAAATGGGCCTCTATACACCTATGTAGATATTGCAATAAAAACAAGACGTTTACAGCTAGAATAGTCATTTACCACATTAACAATGTATAGAGTGTATTTCTGATTCATTTAATGTTAGCTTCATTGAAAAAAATGTGCTTTTCTTTCAAAAATAATGAAAGGTCAATACATTTCCAGGAGGAACAATATGGGAACATCAATAAAAAAAAAAAAATGTTCCAGAATAACTATTTCCCATGTTGTTCCTCTTGAAATGTCTTCACTTTACATTTCCAGGAGGAACAACATTGGAACAGAAAAAAAAATATGTTCCAGAATTGTTATTTTATAGGTTGCGTCAGTGAGGCGTGTCCCTACACAATGTCCCTGTCCAATCAGGGCTGACAATGTTTGTCACGCCCTATTATAAGGTAAATACATTTCCAAGAGGAACAACAGGGGGAATGACTATTTTAGAACACATTTTGTTTTTTATTTTTTTATTTATTTTTGCTGTTCACCTGTTGTTCCTCCTGGAAATGTACTAACCTTACAACAGGGCGTGACTAACATTGTCAGTAGTGATTAGAGAGGGACATTCTGTGTAGAGACACGCCCCATTGACACACCCACTTACTTTTCAATAGGGCGTGGCTATCGTAATCAGCAGCACTGATAGGACAGAAACATTCTCAAAGACAAAGGGACAAACATGTAGTTGTCAATTTGGTCATACATTTCCAGGAAGAATAACCAAGGAAAAATATTCCCAAATTATTGTTTTTTGGGGGAAGTATCAGTGATATGTCAGGACAGATCCTTTATGTAAATCCAATGCACTAAACTATAATATTGTCGATTTAGTCATACATTTCCAGGAAGAATAACAGAGGAGTGGCACAATTTTAAGAAGAAAAAAAAATGCTGCAAAATCCATCTCACTAATCTATAACATTGGACCAATAAAATACCTGAAATGTTGGAAATAAGTGTCATTTTGGATCAAATACTGATTAATTCTCCTGTCTTGTCCTCTGTTATTCCTCTTGGAAATGTGTGCATCAATTAATAACTTGGCACAATCATTCCCATTTAAAACAGAGTGTGACTAATATTGTCAGTACTGATTGGACACTCATGAATAATGGAACGATAAGACCCAGTTGCCTATTTAGTCATTTCCAGGAGGAATAATAGAGGAACGGCACTTTTTTTTTTAAAGTCAAGTTCTTTTCACTGATCTATATAACAATGGGCCGATAAAGTAAAATAAAATTTTAAAATATTTTATCTAAATACTGATTATTTTTCCCGTCTTGTCCCCTCAAATTTTTTGAGTCACTCAATTAGTGCAGAAGTTGGAGAGACTTTGGGTGCAGTATTTCCTACATGCCAGGGGGGGCGCTGATCACAGCCTGCGTCCTGGCACTATGCGGTCTGGGAATAGTGCAGATTCCCTGGTGGTCACAGACAGGGTCTAGTCCTGACAGGGCACTTGACTCAGTGACAAGGACAGATATAGCCCTGGATGACGTATCCTCCGGGGGGCCGGACCACCCTGCGGACACAGGAGAATGCTCTTCTCTTAGTGCTGGGCTTATACTATACACTTTCTTTACAATTCTGTAGCATTTTTTATGCTGTTCCTCTATTATTCCTTCTGGAAATGTGTAAATTACTTGACAAGAAGGGTGCTATTTTTTTTAATGTGTGGTGAGTCTCTACACAGTTTGATATTTTTACCATGAAATTGTATCACCCAGTTATCAGTTGAGACATTCATTTCCAGGAGGGATAACAGAGAATTCAAATCAAACTTAGCTCTTTTTTTACATATCTGTTTCGGGAGGCTTATTTCATAGAGCTCTAGTTTGTGCACATCCCCTGTAATCCCTCCTGGAAATGTAAGGACTCTACTTTCTGCACTTCCTCTTTAATTCCCACTGGAAAAGTAAGAACTTTACTTTATGCACTTCCTCTGTAATCCCTCCTGGAAATGTAAGAATTTTACTTCATGCACTTCCTCTGTAAATCCTCCTGGAAATGTAAGAACTCTACTTTATGCACTTCCTCTGTAATCCCTCCTGGAAATGTAAGAACTTTACTTTATGCACTTCCTCTGTAATCCCTCCTGGAAATGTATGAATTCTACTTTATGCACTGCCTCTGTAATCCCTCCTGGAAATGTAAGAACTTTACTTTATGCACTTCCTCCATAAATCCTCCTGGAAATGTAAGAACTTTACTTTGTGCACTTCGTCTGTAATCACTCCTGGAAATGTAAGAACTTTACTTTATGCACTTCCTCTGTAATCCCTCCTGGAAATGTAAGAACTTTACTTTATGCACTTCCTCTGTAATCCCTCCTGGAAATGTAAGAATTTTACTTCATGCACTTCCTCCATAAATCCTCCTGGAAATGTAAGAACTTTACTTTGTGCACTTCCTCTGTAATCACTCCTGGAAATGTAAGAACTTTACTTTATGCACTTCCTCTGTAATCCCTCCTGGAAATGTAAGAACTTTACTTTATGCATATCCTCTGTAATCCCTCCTGGAAATGTAAGAACTTTACTTTATGCACTTCCTCTGTAATCCCTCCTGGAAATGTAAGAACTTTACTTTACGCACTTCCTCTGTAATCCCTCCTGGAAATGTAAGAACTTTACTTTATGCAGTTCCTCTGTAATCCCTCCTGGAAATGTAAGAATTCTACTTTGTGCACATCCCCTGTAATCCCTCCTGGAAATGTAAGAATTTTACTTCATGCACTTCCTCTGTAAATCCTCCTGGAAAAGTAAGAACTCTACTTTGTGCACATCCCCTGTAATCCCTCCTGGAAATGTAAGAACTTTACTTTATGCACTTCCTCTGTAATCCCTCCTGGAAATGTAAGAATTTTACTTTATGCACTTCCTCTGTAATCCCTCCTGGAAATGTAAGAATTTTACTTTTTGCACTTCCTCTGTAAATCCTCCTGGAAATGTAAGAACTCTACTTTGTGCACATCCCCTGTAATCCCTCCTGGCCTGGAAATGTAAGGACTCTACTTTCTGCACTTCCTCTTTAATTCCCCCTGGAAATGTAAGAACTTTACTTTATGCACTTCCTCTGTAATCCCTCCTGGAAATGTAAGAACTTTACTTTATGCATATCCTCTGTAATCCCTCCTGGAAATGTAAGAACTTTACTTTATGCACTTCCTCTGTAATCCCTCCTGGAAATGTAAGAACTTTACTTTATGCACTTCCTCTGTAATCCCTCCTGGAAATGTAAGAATTTTACTTCATGCACTTCCTCCATAAATCCTCCTGGAAATGTAAGAACTTTACTTTGTGCACTTCCTCTGTAATCACTCCTGGAAATGTAAGAACTTTACTTTATGCACTTCCTCTGTAATCCCTCCTGGAAATGTAAGAACTTTACTTTATGCATATCCTCTGTAATCCCTCCTGGAAATGTAAGAACTTTACTTTATGCACTTCCTCTGTAATCCCTCCTGGAAATGTAAGAACTTTACTTTACGCACTTCCTCTGTAATCCCTCCTGGAAATGTAAGAACTTTACTTTATGCAGTTCCTCTGTAATCCCTCCTGGAAATGTAAGAATTCTACTTTGTGCACATCCCCTGTAATCCCACCTGGAAATGTAAGAATTTTACTTCATGCACTTCCTCTGTAAATCCTCCTGGAAAAGTAAGAACTCTACTTTGTGCACATCCCCTGTAATCCCTCCTGGAAATGTAAGAACTTTACTTTATGCACTTCCTCTGTAATCCCTCCTGGAAATGTAAGAATTTTACTTTATGCACTTCCTCTGTAATCCCTCCTGAAAATGTAAGAATTTTACTTTTTGCACTTCCTCTTTAATTCCTCATGGAAATGTAAGAACTTTACTTTATGCATTTCCTCTGTAATCACTCCTGGAAATGTAAGAACTTTACTTTTTGCACTTCCTCTGTAAATACTCCTGGAAATGTAAGAACTCTTCTTTGTGCACATCCCCTGTAATCCCTCCTGGAAATGTAAGAACTCTACTTTGTGCACTTCCTCTGTAATCCCTCCTGGAAATGTAAGGACTCTACTTTCTGCACTTCCTCTTTAATTCCTCCTGGAAATGTAAGAACTTTACTATATGCACTTCCTATGTAATCCCTCCTGGAAATGTAAGAACTTTACTTTGTGCACTTCCTCTGTAAATCCTCCTGGAAATGTAAGGACTCTACATTGTGCACTTCCTCTTTAATTACTCCTGGAAATGTAAGAACTTTACTTTATGCACTTCCTCTGTAATCCCTCCTGGAAATGTAAGAACTCTACTTTATGCACTTCCTCTGTAATCCCTCCTGGAAATGTAAGAACTTTACTTTATGCACTTCCTCTGTAATCCCTCCTGGAAATGTAAGAACTTTACTTTGTGCACTTCCTCTGTAATTCCTCCTGGAAATGTAAGAACGTTGTGCATTTCCTCTGTAATTCCTCCTGGAAATGTAAGAACTTTACTTTATGGACTTCCTCTGTAATACCTCCTGCCTGGAAGTGTAAGAACTTTACTTTTTGCACTTCCTCTGTAATTCCTCCTGGAAATGTAAGAACTTTACTTTATGGACTTCCTCTGTAATTCCTCCTGGAAATGTAAGAACTTTACTTTATGCACTTCCTCTGTAATCCCTCCTGGAAATGTAAGAACTTTGCTTTATGCACTTCCTCTGTAATCCCTCCTGGAAATGTAAGAACTTTACTTTATGCACTTCCTCTGTAATCCCTCCTGGAAATGTAAGAACTTTACTTTATGCACTTCCTCTGTAATCCCTCCTGGAAATGTAAGAAATCTACTTTGTGCACTTCCTCTGTAATCCCTCCTGGAAATGTAAGAACGTTGTGCATTTCCTCTGTAATTCCTCCTGGAAATGTAAGAACTTTACTTTCTGCACTTCCGCTGTAATCCCTCCTGGAAATGTAAGGACTCTACATTGTGCATTTCCTCTGTAATCCCTCCTGGAAATGTAAGAACTTTACTTTGTGCACTTCCTCTGTAAATCCTCCTGGAAATGTAAGGACTCTACTTTGTGCACTTCTTCTTTAATTACTCCTGGAAATGTAAGAACTTTACTTTATGCACTTCCTCTGTAATCCCTCCTGGAAATGTATGAACTTTACTTTATGCACTTCCTCTGTAATCCCTCCTGGAAATGTAAGAACTTTACTTTATGCACTTCCTCTCTAATCCCTCCTGGAAATGTAAGAACTTTACTTTATGCACTTCCTCTTTAATCCCTCCTGGAAATGCAAGAACTTTACTTCACTTCCTCCGTAATCCCTCCTGGAAATGTAAGAAATCTACCTTGTGCACTTCCTCTGTAATCCCTCCTGGAAATGTAAGAACGTTGGGCATTTCCTCTGTAATTCCTCCTGGAAATGTAAGAACTTTACTTTATGGACTTCCTCTGTAATCCCTCCTGGAAATGTAAGAACTTTTATTTTTGCACTTCCTCTGTAATTCCTCCTGGAAATGTAAGAACTTTACTTTATGGACTTCCTCTGTAATTCCTCCTGGAAATGTAAGAACTTTACTTTATGCACTTCCTCTGTAATCCCTCCTGGAAATGTAAGAACTTTGCTTTATGGACTTCTTCTGTAATCCCTCCTGGAAATGTATGAACTTTACTTTATGCACTTCCTCTGTAATCCCTCCTGGAAATGTAAGAACTTTACTTTACGCACTTCCTCTGTAATCCCTCCTGGAAACGTAAGAAATCTACTTTGTGCACTTCCTTTGTAATCCCTCCTGGAAATGTAAGAACGTTGTGCATTTCCTCTGTAATTCCTCCTGGAAATGTAAGAACTTTACTTTCTGCACTTCCCCTGTAATCCCTCCTGGAAATGTAAGAACTTTACTTTATGGACTTCCTCTGAAATTCCTCCTGGAAATGTAAGAACTTTACTTTATGCACTTCCTCTGTGATCCCTCCTGGAAATGTAAGAACTTTACTTTATGCACTTCCTCTGTAATCCCTCCTGGAAATGTAAGAACTTTACTTTATGCACTTCATCTGTAATCCCTCCTGGAAATGTAAGAAATCTACTTTGTGCACTTCCTCTGTAATCCCTCCTGGAAATGTAAGAACATTGTGCATTTCCTCTGAAATTCCTCCTGGAAATGTAAGAACTTTACTTTCTGCACTTCCCCTGTAATCCTTCCTGGAAATGTAAGAACTTTACTTTATGCACTTCCTCTGTAATCCCTCCTGGAAATGTAAGAACTTTACTTTTTGCACTTCCTCTGTAAATACTCCTGGAAATGTAAGGACTCTACTTTGTGCACTTCCTCTTTAATTCCTCATGGAAATGTAAGAACTTTACTATACGCACTTCCTCTGTAATCCCTCCTGGAAATGTAAGGACTCTACTTTCTGCACTTCCTCTTTAATTCCTCATGGAAATGTAAGAACTTTACTATATGCACTTCCTCTGTAAATACTCCTGGAAATGTAAGAACTTTACTTTATACACTTCCTCTGTAATCCCTCCTGGAAATGTAAGAACTTTACTTTGTGCACTTCCTCTGTAAATCCTCCTGGAAATGTAAGGACTCTACTTTGTGCACTTCCCCTTTAATTACTCCTGGAAATGTAAGAACTTTACTTTATGCACTTCCTCTGTAATCCCTCCTGGAAATGTAAGAACTTTACTTTATGCACTTCCTCTGTAATCCCTCCTGGAAATGTAAGAACTTTACTTTATGCACTTCCTCTGTAATCCCTCCTGGAAATATAAGAACTTTACTTTATGCACTTCCTCTGTAATCCTTCCTGGAAATGCAAGAACTTTACTTTACTTCCTCCGTAAACCCTCCTGGAAATGTAAGAAATCTGCTTTGTGCACTTCCTCTGTAATTCCTCCTGGAAATGTAAGAACGTTGTGCATTTCCTCTGTAATTCCTCCTGGAAATGTAAGAACTTTACTTTATGGACTTCCTCTGTAATCCCTCCTGGAAATGTAAGAACTTTACTTTTTGCACTTCCTCTGTAATTCCTCCTGGAAATGTAAGAACTTTACTTTATGGACTTCCTCTGTAATTCCTCCTGGAAATGTAAGAACTTTACTTTATGCACTTCCTCTGTAATCCCTCCTGGAAATGTAAGAACTTTGCTTTATGCACTTCCTCTGTAATCCCTCCTGGAAATGTAAGAACTTTACTTTATGCACTTCCTCTGTAATCCCTCCTGGAAATGTAAGAACTTTACTTTATGCACTTCCTCTGTAATCCCTCCTGGAAATGTAAGAAATCTACTTTGTGCACTTCCTCTGTAATCCATCCTGGAAATGTAAGAACGTTGTGCATTTCCTCTGTAATTCCTCCTGGAAATGTAAGAACTTTACTTTCTGCACTTCCCCTGTAATCCCTGCTGGAAATGTAAGGACTCTACTTTGTGCATTTCCTCTGTAATCCCTCCTGGAAATGTAAGAACTTTACTTTGTGCACTTCCTCTGTAAATCCTCCTGGAAATGTAAGGACTTTACTTTGTGCACTTCTTCTTTAATTACTCCTGGAAATGTAAGAACTTTACTTTATGCACTTCCTCTGTAATCCCTCCTGAAAATGTAAGAACTTTACTTTATGCACTTCCTCTGTAATCCCTCCTGGAAATGTAAGAACTTTACTTTATGCACTTCCTCTGTAATCCCTCCTGGAAATGTAAGAACTTTACTTTATGCACTTCCTCTGTAATCCCTCCTGGAAATGCAAGAACTTTACTTCACTTCCTCCGTAATCCCTCCTGGAAATGTAAGAAATCTACTTTGTGCACTTCCTCTGTAATCCCTCCTGGAAATGTAAGAACGTTGTGCATTTCCTCTGTAATTCCTCCTGGAAATGTAAGAACTTTACTTTATGGACTTCCTCTGTAATCCCTCCTGGAAATGTAAGAACTTTACTTTTTGCATTTCCTCTGTAATTCCTCCTGGAAATGTAAGAACTTTACTTTATGGACTTCCTCTGTAATTCCTCCTGGAAATGTAAGAACTTTACTTTATGCACTTCCTCTGTAATCCCTCCTGGAAATGTAAGAACTTTGCTTTATGGACTTCTTCTGTAATCCCTCCTGGAAATGTATGAACTTTACTTTATGCACTTCCTCTGTAATCCCTCCTGGAAATGTAAGAACTTTACTTTATGCACTTCCTCTGTAATCCCTCCTGGAAATGTATGAACTTTACTTTATGCACTTCCTCTGTAATCCCTCCTGGAAATGTAAGAACTTTACTTTATGCACTGCCTCTGTAATCCCTCCTGGAAATGTAAGAACTTTACTTTATGCACTTCCTCTGTAATCCCTCCTGGAAATGTAAGAAATCTACTTTGTGCACTTCCTCCGTAATCCCTCATGGAAATGTAAGAACTTTACTTTATGCACTTCCTCTGTAATCCCTCCTGGAAATGTAAGAACGTTGTGCATTTCCTCTGTAATTCCTCCTGGAAATGTAAGAACTTTACTTTCTGCACTTCCCCTGTAATCCCTCCTGGAAATGTAAGAACTTTACTTTATGGACTTTCTCTGTAATTCCTCCTGGAAATGTAAGAACTTTACTTTATGCACTTCCTCTATAATCCCTCCTGGAAAAGTAAGAACTTTGCTTTATGCACTTCCTCTGTAATCCCTCCTGGAAATGTAAGAACTTTACTTTATGCACTTCCTCTGTAATCCCTCCTGGAAATGTAAGAACTTTACTTTATGCACTTCCTCTGTAATTCCTCCTGGAAATGTAAGAAATCTACTTTGTGCACTTCCTATGTAATCCCTCCTGGAAATGTAAGAACATTGTGCTTTTCCTCTGTAATTCCTCCTGGAAATGTAAGAACTTTACTTTCTGCACTTCCCCTGTAATCCCTCCTGGAAATGTAAGAACGTTGTGCATTTCCTCTGTAATTCCTCCTGGAAATGTAAGAACTTTACTTTCTGCACTTCCCCTGTAATCCCTCCTGGAAATGTAAGGACTCTACTTTGTGCACTTCCTCTGTAATCCCTCCTGGAAATGTAAGAACTTTACTTTGTGCACTTCCTCTGTAAATCCTCCTGGAAATGTAAGGACTCTACTTTGTGCACTTCCTCTTTTATTACTCCTGGAAATGTAAGAACTTTACTTTATGCACTTCCTCTGTAATCCCTCCTGGAAATGTAAGAACTTTACTTTATGCACTTCCTCTGTAATCCCTCCTGGAAATGTAAGAACTTTATTTTATGCACTTCCTCTGTAATCCCTCCTGGAAATGTAAGAAATCTACTTTGTGCACTTCCTCTGTAATCCATCCTGGAAATGTAAGAACGTTGTGCATTTCCTCTGTAATTCCTCCTGGAAATGTAAGAACTTTACTTTCTGCACTTCCCCTGTAATCCCTGCTGGAAATGTAAGGACTCTACTTTGTGCATTTCCTCTGTAATCCCTCCTGGAAATGTAAGAACTTTACTTTGTGCACTTCCTCTGTAAATCCTCCTGGAAATGTAAGGACTTTACTTTGTGCACTTCTTCTTTAATTACTCCTGGAAATGTAAGAACTTTACTTTATGCACTTCCTCTGTAATCCCTCCTGAAAATGTAAGAACTTTACTTTATGCACTTCCTCTGTAATCCCTCCTGGAAATGTAAGAACTTTACTTTATGCACTTCCTCTGTAATCCCTCCTGGAAATGTAAGAACTTTACTTTATGCACTTCCTCTGTAATCCCTCCTGGAAATGCAAGAACTTTACTTCACTTCCTCCGTAATCCCTCCTGGAAATGTAAGAAATCTACTTTGTGCACTTCCTCTGTAATCCCTCCTGGAAATGTAAGAACGTTGTGCATTTCCTCTGTAATTCCTCCTGGAAATGTAAGAACTTTACTTTATGGACTTCCTCTGTAATCCCTCCTGGAAATGTAAGAACTTTACTTTTTGCATTTCCTCTGTAATTCCTCCTGGAAATGTAAGAACTTTACTTTATGGACTTCCTCTGTAATTCCTCCTGGAAATGTAAGAACTTTACTTTATGCACTTCCTCTGTAATCCCTCCTGGAAATGTAAGAACTTTGCTTTATGGACTTCTTCTGTAATCCCTCCTGGAAATGTATGAACTTTACTTTATGCACTTCCTCTGTAATCCCTCCTGGAAATGTAAGAACTTTACTTTATGCACTTCCTCTGTAATCCCTCCTGGAAATGTATGAACTTTACTTTATGCACTTCCTCTGTAATCCCTCCTGGAAATGTAAGAACTTTACTTTATGCACTGCCTCTGTAATCCCTCCTGGAAATGTAAGAACTTTACTTTATGCACTTCCTCTGTAATCCCTCCTGGAAATGTAAGAAATCTACTTTGTGCACTTCCTCCGTAATCCCTCATGGAAATGTAAGAACTTTACTTTATGCACTTCCTCTGTAATCCCTCCTGGAAATGTAAGAACGTTGTGCATTTCCTCTGTAATTCCTCCTGGAAATGTAAGAACTTTACTTTCTGCACTTCCCCTGTAATCCCTCCTGGAAATGTAAGAACTTTACTTTATGGACTTTCTCTGTAATTCCTCCTGGAAATGTAAGAACTTTACTTTATGCACTTCCTCTATAATCCCTCCTGGAAAAGTAAGAACTTTGCTTTATGCACTTCCTCTGTAATCCCTCCTGGAAATGTAAGAACTTTACTTTATGCACTTCCTCTGTAATCCCTCCTGGAAATGTAAGAACTTTACTTTATGCACTTCCTCTGTAATCCCTCCTGGAAATGTAAGAAATCTACTTTGTGCACTTCCTATGTAATCCCTCCTGGAAATGTAAGAACATTGTGCTTTTCCTCTGTAATTCCTCCTGGAAATGTAAGAACTTTACTTTCTGCACTTCCCCTGTAATCCCTCCTGGAAATGTAAGAACGTTGTGCATTTCCTCTGTAATTCCTCCTGGAAATGTAAGAACTTTACTTTCTGCACTTCCCCTGTAATCCCTCCTGGAAATGTAAGGACTCTACTTTGTGCACTTCCTCTGTAATCCCTCCTGGAAATGTAAGAACTTTACTTTGTGCACTTCCTCTGTAAATCCTCCTGGAAATGTAAGGACTCTACTTTGTGCACTTCCTCTTTTATTACTCCTGGAAATGTAAGAACTTTACTTTATGCACTTCCTCTGTAATCCCTCCTGGAAATGTAAGAACTTTACTTCATGCACTTCCTCTGTAATCCCTCCTGGAAATGTAAGAACTTTACTTTATGCACTTCCTCTGTAATCCCTCCTGGAAATGCAAGAACTTTACTTCACTTCCTCCGTAATCCCTCCTGGAAATGTAAGAAATCTACTTTGTGCACTTCCTCTGTAATCCCTCCTGGAAATGTAAGAACGTTGTGCATTTACTCTGTAATTCCTCCTGGAAATGTAAGAACTTTACTTTATGGACTTGCTCTGTAATCCCTCCTGGAAATGTAAGAACTTTACTTTTTACACTTCCTCTGTAATTCCTCCTGGAAATGTAAGAACTTTACTTTATGGACTTCCTCTGTAATTCCTCCTGGAAATGTAAGAACTTTACTTTATGCACTTCCTCTGTAATCCCTCCTGGAAATGTAAGAACTTTGCTTTATGGACTTCTTCTGTAATCCCTCCTGGAAATGTATGAACTTTACTTTATGCACTTCCTCTGTAATCCCTCCTGGAAATGTAAGAACTTTACTTTATGCACTTCCTCTGTAATCCCTCCTGGAAACGTAAGAAATCTACTTTGTGCACTTCCTCTGTAATCCCTCCTGGAAATGTAAGAACGTTGTGCATTTCCTCTGTAATCCCTCCTGGAAATGTAAGAACTTTACTTTATGCACTTCCTCTGTAATCCCTCCTGGAAATGAAAGAACTTTATTTTATGCACTTCCTCCGTAATCCCTCCTGGAAATGTAAGAAATCTACTTTGTGCACTTCCTCTGTAATCCCTCCTGGAAATGTAAGAACGTTGTGCATTTCCTCTGTAATTCCTCCTGGAAATGTAAGAACTTTACTTTCTGCACTTCCCCTGTAATCCCTCCTGGAAATGTAAGGACTCTACTTTGTGCACTTCCTCAGTAATCCCTCCTGGAAATGTAAGAACTTTACTTTGTGCACTTCCTCTGTAAATCCTCCTGGAAATGTAAGGACTCTACTTTGTGCACTTTCTCTTTTATTACTCCTGAAAATGTAAGAACTTTACTTTATGCACTTCCTCTGTAATCCCTCCTGGAAATGTAAGAACTTTACTTTATGCACTTCCTCTGTAATCCCTCCTGGAAATGTAAGAACTTTACTTTATGCACTTCCTTTGTAATCCCTCCTGGAAATGAAAGAACTTTATGCAATTCCTCTGTAATCCCTCCTGGAAATGCAAGAACTTTACTTCACTTCCTCCGTAATCCCTCCTGGAAATTTAAGAAATCTACTTTGTGCACTTCCTCTGTAATCCCTCCTGGAAATGTAAGAACGTTGTGCA
The DNA here is from genome assembly GCF_046119375.1 of Phyllobates terribilis. Classification (NCBI taxonomy): domain Eukaryota; kingdom Metazoa; phylum Chordata; class Amphibia; order Anura; family Dendrobatidae; genus Phyllobates; species Phyllobates terribilis. The sequence goes on from NW_027362836.1 coordinate 5,776,306, forward strand.
TTTCCTCTGTAATTCCTCCTGGAAATGTAAGAACTTTACTTTATGGACTTCCTCTGTAATCCCTCCTGGAAATGTAAGAACTTTACTTTTTGCACTTCCTCTGTAATTCCTCCTGGAAATGTAAGAACTTTACTTTATGGACTTCCTCTGTAATTCCTCCTGGAAATGTAAGAACTTTGCTTTATGCACTTCCTCTGTAATCCCTCCTGGAAATGTAAGAACTTTGCTTTATGCACTTCCTCTGTAATCCCTCCTGGAAATGTATGAACTTTACTTTCTGCACTTCCCCTGTAATCCCTCCTGGAAATGTAAGGACTCTACTTTGTGCACTTCCTCTGTAATCCCTCCTGGAAATGTAAGAACTTTACTTTGTGCACTTCCTCTGTAAATCCTCCTGGAAATGTAAGGACTCTACTTTGTGCACTTCCTCTTTTATTACTCCTGGAAATGTAAGAACTTTACTTTATGCACTTCCTCTGTAATCCCTCCTGGAAATGTAAGAACTTTACTTCATGCACTTCCTCTGTAATCCCTCCTGGAAATGTAAGAACTTTATGCACTTCCTCTGTAATCCCTCCTGGAAATGCAAGAACTTTACTTCACTTCCTCCGTAATCCCTCCTGGAAATGTAAGAAATCTACTTTGTGCACTTCCTCTGTAATCCCTCCTGGAAATGTAAGAACGTTGTGCATTTACTCTGTAATTCCTCCTGGAAATGTCAGAACTTTACTTTATGGACTTGCTCTGTAATCCCTCCTGGAAATGTAAGAACTTTACTTTTTGCACTTCCTCTGTAATTCCTCCTGGAAATGTAAGAACTTTACTTTATGGACTTCCTCTGTAATTCCTCCTGGAAATGTAAGAACTTTGCTTTATGGACTTCTTCTGTAATCCCTCCTGGAAATGTATGAACTTTACTTTATGCACTTCCTCTGTAATCCCTCCTGGAAATGTAAGAACTTTACTTTATGAACTTCCTCTGTAATCCCTCCTGGAAACGTAAGAAATCTACTTTGTGCACTTCCTCTGTAATCCCTCCTGGAAATGTAAGAACGTTGTGCATTTCCTTTGTAATTCCTCCTGGAAATGTAAGAACTTTACTTTCTGCACTTCCCCTGTAATCCCTCCTGGAAATGTAAGAACTTTACTTTATGGACTTCCTCTGTAATTCCTCCTGGAAATGTAAGAACTTTACTTTATGCACTTCCTCTATAATCCCTCCTGGAAAAGTAAGAACTTTGCTTTATGCACTTCCTCTGTAATCCCTCCTGGAAATGTAAGAACTTTACTTTATGCACTTCCTCTGTAATCCCTCCTGGAAATGTAAGAACTATACTTTATGCACTTCCTCTGTAATCCCTCCTGGAAATGTAAGAAATCTACTTTGTGCACTTCCTCTGTAATCCCTCCTGGAAATGTAAGAACGTTGTGCATTTCCTCTGTAATTCCTCCTGGAAATGTAAGAACTTTACTTTCTGCACTTCCCCTGTAATCCCTCCTGGAAATGTAAGCACTCTACTTTGTGCACTTCCTCTGTAATCCCTCCTGGAAATGTAAGAACTTTACTTTGTGCACTTCCTCTGTAAATCCTCCTGGAAATGTAAGGACTCTACTTTGTGCACTTCCTCTTTTATTACTCCTGGAAATGTAAGAACTTTACTTTATGCACTTCCTCTGTAATCCCTCCTGGAAATGTAAGAACTTTACTTTATGCACTTCCTCTGTAATCCCTCCTGGAAATGTAAGAACTTTACTTTATGCACTTCCTCTGTAATCCCTCCTGGAAATGAAAGAACTTTACTTCACTTCCTCCGTAATCCCTCCTGGAAATGTAAGAAATCTACTTTGTGCACTTCCTCTGTAATCCCTCCTGGAAATGTAAGAACGTTGTGCATTTCCTCTGTAATTCCTCCTGGAAATGTAAGAACTTTACTTTCTGCACTTCCCCTGTAATCCCTCCTGGAAATGTAAGGACTCTACTTTGTGCACTTCCTCAGTAATCCCTCCTGGAAATGTAAGAACATTACTTTGTGCACTTCCTCTGTAAATCCTCCTGGAAATGTAAGGACTCTACTTTGTGCACTTCCTCTTTTATTACTCCTGAAAATGTAAGAACTTTACTCTATGCACTTCCTCTGTAATCCCTCCTGGAAATGTAAGAACTTTACTTTATGCACTTCCTATGTAATCCCTCCTGGAAATGTAAGAACTTTATGCAATTCCTCTGTAATCCCTCCTGGAAATGCAAGAACTTTACTTCACTTCGTCCGTAATCCCTCCTGGAAATGTAAGAAATCTACTTTGTGCACTTCCTCTGTAATCCCTCCTGGAAATGTAAGAACGTTGTGCATTTCCTCTGTAATTCCTCCTGGAAATGTAAGAACTTTACTTTATGGACTTCCTCTGTAATCCCTCCTGGAAATGTAAGAACTTTACTTTTTGCACTTCCTCTGTAATTCCTCCTGGAAATGTAAGAACTTTACTTTATGGACTTCCTCTGTAATTCCTCCTGGAAATGTAAGAACTTTACTTTATGCACTTCCTCTGTAATCCCTCCTGGAAATGTAAGAACTTTGCATTATGCACTTCCTCTGTAATCACTCCTGGAAATGTATGAACTTTACTTTATGCACTTCCTCTGTAATCCCTCCTGGAAATGTAAGAACTTTACTTTATGCACTTCCTCTGTAATCCCTCCTGGAAACGTAAGAAATCTACTTTGTGCACTTCCTCTGTAATCCCTCCTGGAAATGTAAGAACGTTGTGCATTTCCTCTGTAATTCCTCCTGGAAATGTAAGAACTTTACTTTCTGCACTTCCCCTGTAATCCCTCCTGGAAATGTAAGAACTTTACTTTATGGACTTCCTCTGTAATTCCTCCTGGAAATGTAAGAACTTTACTTTATGCACTTCCTCTGTAATCCCTCCTGGAAAAGTAAGAACTTTGCTTTATGCACTTCCTCTGTAATCCCTCCTGGAAATGTAAGAACTTTACTTTATGCACTTCCTCTGTAATCCCTCCTGGAAATGTAAGAACTTTACTTTATGCACTTCCTCTGTAATCCCTCCTGGAAATGTAAGAAATCTACTTTGTGCACTTCCTCTGTAATCCCTCCTGGAAATGTAAGAACGTTGTGCATTTCCTCTGTAATTCCTCCTGGAAATGTAAGAACTTTACTTTCTGCACTTCCCCTGTAATCCCTCCTGGAAATGTAAGAACTTTACTTTGTGCACTTCCTCTGTAATTCCTCCTGGAAATGTAAGAACTTTACTTTGTGCACTTCCTTTGTAATCCCTCCTGGAAATGTAAGAAATTTACTTTGTGCACTTCCTCTGTAATCCCTCCTGGAAATGTAAGAACGTTGTGCACTTCCTCTGTAGTCCCTCCTGGAAATGTAAGAACTTTACTTTCTGCACTTCCCCTGTAATCCCTCCTGGAAATGTAAGGACTCTACTTTGTGCACTTCCTCTGTAGTCCCTCCTGGAAATGTAAGAACTTTACTTTGTGCACTTCCTCTGTAAATCCTCCTGGAAATGTAAGGACTCTACTTTGTGCACTTCCTCTTTTATTACTCCTGGAAATGTAAGAACTTTACTTTATGCACTTCCTCTGTAATCCCTCCTGGAAATGTAAGAACTTTCCTTTATGCACTTCCTCTGTAATCCCTCCTGGAAATGTAAGAACTTTACTTTATGCACTTCCTCTGTAATCCCTCCTGGAAATGTAAGAACTTTATGCACTTCCTCTGTAATCCCTCCTGGAAATGCAAGAACTTTACTTCACTTCCTCCGTAATCCCTCCTGGAAATGTAAGAAATCTACTTTGTGCACTTCCTCTGTAATCCCTCCTGGAAATGTAAGAACGTTGTGCATTTCCTCTGTAATTCCTCCTGGAAATGTAAGAACTTTACTTTATGGACTTCCTCTGTAATCCCTCCTGGAAATGTAAGAACTTTACTTTTTGCACTTCCTCTGTAATTCCTCCTGGAAATGTAAGAACTTTACTTTATGGACTTCCTCTGTAATTCCTCCTGGAAATGTAAGAACTTTACTTTATGCACTTCCTCTGTAATCCCTCCTGGAAATGTAAGAACTTTGCTTTATGCACTTCCTCTGTAATCCCTCCTGGAAATGTATGAACTTTACTTTATGCACTTCCTCTGTAATCCCTCCTGGAAATGTAAGAACTTTACTTTATGCACTTCCTCTGTAATCCCTCCTGGAAACGTAAGAAATCTACTTTGTGCACTTCCTCTGTAATCCCTCCTGGAAATGTAAGAACGTTGTGCATTTCCTCTGTAATTCCTCCTGGAAATGTAAGAACTTTACTTTATGGACTTCCTCTGTAATCCCTCCTGGAAATGTAAGAACTTTACTTTTTGCACTTCCTCTGTAATTCCTCCTGGAAATGTAAGAACTTTACTTTATGGACTTCCTCTGTAATTCCTCCTGGAAATGTAAGAACTTTGCTTTATGCACTTCCTCTGTAATGCCTCCTGGAAATGTAAGAACTTTGCTTTATGCACTTCCTCTGTAATCCCTCCTGGAAATGTATGAACTTTACTTTCTGCACTTCCCCTGTAATCCCTCCTGGAAATGTAAGGACTCTACTTTGTGCACTTCCTCTGTAATCCCTCCTGGAAATGTAAGAACTTTACTTTGTGAACTTCCTCTGTAAATCCTCCTGGAAATGTAAGGACTCTACTTTGTGCACTTCCTCTTTTATTACTCCTGGAAATGTAAGAACTTTACTTTATGCACTTCCTCTGTAATCCCTCCTGGAAATGTAAGAACTTTACTTCATGCACTTCCTCTGTAATCCCTCCTGGAAATGTAAGAACTTTACTTTATGCACTTCCTCTGTAATCCCTCCTGGAAATGCAAGAACTTTACTTCACTTCCTCCGTAATCCCTCCTGGAAATGTAAGAAATCTACTTTGTGCACTTCCTCTGTAATCCCTCCTGGAAATGTAAGAACGTTGTGCATTTACTCTGTAATTCCTCCTGGAAATGTCAGAACTTTACTTTATGGACTTGCTCTGTAATCCCTCCTGGAAATGTAAGAACTTTACTTTTTGCACTTCCTCTGTAATTCCTCCTGGAAATGTAAGAACTTTACTTTATGGACTTCCTCTGTAATTCCTCCTGGAAATGTAAGAACTTTACTTTATGCACTTCCTCTGTAATCCCTCCTGGAAATGTAAGAACTTTGCTTTATGGACTTCTTCTGTAATCCCTCCTGGAAATGTATGAACTTTACTTTATGCACTTCCTCTGTAATCCCTCCTGGAAGTGTAAGAACTTTACTTTATGAACTTCCTCCGTAATCCCTCCTGGAAACGTAAGAAATCTACTTTGTGCACTTCCTCTGTAATCCCTCCTGGAAATGTAAGAACGTTGTGCATTTCCTCTGTAATTCCTCCTGGAAATGTAAGAACTTTACTTTCTGCACTTCCCCTGTAATCCCTCCTGGAAATGTAAGAACTTTACTTTATGGACTTCCTCTGTAATTCCTCCTGGAAATGTAAGAACTTTACTTTATGCACTTCCTCTATAATCCCTCCTGGAAAAGTAAGAACTTTGCTTTATGCACTTCCTCTGTAATCCCTCCTGGAAATGTAAGAACTTTACTTTATGCACTTCCTCTGTAATCCCTCCTGGAAATGTAAGAACTTTACTTTATGCACTTCCTCTGTAATCCCTCCTGGAAATGAAAGAACTTTACTTCACTTCCTCCGTAATCCCTCCTGGAAATGTAAGAAATCTACTTTGTGCACTTCCTCTGTAATCCCTCCTGGAAATGTAAGAACGTTGTGCATTTCCTCTGTAATTCCTCCTGGAAATGTAAGAACTTTACTTTCTGCACTTCCCCTGTAATCCCTCCTGGAAATGTAAGGACTCTACTTTGTGCACTTCCTCAGTAATCCCTCCTGGAAATGTAAGAACATTACTTTGTGCACTTCCTCTGTAAATCCTCCTGGAAATGTAAGGACTCTACTTTGTGCACTTCCTCTTTTATTACTCCTGAAAATGTAAGAACTTTACTCTATGCACTTCCTCTGTAATCCCTCCTGGAAATGTAAGAACTTTACTTTATGCACTTCCTATGTAATCCCTCCTGGAAATGTAAGAACTTTATGCAATTCCTCTGTAATCCCTCCTGGAAATGCAAGAACTTTACTTCACTTCCTCCGTAATCCCTCCTGGAAATGTAAGAAATCTACTTTGTGCACTTCCTCTGTAATCCCTCCTGGAAATGTAAGAACGTTGTGCATTTCCTCTGTAATTCCTCCTGGAAATGTAAGAACTTTACTTTATGGACTTCCTCTGTAATCCCTCCTGGAAATGTAAGAACTTTACTTTTTGCACTTCCTCTGTAATTCCTCCTGGAAATGTAAGAACTTTACTTTATGGACTTCCTCTGTAATTCCTCCTGGAAATGTAAGAACTTTACTTTATGCACTTCCTCTGTAATCCCTCCTGGAAATGTAAGAACTTTGCATTATGCACTTCCTCTGTAATCACTCCTGGAAATGTATGAACTTTACTTTATGCACTTCCTCTGTAATCCCTCCTGGAAATGTAAGAACTTTACTTTATGCACTTCCTCTGTAATCCCTCCTGGAAACGTAAGAAATCTACTTTGTGCACTTCCTCTGTAATCCCTCCTGGAAATGTAAGAACGTTGTGCATTTCCTCTGTAATTCCTCCTGGAAATGTAAGAACTTTACTTTCTGCACTTCCCCTGTAATCCCTCCTGGAAATGTAAGAACTTTACTTTATGGACTTCCTCTGTAATTCCTCCTGGAAATGTAAGAACTTTACTTTATGCACTTCCTCTGTAATCCCTCCTGGAAAAGTAAGAACTTTGCTTTATGCAATTCCTCTGTAATCCCTCCTGGAAATGTAAGAACTTTACTTTATGCACTTCCTCTGTAATCCCTCCTGGAAATGTAAGAACTTTACTTTATGCACTTCCTCTGTAATCCCTCCTGGAAATGTAAGAAATCTACTTTGTGCACTTCCTCTGTAATCCCTCCTGGAAATGTAAGAACGTTGTGCATTTCCTCTGTAATTCCTCCTGGAAATGTAAGAACTTTACTTTCTGCACTTCCCCTGTAATCCCTCCTGGAAATGTAAGAACTTTACTTTGTGCACTTCCTCTGTAATTCCTCCTGGAAATGTAAGAACTTTACTTTGTGCACTTCCTCTGTAATCCCTCCTGGAAATGTAAGAAATCTACTTTGTGCACTTCCTCTGTAATCCCTCCTGGAAATGTAAGAACGTTGTGCACTTCCTCTGTAGTCCCTCTTGGAAATGTAAGAACTTTACTTTCTGCACTTCCCCTGTAATCCCTCCTGGAAATGTAAGGACTCTACTTTGTGCACTTCCTCTGTAGTCCCTCCTGGAAATGTAAGAACTTTACTTTGTGCACTTCCTCTGTAAATCCTCCTGGAAATGTAAGGACTCTACTTTGTGCACTTCCTCTTTTATTACTCCTGGAAATGTAAGAACTTTACTTTATGCACTTCCTCTGTAATCCCTCCTGGAAATGTAAGAACTTTACTTTATGCACTTCCTCTGTAATCCCTCCTGGAAATGTAAGAACTTTACTTTATGCACTTCCTCTGTAATCCCTCCTGGAAATGTAAGAACTTTATGCACTTCCTCTGTAATCCCTCCTGGAAATGCAAGAACTTTACTTCACTTCCTCCGTAATCCCTCCTGGAAATGTAAGAAATCTACTTTGTGCACTTCCTCTGTAATCCCTCCTGGAAATGTAAGAACGTTGTGCATTTCCTCTGTAATTCCTCCTGGAAATGTAAGAACTTTACTTTATGGACTTCCTCTGTAATCCCTCCTGGAAATGTAAGAACTTTACTTTTTGCACTTCCTCTGTAATTCCTCCTGGAAATGTAAGAACTTTACTTTATGGACTTCCTCTGTAATTCCTCCTGGAAATGTAAGAACTTTACTTTATGCACTTCCTCTGTAATCCCTCCTGGAAATGTAAGAACTTTGCTTTATGCACTTCCTCTGTAATCCCTCCTGGAAATGTATGAACTTTACTTTATGCACTTCCTCTGTAATCCCTCCTGGAAATGTAAGAACTTTACTTTATGCACTTCCTCTGTAATCCCTCCTGGAAACGTAAGAAATCTACTTTGTGCACTTCCTCTGTAATCCCTCCTGGAAATGTAAGAACGTTGTGCATTTCCTCTGTAATTCCTCCTGGAAATGTAAGAACTTTACTTTATGGACTTCCTCTGTAATCCCTCCTGGAAATGTAAGAACTTTACTTTTTGCACTTCCTCTGTAATTCCTCCTGGAAATGTAAGAACTTTGCTTTATGCACTTCCTCTGTAATGCCTCCTGGAAATGTAAGAACTTTGCTTTATGCACTTCCTCTGTAATCCCTCCTGGAAATGTATGAACTTTACTTTCTGCACTTCCCCTGTAATCCCTCCTGGAAATGTAAGGACTCTACTTTGTGCACTTCCTCTGTAATCCCTCCTGGAAATGTAAGAACTTTACTTTGTGAACTTCCTCTGTAAATCCTCCTGGAAATGTAAGGACTCTACTTTGTGCACTTCCTCTTTTATTACTCCTGGAAATGTAAGAACTTTACTTTATGCACTTCCTCTGTAATCCCTCCTGGAAATGTAAGAACTTTACTTCATGCACTTCCTCTGTAATCCCTCCTGGAAATGTAAGAACTTTACTTTATGCACTTCCTCTGTAATCCCTCCTGGAAATGCAAGAACTTTACTTCACTTCCTCCGTAATCCCTCCTGGAAATGTAAGAAATCTACTTTGTGCACTTCCTCTGTAATCCCTCCTGGAAATGTAAGAACGTTGTGCATTTACTCTGTAATTCCTCCTGGAAATGTCAGAACTTTACTTTATGGACTTGCTCTGTAATCCCTCCTGGAAATGTAAGAACTTTACTTTTTGCACTTCCTCTGTAATTCCTCCTGGAAATGTAAGAACTTTACTTTATGGACTTCCTCTGTAATTCCTCCTGGAAATGTAAGAACTTTACTTTATGCACTTCCTCTGTAATCCCTCCTGGAAATGTAAGAACTTTGCTTTATGGACTTCTTCTGTAATCCCTCCTGGAAATGTATGAACTTTACTTTATGCACTTCCTCTGTAATCCCTCCTGGAAGTGTAAGAACTTTACTTTATGAACTTCCTCTGTAATCCCTCCTGGAAACGTAAGAAATCTACTTTGTGCACTTCCTCTGTAATCCCTCCTGGAAATGTAAGAACGTTGTGCATTTCCTCTGTAATTCCTCCTGGAAATGTAAGAACTTTACTTTCTGCACTTCCCCTGTAATCCCTCCTGGAAATGTAAGAACTTTACTTTATGGACTTCCTCTGTAATTCCTCCTGGAAATGTAAGAACTTTACTTTATGCACTTCCTCTATAATCCCTCCTGGAAAAGTAAGAACTTTGCTTTATGCACTTCCTCTGTAATCCCTCCTGGAAATGTAAGAACTTTACTTTATGCACTTCCTCTGTAATCCCTCCTGGAAATGTAAGAACTTTACTTTATGCACTTCCTCTGTAATCCCTCCTGGAAATGTAACAAATCTACTTTGTGCACTTCCTCTGTAATCCCTCCTGGAAATGTAAGAACGTTGTGCATTTCCTCTGTAATTCCTCCTGGAAATGTAAGAACTTTACTTTCTGCACTTCCCCTGTAATCCCTCCTGGAAATGTAAGAACTTTACTTTGTGCACTTCCTCTGTAATTCCTCCTGGAAATGTAAGAACTTTACTTTATGCACTTCCTCTATAATCCCTCCTGGAAAAGTAAGAACTTTGCTTTATGCACTTCCTCTGTAATCCCTCCTGGAAATGTAAGAACTTTACTTTATGCACTTCCTCTGTAATCCCTCCTGGAAATGTAAGAACTTTACTTTATGCACTTCCTCTGTAATCCCTCCTGGAAATGTAACAAATCTACTTTGTGCACTTCCTCTGTAATCCCTCCTGGAAATGTAAGAACGTTGTGCATTTCCTCTGTAATTCCTCCTGGAAATGTAAGAACTTTACTTTCTGCACTTCCCCTGTAATCCCTCCTGGAAATGTAAGAACTTTACTTTGTGCACTTCCTCTGTAATTCCTCCTGGAAATGTAAGAACTTTACTTTGTGCACTTCCTCTGTAATCCCTCCTGGAAATGTAAGAAATCTACTTTGTGCACTTCCTCTGTAATCCCTCCTGGAAATGTAAGAACGTTGTGCACTTCCTCTGTAGTCCCTCCTGGAAATGTAAGAACTTTACTTTCTGCACTTCCCCTGTAATCCCTCCTGGAAATGTAAGGACTCTACTTTGTGCACTTCCTCTGTAGTCCCTCCTGGAAATGTAAGAACTTTACTTTGTGCGCTTCCTCTGTAAATCCTCCTGGAAATGTAAGGACTCTACTTTGTGCACTTCCTCTTTTATTACTCCTGGAAATGTAAGAACTTTACTTTATGCACTTCCTCTGTAATCCCTCCTGGAAATGTAAGAACTTTACTTTATGCACTTCCTCTGTAATCCCTCCTGGAAATGTAAGAACTTTACTTTATGCACTTCCTCTGTAATCCCTCCTGGAAATGTAAGAACTTTATGCACTTCCTCTGTAATCCCTCCTGGAAATGCAAGAACTTTACTTCACTTCCTCCGTAATCCCTCCTGGAAATGTAAGAAATCTACTTTGTGCACTTCCTCTGTAATCCCTCCTGGAAATGTAAGAACGTTGTGCATTTCCTCTGTAATTCCTCCTGGAAATGTAATAACTTTACTTTATGGACTTCCTCTGTAATCCCTCCTGGAAATGTAAGAACTTTACTTTTTGCACTTCCTCTGTAATTCCTCCTGGAAATGTAAGAACTTTACTTTATGGACTTCTCTGTAATTCCACCTGGAAATGTAAGAACTTTACTTTATGCACTTCCTCTGTAATCCCTCCTGGAAATGTAAGAACTTTGCTTTATGCACTTCCTCTGTAATCCCTCCTGGAAATGTATGAACTTTACTTTATGCACTTCCTCTGTAATCCCTCCTGGAAATGTAAGAACTTTACTTTATGCACTTCCTCTGTAATCCCTCCTGGAAACGTAAGAAATCTACTTTGTGCACTTCCTCTGTAATCCCTCCTGGAAATGTAAGAACGTTGTGCATTTCCTCTGTAATTCCTCCTGGAAATGTAAGAACTTTACTTTATGGACTTCCTCTGTAATCCCTCCTGGAAATGTAAGAACTTTACTTTTTGCACTTCCTCTGTAATTCCTCCTGGAAATGTAAGAACTTTACTTTATGGACTTCCTCTGTAATTCCTCCTGGAAATGTAAGAACTTTGCTTTATGCACTTCCTCTGTAATCCCTCCTAGAAATGTAAGAACTTTGCTTTATGCACTTCCTCTGTAATCCCTCCTGGAAATGTATGAACTTTACTTTCTGCACTTCCCCTGTAATCCCTCCTGGAAATGTAAGGACTCTACTTTGTGCACTTCCTCTGTAATCCCTCCTGGAAATGTAAGAACTTTACTTTGTGCACTTCCTCTGTAAATCCTCCTGGAAATGTAAGGACTCTACTTTGTGCACTTCCTCTTTTATTACTCCTGGAAATGTAAGAACTTTACTTTATGCACTTCCTCTGTAATCCCTCCTGGAAATGTAAGAACTTTACTTCATGCACTTCCTCTGTAATCCCTCCTGGAAATGTAAGAACTTTACTTTATGCACTTCCTCTGTAATCCCTCCTGGAAATGCAAGAACTTTACTTCACTTCCTCCGTAATCCCTCCTGGAAATGTAAGAAATCTACTTTGTGCACTTCCTCTGTAATCCCTCCTGGAAATGTAAGAACGTTGTGCATTTACTCTGTAATTCCTCCTGGAAATGTCAGAACTTTACTTTATGGACTTGCTCTGTAATCCCTCCTGGAAATGTAAGAACTTTACTTTTTGCACTTCCTCTGTAATTCCTCCTGGAAATGTAAGAACTTTACTTTATGGACTTCCTCTGTAATTCCTCCTGGAAATGTAAGAACTTTACTTTATGCACTTCCTCTGTAATCCCTCCTGGAAATGTAAGAACTTTGCTTTATGGACTTCTTCTGTAATCCCTCCTGGAAATGTATGAACTTTACTTTATGCACTTCCTCTGTAATCCCTCCTGGAAATGTAAGAACTTTACTTTATGAACTTCCTCTGTAATCCCTCCTGGAAACGTAAGAAATCTACTTTGTGCACTTCCTCTGTAATCCCTCCTGGAAATGTAAGAACGTTGTGCATTTCCTCTGTAATTCCTCCTGGAAATGTAAGAACTTTACTTTCTGCACTTCCGCTGTAATCCCTCCTGGAAATGTAAGCACTCTACTTTGTGCACTTCCTCTGTAAATCCTCCTGGAAATGTAAGGACTCTACTTTGTGCACTTCCTCTTTTATTACTCCTGGAAATGTAAGAACTTTACTTTATGCACTTCCTCTGTAATCCCTCCTGGAAATGTAAGAACTTTACTTTATGCACTTCCTCTGTAATCCCTCCTGGAAATGTAAGAACTTTACTTTATGCACTTCCTCTGTAATCCCTCCTGGAAATGAAAGAACTTTACTTCACTTCCTCCGTAATCCCTCCTGGAAATGTAAGAAATCTACTTTGTGCACTTCCTCTGTAATCCCTCCTGGAAATGTAAGAACGTTGTGCATTTCCTCTGTAATTCCTCCTGGAAATGTAAGAACTTTACTTTCTGCACTTCCCCTGTAATCCCTCCTGGAAATGTAAGGACTCTACTTTGTGCACTTCCTCAGTAATCCCTCCTGGAAATGTAAGAACTTTACTTTGTGCACTTCCTCTGTAAATCCTCCTGGAAATGTAAGAACTTTACTTTATGCACTTCCTCTTTTATTACTCCTGAAATTGTAAGAACTTTACTTTCTGCACTTCCCCTGTAATCCCTCCTGGAAATGTAAGAACTTTACTTTGTGCACTTCCTCTGTAATTCCTCCTGGAAATGTAAGAACTTTACTTTGTGCACTTCCTCTGTAATCCCTCCTGGAAATGTAAGAAATCTACTTTGTGCACTTCCTCTGTAATCCCTCCTGGAAATGTAAGAACGTTGTGCACTTCCTCTGTAGTCCCTCCTGGAAATGTAAGAACTTTACTTTCTGCACTTCCCCTGTAATCCCTCCTGGAAATGTAAGGACTCTACTTTGTGCACTTCCTCTGTAGTCCCTCCTGGAAATGTAAGAACTTTACTTTGTGCGCTTCCTCTGTAAATCCTCCTGGAAATGTAAGGACTCTACTTTGTGCACTTCCTCTTTTATTACTCCTGGAAATGTAAGAACTTTACTTTATGCACTTCCTCTGTAATCCCTCCTGGAAATGTAAGAACTTTACTTTATGCACTTCCTCTGTAATCCCTCCTGGAAATGTAAGAACTTTACTTTATGCACTTCCTCTGTAATCCCTCCTGGAAATGTAAGAACTTTATGCACTTCCTCTGTAATCCCTCCTGGAAATGCAAGAACTTTACTTCACTTCCTCCGTAATCCCTCCTGGAAATGTAAGAAATCTACTTTGTGCACTTCCTCTGTAATCCCTCCTGGAAATGTAAGAACGTTGTGCATTTCCTCTGTAATTCCTCCTGGAAATGTAATAACTTTACTTTATGGACTTCCTCTGTAATCCCTCCTGGAAATGTAAGAACTTTACTTTTTGCACTTCCTCTGTAATTCCTCCTGGAAATGTAAGAACTTTACTTTATGGACTTCTCTGTAATTCCACCTGGAAATGTAAGAACTTTACTTTATGCACTTCCTCTGTAATCCCTCCTGGAAATGTAAGAACTTTGCTTTATGCACTTCCTCTGTAATCCCTCCTGGAAATGTATGAACTTTACTTTATGCACTTCCTCTGTAATCCCTCCTGGAAATGTAAGAACTTTACTTTATGCACTTCCTCTGTAATCCCTCCTGGAAACGTAAGAAATCTACTTTGTGCACTTCCTCTGTAATCCCTCCTGGAAATGTAAGAACGTTGTGCATTTCCTCTGTAATTCCTCCTGGAAATGTAAGAACTTTACTTTATGGACTTCCTCTGTAATCCCTCCTGGAAATGTAAGAACTTTACTTTTTGCACTTCCTCTGTAATTCCTCCTGGAAATGTAAGAACTTTACTTTATGGACTTCCTCTGTAATTCCTCCTGGAAATGTAAGAACTTTGCTTTATGCACTTCCTCTGTAATCCCTCCTAGAAATGTAAGAACTTTGCTTTATGCACTTCCTCTGTAATCCCTCCTGGAAATGTATGAACTTTACTTTCTGCACTTCCCCTGTAATCCCTCCTGGAAATGTAAGGACTCTACTTTGTGCACTTCCTCTGTAATCCCTCCTGGAAATGTAAGAACTTTACTTTGTGCACTTCCTCTGTAAATCCTCCTGGAAATGTAAGGACTCTACTTTGTGCACTTCCTCTTTTATTACTCCTGGAAATGTAAGAACTTTACTTTATGCACTTCCTCTGTAATCCCTCCTGGAAATGTAAGAACTTTACTTCATGCACTTCCTCTGTAATCCCTCCTGGAAATGTAAGAACTTTACTTTATGCACTTCCTCTGTAATCCCTCCTGGAAATGCAAGAACTTTACTTCACTTCCTCCGTAATCCCTCCTGGAAATGTAAGAAATCTACTTTGTGCACTTCCTCTGTAATCCCTCCTGGAAATGTAAGAACGTTGTGCATTTACTCTGTAATTCCTCCTGGAAATGTCAGAACTTTACTTTATGGACTTGCTCTGTAATCCCTCCTGGAAATGTAAGAACTTTACTTTTTGCACTTCCTCTGTAATTCCTCCTGGAAATGTAAGAACTTTACTTTATGGACTTCCTCTGTAATTCCTCCTGGAAATGTAAGAACTTTACTTTATGCACTTCCTCTGTAATCCCTCCTGGAAATGTAAGAACTTTGCTTTATGGACTTCTTCTGTAATCCCTCCTGGAAATGTATGAACTTTACTTTATGCACTTCCTCTGTAATCCCTCCTGGAAATGTAAGAACTTTACTTTATGAACTTCCTCTGTAATCCCTCCTGGAAACGTAAGAAATCTACTTTGTGCACTTCCTCTGTAATCCCTCCTGGAAATGTAAGAACGTTGTGCATTTCCTCTGTAATTCCTCCTGGAAATGTAAGAACTTTACTTTCTGCACTTCCGCTGTAATCCCTCCTGGAAATGTAAGCACTCTACTTTGTGCACTTCCTCTGTAATCCCTCCTGGAAATGTAAGAACTTTACTTTGTGCACTTCCTCTGTAAATCCTCCTGGAAATGTAAGGACTCTACTTTGTGCACTTCCTCTTTTATTACTCCTGGAAATGTAAGAACTTTACTTTATGCACTTCCTCTGTAATCCCTCCTGGAAATGTAAGAACTTTACTTTATGCACTTCCTCTGTAATCCCTCCTGGAAATGTAAGAACTTTACTTTATGCACTTCCTCTGTAATCCCTCCTGGAAATGAAAGAACTTTACTTCACTTCCTCCGTAATCCCTCCTGGAAATGTAAGAAATCTACTTTGTGCACTTCCTCTGTAATCCCTCCTGGAAATGTAAGAACGTTGTGCATTTCCTCTGTAATTCCTCCTGGAAATGTAAGAACTTTACTTTCTGCACTTCCCCTGTAATCCCTCCTGGAAATGTAAGGACTCTACTTTGTGCACTTCCTCAGTAATCCCTCCTGGAAATGTAAGAACTTTACTTTGTGCACTTCCTCTGTAAATCCTCCTGGAAATGTAAGAACTTTACTTTATGCACTTCCTCTTTTATTACTCCTGAAATTGTAAGAACTTTACTTTATGCACTTCCTCTGTAATCCCTCCTGGAAATGTAAGAACTTTACTTTATGCACTTCCTCTGTAATCCCTCCTGGAAATGTAAGAACTTTACTTTATGCACTTCCTATGTAATCCCTCCTTGAAATGTAAGAACTTTATGCAATTCCTCTGTAATCCCTCCTGGAAATGCAAGAACTTTACTTCACTTCCTCCGTAATCCCTCCTGGAAATGTAAGAAATCTCCTTTGTGCACTTCCTCTGTAATCCCTCCTGGAAATGTAAGAACGTTGTGCATTTCCTCTGTAATTCCTCCTGGAAATGTAAGAACTTTACTTTATGGACTTCCTCTGTAATCTCTCCTGGAAATGTAAGAACTTTACTTTTTGCACTTCCTCTGTAATTCCTCCTGGAAATGTAAGAACTTTACTTTATGGACTTCCTCTGTAATTCCTCCTGGAAATGTAAGAACTTTACTTTATGCACTTCCTCTGTAATCCCTCCTGGAAAAGTAAGAACTTTGCTTTATGCACTTCCTCTGTAATCACTCCTGGAAATGTATGAACTTTACTTTATGCACTTCCTCTGTAATCCCTCCTGGAAATGTAAGAACTTTACTTTATGCACTTCCTCTGTAATCCCTCCTGGAAACGTAAGAAATCTACTTTGTGCACTTCCTCTGTAATCCCTCCTGGAAATGTAAAAACGTTGTGCATTTCCTCTGTAATTCCTCCTGGAAATGTAAGAACTTTACTTTCTGCACTTCCCCTGTAATCCCTCCTGGAAATGTAAGAACTTTACTTTATGGACTTCCTCTGTAATTCCTCCTGGAAATGTAAGAACTTTACTTTATGCACTTCCTCTGTAATCCCTCCTGGAAAAGTAAGAACTTTGCTTTATGCACTTCCTCTGTAATCCCTCCTGGAAATGTAAGAACTTTACTTTATGCACTTCCTCTGTAATCCCTCCTGGAAATGTAAGAACTTTACTTTATGCACTTCCTCTGTAATCCCTCCTGGAAATGTAAGAAATCTACTTTGTGCACTTCCTCTGTAATCCCTCCTGGAAATGTAAGAACGTTGTGCATTTCCTCTGTAATTCCTCCTGGAAATGTAAGAACTTTACTTTCTGCACTTCCCCTGTAATCCCTCCTGGAAATGTAAGAACTTTACTTTGTGCACTTCCTCTGTAATTCCTCCTGGAAATGTAAGAACTTTACTTTGTGCACTTCCTCTGTAATCCCTCCTGGAAATGTAAGAAATCTACTTTGTGCACTTCCTCTGTAATCCCTCCTGGAAATGTAAGAACGTTGTGCACTTCCTCTGTAGTCCCTCCTGGAAATGTAAGAACTTTACTTTCTGCACTTCCCCTGTAATCCCTCCTGGAAATGTAAGGACTCTACTTTGTGCACTTCCTCTGTAGTCCCTCCTGGAAATGTAAGAACTTTACTTTGTGCACTTCCTCTGTAAATCCTCCTGGAAATGTAAGGACTCTACTTTGTGCACTTCCTCTTTTATTACTCCTGGAAATGTAAGAACTTTACTTTATGCACTTCCTCTGTAATCCCTCCTGGAAATGTAAGAACTTTACTTTATGCACTTCCTCTGTAATCCCTCCTGGAAATGTAAGAACTTTACTTTATGCACTTCCTCTGTAATCCCTCCTGGAAATGTAAGAACTTTATGCACTTCCTCTGTAATCCCTCCTGGAAATGCAAGAACTTTACTTCACTTCCTCCGTAATCCCTCCTGGAAATGTAAGAAATCTACTTTGTGCACTTCCTCTGTAATCCCTCCTGGAAATGTAAGAACGTTGTGCATTTCCTCTGTAATTCCTCCTGGAAATGTAATAACTTTACTTTATGGACTTCCTCTGTAATCCCTCCTGGAAATGTAAGAACTTTACATTTTGCACTTCCTCTGTAATTCCTCCTGGAAATGTAAGAACTTTACTTTATGGACTTCCTCTGTAATTCCTCCTGGAAATGTAAGAACTTTACTTTATGCACTTCCTCTGTAATCCCTCCTGGAAATGTAAGAACTTTGCTTTATGCACTTCCTCTGTAATCCCTCCTGGAAATGTATGAACTTTACTTTATGCACTTCCTCTGTAATCCCTCCTGGAAATGTAAGAACTTTACTTTATGCACTTCCTCTGTAATCCCTCCTGGAAACGTAAGAAATCTACTTTGTGCACTTCCTCTGTAATCCCTCCTGGAAATGTAAGAACGTTGTGCATTTCCTCTGTAATTCCTCCTGGAAATGTAAGAACTTTACTTTATGGACTTCCTCTGTAATCCCTCCTGGAAATGTAAGAACTTTACTTTTTGCACTTCCTCTGTAATTCCTCCTGGAAATGTAAGAACTTTACTTTATGGACTTCCTCTGTAATTCCTCCTGGAAATGTAAGAACTTTGCTTTATGCACTTCCTCTGTAATCCCTCCTGGAAATGTAAGAACTTTGCTTTATGCACTTCCTCTGTAATCCCTCCTGGAAATGTATGAACTTTACTTTCTGCACTTCCCCTGTAATCCCTCCTGGAAATGTAAGGACTCTACTTTGTGCACTTCCTCTGTAATCCCTCCTGTAAATGTAAGAACTTTACTTTGTGCACTTCCTCTGTAAATCCTCCTGGAAATGTAAGGACTCTACTTTGTGCACTTCCTCTTTTATTACTCCTGGAAATGTAAGAACTTTACTTTATGCACTTCCTCTGTAATCCCTACTGGAAATGTAAGAACTTTACTTCATGCACTTCCTCTGTAATCCCTCCTGGAAATGTAAGAACTTTACTTTATGCACTTCCTCTGTAATCCCTCCTGGAAATGCAAGAACTTTACTTCACTTCCTCCGTAATCCCTCCTGGAAATGTAAGAAATCTACTTTGTGCACTTCCTCTGTAATCCCTCCTGGAAATGTAAGAACGTTGTGCATTTACTCTGTAATTCCTCCTGGAAATGTCAGAACTTTACTTTATAGACTTGCTCTGTAATCCCTCCTGGAAATGTAAGAACTTTACTTTTTGCACTTCCTCTGTAATTCCTCCTGGAAATGTAAGAACTTTACTTTATGGACTTCCTCTGTAATTCCTCCTGGAAATGTAAGAACTTTGCTTTATGCACTTCCTCTGTAATCCCTCCTGGAAATGTAAGAACTTTGCTTTATGCACTTCCTCTGTAATCCCTCCTGGAAATGTATGAACTTTACTTTCTGCACTTCCCCTGTAATCCCTCCTGGAAATGTAAGGACTCTACTTTGTGCACTTCCTCTGTAATCCCTCCTGTAAATGTAAGAACTTTACTTTGTGCACTTCCTCTGTAAATCCTCCTGGAAATGTAAGGACTCTACTTTGTGCACTTCCTCTTTTATTACTCCTGGAAATGTAAGAACTTTACTTTATGCACTTCCTCTGTAATCCCTCCTGGAAATGTAAGAACTTTACTTCATGCACTTCCTCTGTAATCCCTCCTGGAAATGTAAGAACTTTACTTTATGCACTTCCTCTGTAATCCCTCCTGGAAATGCAAGAACTTTACTTCACTTCCTCCGTAATCCCTCCTGGAAATGTAAGAAATCTACTTTGTGCACTTCCTCTGTAATCCCTCCTGGAAATGTAAGAACGTTGTGCATTTACTCTGTAATTCCTCCTGGAAATGTCAGAACTTTACTTTATAGACTTGCTCTGTAATCCCTCCTGGAAATGTAAGAACTTTACTTTTTGCACTTCCTCTGTAATTCCTCCTGGAAATGTAAGAACTTTACTTTATGGACTTCCTCTGTAATTCCTCCTGGAAATGTAAGAACTTTACTTTATGCACTTCCTCTGTAATCCCTCCTGGAAATGTAAGAACTTTGCTTTATGGACTTCTTCTGTAATCCCTCCTGGAAATGTATGAACTTTACTTTATGCACTTCCTCTGTAATCCCTCCTGGAAATGTAAGAACTTTACTTTATGAACTTCCTCTGTAATCCCTCCTGGAAACGTAAGAAATCTACTTTGTGCACTTCCTCTGTAATCCCTCCTGGAAATGTAAGAACGTTGTGCATTTCCTCTGTAATTCCTCCTGGAAATGTAAGAACTTTACTTTCTGCACTTCCGCTGTAATCCCTCCTGGAAATGTAAGCACTCTACTTTGTGCACTTCCTCTGTAATCCCTCCTGGAAATGTAAGAACTTTACTTTGTGCACTTCCTCTGTAAATCCTCCTGGAAATGTAAGGACTCTACTTTGTGCACTTCCTCTTTTATTACTCCTGGAAATGTAAGAACTTTACTTTATGCACTTCCTCTGTAATCCCTCCTGGAAATGAAAGAACTTTACTTCGCTTCCTCCGTAATCCCTCCTGGAAATGTAAGAAATCTACTTTGTGCACTTCCTCTGTAATCCCTCCTGGAAATGTAAGAACGTTGTGCATTTACTCTGTAATTCCTCCTGGAAATGTCAGAACTTTACTTTATAGACTTGCTCTGTAATCCCTCCTGGAAATGTAAGAACTTTACTTTTTGCACTTCCTCTGTAATTCCTCCTGGAAATGTAAGAACTTTACTTTATGGACTTCCTCTGTAATTCCTCCTGGAAATGTAAGAACTTTACTTTATGCACTTCCTCTGTAATCCCTCCTGGAAATGTAAGAACTTTGCTTTATGGACTTCTTCTGTAATCCCTCCTGGAAATGTATGAACTTTACTATATGCACTTCCTCTGTAATCCCTCCTGGAAATGTAAGAACTTTACTTTATGAACTTCCTCTGTAATCCCTCCTGGAAACGTAAGAAATCTACTTTGTGCACTTCCTCTGTAATCCCTCCTGGAAATGTAAGAACGTTGTGCATTTCCTCTGTAATTCCTCCTGGAAATGTAAGAACTTTACTTTCTGCACTTCCGCTGTAATCCCTCCTGGAAATGTAAGCACTCTACTTTGTGCACTTCCTCTGTAATCCCTCCTGGAAATGTAAGAACTTTACTTTGTGCACTTCCTCTGTAAATCCTCCTGGAAATGTAAGGACTCTACTTTGTGCACTTCCTCTTTTATTACTCCTGGAAATGTAAGAACTTTACTTTATGCACTTCCTCTGTAATCCCTCCTGGAAATGTAAGAACTTTACTTTATGCACTTCCTCTGTAATCCCTCCTGGAAATGTAAGAACTTTACTTTATGCACTTCCTCTGTAATCCCTCCTGGAAATGAAAGAACTTTACTTCGCTTCCTCCGTAATCCCTCCTGGAAATGTAAGAAATCTACTTTGTGCACTTCCTCTGTAATCCCTCCTGGAAATGTAAGAACGTTGTGCATTTCCTCTGTAATTCCTCCTGGAAATGTAAGAACTTTACTTTCTGCACTTCCCCTGTAATCCCTCCTGGAAATGTAAGGACTCTACTTTGTGCACTTCCTCAGTAATCCCTCCTGGAAATGTAAGAACTTTACTTTGTGCACTTCCTCTGTAAATCCTCCTGGAAATGTAAGAACTTTACTTTATGCACTTCCTCTTTTATTACTCCTGAAATTGTAAGAACTTTACTTTATGCACTTCCTCTGTAATCCCTCCTGGAAATGTAAGAACTTTACTTTATGCACTTCCTATGTAATCCCTCCTTGAAATGTAAGAACTTTATGCAATTCCTCTGTAATCCCTCCTGGAAATGCAAGAACTTTACTTCACTTCCTCCGTAATCCCTCCTGGAAATGTAAGAAATCCACTTTGTGCACTTCCTCTGTAATCCCTCCTGGAAATGTAAGAACGTTGTGCATTTCCTCTGTAATTCCTCCTGGAAATGTAAGAACTTTACTTTATGGACTTCCTCTGTAATCTCTCCTGGAAATGTAAGAACTTTACTTTTTGCACTTCCTCTGTAATTCCTCCTGGAAATGTAAGAACTTTACTTTATGGACTTCCTCTGTAATTCCTCCTGGAAATGTAAGAACTTTACTTTATGCACTTCCTCTGTAATCCCTCCTGGAAAAGTAAGAACTTTGCTTTATGCACTTCCTCTGTAATCACTCCTGGAAATGTATGAACTTTACTTTATGCACTTCCTCTGTAATCCCTCCTGGAAATGTAAGAACTTTACTTTATGCACTTCCTCTGTAATCCCTCCTGGAAACGTAAGAAATCTACTTTGTGCACTTCCTCTGTAATCCCTCCTGGAAATGTAAGAACGTTGTGCATTTCCTCTGTAATTCCTCCTGGAAATGTAAGAACTTTACTTTCTGCACTTCCCCTGTAATCCCTCCTGGAAATGTAAGAACTTTACTTTATGGACTTCCTCTGTAATTCCTCCTGGAAATGTAAGAACTTTACTTTATGCACTTCCTCTGTAATCCCTCCTGGAAAAGTAAGAACTTTGCTTTATGCACTTCCTCTGTAATCCCTCCTGGAAATGTAAGAACTTTACTTTATGCACTTCCTCTGTAATCCCTCCTGGAAATGTAAGAACTTTACTTTATGCACTTCCTCTGTAATCCCTCCTGGAAATGTAAGAAATCTACTTTGTGCACTTCCTCTGTAATCCCTCCTGGAAATGTAAGAACGTTGTGCATTTCCTCTGTAATTCCTCCTGGAAATGTAAGAACTTTACTTTCTGCACTTCCCCTGTAATCCCTCCTGGAAATGTAAGAACTTTACTTTGTGCACTTCCTCTGTAATTCCTCCTGGAAATGTAAGAACTTTACTTTGTGCACTTCCTCTGTAATCCCTCCTGGAAATGTAAGAAATCTACTTTGTGCACTTCCTCTGTAATCCCTCCTGGAAATGTAAGAACGTTGTGCACTTCCTCTGTAGTCCCTCCTGGAAATGTAAGAACTTTACTTTCTGCACTTCCCCTGTAATCCCTCCTGGAAATGTAAGGACTCTACTTTGTGCACTTCCTCTGTAGTCCCTCCTGGAAATGTAAGAACTTTACTTTGTGCACTTCCTCTGTAAATCCTCCTGGAAATGTAAGGACTCTACTTTGTGCACTTCCTCTTTTATTACTCCTGGAAATGTAAGAACTTTACTTTATGCACTTCCTCTGTAATCCCTCCTGGAAATGTAAGAACTTTACTTTTTGCACTTCCTCTGTAATCCCTCCTGGAAATGTAAGAACTTTACTTTGTGCACTTCCTCTGTAAATCCTCCTGGAAATGTAAGGACTCTACTTTGTGCACTTCCTCTTTTATTACTCCTGGAAATGTAAGAACTTTACTTTATGCACTTCCTCTGTAATCCCTCCTGGAAATGTAAGAACTTTACTTTATGCACTTCCTCTGTAATCCCTCCTGGAAATGTAAGAACTTTACTTTATGCACTTCCTCTGTAATCCCTCCTGGAAATGAAAGAACTTTACTTCACTTCCTCCGTAATCCCTCCTGGAAATGTAAGAAATCTACTTTGTGCACTTCCTCTGTAATCCATCCTGGAAATGTAAGAACGTTGTGCATTTCCTCTGTAATTCCTCCTGGAAATGTAAGAACTTTACTTTCTGCACTTCCCCTGTAATCCCTCCTGGAAATGTAAGGACTCTACTTTGTGCACTTCCTCAGTAATCCCTCCTGGAAATGTAAGAACTTTACTTTGTGCACTTCCTCTGTAAATCCTCCTGGAAATGTAAGAACTTTACTTTATGCACTTCCTCTTTTATTACTCCTGAAATTGTAAGAACTTTACTTTATGCACTTCCTCTGTAATCCCTCCTGGAAATGTAAGAACTTTACTTTATGCACTTCCTATGTAATCCCTCCTTGAAATGTAAGAACTTTATGCAATTCCTCTGTAATCCCTCCTGGAAATGCAAGAACTTTACTTCACTTCCTCCGTAATCCCTCCTGGAAATGTAAGAAATCCACTTTGTGCACTTCCTCTGTAATCCCTCCTGGAAATGTAAGAACGTTGTGCATTTCCTCTGTAATTCCTCCTGGAAATGTAAGAACTTTACTTTATGGACTTCCTCTGTAATCTCTCCTGGAAATGTAAGAACTTTACTTTTTGCACTTCCTCTGTAATTCCTCCTGGAAATGTAAGAACTTTACTTTATGGACTTCCTCTGTAATTCCTCCTGGAAATGTAAGAACTTTACTTTATGCACTTCCTCTGTAATCCCTCCTGGAAAAGTAAGAACTTTGCTTTATGCACTTCCTCTGTAATCACTCCTGGAAATGTATGAACTTTACTTTATGCACTTCCTCTGTAATCCCTCCTGGAAATGTAAGAACTTTACTTTATGCACTTCCTCTGTAATCCCTCCTGGAAACGTAAGAAATCTACTTTGTGCACTTCCTCTGTAATCCCTCCTGGAAATGTAAGAACGTTGTGCATTTCCTCTGTAATTCCTCCTGGAAATGTAAGAAATTTACTTTCTGCACTTCCCCTGTAATCCCTCCTGGAAATGTAAGAACTTTACTTTATGGACTTCCTCTGTAATTCCTCCTGGAAATGTAAGAACTTTACTTTATGCACTTCCTCTGTAATCCCTCCTGGAAAAGTAAGAACTTTGCTTTATGCACTTCCTCTGTAATCCCTCCTGGAAATGTAAGAACTTTACTTTATGCACTTCCTCTGTAATCCCTCCTGGAAATGTAAGAACTTTACTTTATGCACTTCCTCTGTAATCCCTCCTGGAAATGTAAGAAATCTACTTTGTGCACTTCCTCTGTAATCCCTCCTGGAAATGTAAGAACGTTGTGCATTTCCTCTGTAATTCCTCCTGGAAATGTAAGAACTTTACTTTCTGCACTTCCCCTGTAATCCCTCCTGGAAATGTAAGAACTTTACTTTGTGCACTTCCTCTGTAATTCCTCCTGGAAATGTAAGAACTTTACTTTGTGCACTTCCTCTGTAATCCCTCCTGGAAATGTAAGAAATCTACTTTGTGCACTTCCTCTGTAATCCCTCCTGGAAATGTAAGAACGTTGTGCACTTCCTCTGTAGTCCCTCCTGGAAATGTAAGAACTTTACTTTCTGCACTTCCCCTGTAATCCCTCCTGGAAATGTAAGGACTCTACTTTGTGCACTTCCTCTGTAGTCCCTCCTGGAAATGTAAGAACTTTACTTTGTGCACTTCCTCTGTAAATCCTCCTGGAAATGTAAGGACTCTACTTTGTGCACTTCCTCTTTTATTACTCCTGGAAATGTAAGAACTTTACTTTATGCACTTCCTCTGTAATCCCTCCTGGAAATGTAAGAACTTTACTTTTTGCACTTCCTCTGTAATCCCTCCTGGAAATGTAAGAACTTTACTTTATGCACTTCCTCTGTAATCCCTCCTGGAAATGTAAGAACTTTATGCACTTCCTCTGTAATCCCTCCTGGAAATGCAAGAACTTTACTTCACTTCCTCCGTAATCCCTCCTGGAAATGTAAGAAATCTACTTTGTGCACTTCCTCTGTAATCCCTCCTGGAAATGTAAGAACGTTGTGCATTTACTCTGTAATTCCTCCTGGAAATGTCAGAACTTTACTTTATGGACTTGCTCTGTAATCCCTCCTGGAAATGTAAGAACTTTACTTTTTGCACTTCCTCTGTAATTCCTCCTGGAAATGTAAGAACTTTACTTTATGGACTTCCTCTGTAATTCCTCCTGGAAATGTAAGAACTTTACTTTATGCACTTCCTCTGTAATCCCTCCTGGAAATGTAAGAACTTTGCTTTATGGACTTCTTCTGTAATCCCTCCTGGAAATGTATGAACTTTACTTTATGCACTTCCTCTGTAATCCCTTCTGGAAATGTAAGAACTTTACTTTATGAACTTCCTCTGTAATCCCTCCTGGAAACGTAAGAAATCTACTTTGTGCACTTCCTCTGTAATCCCTCCTGGAAATGTAAGAACGTTGTGCATTTCCTCTGTAATTCCTCCTGGAAATGTAAGAACTTTACTTTCTGCACTTCCCCTGTAATCCCTCCTGGAAATGTAAGAACTTTACTTTATGGACTTCCTCTGTAATTCCTCCTGGAAATGTAAGAACTTTACTTTATGCACTTCCTCTATAATCCCTCCTGGAAAAGTAAGAACTTTGCTTTATGCACTTCCTCTGTAATCCCTCCTGGAAATGTAAGAACTTTACTTTATGCACTTCCTCTGTAATCCCTCCTGGAAATGTAAGAACTTTACTTTATGCACTTCCTCTGTAATCCCTCCTGGAAATGTAAGAAATCTACTTTGTGCACTTCCTCTGTAATCCCTCCTGGAAATGTAAGAACGTTGTGCATTTCCTCTGTAATTCCTCCTGGAAATGTAAGAACTTTACTTTATGGACTTCCCCTGTAATCCCTCCTGGAAATGTAAGCACTCTACTTTGTGCACTTCCTCTGTAATCCCTCCTTGAAATGTAAGAACTTTACTTTGTGCACTTCCTCTGTAAATCCTCCTGGAAATGTAAGGACTCTACTTTGTGCACTTCCTCTTTTATTACTCCTGGAAATGTAAGAACTTTACTTTATGCACTTCCTCTGTAATCCCTCCTGGAAATGTAAGAACTTTACTTTATGCACTTCCTCTGTAATCCCTCCTGGAAATGTAAGAACTTTACTTTATGCACTTCCTCTGTAATCCCTCCTGGAAATGAAAGAACTTTACTTCACTTCCTACGTAATCCCTCCTGGAAATGTAAGAAATCTACTTTGTGCACTTCCTCTGTAATCCCTCCTGGAAATGTAAGAACGTTGTGCACTTCCTCTGTAATTCCTCCTGGAAATGTCAGAACTTTACTTTATGGACTTGCTCTGTAATCCCTCCTGGAAATGTAAGAACTTTACTTTTTGCACTTCCTCTGTAATTCCTCCTGGAAATGTAAGAACTTTACTTTATGGACTTCCTCTGTAATTCCTCCTGGAAATGTAAGAACTTTGCTTTATGGACTTCTTCTGTAATCCCTCCTGGAAATGTATGAACTTTACTTTATGCACTTCCTCTGTAATCCCTCCTGGAAATGTAAGAACTTTACTTTATGAACTTCCTCTGTAATCCCTCCTGGAAACGTAAGAAATCTACTTTGTGCACTTCCTCTGTAATCCCTCCTGGAAATGTAAGAACGTTGTGCATTTCCTCTGTAATTCCTCCTGGAAATGTAAGAACTTTACTTTCTGCACTTCCCCTGTAATCCCTCCTGGAAATGTAAGAACTTTACTTTATGGACTTCCTCTGTAATTCCTCCTGGAAATGTAAGAACTTTACTTTATGCACTTCCTCTATAATCCCTCCTGGAAAAGTAAGAACTTTGCTTCATGCACTTCCTCTGTAATCCCTCCTGGAAATGTAAGAACTTTACTTTATGCACTTCCTCTGTAATCCCTCCTGGAAATGTAAGAACTTTACTTTATGCACTTCCTCTGTAATCCCTCCTGGAAATGTAAGAAATCTACTTTGTGCACTTCCTCTGTAATCCCTCCTGGAAATGTAAGAACGTTGTGCATTTCCTTTGTAATTCCTCCTGGAAATGTAAGAACTTTACTTTATGGACTTCCCCTGTAATCCCTCCTGGAAATGTAAGCACTCTACTTTGTGCACTTCCTCTGTAATCCCTCCTTGAAATGTAAGAACTTTACTTTGTGCACTTCCTCTGTAAATCCTCCTGGAAATGTAAGGACTCTACTTTGTGCACTTCCTCTTTTATTACTCCTGGAAATGTAAGAACTTTACTTTATGCACTTCCTCTGTAATCCCTCCTGGAAATGTAAGAACTTTACTTTATGCACTTCCTCTGTAATCCCTCCTGGAAATGTAAGAACTTTACTTTATGCACTTCCTCTGTAATCCCTCCTGGAAATGAAAGAACTTTACTTCACTTCCTACGTAATCCCTCCTGGAAATGTAAGAAATCTACTTTGTGCACTTCCTCTGTAATCCCTCCTGGAAATGTAAGAACGTTGTGCATTTCCTCTGTAATTCCTCCTGGAAATGTAAGAACTTTACTTTCTGCACTTCCCCTGTAATCCCTCCTGGAAATGTAAGGACTCTACTTTGTGCACTTCCTCAGTAATCCCTCCTGGAAATGTAAGAACTTTACTTTGTGCACTTCCTCTGTAAATCCTCCTGGAAATGTAAGGACTCTACTTTGTGCACTTCCTCTTTTATTACTCCTGAAAATGTAAGAACTTTACTTTATGCACTTCCTCTGTAATCCCTCCTGGAAATGTAAGAACTTTACTTTATGCACTTCCTCTGTAATCCCTCCTGGAAATGTAAGAACTTTACTTTATGCACTTCCTATGTAATCCCTCCTGGAAATGTAAGAACTTTATGTAATTCCTCTGTAATCCCTCCTGGAAATGCAAGAACTTTACTTCACTTCCTCCGTAATCCCTCCTGGAAATGTAAGAAATCTACTTTGTGCACTTCCTCTGTAATCCCTCCTGGAAATGTAAGAACGTTGTGCATTTCCTCTGTAATTCCTCCTGGAAATGTAAGAACTTTACTTTATGGACTTCCTCTGTAATCCCTCCTGTAAATGTAAGAACTTTACTTTTTGCACTTCCTCTGTAATTCCTCCTGGAAATGTAAGAACTTTACTTTATGGACTTCCTCTGTAATTCCTCCTGGAAATGTAAGAACTTTACTTTATGCACTTCCTCTGTAATCCCTCCTGGAAATGTAAGAACTTTGCTTTATGCACTTCCTCTGTAATCACTCCTGGAAATGTATGAACTTTACTTTATGCACTTCCTCTGTAATCCCTCCTGGAAATGTAAGAACTTTACTTTATGCACTTCCTCTGTAATCCCTCCTGGAAACGTAAGAAATCTACTTTGTGCACTTCCTCTTTAATCCCTCCTGGAAATGTAAGAACGTTGTGCATTTCCTCTGTAATTCCTCCTGGAAATGTAAGAACTTTACTTTCTGCACTTCCCCTGTAATCCCTCCTGGAAATGTAAGAACTTTACTTTATGGACTTCCTCTGTAATTCCTCCTGGAAATGTAAGAACTTTACTTTATGCACTTCCTCTGTAATCCCTCCTGGAAAAGTAAGAACTTTGCTTTATGCACTTCCTCTGTAATCCCTCCTGGAAATGTAAGAACTTTACTTTATGCACTTCCTCTGTAATCCCTCCTGGAAAAGTAAGAACTTTGCTTTATGCACTTCCTCTGTAATCCCTCCTGGAAATGTAAGAACTTTACTTTATGCACTTCCTCTGTAATCCCTCCTGGAAATGTAAGAAATCTACTTTGTGCACTTCCTCTGTAATCCCTCCTGGAAATGTAAGAACGTTGTGCATTTCCTCTGTAATTCCTCCTGGAAATGTAAGAACTTTACTTTCTGCACTTCCCCTGTAATCCCTCCTGGAAATGTAAGAACTTTACTTTGTGCACTTCCTCTGTAATTCCTCCTGGAAATGTAAGAACTTTACTTTGTGCACTTCCTCTGTAATCCCTCCTGGAAATGTAAGAAATCTACTTTGTGCACTTCCTCTGTAATCCCTCCTGGAAATGTAAGAACGTTGTGCACTTCCTCTGTAGTCCCTCCTGGAAATGTAAGAACTTTACTTTCTGCACTTCCCCTGTAATCCCTCCTGGAAATGTAAGGACTCTACTTTGTGCACTTCCTCTGTAGTCCCTCCTGGAAATGTAAGAACTTTACTTTGTGCACTTCCTCTGTAAATCCTCCTGGAAATGTAAGGACTCTACTTTGTGCACTTCCTCTTTTATTACTCCTGGAAATGTAAGAACTTTACTTTATGCACTTCCTCTGTAATCCCTCCTGGAAATGTAAGAACTTTACTTTATGCACTTCCTCTGTAATCCCTCCTGGAAATGTAAGAACTTTACTTTATGCACTTCCTCTGTAATCCCTCCTGGAAATGTAAGAACTTTATGCACTTCCTCTGTAATCCCACCTGGAAATGCAAGAACTTTACTTCACTTCCTCCGTAATCCCTCCTGGAAATGTAAGAAATCTACTTTGTGCACTTCCTCTATAATCCCTCCTGGAAATGTAAGAACGTTGTGCATTTCCTCTGTAATTCCTCCTGGAAATGTAAGAACTTTACTTTATGGACTTCCTCTGTAATCCCTCCTGGAAATGTAAGAACTTTACTTTTTGCACTTCCTCTGTAATTCCTCCTGGAAAAGTAAGAACTTTACTTTACGGACTTCCTCTGTAATTCCTCCTGGAAATGTAAGAACTTTACTTTATGCACTTCCTCTGTAATCCCTCCTGGAAATGTAAGAACTTTGCTTTATGCACTTCCTCTGTAATCCCTCCTGGAAATGTATGAACTTTACTTTATGCACTTCCTCTGTAATCCCTCCTGGAAATGTAAGAACTTTACTTTATGCACTTCCTCTGTAATCCCTCCTGGAAACGTAAGAAATCTACTTTGTGCACTTCCTCTGTAATCCCTCCTGGAAATGTAAGAACGTTGTGCATTTCCTCTGTAATTCCTCCTGGAAATGTAAGAACTTTACTTTCTGCACTTCCCCTGTAATCCCTCCTGGAAATGTAAGAACTTTACTTTATGCACTTCCTCTGTAATCCCTCCTGGAAAAGTAAGAACTTTGCTTTATGCACTTCCACTGTAATCCCTCCTGGAAATGTAAGAACTTTACTTTATGCACTTCCTCTGTAATCCCTCCTGGAAATGTAAGAACTTTACTTTATGCACTTCCTCTGTAATCCCTCCTGGAAATGTAAGAAATCTACTTTGTGCACTTCCTCTGTAATCCCTCCTGGAAATGTAAGAACGTTGTGCATTTCATCTGTAATTCCTCCTGGAAATGTAAGAACTTTACTTTCTGCACTTCCCCTGTAATCCCTCCTGGAAATGTAAGGACTCTACTTTGTGCACTTCCTCTGTAGTCCCTCCTGGAAATGTAAGAACTTTACTTTGTGCACTTTCTCTGTAAATCCTCCTGGAAATGTAAGGACTCTACTTTGTGCACTTCCTCTTTAATTACTCCTGGAAATGTAAGAACTTTACTTTATGCACTTCCTCTATAATCCCTCCTGGAAATATAAGAGCTTTACTATATGCACTTCCTCTGTAATCCCTCCTGGAAATGTAAGAACCTTACTTTATGCACTTCCTCTGTAATCCCTCTTGGAAATGTAAGAATTTTACTTTTTGCACTTCCTCTGTAAATCCTCCTGGAAATGTAAGAACTCTACTTTGTGCACATCCCCTGTAATCCCTCCTGGAAATGTAAGGACTCCACTTTCTGCACTTCCTTGTTAATTCCCCCTGGAAATGTAAGAACTTTACTTTATGCACTTCCTCTGTAATCCCTCCTGGAAATGTAAGAACTTTACTTTTTGCACTTCCTCTGTAATCCCTCTTGGAAATGTAAGAACTCTACTTTATGCACTTCCTCTGTAATCTCTCCTGGAAATGTAAGAACTTTACTTTATGCACTTCCTCTGTAATCCCTCCTGGAAATGTTAGACCTTTACTTTATGCACTTCCTCTGTAATCTCTCCTGGAAATGTAAGAAATCTACTTTCTGCTCTTCCTCTGTAATCCCTCCTGGAAATGTAAGAACATTGTGCATTTCCTCTGTAATTCCTCCTGGAAATGTAAGAACTTTACTTTCTGCACTTCCCCTGTAATCCCTCCTGGAAATGTAAGGACTCTACTTTGTGCACTTCCTCTGTAATCCCCCCTGGAAATGTAAGAACTTTACTTTGTGCACTTCCTCTGTAAATCCTCCTGGAAATGTAAGGACTCTACTTTGTGCACTTCCTCTTTAATTACTCCTGGAAATGTAAGAACTTTAATTTATGCACTTCCTCTGTAATCCCTCCTGGAAATGTAAGAACTCTACTTTCTGCACTTCCCCTGTAATCCCTCCTGGAAATGTAAGAATTTTACTTTATGCACTTCCTCTGTAATCCCTCCTGGAAATGTAAGAACTTTACTTTCTGCACTTCCTCTGTAATCCCTCCTGAAATTTAAGAACTCTACTTTGTGCACATCCCCTGTAATCCCTCCTGGAAATGTAAGAACTTTACTTTATGCATTTCCTCTGTAATCCCTCCTGGAAATGTAAGAACTTTACTTTATGCACTTCCTCTGTAATCCCTCCTGGAAATGTAAGAACTTTACTTTATGCACTTCCTCTGTAATCCCTACTGAAATTTAAGAACTCTACTTTGTGCAGATCCCCTGTAATCCCTCCTGGAAATGTAAGAACTTTACTTTATGCATTTCCTCTGTAATCCCTCCTGGAAATGTAAGAACTTTACTTTATGCACTTCCTCTGTAATCCGTCCTGGAAATGTAAGAACTTTACTTTATGCACTTCCTCTGTATTCCCTCCTGGAAATGTACGAACTTTACTTTATGCACTTCCTCTGTAATCCCTCCTGGAAATGTAAGAACTCTACTTTGTGCACATCCCCTGTAATCCCTCCTGGAAATGTAAGAATTTTACTTTATGCACTTCCTCTGTAAATCCTCCTGGAAAAGTAAGAACTCTACTTTGTGCATATCGCCTGTAATCCCTCCTGGAAATGTAAGAACTTTACTTTATGCACTTCCTCTGTAATCCCTCCTGGAAATGTAAGGATTTTACTTTATGCACTTCCTCTGTAATCCCTCCTGGAAATGTAAGAATTTTACTTTTTGCACTTCCTCTGTAAATCCTCCTGGAAATGTAAGAACTCTACTTTGTGCACATCCCCTGTAATCCCTCCTGGAAATGTAAGGACTCCACTTTCTGCACTTCCTCTTTAATTCCCCCTGGAAATGTAAGAACTTTACTTTATGCACTTCCTCTGTAATCCCTCCTGGAAATGTAAGAACTTTACTTTTTGCACTTCCTCTGTAATCCCTCCTGGAAATGTAAGAACTCTACTTTATGCACTTCCTCTGTAATCCCTCCTGGAAATGTAAGAACTCTACTTTGTGCATTTCCTCTTTAATTCCTCATGGAAATGTGAGAACTTTACTTTATGCATTTCCTCTGTAATCCCTCCTGGAAATGTAAGAACTTTACTTTTTGCACTACCTCTGTAAAAACTCCTGGAAATGTAAGATCTCTACTTTGTGCACATCCCCTGTAATCCCTCCTGGAAATGTAAGGACTCTACTTTGTGCACTTCCTCTGTAATCCCTCCTGGAAATGTAAGGACTCTACTTTCTGCACTTCCTCTTTAATTCCTCATGGAAATGTAAGAACTTTACTATATGCACTTCCTCTGTAATCCCTCCTGGAAATGTAAGAACTTTACTTTGTGCACTTCCTCTGTAAATCCTCCTGGAAATGTAAGGACTCTACTTTGTGCACTTCCTCTTTAATTACTCCTGGAAATGTAAGAACTTTACTTTATGCACTTCCTCTGTAATCCCCCCTGGAAATGTAAGAACTTTACTTTATGCACTTCCTCTGTAATCCCTCCTGGAATTGTAAGAACTTTACTTTATGCACTTCCTCTGTAATCCCTCCTGGAAATGTAAGAAATCTACTTTGTGCACTTCCTCTGTAATCCCTCCTGGAAATGTAAGAACTTTACTTTATGCCCTTCCTCTGTAATCCCTCCTGGAAATGTAAGAACTTTACTTTATGCACTTCCTCTGTAATCCCTCCTGGAAATGTAAGAAATCTACTTTGTGCACTTCCTCTGTAATCCCTCCTGGAAATGTAAGAACGTTGTGCATTTCCTCTGTAATTCCTCCTGGAAATGTAAGAACTTTACTTTCTGCACTTCCCCTGTAATCCCTCCTGGAAATGTAAGAACTTTACTTTATGGACTTCCTCTGTAATTCCTCCTGGAAATGTAAGAACTTTACTTTATGCACTTCCTCTGTAATCCCTTCTGGAAAAGTAAGAACTTTGCTTTATGCACTTCCTCTGTAATCCCTCCTGGAAATGTAAGAACTTTACTTTATGCACTTCCTCTGTAATCCCTCCTGGAAATGTAAGAACTTTACTTTATGCACTTCCTCTGTAATCCCTCCTGGAAATGTAAGAAATCTACTTTGTGCACTTCCTCTGTAATCCCTCCTGGAAATGTAAGAACGTTGTGCATTTCCTCTGTAATTCCTCCTGGAAATGTAAGAACTTTACTTTCTGCACTTCCCCTGTAATCCCTCCTGGAAATGTAAGGACTCTACTTTGTGCACTTCCTCTGTAGTCCCTCCTGGAAATGTAAGAACTTTACTTTCTGCACTTCCCCTGTAATCCCTCCTGGAAATGTAAGGACTCTACTTTGTGCACTTCCTCTGTAGTCCCTCCTGGAAATGTAAGAACTTTACTTTGTGCACTTCCTCTGTAAATCCTCCTGGAAATGTAAGGACTCTACTTTGTGCACTTCCTCTTTTATTACTCCTGGAAATGTAAGAACTTTACTTTATGCACTTCCTCTGTAATCCCTCCTGGAAATGTAAGAACTTTACTTTATGCACTTCCTCTGTAATCCCTCCTGGAAATGTAAGAACTTTACTTTATGCACTTCCTCTGTAATCCCTCCTGGAAATGTAAGAACTTTATGCACTTCCTCTGTAATCCCTCCTGGAAATGCAAGAACTTTACTTCACTTCCTCCGTAATCCCTCCTGGAAATGTAAGAAATCTACTTTGTGCACTTCCTCTGTAATCCCTCCTGGAAATGTAAGAACGTTGTGCATTTCCTCTGTAATTCCTCCTGGAAATGTAAGAACTTTATGGACTTCCTCTGTAATCCCTCTTGGAAATGTAAGAACTTTACTTTTTGCACTTCCTCTGTAATTCCTCCTGGAAATGTAAGAACTTTACTTTATGGACTTCCTCTGTAATCCCTCCTGGAAATGTAAGAACTTTACTTTTTGCACTTCCTCTGTAATTCCTCCTGGAAATGTAAGAACTTTACTTTATGCACTTCCTCTGTAATCCCTCCTGGAAATGTAAGAACTTTGCTTTATGCACTTCCTCTGTAATCCCTCCTGGAAATGTATGAACTTTACTTTATGCACTTCCACTGTAATCCCTCCTGGAAATGTAAGAAATCTACTTTGTGCACTTCCTCTGTAATCCCTCCTGGAAATGTAAGAACTTTACTTTTTGCACTTCCTCTGTAAATCCTCCTGGAAATGTAAGAACTCTACTTTGTGCACATCCCCTGTAATCCCTCCTGGAAATGTAAGGACTCCGCTTTCTGCACTTCCTCGTTATTTCCCCCTGGAAATGTAAGAACTTTACTTTATGCACTTCCTCTGTAATCCCTCCTGGAAATGTAAGAACTTTACTTTTTGCACTTCCTCTGTAATCCCTCCTGGAAATGTAAGAACTCTACTTTATGCACTTCCTCTGTAATCTCTCCTTGAAATGTAAGAACTTTACTTTATGCACTTCCTCTGTAATCCCTCCTGGAAATGTAAGACCTTTACTTTATGCACTTCCTCTGTAATCTCTCCTGGAAATGTAAGAAATCTACTTTGTGCTCTTCCTCTGTAATCCCTCCTGGAAATGTAAGAACATTGTGCATTTCCTCTGTAATTCCTCCTGGAAATGTAAGAACTTTACTTTCTGCACTTCCCCTGTAATCCCTCCTGGAAATGTAAGGACTCTACTTTGTGCACTTCCTCTGTAATCCCTCCTGGAAATGTAAGAACTTTACTTTGTGCACTTCCTCTGTAAATCCTCCTGGAAATATAAGGACTCTACTTTGTGCACTTCCTCTTTAATTACTCCTGGAAATGTAAGAACTTTAATTTATGCACTTCCTCTGTAATCCCTCCTGGAAATGTAAGAACTTTACTTTATGCACTTCCTCTGTAATCCCTCCTGGAAATGTAAGAATTTTACTTTATGCACTTCCTCTGTAATCCCTCCTGGAAATGTAAGAACTTTACTTTATGCACTTCCTCTGTAATCCCTCCTGAAATTTAAGAACTCTACTTTGTGCACATCCCCTGTAATCCCTCCTGGAAATGTAAGAACTTTACTTTATGCATTTCCTCTGTAATCCCTCCTGGAAATGTAAGAACTTTACTTTATGCACTTCCTCTGTAATCCCTCCTGGAAATGTAAGAACTTTACTTTATGCACTTCCTCTGTAATCCGTCCTGGAAATGTAAGAACTTTACTTTATGCACTTCCTCTGTAATCCCTCCTGGAAATGTAAGAACTTTACTTTATGCACTTCCTCTGTAATCCCTCCTGGAAATGTAAGAACTCTACTTTGTGCACATCCCCTGTAATCCCTCCTGGAAATGTAAGAATTTTACTTTATGCACTTCCTCTGTAAATCCTCCTGGAAAAGTAAGAACTCTACTTTGTGCATATCCCCTGTAATCCCTCCTGGAAATGTAAGAACTTTACTTTATGCACTTCCTCTGTAATCCCTCCTGGAAATGTAAGAATTTTACTTTATGCACTTCCTCTGTAATCCCTCCTGGAAATGTAAGAACTCTACTTTATGCACTTCCTCTGTAATCTCTCCTGGAAATGTAAGAACTTTACTTTATGCACTTCCTCTGTAATCCCTCCTGGAAATGTAAGACCTTTACTTTATGCACTTCCTCTGTAATCTCTCCTGGAAATGTAAGAAATCTACTTTGTGCTCTTCCTCTGTAATCCCTCCTGGAAATGTAAGAACATTGTGCATTTCCTCTGTAATTCCTCCTGGAAATGTAAGAACTTTACTTTCTGCACTTCCCCTGTAATCCCTCCTGGAAATGTAAGGACTCTACTTTGTGCACTTCCTCTGTAATCCCTCCTGGAAATGTAAGAAGTTTACTTTGTGCACTTCCTCTGTAAATCCTCCTGGAAATGTAATGACTCTACTTTGTGCACTTCCTCTTTAATTACTCCTGGAAATGTAAGAACTTTAATTTATGCACTTCCTCTGTAATCCCTCCTGGAAATGTAAGAACTTTACTTTATGCACTTCCTCTGTAATCCCTCCTGGAAATGTAAGAATTTTACTTTATGCACTTCCTCTGTAATCCCTCCTGGAAATGTAAGAACTTTACTTTATGCACTTCCTCTGTAATCCCTCCTGAAATTTAAGAACTCTACTTTGTGCACATCCCCTGTAATCCCTCCTGGAAATGTAAGAACTTTACTTTATGCATTTCCTCTGTAATCCCTCCTGGAAATGTAAGAACTTTACTTTATGCACTTCCTCTGTAATCCCTCCTGGAAATGTAAGAACTTTACTTTATGCACTTCCTCTGTAATCCCTCCTGAAATTTAAGAACTCTACTTTGTGCACATCCCCTGTAATCCCTCCTGGAAATGTAAGAACTTTACTTTATGCATTTCCTCTGTAATCCCTCCTGGAAATGTAAGAACTTTACTTTATGCACTTCCTCTGTAATCCCTCCTGGAAATGTAAGAACTTTACTTTATGCACTTCCTCTGTAATCCCTCCTGGAAATGTAAGAACTTTACTTTATGCACTTCCTCTGTAATCCCTCCTGGAAATGTAAGAACTCTACTTTGTGCACATCCCCTGTAATCCCTCCTGGAAATGTAAGAATTTTACTTTATGCACTTCCTCTGTAAATCCTCCTGGAAAAGTAAGAACTCTACTTTGTGCATATCCCCTGTAATCCCTCCTGGAAATGTAAGAACTTTACTTTATGCACTTCCTCTGTAATCCCTCCTGGAAATGTAAGAATTTTACTTTATGCACTTCCTCTGTAATCCCTCCTGGAAATGTAAGAATTTTACTTTTTGCACTTCCTCTGTAAATCCTCCTGGAAATGTAAGAACTCTACTTTGTGCACATCCCCTGTAATCCCTCCTGGAAATGTAAGGACTCCACTTTCTGCACTTCCTCTTTAATTCCCCCTGGAAATGTAAGAACTTTACTTTATGCACTTCCTCTGTAATCCCTCCTGGAAATGTAAGAACTTTACTTTTTGCACTTCCTCTGTAATCCCTCCTGGAAATGTAAGAACTCTACTTTATGCACTTCCTCTGTAATCCCTCCTGGAAATGTAAGAACTCTACTTTGTGCATTTCCTCTTTAATTCCTCATGGAAATGTGAGAACTTTACTTTATGCATTTCCTCTGTAATCCCTCCTGGAAATGTAAGAACTTTACTTTTTGCACTTCCTCTGTAAATACTCCTGGAAATGTAAGATCTCTACTTTGTGCACATCCCCTGTAATCCCTCCTGGAAATGTAAGGACTCTACTTTGTGCACTTCCTCTGTAATCCCTCCTGGAAATGTAAGGACTCTACTTTCTGCACTTCCTCTTTAATTCCTCATGGAAATGTAAGAACTTTACTATATGCACTTCCTCTGTAATCCCTCCTGGAATTGCAAGAACTTTACTTTGTGCACTTCCTCTGTAAATCCTCATGGAAATGTAAGGACTTTACTTTATGCACTTCCTCTGTAATCCCTCCTGGAATTGTAAGAACTTTACTTTATGCACTTACACTGTAATCCCTCCTGGAAATGTAAGAAATCTACTTTGTGCACTTCCTCTGTAATCCCTCCTGGAAATGTAAGAACTTTACTTTATGCCCTTCCTCTGTAATCCCTCCTGGAAATGTAAGAACTTTACTTTATGCACTTCCTCTGTAATCCCTCCTGGAAATGTAAGAAATCTACTTTGTGCACTTCCTCTGTAATCCCTCCTGGAAATTTAAGAACGTTGTGCATTTCCTCTGTAATTCCTCCTGGAAATGTAAGAGCTTTAGTTTATGCCCTTCCTCTGTAATCCCTCCTGGAAATGTAAGAACTTTACTTTTTGCACTTCCTCTGTAAATACTCCTGGAAATGTAACGACTGTACTTTGTGCGCTTCCTTTTTAATTCCTCATGGAAATGTAAGAACTTTACTATACGCACTTCCTCTGTAATCCCTCCTGGAAATGTAAGGACTAGTGTTGAGCGAACATGCTCGACACTGCCCGGTACTCGCCCGAGCATCACGCTATTCGGGATGTTCGGCGAGCACCGAGCATTTCCGGGTTACTCGGGCGGGAGCTCGGGTCTCCGCCCTGCATGTTTGGCGCTCTTTACAGAGCCAATGAACATGCAGGGATTGCCAGCCAGTCACTGTAATGCCGCAGCCATGTTGTTTGTGGGCATTACAGTGATTGGCTGGCCGCACAGCGTCACCTCGAGTATTTAAAACCGGGTGCCGTCATCTTGGACACAGTCGCTCCGGATCAGACAGTGTAGGGACAGCGCTGCTGATTTAGGGAGAGATATATCCTGCAAAATAGATAGTGTAGGGTCTGTAAAGGCTGCCAGATCAAACAAACAGTCCTTCTCAGGACTAATATCCATCCCAGGTATATCAGGCAGGCAGGCTGTATAGGAGACGCAGTGGTTATACCAGCAAACGCTGCATTACAGTCCTGTGTGCTGCTCCTGTTGCTGAAATTGCTGGACTTAGCTCCAGGTCCCGGGGGCCAGGAAAAATCCTTTTTTTTTTATCAAAATCCTCTTTTTTTTTCCTCCTTCACAATGTACAAATACCCATCTTATTAACCTTTTGGTGTCCCGTCCCCCCCCCAAAAAAAAGTGTGCCTCTGATTTTTCAGACACAAATATATCTGTTGAAAATAGTCTGGTGTAGGCCAGAGAAACAGAAGTGTGGTTTTGCAGTTCTATGGGCCATTTGTCTCTAAAAAAAACAGTTTGAGTGTGTCGCTCAGCCGCAAATATATATATATATTTTAAAAAGCCTGGTATACACCAGTAAATTATTACTGTGGTTTTGATGTTCCACGGTAAAACATCTCTATTATCCTGTTTTTGGCATTTTTTGCTGTATAAAAATAATAATAGTGTCTCCCTGATTTTTCAGACACAAATATATCTGTTGAAAATAGTCTAGTGTAGGCCAGAGAGACAGAAGTGTGCTTTTGCTGTTCCATGGTAAAAAATCTCTATTATCCTGCTTTTTGCATTTTTTGTTGTAAAAAAAAAAAAAATAGTGTCTCCCTGATTTTTCAGACACAAATATATCTGTTGAAAATAGTCTGGTGTAGGCCCGAGAAATACAAGTGTGGTTTTGCAGTTCCACGGTACAAACCTCTGTATTATCCACTTTTGGGCCATTTGTATCTAAAAAAAACAGTTTGAGTGTGTCGCTCACTGTTCAGCCGCAAATATATGTATATTTTAAAAAGCCTGGTATACACCAGTAAATTATTACTGTGGTTTTGATGTTCCACGGTAAAACATCTCTATTATCCTGTTTTTGGCATTTTTTGCTGTATAAAAATAATAATAGTGTCTCCCTGATTTTTCAGACACAAATATATCTGTTGAAAATAGTCTGGTGTAGGCCCAAGAAATACAAGTGTGGTTTTGCAGTTCCACGGTACAAACCTCTGTATTATCCACTTTTGGGCCATTTGTATCTAAATAAAACAGTTTGAGTGTGTCGCTCACTGTTCAGCCGCAAATATATATATATTTTAAAAAGCCTGGTATACACCAGTAAATTATAACTGTGGTTTTGCTGTTCCACGGTAAAAAAATCTCTATTATTCAAATTTTGGTAGTTTTTTCCGTAAAGAAAAACAGTAGTGTCTCCTAACTGTTGTGACACAAAAATATATCTGTTGAAAATAGTCTTGTGTAGGCCCGACATCCCAGTGTGGTTTCGCAGTTCCACGGGTCAAATCGCTGTACTATCCAGTTTTGGGCCTTTGGTATCTAAAAAAAAAAGCAGTTTGAGTGTGTCGCTCACTGTTCAGCCGCAAATATCTCTATTTAAAAAAGTGTGGTATACCCCAGTAAACAATAACTGTGGTTTTCCTCTGCCACGGTTCTAATCTACTCTTTATTACCCTTTTTCCATTGATAGTGCAAGTGTAAGCTATTTTACTTCATTTATAATGGGCAAGGCGCGTGGCAAGGGACGTGGAAGTGGACGTTCTGTGATGGTTCGTGCAGAGGACGGCGCCGTGGCCAAGGTGAAAATGTGCCACAACCAACAGCCACATCTTCTCGCTCCCACTTCTTGACCGAATTACTAGGGAAGCACAGAACAACACCAGTATTGAGAACTGATCAGTGTGAACAGGTTATTAATTGGATAGCAGACAATACTTCCAGTTACCTGGGCACCACCACCTCCGGTCTGTCTTCCACACGGTCAACTCTTAGTAGCCGTGAGTCTCGACCGCATACTCCTCCTCACCCTGATGCTCCTTCCTCCCACCATGCCGAGTGTCGTCAGACAGCAAGTGATCCCACACTTGGACACTCTGAAGAGCTGTTCACTGGTCCATTTCCATATTTGGGCCCCTCGCCTGATACGCTTGAAGTGGTGGCAGAGGAGATCCCATGTTGCGATGCCCAAATATTTGAACAGCCACGGCCACAGGAAGTTGACGTTGGCAATCTGTCACAAGAGGTGGACGATGACGAGACACAATTGCCAGGAAGTGAGGAGGAGGATCGTGGTGCGCAAGTGGAAGAGGAGGAGGTGGTGGATGATCTAGTAACTGACCCAACGTGGAAGGAGGACATGCAGAGTGAGGCCAGCAGCACACAGGGGGAGGGAGGCAGAGTACCCCAACAGGCAGGAAGAAGCAGTGTGGTGGCCGCAGACAGAAGGCAGGCAACCGTTCCCCGTAACACCAACACGAGGGACGTTGCCAGTACAAGCGGTAGGTCTTCCAGAGTCTGGAATTTTTTTAAAGACTCTGCTGATAACCCCAAAAAGGCCATATGTTCCACCTGCCATGCCAGCATCAGCAGGGGTGACAAAACTACCAGCCTGACCACCACCAGCATGATCAGGCACATGGCAGCAAAGCACCCGACTTTGTGGGGCGAAACCCAGGGTCCACGACAAGTGTCAGCGGGTGTCACCACTGCTTCTTCCACTGTTGTGCGTGCAATAGAACCCCCTGTTGTGTGTGCAAGGCAATCCCCTGTCCATACTGCATGTAAAAATGCCCCCTCCTCTCAGTCTTCACTTGTTATGGCAGTTTCTCAAGAAACAGCATCAACGTCCACGTCCACGTCCCACCGCAGCGTTCAATTGTCCATATCCCAGACCTTTGAACGAAAGCGGAAATTCGCAGCTAACGCCCCACAGGCCACAGTCCTAAATTCGCACATTTCACGACTGCTTGCATTGGAAATGCTGCCTTTTAGGCTGGTGGAGACGGAATCCTTCCGCAATCTTATGGCGGTGGCCGTCCCTCGGTACTCGGTCCCCAGCCGACACTATTTTGCCCGGTGTGCCATCCCCGCACTACACAAGCACGTGTCCCAAAGCATCTGCCGTGCCCTCAACAACGCAGTTACTGGGAGAGTCCACCTGACAACGGACACGTGGACAAGTGCTTGTGGCCAGGGACGGTACATCTCTCTGACGGCACACTGGGTAAACATAGTGGAAGCCGGGACCCAGTCGGACCTTGGGATGGAACACATCCTCCCCACACCGAGGATTGCGGGCCCTATGTCAGTCAGAGTTGCCCCCACAGTGTACAGCTCCTGCGCATCCTCCTCCTCCTCATGTTCAGCCTCCCTCTCAGATATCACCACATCAGTTACAAGCTGGAAGCATTGCAGTACTGCCTCCGCCAAGCGGCAACAGGCTGTGCTGAAACTCATAAGCTTAGGTGATAAACCTCACACTGCTTGTGAGTTGTGGACAGCTGTGAAAGAGCAGGCAGATCTGTGGCTGAGACCGCTGAACCTACATCCCGGCATGGTCGTGTGTGACAATGGCCTTAACCTGGTGGCGGCTCTGAGGCGAGGTGAGATCACACACGTACCATGCCTGGCTCATGTGCTTAACCTCGTGGTTCAGCGGTTTCTTAAATCGTACCCCGAGTTGCCAGATCTGCTCGTGAAAGTACGCCGCCTGTCAGCTCATTTTCGCAAGTCGGCTACAGCTTCCGCCGCCCTTGCTGTGTTGCAGCAGCGTTTGCAGCTTCCGGCACACCGACTGGTGTGTGATGTCCCCACATGCTGGAACTCTACCCTCCACATGTTGCAAAGGATTTGTGAGCAGAAGAGAGCAGTTGTGGAGTACCAGCTGCAACAAGGCCGTCGATATTCAGGTCAGACTCCACACATAAGACCTCAGGAGTGGACCTGGATGTCTGACATTTGTACCATCCTGACAAACTTTGAGGAGGCCACCAAGATGGTGAGTGGCGATGA
This sequence comes from Phyllobates terribilis, assembly GCF_046119375.1. Taxonomy (NCBI): domain Eukaryota; kingdom Metazoa; phylum Chordata; class Amphibia; order Anura; family Dendrobatidae; genus Phyllobates; species Phyllobates terribilis. The sequence goes on from NW_027362836.1 coordinate 5,819,115, forward strand.
CGCCATCATTAGTGTCAGCATCCCACTTGTCTGTCTTTTGCAACGCTCTCTGCAGAGAATTAAAGAGGAGGCATTGCAGCCAGAGTATGATGAGATGGATCAAGAAGCCGTAGCGGGCGATTACACACAGCCCAGCCTCATCTCATTCCAATGTGCATTGGGGGACAATGAGGGAGAGGAGGAGGAGGAGGAGGAAGAACAGGAGCTGCTATCATGCGTTGTAGACGGTAGTACCTGTACAAGTGTCATACCGTTGGTTCAGCGTGGGTGGCCTGAGGACGGGGGGGGGGGGGGGGAAGAGGAGGAGGAGGAGGAGAGCATGGTCAGTCGTCATCTTGGTGAGGACACGGAAATCTTGCCCGTTACCAGTCTGGCACGCATGGCTGACTTTATGTTACGCTGCCTTAACCGTGACCCTCGCGTTGTCAAAATGTTGGGTGACAGTCATTACTGGTTGGTGACACTTGTAGACCCCCGCTACAAGGAGAACTTTCACTCTCTTATTCCTGAGGTGGAGAGGTCTACAAAAATGGGGCAGTACCAGAAGGCCCTTGCTGCAGAACTCTTAAAAAAATTCCCATCTGAACACGCTAGCGGCAGAGGTCACAGTTCGTTGCCCAACCAAGGCGTACAGGCGAGAGAGATGCAACTCCAATCCAGCAGAGGCAGGGGAACACTGTCAACGTTCTGGGACAGTTTTCTGACACCCGCCCAGCTTACAGGCCCTGAGGCGCGGGGTACTCTCACAAGGAGTGGAAAGTTTCAAAAGATGGTGAGGGAGTACCTTGCCGATCGTACCAGCGTCCTCCGTGATTCCTCTGTGCCTTTTAATTATTGGGTATCCAAGCTGGACTCTTGGAATGAACTTGCTCTGTACGCCTTGGAGGTCCTGGCCTGCCCTGCCGCTAGCGTGTTATCGGAGCGTGTTTTTAGTGCCGCTGGGGGAATTATAACTGATAAGCGCACTCGCCTGTCAACTGACAATGCTGACAAGCTGACCCTTATCAAAATGAACAAGGGCTGGATTGGGCCAGACTTCTCATCACCACCAAATGACAGCAGAGTAACATAAAGTCAAATCCACTGTGTTATTTCGGAAGGTGTATTCACATGCACCGCTTCACACCCACACATGGGTATACGCTTCCTCGTTTCGGCTGTTTTATCTTCTTCTCCTTATCCTCAGCCTCCACCACCACTATACCACCAGGGTGCCAGCATTGCAAGTTCCTCCGTCCTTATTTTTGGCAGCTTTTGCTTGCAAGGCATAAGCAAATACTATGGGACACCCACTCCCCAATAATGGGACTTATGTTTGTAATATGCTGTACTGCATGGCTCTTGTAAGGGGCATTGCAAGTTGCTCCGTCATAATTTTTGGCAGCTTTTGCTTGGAAAGCATAAGCAAATACTATGGGACACCCACTCCCCAATAATGGGACTTATGTTTGTAATATGCTGTACTGCATGGCTCTTGTAAGGGGCATTGCAAGTTGCTCCGTCCTAATTTTTGGCAGCTTTTGCTTGGAAAGCATAAGCAAATACTATGGGACACCCACTCCCCAATAATGGGACTTATGTTTGTAATATGCTGTACTGCATGGCTCTTGTAAGGGGCATTGCAAGTTGCTCCATCCTAATTTTTGGCAGCTTTTGCTTGGAAAGCATAAGCAAATACTATGGGACACCCACTCCCCAATAATGGGACTTATGTTTGTAATATGCTGTACTGCATGGCTCTTGTAAGGGGCATTGCAAGTTGCTCCGTCCTAATTTTTGGCAGATTTTGTTTGCAAGGCATAAGCAAATACTATGGGACACCCACTCCCCAATAATGGGACTTATGTTTGTAATATGCTGTACTGCATGGCTCTTGTAAGGGGCATTGCAAGTTGCTCCGTCCTAATTTTTGGCAGCTTTTGCTTGGAAAGCATAAGCAAATACCATGGGACACCCACTCCCCAATAATGAGACTTATGTTTGTAATATGCTGTACTGCATGGCTCTTGTAAGGGGCATTGCAAGTTGCTCCGTCCTAATTTTTGGCAGCTTTTGCTTGCAAGGCATAAGCAAATACTATGGGACATCCACTCCCCAATAATGGGACTTATGTTTGTAATATGCTGTACTGCATGGCTCTTGTAAGGGGCATTGCAAGTTGCTCCGTCCTAATTTTTCGCAGCTTTTGCTTGGAAAGCATAAGCAAATACCATGGGACACCCACTCCCCAATAATGGGACTTATGTTTGTAATATGCTGTACTGCATGGCTCTTGTAAGGGGCATTGCAAGTTTCTCCGTCCTAATTTTTGGCAGCTTTTGCTTGGAAAGTATAAGCAAATACCATGGGACACCCACTCCCCAATAATGGGACTTATGTTTGTAATATGCTGTACTGCATGGCTCTTGTAAGGGGCATTGCAAGTTGCTCCGTCTTAATTTTTGGCAGCTTTTGCTTGGAAAGCATAAGCAAATACTATGGGACACCCACTCCCCAATAATGGGACTTATGTTTGTAATATACTGTACTGCATGGCTCTTGTAAGGGGCATTGCAAGTTGCTCCGTCCTAATTTTTGGCAGCTTTTACTTGGAAAGCATAAGCAAATACCATGGGACACCCACTCCCCAATAATGGGACTTATGTTTGTAATATGCTGTACTGCATGGCTCTTGTAAGGGGCATTGCAAGTTGCTCCGTCCTAATTTTTGGCAGCTTTTGCTGGGAAAGCATAAGCAAATACTATGGGACACCCACTCCCCAATAATGGGACTTATGTTTGTAATATGCTGTACTGCATGGCTCTTGTAAGGGGCATTGCAAGTTGCTCCGTCCTAATTTTTGGCAGCTTTTGCTTGGAAAGCATAAGCAAATACAATGGGATACCCACTCCCCAATAATGGGACTTATGTTTGTAATATGCTGTACTGCATGGCTCTTGTAAGGGGCATTGCAAGTTGCTCCGTCCTAATTTTTGGCAGCTTTTGCTTGCAAGGCATAAGCAAATACTATGGGACACCCACTCCCCAATAATGGGACTTATGTTTGTAATATGCTGTACTGCATGGCTCTTGTAAGGGGCATTGCAAGTTGCTCCGTCCTAATTTTTGGCAGCTTTTGCTTGGAAAGCATAAGCAAATACCATGGGACACCCACTTCCCAATAATGGGACTTATGTTTGTAATATGCTGTACTGCATGGCTCTTGTAAGGGGCATTGCAAGTTGCTCCGTCCTAATTTTTGGCAGCTTTTGCTGGGAAAGCATAAGCAAATACTATGGGACACCCACTCCCCAATAATGTGACTTATGTTTGTAATATGCTGTACTGCATGGCTCTTGTAAGGGGCATTGCAAGTTGCTCCGTCCTAATTTTTGGCAGCTTTTGCTTGGAAAGCATAAGCAAATACCATGGGACACCCACTCCCCAATAATGGGACTTATGTTTGTAATATGCTGTACTGCATGGCTCTTGTTAGGGGCATTGCAAGTTGCTCCATCCTAATTTTTCGCAGCTTTTGCTTGCAAGGCATAAGCAAATACTATGGGAGACCCACTCCCCAATAATGGGACTTATGTTTGTAATATGCTGTACTGCATGGCTCTTGTAAGGGGCATTGCAAGTTGCTCCGTCCTAATTTTTGGCAGCTTTTGCTTGGAAAGCATAAGCAAATACAATGGGATACCCACTCCCCAATAATGGGACCTATGTTTGTAATATGCTGTACTGCATGGCTCTTGTAAGGGGCATTGCAAGTTGCTCCATCCTAATTTTTGGCAGCTTTTGCTAGGAAAGCATAAGCAAATACCATGGGACACCCACTCCCCAATAATGGGACTTATGTTTGTAATATGCTGCACTGCATGGCTCTTGTAAGGGGCATTGCAAGTTGCTCCGTCCTAATTTTTGGCAGCTTTTGCTGGGAAAGCATAAGCAAATACTATGGGACACCCACTCCCCAATAATGGGACTTATGTTTGTAATATGCTGTACTGCATGTGACGCGCCCCCTGGGCCGTGTGTACACGTGTGTGGGATACCCGGTGCCGGATCTCTGGGGTCTGTAGACTCCGTGGCAGTGACCCGGTCCCGTGGCTCAGGCTGGTCAAACCAGTGGCAGTCTTTCTTAAGTTTTGAGGTTAATTGTCCGACTGCGCCACCCGTGGATTGCGGTCAGGGAGTACCACCGCTGCGAGGCAGACCGCTGAGGCTGGTGTTGTGTGCGCAGCATAGAATGGGATAACTCCGCTCGGGAGGAGTATAGCCTCAGGGCAGTGAATGTGGATGATGGGGGTGTTGGTGCACGAGTGCAGCAGGAACGACTCAGAGTCTTTGCAGTGCAGTTCAGGGTCTTTACTGATGATTATAAGGTAGACCCTCCCGGGAGTACTGGCTAACATAAGAGGCCTGGTCAGTCTGTGAGCAAGCAGGAGTTCCCCTGGCCAGGTGGAGTTGTAGGCCTCCCCGTCTGTCTGCACTCTTCCTGGCTACCTTGCTGTAAGCGGGTAGAAGTAGCCCACGTCCCTGAGTGTACCGTGTAGTGCTCACCCATATGGCTGGTGACTTGGGGCCTTCTGTTAGCCTCTGCTCCACGACGGCGGTGCTGGTCCCTTGCTTGTGACTGAGCCACCGGGCTTCTATGGCCAGAGGACCTGAAATCCCCTGCCGGCTGGTTTCTGCTGCTGGATATATAAGTCCTCACAGCTTCGGACTCCTGTGTCCGGTTCCTATTGTCTTCTGCCAGGGCGAGCTCTGCTCAGCTTCCAGCCTCTGGTCTTTAGCTCCTAGCTCCTACAGAGCTCCTTGCTGTTACTTTCCCTTGCTCTCACTCTGACTCTGACTGTTCTCTGACTCACTCAACCCCGCCCCAGATCCAGTTTATAAGGGCAGAATTCTCCCCTCCCAGGACTGGGGCAGGAGGATGTTGCATGTTTAAGGGATCCTGACCAGGAAACCTCCCACTTGCTCTCCGACGTAATATCTCTATTACTGTGGTGACCAGACCCCTGGGGTGCCAAACATGGCTCTTGTAAGGGGCATTGCAGTTCCTCATAATTTTTTGAAAGCCTTCCATTCACTGCTTAGGCCAACAGTGCACGGGAGACCCAGTTGCTATAAATGGAAAAAAAGGTTTAGTTAATGCCCTCTGACCTCCATGTCATTTCCAAGGGGCATTGGAGTGGCTCGAAATTTTTGGTAGGCATTGCACTCACTGTATGCCCTATAACTGTGTAGCCGAACCGCTCCTTTTGTTACAGAAACATATCCTACAAGACATATCTGGTTGACTGGCCTGATATTGATGTGAATGGTCCCTGTTCCTCCTGCTCTTTCTCCTTTGCCACTACCTCATCCATCATTTATCACCTGAAGCTTTGTTTTAACGGGAGTCATAGAACTGGGATAGTAGCAGGAAAACATCCAGCAATCCTCGGAGGAGGTAGGATATGCGCCAAAACGCTGACCACCTCAGGCCTAGCTGCTACTACATACATGCGCTTGCATTACAACAAAACAAAGCAGATGCTAACTTCTATCATCCTCATCATGCTCCTCACCTTGGCACTCTCAACTCCCCTGATGGAGAAGCCAGGGCCCACCGGAGGAGTCTGATAGTCCGGTGGGCTCGGCCAATGCTGCCCTAAAGCAGGCCAGGCTAAGAAAAGTGTGGGAAAGGTTACCGGGACAAATAGGGATGGCTGGGGACCGAGTATGGACACCCGGCCACCCCCTGGAGGCTGGGGAGCAAGCGGGGACACCCGGCCACCAGGCGGCTGGGGACTGAGTATGGATACCAGGCCGTCGACACAGCCATGGCGTGGTGGCCAGATTCCGCCTCCACATGCCTAAAAGGCCCAATTTAAAGTGCAATCAAGCAAGCAGTATGGTATTGCAGCCTGGGGGTGGGTGGGTGGCAGGCTGCATACTTGCGCTTGCATTGCAAGGAATGGGAGAGGTACAATTGAACACTGCCCTGGGACAAGGACTTGAATGGGGATAGTTGCAAGTCTGCAATGACAGGTGCAAGGTGGGAGGCATCTTCGCATGTACCATGAACAGGGTTTTGGCATGCACACACTACAGCGGAATAGGCTCTCCTTCCCACTAAATGCACTGGGGAGGACACAGGTAATGTTTTGGTATACGCGCTTAATCTTATGTAAAAGGCACACCAGGACAAATATGGGCGGCTGGGGACTGAGTATGGATACCTCGCTGCCGAAGCAGCCATGTGGTAGTGGCCAGCTTCGGCCTCCTCCAAACTAAAAGGCCCCATTTCAAGTGCAAGCTAGCAGTATGGAATTGCAGTCTGGGGGTGGGTGGGTGGCAGGCTGCACACTTACACTTGCATTAAAAGAAAACATAGCAGATGCTAACTTCTGTCATCATCATCATGCTCCTCACCTTGGCACTCTCAACTCCACCGATGGAGAAGTCAGGGCCCACGGGAGTAGTCTGGTTCTCTGGTGGGCTCGTCCAATGCTGCCTAAAGCAGGCCGGGCTAAGAAAAGTGTGTGGGGGGATGTTCCAAGGAGAAATAGGGGCGGCTGGGGACCGTTTATGGACACCCGGCTGCCCCCAGGCGGCTGGGGACCGTGTGTGGACACCCGGCCGCGGGGCGGCTGGGGACCGAGTATGGACACCCGGCCGCCGGGTGGCTGGGGACTGAGTATGGATTCCAGGCCGCCAACACAGCCATGACGTGGTGGCCAGATTCCACCTCCACATGCCTAAAAGGCCCAATTTCAAGTTCAAGCAAGCAAGCAGTATGGTATTGCAGCCTGGGGGTGGGTGGGTGGCAGGCTGCATACTTGAGCTTTTATTGCAAGAAATGGGGGAGGTACAATTGAACACTGCCCTGGGACTAGAACTTGCATGGGGATAGTTGCAAGTCTGCATCTTCTGATGCGGTAAGGATCACTTATGATGGGCACACTTTTAGACAGTGACCTGGGAGTCAGAGATGCTTCCAGGGGTCTTCCCCATGCTGTTCCCTTGTCTTTTCAGCACTTTATGCATGTGTCACACAGCACATGGCCAGATAAGGTTGTAAAATGTTAAAATGACATTTCACGGTGAATGCATTTGTCATAGTTGAAAGCAATACAAAAGTGCAAAAACGCATAAAAAATGCTACTTGTGAACATAGCCGAAGGTGTGGAGGAGTATTTTTGTTTTTGGTCATTTATTTTAACTTATACACAAGTCTTTTCCCTGGAAAGGATGTTCCTTAACATATTTCACAGGAAAAAAGTTTCACTTTCGTTTTTGAACGTTTTATTGTGAGCCCGTAAAAGTGGCTTAATACCTCTGACCACGTTGTTGACAGCAGTGACCTAGGGGTCAGAAATGCTTCCTGGAGCGATCCCCATGCTGTCTCCATGTCATTTGAGCACTGTCACTATCGTTTTGGGCACTTGTTAGGCTTTTAAAAGACTGCCCGGGGTGCCACCGCAAAAATGCTCGAGTCTCCCATAGACTAACATTGGGCTTGTTGCTCGGGTCGAGCACCCGAGTATCACGGCGAGCTCGGCCCGAGCTTCGAGCACCCGAGCATTTTAGTGCTCGCTCAACACTACTGATAACCCAAGAAGGTTCTCACCTGGAGAAGGATGCTCCTCCACAAGCTAAGCAACTGTGGAATGAGAGAAGCCGGCTGTTCATCTACAGAGAGAAGCTGTGCAGAAGGTATGTCAACCCCAGAACCCATGAAATGGTGTGGCAGATTGTAGTACCCAGGACAGACATCCAGATGGTGTTAGAGGCCTACCACAATCAAGCAGGTCACTTTGGCTGGAAGAAACTGGAAACCCTGCTGAAAGACCGGTTTTATTTGGTTGGAATGCGGAGCTCCATAGAAAGGTGGTGCCGGAATTGTGGGCCCTGTAGCCTCAGAAGGAAGGACTACGGCAGCCAGAAAGCACCCCTGCAGCCCATCAAAACAACTCGACCCTTGGAGATTGTCGCTCTGGATCACGTCAAGTTGTCACCCAGCAGGTCAGGCTATTCCTATGCCCTGACCATGGTGGATCACTATTCCTGGTTCCTGGTGGTAGCCCCTGTCAAAGATCTGATAGCAGAAACTGCAGCAAGAACGTTCCAAGCATACTTCTGCAGGCCCCATGGATACCCGGACAAGGTGCTGACAGATCAAGGCCCTGCCTTTGAAGCCGAGCTGTTTAAAGAATTCTGTCATCTGTATGGGTGCAAGAAGATCCGGACTACACCGTATCACCCTCAAACCAAAGGTTTGTGCTAGAAAATGAACAACATCGTCATAGACCTGCTGAAAACCTTATCCTTGGAAGAAAGGAACCAGTTGCCAGACAAACTACCTGACCTGGTAGATCTGTACAATCACATACCTGTGAGTTCTACTAATTGTACCCCAGCGTACCTCATGAGCGCAAGACCCAGAAAGTTGCCCATGGACCTGGACCTCGGAGTGGTAGAACCTGATGCAGATGTGTCCACTGAAGACTGGGACACAACTCGACAAGAGCAGTACAGGAGAGTACAGGCCTGTGTCAAAGACAGTCTAAACAGAGTAAGGGAAAAGCAAGAAGGCTAGTATAATAAGCATGCAGCAGCAGAACCCTTGGCACCTGGAGAAATCGTGCTCAAGCGGAAAAGAAGAGGTCACAAGCTCGATGACCAGTGGGAAAGAGAACCCTACACTGTGTTAAATTCTAGATTTGATAACAGCAAAACCTGCCTGATCAGTAAAGACGGAGGTAAGACAACTGCAACAGTCTCAAGAGACCACTTGAAATTATGCCCAGGTCTATTGAAGCCACCGGAGAAGGAAGTACCTCTTATAGTACCGGAAGAACCCAAAGAAGATGTACTTCATACAGTTCTAGGAGATTTCCCTGCAGACTGGCCTCAACTTGATGGAGCAGTTATCATACCAGTGATGCACTTCTATCAGCAACCAGAAGAACCTCCACAGCAAGTAGAACCTGTAAGCGCCCAGGAAGAGCCTGCTCAGGAACAAGAAGAATCCCCAGAAGAAGGATCACCAGTTGAAGCAGAGCCAGAAGGCCCAGTAAACACTGTACTTGCCAGTCCCATAGAGAGATTGAGGCAGTTCTATAATTTACCCACACGTAGATCTGATAGGTTAGCGGATAGTGCACGCACAGACACTAATAACACCCCAGTGCTACGTAGGTCTACACGCAGCACACAAGGCCAAATCCCTGCCAGGTATAGGGAATAAGTTAAAAATGGCTGCAGTGTAAATAGTTATCCAGTTGGGTATTGCCTGCTGTTATTATTTATGTGAACTGAAAATATATATGTGTGTTTAGTTACCCGTAAGGGTTTAAAGACTTGTAGGCTGAGGACTGTGAGCAGCCAAAAACTTTATTTGTAAATAGTTGTACTCCTTAAAGTGCCCCCTTTATTGATTTTATTTATGCAACACATGACCTCAGAACAAAAACCCGTTTGGAGTGGCCGAAGACGTGGTCCAACACCTGGATCACCTATGCCCTGCAGCCAAGACGAGGGCCTACGTTGAGGGTTTTCGGACGGGTCCCTCATACTGCTCCATTTGCACCTTCACCAATGAGATGGACACCTGTAATGGATCTCACTGAGACTTTAGAAGGGTGTATTATATGTTTTAAGGAAATGTTATTATTGTTATTATAATTGTTGTTGTTGTAACCTTTTACAAAATGCTTGAGTCCAGGAGTACTGAATTGTACTAGGGGGGAATGTGGCGTCCTGCTGTTCACAGGTACCACAGGACTCAAAAGGGTGCATGGATGGGCTTCTCCACAAGAGACCCTCGCTACACACAAACACCTCCACCCTTCCACCTCATACCACCAGAGGGAGTCTGTCAGTGACATATATATTGGAGGGTGGAGTTAGGTAGTCAGATCAGTCTGCTAGATCAGTTAAGAGTGTGCTCAGTGAAGTAGCAGCACGCTGGCTGCTGTGCTGAGGCAAGTTGAGGCCTGCAGCACATGCTGAAGCCTGAGTTGAGGGCCCCGAGTGTGGCCGGAGGCAAGGAGAGAAGGAGAGAAGTGATAAGGGGGCAGAGGAGCATCATAGGCTCACCCCAGAACGGGGGCATCTACACCCAGTAGGGATCACCGGCATACCAGGAGGACTACAAGTCCCCGGTCGACCTGAAGCTAAACCCATCGACAGGACTAGGAACCACGAAGGCCCCAGCATCCAGGGAGAGTGGTTGCCAAGAGGAAAGTCCTTCTACAAAGCCAGCAGGTGAGAGAGAGAGAGAAACAGCATAGAAGCCAGGCCTAGCTCCAGGCAGGTCAGAAGCTTAGAAAGAGGAAGCAACGGACCAGGAGGCCTTATACCCGCTCACTGGGAAGAGTCCAGAAGTGCACCCTTACCACCGAGTTCCCTGGACCGTACCAGTTATCCACACCAGTAAAGGTACTGAAGGGAACCCCTGTGTGCGTGTCCGTCATTCCCCCTGATCCAACCTGGCCACCTCTCACCTGCATCCCCATCCATCCTACACTGCCCTGGAGCCGGCTCCACCTGTGGGGAGCCGTTCCAACCAAGCTGCCCTATCAACTGCCCCAGAGGTCTGCAGCAGCGCCGGTACCGATTACCGGAAACCACAGGTGGCGTCACGATCAAACTACAACTCCCTTGTAAATAATCCCCTTTTTGTTGACCGCCCTGGGCCACGGACCGGGCCGCAGCCACTGTGGCATACATATATCTCATTCCCCAGTATCTAAAGGCCCGGCTGCCGAGCACCCCATTGCCCTGGGGGGCACGTCAAATAAAAAAATAAAGTTGAATTCTGTAGTGCTATAGCATGTACACATGAAACATTAGAAATTTAAATTGAATTACTCTAGATAATAAGAAAAAATGGAGATGCTTTGCGCATAATTTTGCCAATTCATGCATGCCCAGAAGCCAACAACAAGGCAATCTCATTTTGCTGGGAACAGCCTTCCAGTATCTCTTGCTGCCGCAAGTTACACCTCCTGCTGTTGAGCCAATGCTAGTGGAGCAGGTCATATTTTCTGTAAAGGAGAGTTAGCGAAGGTATAAGTAAGAACCAATGCATGTATTCTGGAGGCAAAGGGCATTAAGTTCACCTGTGCCCAGTGAAGCCGGGAAACTGCAACACCTAGGGTAGGTCGGAAAGAGATGACCCTAGGTGAAAAAGATTGCTCTCATAAACTAGTGACCGAAGTCACAGTGGCCTGTGGTGAGAAGTCTCTCTACACTACCGCCCATATTGATTCCAGTTCGGCTGCCAACTTCATCCTGTCAGGACATGGCTTTTGAGCTTCAACTTCCGACACAACGACTTGATCAACCCATGGCTAGTGCTTCCATACATGAACAACTCTTGGCTGAGCCTATCCAATTCATGAGATAGCTCGTCAGGTTCCAGATTGGAGCTCTGCATTCTGAAAAGATTTTGTTCTGCGTGCTGTCAAAATCTGTGAACTCTGTCCTGCTGGGTCTGCCATGGTTGCGTTCACACGTGCCAGCTGTCGATTTGTCCTCCGGTTAAGTGCTTCAGTGGGGACTGTCGTGCGCTACCGCTTGCCTCGCCAAGGTCTTGACCTAGTCTCTGCCTTCCATGCCTACGAACTGTTCTTCTCTGCCCACCTATTGTCAAGCCTTTGCAGGCTTGACATTGAAGGCAGAGGTCTTGCCACCTCATAGACCTTACGATTGCCCCATAGACCTTCAGTCTGGCACCTCTCCTCCCCGAGGCTGGGTATACCCTCTATCACTACCAGAGACTCAGACCATATCAGAATATATCCAAGAGAACCTTGCCAAGGGATTTCTTCGTAAGTCCTCTTCTCCTGCTGCTGCCAGCTTCTTCTTCGTGACAAAGAAGGATGGTTACCTACATTGACTATCAGGGCCTTAACAAAATCACCATCAAAAACAATTATCCTCTGCCCTTGATTTCAGAACTTTTTGACAGAATCCGTGGGGCTAAGATTTTCATCAAATTGGATCTAATAGTGTATTATAACTTGATCCAGATATGCAAAGGCAACGAGTAGATGACATCTTCAGGGACCTTCTTTATATTAAAATGGTTGTATATTTGGACGACATCCTGATATTCTCTCATTATCTACTGTATCCACCCATAGAAGACACGTACGTCAGGTTCTGCAGCGTCTATGGGAGAACAATTAATGAGTCTGTCGTGTCTTCTTTCCAGCACTTAGAAGAGGCCTTTATGAGAACTCCGGTGCTGCATCACCCTGACCCTAACAAACAGTTTCTACTAGAAGTGGATGCCTCCTTTATCGATGCTGGGGAAGTTCCTCTGCAAAAAACTTCTTCTGGGAATCTGTCTCCTGTGGATTCTTTTCTAAACTGTTCTCACCGACTGAGCGTAATTACTCTATTAGGGATTGCGAACTACTGGCCATTAAGATGGTGCTAAAAGGATGGCGTCATCTACTGGAAGGCACCAGCTCTCCAGTTATTATATACACTGATCATAAGAACTTAACCTTTCTGCAGTCAACCCAACGGCTAAATCCTCGTCAAGCCAGGTGGGCACTCTTCGTCTCTTGTTTTGATTTTGAGCTACACTTCCTTCCAGTGGACAAGAATGTTAAAGCAGATGCTCTGTCTTGATATTTTGAAGTGACTATTTTCGTGGAAGAGGCTCAGTATATCATAGATCCAGCCAGGATTGTTGAAGCAGCCCTTGTCCTCCTAAAAGACATTCATCTGGGGAAAACCTTTGTTCCTAGTGCTAAAAGAAGGAAAATACTGTCGTGGGGACAAGAATCCAAGCTAGCCTGCCATGTGGGAGTACTCACATCCACTGAGCTAATTGCACACCGCTTTTGGTGGCCATCGCTGTCCAAGGATGTTCAGGACTTTGTGACCACTTGTCCGCAGTGCCCAAGAAACAAGTCTCCCAGGAACAAGCCTGCTGGTCTCCTTCAGCCTCTGCCAGTTCTTTCCGCCCCCTGGCAACATATCGCTATGGATTTCATCATGAACCTGCCCCTCTCTGAGGGTTACAACACCATCTGGGTCATGGTGGAACAGTTCTCTAAGATGGGTCACTTTATCCCCTTGGTCGGCCTACCTTGGACTCCCAAGCTTGCCACATAGTTCTTCCAGCATGAGTTTCATCCTCATGCTTTCCCTCTCCACATTGTCTCTGACCGCAGAGTCCAGTTTACATCTAAATTTTGGAGAGATCTTTGCAAGCTGCTGAATGTCCAGCTGGATTTCTCCACCGCGTGCCATCCACAGAGCAATGGACAAGTGAAACCAGTTAACAAAACTCTTGAAAACTACAGTATGCTTGCCCCTTTATTTCTGCTCACCAGGATGACTGGATACAACGTCTTCTATGGGCAGAGTTCTCCTACAGCAACCACATTGGACTCACAATAAAACGTTCAAAAACGAAAGTGAAACTGTTTTCCTGTGAAATATGTTAAGGAACATCCTTTCCAGGGTAAAGTCTTGTATATAAGGTAAAATAAATAACCAAAAACAAAAATACTCCTCCACACCTTGGGCTATGTTCACAAGTAGCATTTTTTATGCCTTTTTGCACTTTTGTATTGCTTTCAACCGTGACAAATGCATTCACCAGGAAATGTCATTTTAACATTTTACAACCTTATCTGGTCATGTGCTGTGTGACACATGCATACAGTGCTGAAAAGACATGGGAACAGCATGGGGAAGACCCCTGGAAGCATCTCTGACACCCAGGTCAATTCCTAAAAGTGTGCCCATTGGAAGTGATCCTTGCTGCTTCAGAAGATGCAGACTTGCAACTATCCCTGTGCAAGTCCTTGTCCCAGGGCAGTGTTCAATTGTACCTCCCCCATTCCTTGCAATGCAAGCGCAAATATGCAGCCAACCACCCACCCACCTGTAGGCTGCAATACTATACTGCTAGCTTGGACTTGAAATGGGGCTTTTTAGTTTGGAGAAGGCCGAAGCTGGCCACTACCTCATGGCTGCGTCGGTGGCGAGGTCTCCATACTCAGTCCCCAGCCGCCACTATTTGTCCTGGGAACCTTCCCCACACTTTTCTTAGCTTGGCCTGCTTTAGGGCAGCATTGGACGAGCCCACCAGACAACCAGACTCCTCCGGTGGGCCCTGGCTTTTCAATCAGGGGAGTTGAGAGTGCCAAGGTGAGGAGCATGATGATGATAGAAGTTAGCATCTGCTTTGTTTTCTTGGAATGTGAGCGTAAGTGTGCAGCCTGCCACCCACCCACCCCCAGGCTGCAATACCATACTGCTAGCTTGCTTGCACTTGAAATGAGGCCTTTTAGGCTTGTGGAGGCAGACGCCGGCCACCATGTTATGGCTGCATCGGCGGCCTGGTATCCATACTCAGTCCCCAGCCGCCCGGCGGCCGGGTGTCCACACTCGGTCCCCAGCCGCCCCTATTTGTCCCGGTGCACCTTATACATAAGCACGCATACCAAAACATTACCTGAGCCCTCCCCAGTGCATTTAGTGGGAAGGACAGCCTAACCACAAACACATGGACAAGTGAATGTGGCCAGGGATGGTCCATCTCACTGATGCCTTCACACTGGGTTAATATTGTGGAAGCCGGGACACAGTTGAACACTGGGATGCAACATGTCCTCTAGACATAGAGGATTGCGGGTCCTGGGTAAATCAGGCTTCAACACAAAGTTCAGAAGGTAGACAGCAGCAGTGGTCGGCCTCCTACACAACGAGTAAATTATTCATGATCATGAGGCCATCTATCTCCTTAGCTTTCTGTTCCTTGGAATGGAAGCGCATGTATGTAGTAGCGGATAGGCCTGAGGTGGTCAGTGTTTTGGCGCATATCCTACCTCCTCCGAGGATTGCTGGATGTTTTCCTGCTACTATCCCAGTTCTATGACTCCCATTAAAACAAAGCTTCAGGTGATGAATGATGGATGAGGTGGTGGCAAAGGAGAAAGAGCAGGAGGAACAGGGACCATTCACATCAATATCAGGCCAGTCAACCATACATGTCTTGTAGGATATGTTTTTGTACCAAAAGGAGCAGTTTGGCTACACAGTTGTAGGGCATACAGTGAGTGCAATGCCTACCAAAAATATTAAATGTAATAGATGTAAGTCTGTGCTGCCAGCTAGGTAGTACAAGATTATAGTCAAGTAAAAATCCTAGTCCAGATTAGGTCAGGTGATTTAGAGTCAGAGAAATCCGCATTAGTGGGACCCTATGGTAAAGAAAGATATGGCAAATAACGATTCCCCCTGTATAGGATGTCAGGTGTTGAAGGGGTTAATTGCAGGACACTAAGTACTGCTTTCTATTGTTATGTTATAACAACACCCACATCAACGGAGCAGGGAGAGTGGCATCAAAAGATTAACATTACCTTGGGTCATGTTGGCAGAGTCTGGGGCAGCTTAGAGCGAGATGCTGGGGATGTGCAGTAGCCTCGACGCGCGTTTCGCATGGAAATGGCTTCGTCAGGAAGCATATCCTACCTCCTCTGAGGATTGCTGGATTTTTTCCTGCTACTATCCCAGTTCTATGACTCCCATTAAAACAAAGCTTCAGGTGATGAATGATGGATGAGGTGGTGGCAAAGGAGAAAGAGCAGGAGGAACAGGGACCATTCACATCAATATCAGGCCAGTCAACCATACATGTCTTGTAGGATATGTTTCTGTACCAAAAGGAGCAGTTTGGCTACACAGTTGTAGGGCATACAGTGAGTGCAATGCCTACCAAAAATTTTGAGGCACTCCAATGCCCCTTGGAAGTGACATGGAGGTCAGAGGGCCTTAACTAAACCTTTTTTTCCATTTATAGCAACTGGGTCTCCTGTACACTGTTAGCCTAAGCAGTGAATGGAAGGCTTTCCAAAAATTATGAGGAACTGCAATGCCCCTTGAAACAGACGTGGATTACAGCATACTAAAAACCTTCTACCCATTATTGGGGAGTGGGTCTCCCTTAGTGTTCGCCTATGCATTGAAAAGCAAAAACTGACTAAAATTAGGAGGAAATGCAATGCCCGTTGGAAGAGTCATGGAGGTTAGAGGTAATTAAAAACAATATTTCAATGCCCCTTGGAAGAGCTGTGGAGTTCAGAGTGGTTTAACAAGAAGGTTTTAATGCCCCTTGGAAGAGACGTGGAGGTCACAGTAGCTTAACAAGACGGTTTTAATGCCCCTTGGAAGAGACGTGGAGTTCAGAGTGGTTTAACAAGACGGTTTTAATGCCCCTTGGAAGAGACGTGGAGGTCCCAGTGGAATAAAAAGACAATATCAATGCCCCTTGGAAGCGTGGTGGAGGTTACAGTGGAATCAAAAGACAATATAAATGCCCCTTGGAAGAGTGGTGGAGGTCGCAGTGGAATAAAAAGACAATATCAATGCCCCTTGGAAGAGTGGTGGAGGTCGCAGTGGAAGAAAAAGACAATATCAATGCCCCTTGGAAGAGTGGTGGAGGTCCCAGTGGAATAAAAAGACAATATCAATGACCCTTGGAAGAGACGTGGAGGTCACAGTAGCTTAACAAGACGATTTTAATGCCCCTTACAAGAGCCATGCAGTACAGCATATTAAAAACATTATTCCCATTATTGGGGAGTGGGTCTCCCATAGTCTTTGCCTATGCCTTCCAAGCAAAAGCTGCCAAAAATTAGGACGGAGGAACTTGCAATGCTGGAAACACGGACAACGGTCACCCTGGTGGTATAGTGGTGGTGGAGGCTGAGGATAAGGAGAAGAGCAAAAAACAGCCGAAATGAGGAAGCGTATACCCATGTGTGGGTGTGAAGCCGTGCATGGGATTACACCTCCCTAAATAACACAGTGGTTTTGACTTTATGTTACTCTGCTGTCATTTGGTGGTGATGAGAAGTCTGGCCCAATCCAGCCCTTGTTCATTTTGATAAGGGTCAGCTTGTCAGCACTGTCAGTTGACAGGCGAGTGCGCTTATCAGTTATAATTCCTCCAGCGGCACTAAAAACACGCTCCGATAACACGCTAGCGGCAGGGCAGGCCAGGACCTCCAAAGCATACAGAGCGAGTTCATTCCAAGTGTCCAGCTTGGATACCCAATAATTAAAAGGCACAGAGGAATCACGGAGGACGCTGGCACGGTCAGCAAGGTACTCCATCACCATCTTTTGAAACTTTCCACTCCTTGTGAGAGTACCCCGCGCCTCAGGGCCTGTAAGCTGGGCAGGTCTCAGAAAACTGTTCCAGAACGTTGACAGTGTTCCCCTGCCTCTGCTGGATTGGAGTTGCGTCTCTTTCGCATGTACGCCTTGGTTGGGCAACAAATTGTGACCTCTGCCGCTAGCGTGTTCAGATTGGAATTTTTTTAACAGTTCTGCAGCAAGGACCTTTTGGTACTGCCCCATTTTTGTAGACCTCTCCACCTCAGGAATAAGAGAGTGAAAGTTCTCCTTGTAGCGGGAGTCTAAAAGTGTCACCAACCAGTAATTACAGTCACCCAACATTTTGACAACGCGAGGGTCATGGTTAAGGCAGCGTAACATAAAGTCAGCCATGCGTGCCAGACTGGTAACGGGCAAGATTTCCGTGTCCTCACCAAGATGACGACTGACCATGCTCTCCTCCTCCTCCTCCCCCACCCCCCTGTCCTCAGGCTATCCACGCTGAACCGATGGTATGTCCGTTGTACAGGTACTACCGTCTACAGCGCATGATACCAGCTCCTGTTCTTCCTCCTCCTCTCTCTCATTGTCCCCAATGCACGTTAGGATGAGATGAGGCTTGGCTGTGTGTAATTGCCCGCTATGGCTTCTTGATCCATCTCATCATACTCTGGCTGCAATGCCTCCTCTTTAATTCTCTGCAGAGAGAATTGCAAAATACAGACAAGTGGGATGCTGACGCTAATGATGGCGTCATCGCCACTCACCATCTTGGTGGACTCCTCAAAGTTTGTCAGGATGGTACATATGTCAGACATCCAGGTCCACTCCTGAGGTCTTATGTGTGGAGTCTGACCTGAATATCGACGGCCTTGTTGCAGCTGGTACTCCACAACTGCTCTCTTCTGCTCACAAATCCTTTGCAACATGTGGAGGGTAGAGTTCCAATGTTCCATCACACACCAGTCGGTGTGCCGGAAGCTGCAAACGCTGCAGCAACACAGCAAGGGCGTCGGAAGCTGTAGCCGAGTTCCGAAAATGAGCTGACAGGTGGCGTACTTTGACGAGCAGATCTGGCAACTCGGGGTATGATTTAAGAAATCGCTGAACCACGAGGTTAAGCACATGAGCCAGGCATGGTACGTGTGTGATCTCGCCTCGCCTCAGAGCCGCCACCAGGTTACAGCCATTGTCACACACGACCATGCCTGGATGTAGGTTCAGCGATCTCAGCCACAGATCTGCCTGCTCTTTCACAGCTGTCCACAACTCACAAGCAGTGTGAGGTTTATCACCTAAGCTTATGAGTTTCAGCACAGCCTGTTGCCGCTTGGCTGAGGCAGTACTGCAGTGCTTCCAGCTTGTAACTGATGTGGTGATATCTGAGATGGAGGCTGAACATGAGGAGGAGGAGGAGGAGGATGATGCGCAGGAGCTGTACACTGTGGGGGCAACTCTGACAGACATAGGGCCCGCAATCCTCGGTGTGGGGAGGATGTGTTCCGTCCCAAGGTTCGACTGGGTCATGGCTACCACTATGTTTACCCATTGTTCCGTCAGGGAGATGTACCGTCCCTGGCCACAAGCACTTGTCCAAGTGTCCGTTCTCGGGTGGACTCTCCCAGTAACTGTGTTGTTGAGGGCACGGCAGATGTTTTGGGTTACGTGCTTGTGTAGTGCGGGGATGGCACACCGGGCAAAATAGTGTCGGCTGGGGACCGAGTACCGAGGGACGGCCACCGCCATAAGGTTGCGGAAGGATTCCGTCTCCACCAGCCTAAAAGGCAGCATTTCCAACGCAAGCAGTCGTGAAATGTGCAAATTTAGGACTGTGGCCTGTGGGGCGTTTGGCTGCGAATTTGCGCTTTCGTTCAAATGTCTGGGATATGGACAATTGAACGCTGCGGTGGGACGTGGACGTGGACGTTGATGCTGTTTCTTGAGAAACTGCCATAACAAGTGAAGACTAAGAAGAGGGGGCATCTTTGCATGCAGTATGGACAGGGGATTGCCTTGCACGCACAACAGGGGGTTCTCTTACACGCACAACAGAGGAAGAAGCAGTGGTGATACCCACTGACACTGGTCGTGGACCCTGGGATTCACCCCACAAAGTCGGGTGCTTTGCTGACACGTGCCTGATCATGCTGGTGGTGGTCAGGCTGGTAGTTTTGTCACCCCTGCTGATGCTGGCCTGGCAGGTGGTACAAATGGCCTTTTTGGGGTTATTAACAGAGTCTTAAAAAAATTTCAGACTCTGGAAGACCTACCGGTTGTACTGGCAACGTCCCTCGTGTTGGTGTTACAGGGAATGGTTGCCCGCCTTCTGTCTGCGGCCACCACACTGTTTCTTCCTTCCTGTTGGGGTACTCTGTCTCCCTCCCCCTGTGTGCTGCTTGCCTCGCTCTGCGTGTCCTCCTGCCACGTTGGGTCAGTTACTAGATCATCCACCACCTCCTCCTCTTCCACTTCCGCACCACGGTCCTCCTCCTCACTTCCTGGCAATTGTGTTTCGTCATCGTCCACCTCTTGTGACAAATTGCCAGCGTCGCCTTCCTGTGGCCGTGGCTGTTCAAATATTTGGCCATCGCTACATGGGATCTCCTCTTTCACCACTTCAAGCGGAGCAGGCGAGGGGCCCAAATATGGAAATGGACCAGTGAACAGCTCTTCAGAGTGTCCAAGTGTGGGATCAGTTGCTGTCTGAGGACACTCGGCATGGTGGGAGGAAGGAGCATCAGGGTGAGGAGGAGTATGCGGTCGAGACTCACGGCTACTAAGACTTGATCGTGTGGAAGACAGACTGGAGATGGTGGTGCCAGGGTGACTGGAAGTATTATCTGCTATCCAATTAATAATCTGTTCACACTGATCAGTTGGCAAAAGTGTTGTTGTTGTGTGCTTCCCTAGTAATTCGGTCAAGAACTGGAAGCGAGAAGATGTGGCTGTTGGTTGTGGCACATTTTCACCTTGGCCACGGCCCCGTCCTCTGCACGCACCATCACCAGAACGTCCAGTTCGACGTCCTTTGCCACGCGCCTTGCCCATTGTAAATGAAGTATACTAGCTTACGCTCGCACTATCAATGGCAAAAGGGTAATAAAAAGGAGATTAGAACAGTGGAAGAGGAAAACCGCAGTTCTATTTCTCTGGCCTACACCAGAATCTTTTAAACAGATATATTTGTGTCTGAACAGTCAGCGAGACACCCAAACTGTTTTTTTTTATGTAAAAAAGGCAAAAAGGTGGATTACACCCAGATTTGAACCATGGAAGAGGAAAACCACAGTTCTATTTCTCTGGCTTACACCAGAATCTTTTAAACAGATATATTTGTGTCTGAACAGTCAGCGAGACACTCAAACTGTTTTTTTTATGTAAAAAAGGCAAAAAGGTGGATTACACCCAGATTTGAACCGTGGAAGAGGAAAACCACAGTTCTAGTTATCTGGCCTTCACCAGAATATTTTAAACAGATATATTTGTGCCTGAACAGTCAGCGAGACACTCAAACTGTTTTTTATTATGGAAAAAAGGCAAAAAAGTGGATAATTCATAGATTTGAACCGTGGAACTGCAAAACCACAGTTCTAGCTATCTGGCCGAAACCAGACTCTTTTAAACAGATATATTTGTGTCTGAACACTCACAGACACACTCAATTTTTTTTTTGTGGGGAAAAAATACCAAAAGGTTAATAAGACGGGTATTTGTACAGTCTGAGTGAGGAAAAAAAAAAAAAAAAGAGGATTTAGATAAAAAAAAAAGAATTTTTCCTGGCCCCTGAGACCTGGGGCTAAGTCTAGCAATTTGAGCAACAGCAGCACACAGGACTGTAATGCAGTGTTTGTTGGTATAACCACTACGTCTCCTTTACAGCCTGCCTGCCTGCCTGATATCTGGGATGAATATTAGTCCTCAGAAGGACTGTTTGATTTTGCAAGCTTTAGAGACTCTACACTACCTATTTCGCAGTATAAATCTCTCCCTAGCTCAGCAGCACTCTCCCTACACTGTCTGATCCGCAGTGACTGTGTCCAAGATGGCGGCACCCGGTTTTAAATACTCAAGGTGACGCTGTGCGGCCAGCCAATCACTGTAATGCCCACAACCAACAAGGCTGCGGCATTACAATGACTGGCTGGCAATCCCTGCATGTTCATTGGCTCTGTAAAGAGCGCCAAACATGCAGGGCGGAGACCCGAGCTCCCGCCCGAGTAACCCGAAAATGCTCGGTGCTCGCCGAACATCCCGAGTAGTGAGATGCTCGTGCAAGTACCGAGCAGTGTTGAGCATGCTCGCTCAACACTAATCATGATCCCTGACCCTTAAATTCTGAATAATGGCTTGAAAGGACAAATGTGAACTATAAAAAAGGAGTATCTGCGTCTTTTCGGGGAGACTCTATATGATGTTAGCCTAAGGGACCACAGTCTGGCTGGAAAAATACAGATCTGCTCCATTGACCATTGATGAAATTCAGAGACGATTTGAAAAATCCAGGTTGGGACAATCAGGTCACCTGGCCACATATCTCACGGCTCTAATCCAAGCGGGCCAGCGGAAGGGTGAGACTCTGTAATTTGTACCATCTGATGTATTTGCTGGGACTGTTCTATATGTTATTGATTGCTGGTGGTTCAATAAATTATTGCCACACTGTTTACCATCACTCTGTGTTGTCTTAGTGTTCTGCCCACGGTAAAAGAGATCGGGCATTCAATGATATGAGCCCTGGTCTAAAGATAGCTGGGCCAGCAGACAAGAGCACCCACTGACCCCCGTGCTTATCTACTGCAGAATAAAATAATATACAGCTCACCTGCTGAAGAATATTATAATATACAGCTTATCTACTGCAGAATAATATAATATACAGCTCACCTGCTGAAGAATATTATAATATACAGCTCATCTACTGCAGAATATTATAATATACAGCTCATCTACTACAGAATATTATATATACAGCTTATCTACTGCAGAATAAAATAATATACAGCTCACCTGCTGAAGAATATTATAATATACAGCTTATCTACTGCAGAATAATATAATATACAACTCATCTACTGCAGAATATTATAATATACAGCTCACCTGCTGCAGAATATTATAATATACAGCTCATCTACTACAGAATATTATATATACAGCTCATCTACTGCAGAATATTATAATATACAGCTCATCTGCTGCAGAATATTATATATACAGCTCATCTACTGCAGAATATTATAATATACAGCTCATCTTCTGCAGAATATTATAATATACAGCTCATCTACTGCAGAATATTATAATATACAGCTCATCTGCTGCAGAATATTATAATATACAGCTCATCTGCTGCAGAATATTATATATACAGCTCATCTACTGCAGAATATTATAATATACAGCTCATCTTCTGCAGAATATTATAATATACAGCTCATCTACTGCAGAATATTATAATATACAGCTCATCTGCTGCAGAATAATATAATATACAGCTCACCTGCTGCAGAATATTATAATATACAGCTCATCTACTGCAGAATATTATATATACAGCTCATCTACTGCAGAATATTATAATATACAGCTCATCTACTGCAGAATATTATAATATACAGCTCATCTACTGCAGAATATTATAATATACAGCTCATCTACTACAGAATATTATAATATACAGCTCATCTACTGCAGAATATTATAATATACAGCTCACCTGCTGCAGAATATTATAATATACAGCTCATCTACTGCAGAATATTATAATATACAGCTCATCTACTGCAGAATATTATAATATACAGCTTATCTACTGCAGAATATTATATATACAGCTCACCTGCTGCAGAATATTATAATATACAGCTCACCTGCTGCAGAATATTATAATATACATCTCATCTACTGCAGAATAATATATATACAGCTCATCAGCTGCAGAATATTATAATATACAGCTCACCTGCTGCAGAATATTATAATATACAGCTCATCTACTGCAGAATATTATATATACAGCTCACCTGCTGCAGAATATTATAATATACAGCTCATCTACTGCAGAATGTTATAATATACAACTCATCTACTGCAGAATATTATAATATACAGCTCATCTACTGCAGAATATTATATATACAGCTCATCTACTGCAGAATATTATAATATACAGCTCATCTACTGCAGAATATTATAATATACAGCTCACCTGCTGCAGAATATTATAATATACAGCTCATCTACTGCAGAATATTATATATACAGCTCATCTACTACAGAATAATATAATATACAGCTCATCTACTGCAGAATATTATAATATACAGCTCACCTGCTGCAGAATATTATAATATACAGCTCATCTACTGCAGAATATTATATATACAGCTCATCTACTGCAGAATATTATATATACAGCTTATCTACTGCAGAATATTATAATATACAGCTCATCTACTGCAGAATATTATAATATACAGCTCACCTGCTGCAGAATAATATAATATACAACTCATCTACTGCAGAATATTATAATATACAGCTCATCTACTGCAGAATATTATATATACAGCTCATCTACTGCAGAATATTATAATATACAGCTCATCTTCTGCAGAATATTATAATATACAGCTCATCTGTTGTAGAATATTATAATATACAGTTCATCTGCTACAGAATATTATAATATACAGCTCATCTACTGCAGAATATTATAATATACAGCTCATCTACTGCAGAATATTATAATATACAGCTCACCTGCTGAGGAATATTATATATACAGCTCATCTACTGCAGAATATTATAATATATAGCTCATCTACTGCAGAATATTATATATACAGCTCATCTACAGCAGAATATTATAATATACAGCTCATCTACTGCAGAATATTATATTATACAGCTCATCTACTGCAGAATATTATATATACAGCTCATCTACAGCAGAATATTATAATATACAGCTCATCTACTGCAGAATATTATATATACAGCTCATCTGCTGAGGAATATTATATATACAGCTCATCTACTGCAGAATATTATAATATACAGCTCATCTACTACAGAATATTATAATATACAGCTCACCTGCTGCAGAATATTATAATATACAGCTCATCTACTGCAGAATATTATAATATACAGCTCATCTACTGCAGAATATTATAATATACAGCTCACCTGCTGAGGAATATTATATATACAGATCATCTACTGCAGAATATTATAATAAACAGCTCATCTACTGCAGAATATTATAATATACAGCTCACCTGCTGAGGAATATTATATATACAGCTCATCTACTGCAGAATATTATAATATACAGCTCATCTACTACAGAATATTATAATATACAGCTCACCTGCTGCAGAATATTATAATATACAGCTCATCTACTGCAGAATATTATAATATACAGCTCATCTACTGCAGAATATTATAATATACAGCTCATCTACTGCAGAATATTATAATATACAACTCATCTACTGCAGAATATTATAATATACAGCTCATCTACTGCAGAATATTATATATACAGCTCATCTACTGCAGAATATTATAATATACAGCTCATCTTCTGCAGAATATTATAATATACAGCTCATCTCGTGCAGAATATTATATATACAGATCATCTACTACAGAATATTATAATATACAACTCATCTACTGCAGAATATTATAATATACAGCTCATATTCTGCAGAATATTATAATATACAGCTCATCTACTGCAGAATATTATAATATACAGCTCATCTACTGCAGAATAATATAATATACAACTCACCTGCTGCAGAATATTATAATATACAGCTCATCTACTGCAGAATATTATAATATACAGCTCATCTTCTGCAGAATATTATAATATACAGCTCATCTACTGCAAAATATTATAATATACAGCTCATCTTCTGCAGAATATTATATATACAGCTCATCTACTGCAGAATATTATAATAGACAACTCATCTACTGCAGAATAATATAATATACAGCTCATCTACTGCAGAATATTATAATAAACAGCTCATCTACTGCAGAATATTATAATATACAGCTCATCTACTGCAGAATATTATAATATACAGCTCATCTACTGCAGAATATTATAATATACAGCTCATCTACTGCAGAATATTATAATATACAGTTCATCTGCTACAGAATATTATAATATACAGCTCATCTACTGCAGAATATTATAATATACAGCTCAATACTACAGAATATTATATATACAGCTCATCTACTGCAGAATATTATAATATACATCTCATCTACTGCAGAATAATATAATATACAGCTCATCTACTGCAGAATATTATAATAAACAGCTCATCTACTGCAGAATATTATAATATACAGCTCATCTACTGCAGAATATTATAATATACAGCTCATCTACTGCAGAATATTATAATATACAGCTCACCTGCTGAGGAATATTATATATACAGCTCATCTACTGCAGAATATTATAATATATAGCTCATCTACTGCAGAATATTATATATACAGCTCATCTACAGCAGAATATTATAATATACAGCTCATCTACTGCAGAATATTATATTATACAGCTCATCTACTGCAGAATATTATATATACAGCTCATCTACAGCAGAATATTATAATATACAGCTCATCTACTGCAGAATATTATATATACAGCTCATCTGCTGAGGAATATTATATATACAGCTCATCTACTGCAGAATATTATAATATACAGCTCATCTACTACAGAATATTATAATATACAGCTCACCTGCTGCAGAATATTATAATATACAGCTCATCTACTGCAGAATATTATAATATACAGCTCATCTACTGCAGAATATTATAATATACAGCTCACCTGCTGAGGAATATTATATATACAGATCATCTACTGCAGAATATTATAATAAACAGCTCATCTACTGCAGAATATTATAATATACAGCTCACCTGCTGAGGAATATTATATATACAGCTCATCTACTGCAGAATATTATAATATACAGCTCATCTACTACAGAATATTATAATATACAGCTCACCTGCTGCAGAATATTATAATATACAGCTCATCTACTGCAGAATATTATAATATACAGCTCATCTACTGCAGAATATTATAATATACAGCTCATCTACTGCAGAATATTATAATATACAACTCATCTACTGCAGAATATTATAATATACAGCTCATCTACTGCAGAATATTATATATACAGCTCATCTACTGCAGAATATTATAATATACAGCTCATCTTCTGCAGAATATTATAATATACAGCTCATCTCGTGCAGAATATTATATATACAGATCATCTACTACAGAATATTATAATATACAACTCATCTACTGCAGAATATTATAATATACAGCTCATATTCTGCAGAATATTATAATATACAGCTCATCTACTGCAGAATATTATAATATACAGCTCATCTACTGCAGAATAATATAATATACAACTCACCTGCTGCAGAATATTATAATATACAGCTCATCTACTGCAGAATATTATAATATACAGCTCATCTTCTGCAGAATATTATAATATACAGCTCATCTACTGCAAAATATTATAATATACAGCTCATCTTCTGCAGAATATTATATATACAGCTCATCTACTGCAGAATATTATAATAGACAACTCATCTACTGCAGAATAATATAATATACAGCTCACCTGCTGCAGAATATTATATATACAGCTCATCTTCTGCAGAATATTATAATATACATCTCATCTACTGCAGAATATTATAATATACAGCTCATCTACTGCAGACTATTATAATATACAGCTCACCTGCTGCAGAATATTATAATATACAGCTCATTTACTGCAGAATATTATAATATACAGCTCATCTACTGCAGAATATTATTATATACAGCTCACCTGCTGCAGAATATTATAATATACAGCTCATCTACTGCAGAATATTATAATATACAGCTCACCTGCTGCAGAATATTATAATATACAGCTCATCTACTGCAGAATATTATATATACAGCTCATCTACTGCAGAATATTATAATATACAGCTTATCTGCTGCGAATATTATAATATACAGCTCAACTGCTGCAGAATATTATAATATACAGCTCATCAGCTGCAGAATATTATAATATACAGCTCATCTACTGCAGAATATTATAATATACAGCTCACCTGCTGCAGAATATTATAATATACAGCTCATCTGCTGCAGAATATTATAATATACAGCTCATCTACTGCAGAATATTATAATATACAGCTCATCTACTGCAGAATATTATAATATACAGCTCATCTACTGCAGAATAATATAATATACAGCTCATCTACTGCAGAATATTATAATATACAGCTCATCTACTGAAGAATATTATAATATACATCTCATCTACCGCAGAATATTATAATATACAGCTCACCTGCTGAGGAATATTATATATACAGCTCATCTACTGCAGAATATTATAATATACATCTCATCTACTGCAGAATAATATAATATACAGCTCATCTACTGCAGAATATTATAATAAACAGCTCACCTGCTGAGGAATATTATATATACAGCTCATCTACTGCAGAATATTATAATATACAGCTCATCTACTACAGAATATTATAATATACAGCTCACCTGCTGCAGAATATTATAATATACAGCTCATCTACTGCAGAATATTATAATATACAGCTCATCTACTGCAGAATATTATATATACAGCTCACCTGCTGCAGAATATTATATATACAGCTCATCTACTGCAGAATATTATAATATACAGCTCATCTACTGCAGAATATTATATATACAGCTCATCTACTGCAGAATATTATAATATACAGCTCATCTACTGCAGAATATTATAATATACAGCTCATCTACTGCAGAATATTATATATACAGCTCATCTACTGCAGAATATTATAATATACAGCTCATCTTCTGCAGAATATTATAATATACAGCTCATCTCGTGCAGAATATTATATATACAGATCATCTACTACAGAATATTATAATATACAACTCATCTACTGCAGAATATTATAATATACAGCTCATATTCTGCAGAATATTATAATATACAGCTCATCTACTGCAGAATATTATATATACAGCTCATCTTCTGCAGAATATTGTAATATACAGCTCACCTGCTGCAGAATATTATAATATACAGCTCATCTACTACAGAATATTATATATACAGCTCATCTTCTGCAGAATATTATAATATACATCTCATCTACTGCAGAATATTATAATATACAGGTCATCTACTGCAGAATATTATATATACAGCTCATCTTCTGCAGAATATTATAATATACAGCTCATCTACTGCCAAATATTATAATATACAGCTCATCTACTGCAGAATATTATAATATACAGCTCATCTACTGCAGAATATTATATATACAGCTCATCTGCTGCAGAATATTATAATATACAGCTCATCTTCTGCAGAATATTATAATATACAGCTCATCTCGTGCAGAATATTATATATACAGATCATCTACTACAGAATATTATAATATACAACTCATCTACTGCAGAATATTATAATATACAGCTCATATTCTGCAGAATATTATAATATACAGCTCATCTACTGCCAAATATTATAATATACAGCTCATCTACTGCAGAATATTATATATACAGCTCATCTACTGCAGAATATTATAATATACAGCTCATCTTCTGCAGAATATTATAATATACAGCTCATCTCGTGCAGAATATTATATATACAGATCATCTACTACAGAATATTATAATATACAACTCATCTACTGCAGAATATTATAATATACAGCTCATATTCTGCAGAATATTATAATATACAGCTCATCTACTGCAGAATATTATATATACAGCTCATCTTCTGCAGAATATTGTAATATACAGCTCACCTGCTGCAGAATATTATAATATACAGCTCATCTACTGCAGAATATTATAATATACAGGTCATCTACTGCAGAATATTATATATACAGCTCATCTACTGCAGAATATTATAATATACAGCTCATCTACTGCCAAATATTATAATATACAGCTCATCTACTGCAGAATATTATAATATACAGCTCATCTACTGCAGAATATTATATATACAGCTCATCTGCTGCAGAATATTATAATGTACAGCTCATCTACTGCCAAATATTATAATATACAGCTCATCTACTGCAGAATATTATAATATACAGCTCACCTGCTGCAGAATATTATAATATACAGCTCATCTTCTGCAGAATATTATAATATACAGCTCATCTTCTGCAGAATATTATAATATACAGCTCATCTTCTGCAGAATATTATAATATACAGCTCATCTTCTGCAGAATATTATAATATACAGCTCATCTACTGCAGAATATTATAATATACAGCTCATCTACTGCAGAATATTATAATATACAGCTCATCTTCTGCAGAATATTATAATATACAGCTCATCTTCTGCAGAATATTATAATATACAGCTCATCTACTGCAGAATAATATAATATACAGCTCAATTACTGCAGAATATTATAATATACAGCTCACCTGCTGCAGAATATTATAATGTACAGCTCATCTACTGCAGAATATTATAATATACAGCTCATCTACTGCAGAATATTATAATATACAGCTCATCTTCTGCAGAATATTATAATATACAGCTCACCTGCTGCAGAATATTATAATATACAGCTCATCTGCTGCAGAATAGTATAATATACAGCTCATCTGCTGCAGAATATTATAATATACAGCTCATCTACTGCAGAATATTATAATATACAGCTCATCTTCTGCAGAATATTATAATATACAGCTCATCTACTACAGAATATTATATATACAGCTTATCTACTGCAGAATATTATAATATACAGCTCATCTACTGCAGAATATTATAATATACAGCTCATCTTCTGCAGAATATTATATATACAGCTCATCTACTGCAGAATATTATAATATACAGCTCATCTACTGCAGAATATTATAATATACAGCTCATCTGCTGCAGAATAGTATAATATACAGCTCATCTACTACAGAATATTATATATACAGCTTATCTACTGCAGAATATTATATATACAGCTCATCTACTGCAGAATATTATATATACAGCTCATCTTCTGCAGAATATTATAATATACAGCTCAATACTACAGAATATTATAATATACAGCTCATCTACTACAGAATATTATATATACAGCTCACCTGCTGCAGAATATTATAATATACAGCTCATCTGCTGCAGAATAGTATAATATACAGCTCATCTACTACAGAATATTATATATACAGCTTATCTACTGCAGAATATTATAATATACAGCTCATCTACTGCAGAATATTATATATACAGCTCATCTTCTGCAGAATATTATAATATACAGCTCAATACTACAGAATATTATAATATACAGCTCATCTACTGCAGAATATTATAATATACAACTCATCTACTGCAGAATATTATAATATACAGCTCATCTACTACAGAATATTATAATATACAGCTGCAGAAGATGAGCTGTATATTATAATATTCTGTAGTAGATGAGCTGTTTATGATATTATTCTGCAGTAGATGAGCTGTATATTATAATATTCTGCAGTAGATGAGCTGTATATTATAATATTCTGTAGTATTGAGCTGTATATTATAATATTCTGCAGTAGATGAGCTGTATATTATAATATTCTGCAGTAGATGAGCTGTATATTATAATATTCTGCAGTAGATGAGCTGTATATTATAATATTCTGCAGTAGATGAGTTGTATATTATAATATTCTGCAGTAGATGAGCTGTATATTATAATAATCTGCAGTAGATGAGCTGTATATTATAATATTCTGCAGTAGATGAGTTGTATATTATAATATTCTGCAGTAGATGAGCTGTATATTATAATATTCTGCAGTAGATGAGATGTATATTATAATATTCTGCAGCAGATGAGCTGTATATATAATATTCTGCAGTAGATGAGCTGTATATTATAATATTCTGCAGTAGATGAGCTGTATATTATAATATTCTTAGTAGATGAGCTGTATATTATAATATTCTGCAGTAGATGAGCTGTATATATAATATTCTGCAGAAGATGAGCTGTATATTATAATATTCTGCAGAAGATGAGCTGTATATTATAATATTCTGCAGCAGGTGAGCTGTATATTATAATATTCTGCAGTAGATGAGCTGTATATTATAATATTCTGCAGTAGATGAGCTGTATATTATAATATTCTGCAGTAGATGAGATGTATATTATAATATTCTGCAGCAGATGAGCTGTATATTATAATATTCTGTAGTAGATGAGCTGTTTATTATAATATTCTGCAGTAGATGAGCTGTATATATAATATTCTGCAGTAGATGAGCTGTATATTATAATATTCTGCAGAAGATGAGCTGTATATTATAATATTCTGTAGTAGATGAGCTGTTTATTATAATATTCTGCAGTAGATGAGCTGTATATTATAATATTCTGTAGTAGATGAGCTGTTTATTATAATATTCTGCAGTAGATAAGCTGTATATTATAATATTCTGCAGCAGATGAGCTGTATATATAATATTCTGCAGTAGATGAGCTGTATATTATAATATTCTGCAGTAGATGAGCTGTATATATAATATTCTGCAGAAGATGAGCTGTATATTATAATATTCTGCAGAAGATGAGCTGTATATTATAATATTCTGCAGCAGATGAGCTGTATATATAATATTCTGCAGTAGATGAGCTGTATATTATAATATTCTGCAGAAGATGAGCTGTATATTATAATATTCTGTAGTAGATGAGCTGTTTATTACAATATTCTGCAGTAGATGAGCTGTATCTATAATATTCTGCAGCAGATGAGCTGTATATTATAATATTCTGCAGCAGATGAGCTGTATATTATAATATTCTGTAGTAGATGAGCTGTATATATAATATTCTGCAGTAGATGAGCTGTATATTATAATATTCTGCAGTAGATGCGCTGTATATTATAATATTCTGCAGTAGATGAGTTGTATATTATAATATTCTGCAGTAGATGAGCTGTATATTATAATATTCTGCAGCAGATGAGCTGTATATTATAATATTCTGTAGTAGATGAGCTGCATATTATAATATTTTGCAGTAGATGAGCTGTATATTATAATATTCTGCAGTAGATGAGTTGTATATTATAATATTCTGCAGTAGATGAGCTGTATATTATAATTTTCTGCAGTAGATGAGCTGTATATTATAATATTCTGCAGTAGATGCGCTGTATATTATAATATTCTGCAGTAGATGAGTTGTATATTATAATATTCTGCAGTAGATGAGCTGTATATTATAATATTCTGCAGCAGATGAGCTGTATATTATAATATTCTGTAGTAGATGAGCTGCATATTATAATATTTTGCAGTAGATGAGCTGTATATTATAATATTCTGCAGTAGATGAGTTGTATATTATAATATTCTGCAGTAGATGAGCTGTATATTATAATTTTCTGCAGTAGATGAGCTGTATATTATAATATTCTGTAGTAGATGAGCGTTATATTATAATATTCTGCAGCAGGTGAGCTGTATATTATAATATTCTGCAGTAGATGAGTTGTATATTATAATATTCTGCAGTAGATGAGCGTTATATTATAATATTCTGCAGCAGGTGAGCTGTATATTATAATATTCTGCAGTAGATGAGCTGTATATTATAATATTCTGCAGTAGATGAGTTGTATATTATAATATTCTGCAGTAGATGAGCTGTATATTATAATATTCTGCAGCAGGTGAGCTGTATATATAATATTCAGCAGTAGATGAGCTGTATATTATAATATTCTGCAGTAGATGAGCTGTATATATAATATTCTGCAGTAGATGAGCTGTATATTATAATATTCTGCAGTAGATGAGCTGTATATATAATATTCTGCAGTAGATGAGCTGTATATTATAATATTCTGCAGTAGATGAGTTGTATATTATAATATTCTGCAGTAGATGAGCTGTATATTATAATATTCTGCAGTAGATGAGCTGTATATATAATATTCTGCAGTAGATGAGCTGTATATTATAATATTCTGCAGTAGATGAGCTGTATATATAATATTCTGCAGTAGATGAGTTGTATATTATAATATTCTGTAGTAGATGAGCGTTATATTATAATATTCTGCAGCAGGTGAGCTGTATATTATAATATTCTGCAGTAGATGAGCTGTATATTATAATATTCTGCAGTAGATGAGTTGTATATTATAATATTCTGCAGTAGATGAGCTGTATATTATAATATTCTGCAGTAGATGAGCTGTATATATAATATTCTGCAGTAGATGAGCTGTATATTATAATATTCTGCAGCAGGTGAGCTGTATATTATAATATTCTGTAGTAGATGAGCTGTATATTATAATATTCTGCAGTAGATGAGCTGTATATTATAATATTCTGTAGTATTGAGCTATATATTATAATATTCTGCAGTAGATGAGCTGTATATTATAATATTCTGTAGTAGATGAGCTGTATATTATAATATTCTGCAGCAGATAAGCTGTATATTATAATATTCTGCAGTAGATGAGCTGTATATATAATATTCTGCAGTAGATGAGCTGTATATTATAATATTCTGCAGCAGATAAGCTGTATATTATAATATTCTGCAGTAGATGAGCTGTATATATAATATTCTGCAGTAGATAAGCTGTATATTATAATGTTCTGCAGCAGATGAGCTGTATATATAATATTCTGCAGTAGATGAGCTGTATATTATAATATTCTGCAGTAGATGAGCTGTATATTATAATATTCTGCAGTAGATGAGCTGTATATTATAATATTCTGCAGCAGATGAGCTGTATATATAATATTCTGCAGTAGATGAGCTGTATATTATAATATTCTGCAGTAGATGAGCTGTATATTATAATATTCTGTAGTATTGAGCTATATATTATAATATTCTGCAGCAGATAAGCTGTATATTATAATATTCTGCAGCAGATGAGCTGTATATATAATATTCTGCAGCAGGTGAGCTGTATATTATAATATTCTGCAGCAGATGAGCTGTATATATAATATTCTGCAGTAGATGAGCTGTATATTATAATATTCTGCAGTAGATGAGCTGTATATATAATATTCTGCAGTAGATGAGCTGTATATATAATATTCTGCAGTAGATGAGCTGTATATTATAATATTCTGCTGTAGATGAGCTGTATATATAATATTCTGCAGTAGATGAGCTGTATAATATAATATTCTGCAGTAGATGAGCTGTATATTATAATATTCTGCAGTAGATGAGCTGTATATTATAATATTCTGCAGTAGATGAGCTGTATATTATAATATTCTGCAGTAGATGAGCTGTACATTATAATATTCTGCAGCAGATGAGCTGTATATATAATATTCTGCAGTAGATGAGCTGTATATTATAATATTCTGCAGTAGATGAGCTGTATATTATAATATTCTGCAGCAGATAAGCTGTATATTATAATATTCTGCAGTAGATGAGCTGTATATATAATATTCTGCAGTAGATAAGCTGTATATTATAATGTTCTGCAGCAGATGAGCTGTATATATAATATTCTGCAGTAGATGAGCTGTATATTATAATATTCTGCAGTAGATGAGCTGTATATTATAATATTCTGCAGTAGATGAGCTGTATATTATAATATTCTGCAGCAGATGAGCTGTATATATAATATTCTGCAGTAGATGAGCTGTATATTATAATATTCTGCAGTAGATGAGCTGTATATTATAATATTCTGTAGTATTGAGCTATATATTATAATATTCTGCAGCAGATAAGCTGTATATTATAATATTCTGCAGCAGATGAGCTGTATATATAATATTCTGCAGCAGGTGAGCTGTATATTATAATATTCTGCAGCAGATGAGCTGTATATATAATATTCTGCAGTAGATGAGCTGTATATTATAATATTCTGCAGTAGATGAGCTGTATATATAATATTCTGCAGTAGATGAGCTGTATATATAATATTCTGCAGTAGATGAGCTGTATATTATAATATTCTGCTGTAGATGAGCTGTATATATAATATTCTGCAGTAGATGAGCTGTATAATATAATATTCTGCAGTAGATGAGCTGTATATTATAATATTCTGCAGTAGATGAGTTGTATATTATAATATTCTGCAGTAGATGAGCTGTATATATAATATTCTGCAGAAGATGAGCTGTATATTATAATATTCTGCAGTAGATGAGCTGTATATTATAATATTCTGCAGTAGATGAGCTGTATATTATAATATTCTGCAGCAGGTGAGCTGTATATTATAATATTCTGCAGTAGATGAGCTGTATATATAATATTCTGCAGAAGATGAGCTGCATTTTATAATATTCTGCAGAAGATGAGCTGTATATTATAATATTCTGCAGCAGGTGAGCTGTATATATAATATTCTGCAGCAGGTGAGCTGTATATTATAATATTCTGCAGAAGATGAGCTGTATATTATAATATTCTGCAGAAGTTTAGCTGTATATTATAATATTCTGCAGCAGATGAGCTGTATATTATAATATTCTGCAGTAGATGCGCTGTATATTATAATATTCTGCAGTAGATGAGTTGTATATTATAATATTCTGCAGTAGATGAGCTGTATATTATAATATTCTGCAGAAGATGAGCTGTATATTATAATATTCTGCAGTAGATGAGCTGTATATTATAATATTCTGCAGTAGATGAGCTGTATATTATAATATTCTTCAGTAGATGAGCTGTATATTATAATATTCTGCAGAAGATGAGTTGTATATATAATATTCTGCAGAAGATGAGCTGTATATATAATATTCTGTAGTAGATGAGCTGTATATTATAATATTCTGCAGAAGATGAGTTGTATATTATAATATTCTGCAGAAGATGAGCTGTATATTATAATATTCTGCAGAAGATGAGTTGTATATTATAATATTCTGCAGAAGATGAGCTGTATATTATAATATTCTGCAGTAGATGAGCTGTATATATAATATTCTGCAGTAGATGAGTTGTATATTATAATATTCTGCAGAAGATGAGCTGTATATTATAATATTCTGCAGAAGATGAGCTGTATATTATAATATTCTGCAGTAGATGAGCTGTATATTATAATATTCTGCAGAAGATGAGCTGTATATTATAATATTCTGCAGAAGATGAGCTGTATATTATAATATTCTGCAGAAGATGAGCTGTATATTATAATATTCTGCAGTAGATGAGCTGTATATTATAATATTCTGCAGCAGGTGAGCTGTATATTATAATATTCTGCAGTAGATGAGCTGTATATATAATATTCTGCAGTAGATGAGCTGTATATTATAATATTCTGCAGTAGATGAGTTGTATATTATAATATTCTGCAGTAGATGAGCTGTATATATAATATTCTGCAGAAGATGAGCTGCATTTTATAATATTCTGCAGAAGATGAGCTGTATATTATAATATTCTGCAGCAGGTGAGCTGTATATATAATATTCTGCAGCAGGTGAGCTGTATATTATAATATTCTGCAGAAGATGAGCTGTATATTATAATATTCTGCAGAAGTTGAGCTGTATATTATAATATTCTGCAGCAGATGAGCTGTATATTATAATATTCTGCAGTAGATGCGCTGTATATTATAATATTCTGCAGTAGATGAGTTGTATATTATAATATTCTGCAGTAGATGAGCTGTATATTATAATATTCTGCAGAAGATGAGCTGTATATTATAATATTCTGCAGTAGATGAGCTGTATATTATAATATTCTTCAGTAGATGAGCTGTATATTATAATATTCTGCAGAAGATGAGTTGTATATATAATATTCTGCAGAAGATGAGCTGTATATATAATATTCTGTAGTAGATGAGCTGTATATTATAATATTCTGCAGAAGATGAGCTGTATATTATAATATTCTGCAGAAGTTGAGCTGTATATTATAATATTCTGCAGCAGATGAGCTGTATATTATAATATTCTGCAGTAGATGCGCTGTATATTATAATATTCTGCAGTAGATGAGTTGTATATTATAATATTCTGCAGTAGATGAGCTGTATATTATAATATTCTGCAGAAGATGAGCTGTATATTATAATATTCTGCAGTAGATGAGCTGTATATTATAATATTCTGCAGTAGATGAGCTGTATATTATAATATTCTTCAGTAGATGAGCTGTATATTATAATATTCTGCAGAAGCTGAGTTGTATATATAATATTCTGCAGAAGATGAGCTGTATATATAATATTCTGTAGTAGATGAGCTGTATATTATAATATTCTGCAGAAGATGAGTTGTATATTATAATATTCTGCAGAAGATGAGCTGTATATTATAATATTCTGCAGAAGATGAGTTGTATATTATAATATTCTGCAGAAGATGAGCTGTATATTATAATATTCTGCAGAAGATGAGCTGTATATTATAATATTCTGCAGTAGATGAGCTGTATATTATAATATTCTGCAGAAGATGAGCTGTATATTATAATATTCTGCAGAAGATGAGCTGTATATTATAATATTCTGCAGAAGATGAGCTGTATATTATAATATTCTGCAGTAGATGAGCTGTATATTATAATATTCTGCAGCAGGTGAGCTGTATATTATAATATTCTGCAGTAGATGAGCTGTATATATAATATTCTGCAGTAGATGAGCTGTATATTATAATATTCTGCAGTAGATGAGTTGTATATTATAATATTCTGCAGTAGATGAGCTGTATATATAATATTCTGCAGAAGATGAGCTGCATTTTATAATATTCTGCAGAAGATGAGCTGTATATTATAATATTCTGCAGCAGGTGAGCTGTATATATAATATTCTGCAGCAGGTGAGCTGTATATTATAATATTCTGCAGAAGATGAGCTGTATATTATAATATTCTGCAGAAGTTGAGCTGTATATTATAATATTCTGCAGCAGATGAGCTGTATATTATAATATTCTGCAGTAGATGCGCTGTATATTATAATATTCTGCAGTAGATGAGTTGTATATTATAATATTCTGCAGTAGATGAGCTGTATATTATAATATTCTGCAGAAGATGAGCTGTATATTATAATATTCTACAGTAGATGAGCTGTATATTATAATATTCTGCAGTAGATGAGCTGTATATTATAATATTCTGCAGAAGATGAGTTGTATATATAATATTCTGCAGAAGATGAGCTGTATATATAATATTCTGTAGTAGATGAGCTGTATATTATAATATTCTGCAGAAGATGAGTTGTATATTATAATATTCTGCAGAAGATGAGCTGTATATTATAATATTCTGCAGAAGATGAGTTGTATATTATAATATTCTGCAGAAGATGAGCTGTATATTATAATATTCTGCAGAAGATGAGCTGTATATTATAATATTCTGCAGTAGATGAGCTGTATATTATAATATTCTGCAGAAGATGAGCTGTATATTATAATATTCTGCAGAAGATGAGCTGTATATATAATATTCTGCAGAAGATGAGCTGTATATTATAATATTCTGCAGTAGATGAGCTGTATATTATAATATTCTGCAGAAGATGAGCTGTATATTATAATATTCTGCAGAAGATGAGCTGTATATTATAATATTCTGCAGAAGATGAGTTGTATATATAATATTCTGCAGAAGATGAGCTGTATATTATAATATTCTGCAGAAGATGAGCTGTATATATAATATTCTGCAGAAGATGAGATGGATATTATAATATTCTGCAGAAGATGAGTTGTATATATAATATTCTGCAGAAGATGAGCTGTATATTATAATATTCTGCAGAAGATGAGTTGTATATTATAATATTCTGCAGAAGATGAGCTGTATATTATAATATTCTGCAGAAGATGAGTTGTATATTATAATATTCTGCAGAAGATGAGCTGTATATTATAATATTCTGCAGAAGATGAGCTGTATATTATAATATTCTGCAGCAGATGAGCTGTATATTATAATATTCTGCAGCAGGTGAGCTGTATATTATAATATTCTGCAGAAGATGAGCTGTATATTATAATATTCTGCAGCAGATGAGCTGTATATTATAATATTCTGCAGAAGATGAGCTGTATATTATAATATTCTGCAGCAGATGAGCTGTATATTATAATATTCTGCAGCAGGTGAGCTGTATATTATAATATTCTGCAGAAGATGAGCTGTATATTATAATATTCTGCAGAAGATGAGCTGTATATATAATATTCTGCAGTAGATGAGCTGTATATTATAATATTCTGCAGGAGGTGAGCTGTATATTATAATATTCTGCAGTAGATGAGCTGTATATTATAATATTCTGCAGAAGATGAGCTGTATATATAATATTCTGCAGTAGATGAGCTGTATATTATAATATTCTGCAGTAGATGAGCTGTATATTATAATATTCTGCAGAAGATGAGCTGTATATTATAATATTCTGCAGCAGATGAGCTGTATATTATAATATTCTGCAGCAGGTGAGCTGTATATTATAATATTCTGCAGAAGATGAGCTGTATATTATAATATTCTGCAGAAGATGAGCTGTATATATAATATTCTGCAGTAGATGAGCTGTATATTATAATATTCTGCAGCAGGTGAGCTGTATATTATAATATTCTGCAGTAGATGAGCTGTATATTATAATATTCTGCAGTAGATGAGCTGTATATTATAATATTCTGCAGAAGATGAGCTGTATATTATAATATTCTGCAGCAGGTGAGCTGTATATTATAATATTCTGCAGTAGATGAGCTGTATATTATAATATTCTGCAGAAGATGAGCTGTATATTATAATATTCTGCAGAAGATGAGCTGTATATATAATATTCTGCAGAAGATGAGCTGTATATTATAATATTCTGCAGAAGATGAGCTGTATATTATAATATTCTGCAGAAGATGAGTTGTATATATAATATTCTGCAGTAGATGAGCTGTATATATAATATTCTGCAGAAGATGAGCTGTATATATAATATTCTGCAGAAGATGAGATGGATATTATAATATTCTGCAGAAGATGAGCTGTATATTATAATATTCTTCAGTAGATGAGCTGTATATATAATATTCTGCAGTAGATGAGCTGTATATATAATATTCTGCAGTAGATGAGCTGTATATTATAATATTCTGTAGTAGATGAGCTGTATATTATAATATTCTGCAGAAGATGAGATGGATATTATAATATTCTGCAGAAGATGAGCTGTATATTATAATATTCTGCAGCGGAGGACAGAGCGGAGGACGGAGGGGAGGACGGAGGGGAGGACGGAGAGGAGGACTGAGAATAACCACAAGAGCCCAGCAGGGACACAGGAAACCCCGTGCTTTTATGTATCTTGGAGCCTACAGATTTACGTTACATAAGATAAAACAGATGAGACCCACCAGGGATGAAATCCTATAACCCCCCCGCCTATAAAGCGCAGCCAAGCTCCTCCCCTGTACAGTGATAACAGGACTATTATAGCGCTATTACAGGCGAGTAGGTAACGTGTCTCCAGCCAATAAGAGCGGCCCGTCCATTATCCAATCAGATTACAGAGGCGCCGGGGCAACGACCAATCAGGACGCGCTGATGACAGTTCTGGATCGGCGGTCCCGGCTTCCCGTCCGTGCTCTTTATCGGTGTCCGCTCCGCTCTCAGGAGCGGCTGTCAGGCGGTGTCTAGTAACCGTCTGTGAATACGTTCCCGGCTTCCCTGCCTGTTACGCTGCTGGTGGAGGGCGGTTTGTGTTATGGCGTCTTATTACCTCCGTTACATGACAAGCGCTGGCTTGTCAGCTGCCGTGAGACTACAACTCCCAGCATGCCCGCCTATGTCCTGATGGTGCTGGTGTGCCGGGAGCTGTAATGTCGCCATGTTGGCTCTCCTGTGGCCTTACTCTAGTCTTGCGCTGCTGCTAGACACCAGTAGGGGGAGCCCTGTGCATAGGATTTCATATATGGGCTCTATAACCCAAGTCTGTTCCCCGGGCTCCCCCTGGTGGTGGATGCAGGTATAGCATGGGGCTGAATGGTGAGCTGCTCTTCGCCCGGCTTCTGTAGTTAGAGAGAAACCTCCCTACTAATTCTCTGGGGTTTCCTCTTCTCCTTGTCTCTACAGTCTGTGGTAGTGCAGATGAATCATGTACTGCTGAATACATGGACCTGATGCATGAAGACTAGTGATGAGCGAGCATGCTCTCTACTGCTCGGTGCTCTCCCCAGCATCTCACTGCTCGAGATGCTCCACGCTCGCCGAGTATTTCCGGGGTTGCTCGGCGGGAGCTCGAGTCCCCTCCCTGCGTGTTTGTTGCTCTTTACCGAGCTAATGAACATGCAGGGATTGCCTGTCACTCATTGTAATGCCGCAGCCATGTTGGTTGTGGCATTACAGTGATTGGCTGGCCGCACAGAGTCATCAGGTCTATATCAGACCTGGGGCCGCTGTGCTCGTCAGTCACTCCGGAATCAGACAGTGGAGGGAGAGCAGGTAGATCTGTGGCTCACACCGCCGAGCCTAAAGCCAGGCATGGTCGTGTGTGACAATGGCCGGACCCTGGTGGCAGCTGTGAGGCGAGCTCACACACGTACCATGCCTGGCCCATGTGCTTAACCTCGTGGTTCAGCGCTGTCTCAAATCCTACCTGGAGCTGCCGGATCTGCTTGTTAAAGTACGCCGCCTGTGTGCCCATTTTAGAGAATCACCTCCAGCTTCCGCCACCCTTGCCGTGTTTCAGCAGCGTTTGCAGCTTCCGGCCCATAGACTGGTATGTGATGTCCCTACGCGTTGGAACTCTACACTGCAGATGTTGGGAAGGATTTGTGAGCAGAAGAGGGCAGTTGTTGACTACCAGCATCAACAAGGCCGTCGGTATTCAGTTCAGACTCCACACGTAACACCTCAGGAGTGGACATGGATGTCAGACATATCCTCCAAAACTTTGAGGACTCCACCAAGATGGTGAGTGGCGATGACGCCATAATTGGGCTATGTGCCCACGATGCAGAAATGAAGCAGAAAATTTCTGCATCATTTCTGCATCTCCCTGGCAGATTATGCATGCGTTTTTCCTGCCAAATACATGCGGATTTGAAGCGTTTTCACATGCGTTTCCGCATGCGGATTCACAAGCGCTTTCCAGGCGATTTTAGCATCACTTGGATAGTGCTTGACAACTAGGTCACACTATATAAATCCATGCAACCGGCATGGATTTATATAGTGTGACTGTAAGAATGTTTAAAAATAAAAAAATAAACCTATACTTACCCTCCGATGGCCCGGCGTGTGTAGCTGCGCTCGCTTCTGTCTACCAGGTGATCGCGGGACACTGCACTGAAGGGCCTGCGGTCACATGACTGTGACGTCACCGCAGGTCTTTCAGTCCTGCCCGCAAGCAAAGGGAAGGAGACCGGGGGCCGTCGGAAGGTGAATATAAACTTTATTTTTTATTTTATTCTTTTTTTTACAGGTACAATGGTACCCAGGTCTGGATGAGAGTCTCCTCTCTTCCAGAACTGGGTACCATCCGCACATTGAAACGCATATAATCCGTGAGTACAAATGTACTGACACGGATTATGTGCGTCTCAATGCAAGTCAATGGCGGCGATTACGCCGCGCTTCCGCAAAATTAATGGACATGCTGCGGATTTTTGAGCGCAGCATAAATGCTGTGGAAACATCCGCAGCATGTGCATAGAACTTGCGGAATCCCCTTGGGGACCATGGGGGGCGGTTACCTAGCGTTTAACAAGCGTTTATGCTGCGGAAATTCCACAGCATATACGCTTGAAAAACGCTACGTGGGCACTTAGCCTTAGCGTCACCATCCTGCTTCTGTCTTCTGAAATGCTCTCTGCTCACAATAAAAGAGTATGCACTGCTGGCGGAGCACGATGAGATGGAGCAAGGAACCATACAGGGTGATTACACACAGCCCAGCCTCATCTCATCCCAATGTGGATTGGGTGACAATGAGGAAGAGGAGGAGTAAGAACAGGAACTAGTTTCCTGCGCTATAGATGGTACTATCTGCACTACTGTCATACCGTCTGTTCAGCGTGGATGGCCTGGGGACAGAGAGGAGGAGCGCATGGTCAGTGGTCCTATTGGTGAGGACACAGAAGGATTGCCTGTTAGCAGTCTGGCACGCATGGCTGAGTTTGTTACGCTGCCTTTCCCATGACCCTCGCGTTCTCAAAATTTTGGGTGACCGTCATTACTGGTTGGTGACACTTCTAGACCCACGCTACAAGTAGAACTTTCTATCTCTTATTCCTGAGGCGGACAGGTCTACAAAAATGGGGCAGTACCAGAAGGCCCTTGTTGCGGAACTATTAAAAATCTGAAAACGCTGGTGGCAGAGGTCACAGTTCGTTGGACAACCAAGGAGCAGAGGCGAGAGACACAACTCCAATCCAGCAGAGGCAGTGGAACACTGTCCAAGTTCTGGGAGAATTTTCTCTGCCCCTCCCAGGCCCTGAGGCTCGGGGTACTCTCACAGGGAGAGCAAAGTTTGGGAAGATTCTGAGGGAGTACCTTGCCGACCGTACCAACGTCCTCTGTAATTCCTCTGTGCCTTATAATTGTTTGGTGTCCAAGCTGGATACGTGGAATGAACTGGCTCTCTACGCCTTGGAGGTCCTGGCCTGCCCTGCCACTA
The DNA here is from genome assembly GCF_046119375.1 of Phyllobates terribilis. NCBI lineage: Eukaryota > Metazoa > Chordata > Amphibia > Anura > Dendrobatidae > Phyllobates > Phyllobates terribilis. The sequence goes on from NW_027362836.1 coordinate 5,863,082, forward strand.
GCGTTTTATCAGAGGGGGTTTTTAGTGACGTTGGTGGAATTATAACTGATAAGCACATCCACCTGTCAACTGAAAATGACAGGCTGACTCTGATAAAAATGAACAAGGGCTGGATTGGGCCAGACTTCTCAACACCACAGAATGAAAGCAGCGTAACATAAACTCAAATCCAGTGTCTTTTTTTTGGGAGGTGTATTCACATGCACCTTTTCACACCCACACATTGGTATAAGCTTCCTGATTTTGGTGGCTATTTGCTCTTGTCCTCCTCCTTCTCCTCATCATCCACCACCATATCACCAGGGTGACTGTGGTCCGTGATGCAACACCCACAAATTTTTTTAAAGGGTGTTTATGATGCCCGCAAAAAAATGTTTTTATATCGTATGTTATCTGTCAGGACCCTGTAATGGGTAATTGCTGCAGTGTAGACATGGCTGCTGATCGGTTCTGCTCATAGCACTATGGATCTGTGAGGACCATGTAATGGGTAACTGCTGCAGTGTAGACATGGCTGCCGATCGGTGCTGCTCATAGCACTATGGATCTGTCAGGTCCCTGTAATGGGTAATTGCTGCAGTGTAGACATGGCTGCTGATCAGTGCTGCTCCTAGCACTATGGATCTGTCAGGACCCTGTAATGGGTAATTGCTGCAGTGTAGACATGGCTGCTGATCAGTGCTGCTCCTAGCACTATGGATCTGTCAGGACCCTGTAATGGGTAATTGCTGCAGTGTAGACATGGCTGCTGATCAGTGATGCTCCTAGCACTATGGATCTGTCAGGACCCTGTAATGGGTAATTGCTGCAGTGTAGACATGGCTGCTGATCGGTGCTGCTCAAAGCACTATTGATCTGTCAGGACCCTGTAATGGGTAATTGCTGCAGTGTAGACATGGCTGCTGATCGGTGCTGCTCAAAGCACTATTGATCTGTCAGGACCCTGTAATGGGTAATTGCTGCAGTGTAGACATGGCTGCTGATCGGTGCTGCTCAAAGCACTATTGATCTGTCAGGACCCTGTAATGGGTAATTGCTGCAGTGCAGACATGGCGACTGATCAGTGCTGCTCATAGCACTATTGATCTGTCAGGACCCTGTAATGGGTAATTGCTGCAGTGTAGACATGGCTGCTGATCGGTGCTGCTCATAGCACTATGGATCTGTCAGGTCCCTGTAATGGGTAATTGCTGCAGTGTAGACATGGCTCCTGATCAGTGCTGCTCATAGCACTATGGATCTGTCAGGACCCTGTAATGGGTAATTGCTGCAGTGTAGACATGTCTGCTGATCAGTGCTGCCCATAGCACTATGGATCTGTCAGGACTCTGTAATGGGCAATTGCTGCAGTGTAGACATGGCTACTGATCAGTGCTGCTCATAGCAGAATGGATCTGTCAGGTCCCTGTAATGGGTAATTGCTGCAGTGTAGACATGGCTGCTGATCAGTGCTGCTCATAGCAGAATGGATCTGTCAGGTCCCTGTAATGGGTAATTGCTGCAGTGTAGACATGGCGGCTGATCAGTGCTGCTCATAGCACTATGGATCTGTCAGGTCCCTGTAATGGGTAATTGCTGCAGTGTAGACATGACTGCTGACCAGTACTGCTCATAGCAGAATGGATCTGTCAGGATCCTGTAATGGGTAATTGCTGCAGTGTAGACATGGCTGCTGATCAGTGCTGCTCATAGCAGAATGGATCTGTCAGGACCCTGTAATGGGTTTTTGCTGCAGTGTAGACATGGCTGCTGAGCAGTGCTGGTCATAGCTCTATGGATCTGTCAGGTCCCTGTAATGGGTAATTGCTGCAGTGTAGACATGGCTGCTGATCAGTGCTGCTCATAGCTGAATGGATCTGTCAGGACCCTGTAATGGGTAATTGCTGCAGTGTAGACATGGCTGCTGGTCAGTGCTGCTCATAGCACTATGGATCTGTCAGGACCCTGTAATGGGTAATTGCTGCAGTGTAGACATGGCTGCTGATCAGTGCTTCTCATAGCACTATGGATCTGTCAGGTCCCTGTAATGGGTAATTGCTGCAGTGTAGACATGGCTGCTGATCAGTGCTGCTCATAACACTATGGATCTGTCAGGACCATGTAATGGGTAATTGCTGCAGTGTAGACATGGCTGCTGATTGGTGCTGCTCATAGCACTATGGATCTGTCAGGACCCTGTAATGGGTAATTGCTGCAGTGTAGACATGGCTGCTGATCAGTGCTGCTCATAACACTATGGATCTGTCAGGTCCCTGTAATGGGTAATTGCTGCAGTGTAGACATGACTGCTGATCAGTACTGCTCATAGCAGAATGGATCTGTCAGGACCCTGTAATGGGTAATTGCTGCAGTGTAGACATGGCTGCTGATCAGTGCTGCTCATAGCAGTATGGATCTGTCAGGACCCTGTAATGGGTAATTGCTGCAGTGTAGACATGGCTGCTGAGCAGTGCTGGTCATAGCTCTATGGATCTGTCAGGTCCCTGTAATGGGTAATTGCAGTGTAGACATGGCTGCTGATCAGTGCTGCTCATAGCTGAATGGATCTGTCAGGACCCTGTAATGGGTAATTGCTGCAGTGTAGACATGGCTGCTGATCAGTGCTGCTCATAGCACTATGGATCTGTCAGGTCCCTGTAATAGGTAATTGCTGCAGTGTAGACATGGCTGCTGATCAGTGCTGCTCATAACACTATGGATCTGTCAGGACCATGTAATGGGTAATTGCTGCAGTGTAGACATGGCTGCTGATTGGTGCTGCTCATAGCACTATGGATCTGTCAGGACCCTGTAATGGGTAATTGCTGCAGTGTAGACATGGCTGCTGATCAGTGCTGCTCATAACACTATGGATCTGTCAGGACCCTGTAATGGGTAATTGCTGCAGTGTAGACATGGCTGCTGATCAGTGCTGCTCATAGTACTATGGATCTGTCTGGTCCCTGTAATGAGTAATTGCTGCAGTGTAGACATGGCTGCTGATCAGTGCTGCTCATAACACTATGGATCTGTCAGGTCCCTGTAATGGGTAATTGCTGCAGTGTAGACATGGCTGCTGATCAGTGCTGCTCATAGCACTATGGATCTGTCAGGTCCCTGTAATGGGTAATTGCTGCAGTGTAGACATGGCTGCTGATCAGTGCTGCTCATAGCACTATGGATCTGTCAGGACCCTGTAATGGGTAATTGCTGCAGTGTAGACATGGCGGCTGATCAGTGCTGCTCATAGCTCTATGGATCTGTCAGGACCCTGTAATGGGTAATTGCTGCAGTGTAGACATGGCTGCTGAGCAGTGCTGCTCATAGCAGAATGGATCTGTCAGGACCCTGTAATGGGTAATTGCTGCAGTGTAGACATGGCGGCTGATCAGTGCTGCTCATAGCACTATGGATCTGTCAGGTCCCTGTAATGGGTAATTGCTGCAGTGTAGACATGGCTGCTGATCAGTGCTGCTCATGGCTCTATGGATCTGTCCGGTTCCTGTAATGGGTTGTTGCTGTGGTTGGAGGCACAGTCCTCTATTCTCTGGCCCTGGCATCTGTAGGAGGATCATCGCTATAACACTGGGCACCTGCTTACCAGGAATGGCTTCCTCTTCTGAGCTCACGCTATACTCCTCCTGACAAGGACCAGCATTATGAAGGGCTCCTCTAATATTCCTGAGTTGTGGTGTGAGGAGATTGTCCAGGGGTTGGTGAGGAGATCACTACTTGTTGGTGTGTTCTAAAATGAAACGTGGCTCATTCTTATATTTTGCCTGCAGAATCTGACTATAATGGCGACCGTGATCTACACTGACCAGGAGAACGGTGATGTTAATGCTGCGCTGTTGTCCAGAGATCGTGCACAACTATCAGGTGCCGGTAAGTGGTTTCTAAAGGTAACGGCCGATCTGGCCCCAATTCATCAAGGGGTTTAATAGATTTCTAGCAGAACTCTGACAAGTCAAAACTTTTATGCAACTAGATGTTAATTTTTATATATATATATTTATTTATTTAAGCACTTTCACTCCAGCTCTGCCAAGTGGACGGAGCATGGTGAAGCCACCTGAGTCACAACTTTCCATAAATTAAGTGCACCCCATCACTATGGTGCACCTCACCAGAAGTGTTAAGTGGAGTCCACCTCATAATAAACTTTGCTTTTACTTTTGCCCACCCATCTTTAAAGAATCTCTCCCATCAGTTTTTATTCTCTATATATTGCAGTCATCATATTATATAGCACTGTGTACTTACAATTGCTCATTTTGCCTTTCTACCCAGCTTATTGTCATTTACCTAATGGAAAAGAGATGTGATTAAAAACTGACTAGCTGAATCCTTCTAATCTCTATGTTAACACAAGGTGAACTTTTCCTGCATGAGTCATAAGTCCCTGCAGAGGAGGAGGGGGCAGCTGGGTCAGGAGGTGAAGAGGAGAATGATTTTTGCAGGGAAGAGGCTTCCTGTTTCTACATAGAAAAGAATTTACTGGGTAGAAAGGTAAAGTGAGCAATTGTTAGTACACAGTTCTTTATAATTACAATATAGTAAGAGGATAAGCTCTGATGGGAGAGGTTCTTTAAGCCTGTCATGTATTGGGTAATGAGTTGGGGTGTCAGTCTCCATCAGTGCTGGCTGAACACTGACTATCCTGCTCAGATTACTACACATGGCGCTGCTCCTCCTCCCTGTAGTATGGGCTACGCAGGACGGTGCCGAGGCTCCAGATTCTACCTGCACAGCAACAAGGTCCCAACACTTCTACCTCTATAACTTGCCTAATGCAGACGCAAACCTGCAGCCTTTCCACTGAGATCTTGTCGGCCTTCTACACTGCCATGGCTTTGTCTGCACAATGTAGCTTAAAGGGAATGTCCACTTCTTAAGCATCCTAGAAGTCTACAATATAAGGTCAGTATTCCTCTAACCCTCTGCCTTATTTGGCTGCCATTGAAGGCAGTCAGCGAAATGGGTTCAATTTTCTATAGAAGTGGCAGAATTTAACCCCTTCCTGACCGTGTTATTTCCCGTCTCTGCATTTTTCTTATTCTTCTAAGAGCAGTAACTTTATGTTTCTGTCAATACAGCCATATGAGGGTTTTTGTTTTTATGCCGTTCACTGATCAGGTTAATTATTTTTATATTTTGATTGGACTTTTACAGAAGTAACGCCCATATGGTTTATTTTAAAATGGGTCATAGAGGGGCAGGGGTGATTTGAATGTTCAGATTATACTTTTTCCTTTTTGTCCCCTTAGGCTGTGTGCCCACGATGCGTTTTTTAAGCGTTTCCGCAGTGGCAAAAACACTGCAGAAACGCTTAAAAAACACATGGTAGAAGGCCTGCCATGTTCCCCAATGATAACCCGCATGTGCTGTGCACATGCTGCGGAAATTTCTGCTGCGGATTATCATTGCGGAAAAAAACGCAGCACTACCAATTATTTTGCGGAAGTGCTGCTTTTTCGCCACCACTTACTTGCATTAGAACGCATGGATTACGCATCACTGTATATGTAGATGCGCAATCCACGCGTTCCAATGTGCGGATGGTTCCCAGGTCTAGAGGAGAGGAGACTCTCCTCCGGACCCGGGTACCATAGAAACTGTGAAAAAAAGAATAAAATAAAAACTAAATATGATACTTACCTTCTGGCGGCCCCCGCTGCGCTCCTCCTCTCATGCCGTCAAATCGCGATGGACTGAAGGACCTGCGCTGATGTCATAGTCATGTGATGGGTCACGCGACGCTGACGTCGGCAGGTCCTTCAGTGCAGTGTACCGCGATCTGCCGGCAGTCAGCACCGAGTGAAGCAAGACTCTGGGGTCCATCGGAAGGTAAGTATAGATTTATTTTTTATTTTTTGACATTCTCTCGGGTCACACTATATAAATCCATGTCGTTTGCATGGATTTATATAGTGTGACCAAGTTGACAAGCACTTTCCAAGTGATGCTAAAATCGCTTGGAAAGCGCTTGACAACCCGCATGCGGAAATGCATGTTAAGAACTCTTCATTTCCGCATGTCCCTGGCAGGAAAATGCATGTACAATCCGCATGGACAATCCGCATGTACAATCCGCATGTACAATCCACATGCGTTTTTTCTGCCAGGGGAGATGCAGAAACGCTCAGGAAAAATACGGAGTATTTCTGCATCGTGGGCACATAGCCTTAGGGGACTTGAACATGCAATCATCTGAATTCTTGTTACGTACAGCAATACTGCAGTATATAGCCAGCATTCACAGATCTGTCATGACAGGCATGGGTCTTTTCAGCAGACTCCTTTCTGGCAGTGATGGCATCCCACGATCGTGTTACAGGAGCACAGATGGGCACATGGCATGACTCCCTTCTCAGTTCGCTGTTAATGCCGCTGTCCGTCTCTAACAGGTGGAGCTCTGCCCTACATGTGGCTATTAGAGGTTGATGATGGCTAAATATCACAGCTGGCATATGATGTAACTGCAAATCATGTTGGTAAGGGGTTAAAGTGCCACTCCAGTGGGTTTTTTTTGTTTCACTTTTAGTGTAGAAATGATTTTCAAGTATGTGCTCAGATTGGGCATGGGTGCTGGGATTACTAGTACACCTGACATCCAGGTGGGCATAATTCTGTTCCTTGCGTATTGGAAGACTCTGCCACTGCTGCTTTGGTGTTGGCAATCTTTCAGTTTCTTGCCCATTGATGCTCGGGAACAGTCCTCAAAGTATCTATTTATCGGTCGACCATGACTGCACCACGAGAGAGGGAATCCGCCCACCAAGTACAAGAAACCTACAGGCTTAAAAGGGGCGGCACCTCTCGTCTCAGTTTGGTTTCCTGTCCTTGATGAAGGGAACCTGTGGCAGGCTTACCTGTTGAAGATGTACAGATTCTGAAGAATCGAGCTGTCGAGCAGCGCCCACAGCCTGGGGTCGGCAGCTCCAGCATCGCTCTGCATCAGTGGCTGTGGAGCGGTGCCTATGTCTGGGGTTGGCAGCCCCAGCATCGAATGGGCGCTGGATGGCAGCAGGGGCTGTGCCCCTGTCTGGGGTTGGCAGCCCCAACATCATGCTGGTGCCAGATGGTAAGGGGGAGCTGCGCCCCTGTCTGGGGTGGGCCGCCCAGTGTCGTTCTGGCGCCAGGCAGCGGTGTGCCTGTGGGAAGTTGCAGCTTCAGTGCCGCATGATACGGCGGGGCCACACGCTTCCGGTCTCTCTATGTAGCCGGAGGCGTGGCATGATGCTGCTGTGCGCCCCGGTGGTCACTTGACCGGACCAGGAAGTTCCGGCCACATGTGTGCAGACTCCAAAGGGAGTGCTGCAATAACCTCTACGGCCAGCAGGTGGCACACCCAGTGGTAGAATTAGCAACCCTTAAATCCCTCTCCCTTAAAACAGCACTACTAATAGCTTTAACCTCTGCTAGGAGGATTGGTCACATTCAGGCTCTGTCTACGGCCTTACCATTTACTCAAATCCTGGATGATAGGCAGGATCAGGTTTAAGAATTACTCTATCTCCCTAAGGTAGCTACTCATTTCCACTGACTTCAGGAAGTAGTACTACCCTCCTTCTGTCCTAATCCGAGTAACCAGAAGGAAGCAGAGTTGCATACATTAGACGTAAGGAGTTGTGTGGTTAGGTACCTCTCGGTTACCAAAGACTTTAGGAAAGAGAGCTCATTGTTTATATCCTACCAAGGGGGTAGGAAAGGGTTTAAAGTCAAGGTCCCCGTAGCTAGATGGATGAGGGAGGCTATTTCTCTAGCTTATGCGTTTAGTGGCGAAGAAGTATCACAAGGGTTGAACGCTCACTCCACCCGGGCTGTCTATCTCCTGGGCAGAGAAGACGGGTGTCTCGATAGACATATGTAAGGCTGCTACTGGTCTTCTCCCTCTACATTCTATAGGCACTATAGACTGGATATGGGTGTTTCATCTGACCTCACCTTTGGGAGAAGGGTGCTCCAAGCTGTGGACCCTCCCTAGACTTCTTAATCTCTACAATTCTCTCGTGGTGCTGTCATGGTCGACCGATGGTCATAAGTTACTTACCGGTAATGGGATTTTTCTGAGACCATGACAGCACCCTTATATTTCCTCCCTTCATGTTTGTGGGAGCACTCTGTTTGTTAGAATTTCACACTTAATGGGTGGTGTATGATAGAGTCATTTTGTGATTGTTTGCTATGTTTATCCTGGCAGTCCTCTCAATACTCTGTAATCCAGACTGAGGCGAGAAGTGGCACCCCTTGTTAAGCCTGTAGGTTTGCTGTCCTTGGTGGGCTGACCCCCCCCCCCCATGGTGCTGTCATGGTCTCCGAAAGATCCTGTTACCGGTAAGTAACTTGACTTTTTCCCTATAGGAAAGTCGCTTGTCAAAAGCCACCAGGGCAAAGTGCGCGGTTCTGCATCAAGTGGGAAAACATCAAGAAAAGCTCTGGGAAATGTCAACAAGCAAGTAATGACCCAGAAGAACGGGCAGCCTCTGAAAGGAGACCGGAAAGTGCCAAAGCCTGCGCCAGCTGTTATACAGGTATAATGTATTACCGCAGCTCTGATCATACACCGCTCTTGTGTTCTGCCCTGTACTGATGTACCGACTTGTATCTACATAATCCTAAAATGCCACAGGAACATCTGCAAGAAGATCACATGGCATGTTCTACTATTACAAGTCCCATTATTATCTGTTGGATTAAAGTGGGCTAATATCTGGCTAATCTAGCTGTGTAATGTGTATGGGGGTCTCCTGGCTGCCCTAACAAATATTCAGTTCAAATACCCGCTCCTTGTTCTCTAGGCACAAATTGCTTAGAGGCAGCAGATTACCCTCCTCCCCACAGAACACATGAGAGCTCATCTGTATGTTGGGAGAGATGGCTGCTAGCCGAACAGTGTATGGCCAGGATGGAAATGAAAGAACTTTACTTTATGCACTTCCTCTGTAAATCCTCCTGGAAATGTATGAACTCTACTTTCTGCACTTCCTCTGTAAATCCTCCTGGAAATGTAAGAACTTTACTTTATGCACTTCCTCTGTAATCCTTCCTGGAAATGTAAGGACTCTACTTTCTGCACTTCCTCTTTAATTCCCCCTGGAAATGTAAGAACTTTACTTTATGCACTTCCTCTGTAATCCCTCCTGGAAATGTAAGGACTCTACTTTCTGCACTTCCTCTTTAATTCCCCCTGGAAATGTAAGAACTTTACTTTATGCACTTCCTCTGTAATCCTTCCTGGAAATGTAAGGACTCTACTTTCTACATTTCCTCTGTAAATCCTCCTGGAAATTTAAGAATTTTACTTTATGCACTTCCTCTGTAATCCCTCCTGGAAACGTAAGAAGTTTACTTTATGCACTTCCTCTGTAAATCCTGCTGGAAATGTATGAACTCTACTTTCTGCACTTCCTCTGTAATCCTTCCTGGAAATGTAAGGACTCTACTTTCTGCACTTCCTCTGTAATTCCCCCTGGAAATGTAAGAACTTTACTTTCTGTACGTCCTCTGTAATCCCTCCTGGAAATGTAAGGACTCTACTTTATGCACTTCCTCTGTAATCCCTCCTGGAAATGTAAGAACTTTACTTTATGCACTTCCTCTGTAAATCCTCCTGGAAATGTAAGAACTCTACTTTCTACATTTCCTCTGTAAATCCTCCTGGAAATTTAAGAACTTTACTTTATGCACTTCCTCTGTAATCCCTCCTGGAAATGTAAGAACTTTACTTTATGCACTTCCTGTGTAATCCCTTCTGGAAATGTAAGAACTTTACTTTATGCACTTCCTCTGTAATCCCTCCTGGAAATGTAAGGACTCTACTTTGTGCACTTCCTCTGTAATCCCTCCTGGAAATGTAAGAACTTTACTTTTTGCACATCCTCTGTAATCCCTCCTGGAAATGTAAGAACTCTACTTAGTGCAAATCCCCTGTAATCCCTCCTGGAAATGTAAGGACTCTACTTTCTGCACTTCCTCTTTAATTCCCCCTGGAAATGTAAGAACTTTACTTTATGCACTTCCTCTGTAATCCCTCCTGGAAATGTAAGAACTTTACTTTATGCACTTCCTCTGTAAATCCTCCTGGAAATGTAAGAACTCTACTTTCTGCACTTCCTCTGTAATACCTCCTGGAAATGTAAGGACTCTACTTTATGCACTTCCTCTTTAATTCCCCCTGGAAATGTAAGAAGTTTACTTTGTGCACTTCCTCTGTAAGTCCTCCTGGAAATGTATGAACTCTACTTTCTGCACTTCCACTGTAATCCTTCCTGGAAATGTAAGGACTCTACTTTCTGCACTTCCTCTTTAATTCCCCCTGGAAATGTAAGAACTTTACTTTATGCACTTCCTCTGTAATCCCTCCTGGAAATATAAGGACACTACTTTATGCACTTCCTCTGTAAATCCTCCTGGAAATGTAAGAATTTTACTTTATGCACTTCCTCTGTAATCGCTCCTGGAAATGTAAGAATTTTACTTTATGCACTTCCTCTGTAAATCCTCCTGGAAATGTAAGAACTTTACTTTATGCACTTCCTCTGTAATCGCTCCTGTAAATGTAAGAACTTTACTTTATGCACTTCCTCTGTAATCCCTCCTGGAAATGTAAGAACTTTACTTTATGCACTTCCTCTGTAATCCCTCCTGGAAATGTAAGGACACTACTTTCTGCACTTCCTCTGTAAATCCTCCTGGAAATGTAAGAATTTTACTTTATGAACTTCCTGTGTAATCCCTCCTGGAAATGTAAGAATTTTACTTTATACACTTCCTCTGTAATCCCTCCTGGAAATGTAAGAATTTTACTTCATGCACTTCCTCTGTAATCCCTCCTGGAAATGTAAGAATTTTACTTTATGCACTTCCTCTGTAATCCCTCCTGGAAACATAAGAATTTTACTTTATGCACTTCCTCTGTAATCCCTCCTGGAAATGTAAGAATTTTACTTTATGCACTTCCTCTGTAAATCCTCCTGGAAATGTAAGAACTTTACTTTATGCACTTCCTCTGTAATCCCTCCTGGAAATGTAAGAACTTTACTTTATGCGCTTCCTCTTTAATTCCCCCTGGAAATGTAAGAACTTTACTTTATGCACTTCCTCTGTAAATCCTCCTGGAAATGTAAGGACTCTACTTTGTGCACTTCCTCTTTAATTACTCCTGGAAATGTAAGAACTTTACTTTGTGCACTTCCTCTGTAATTCCTCCTGGAAATGTAAGAACTCTACTTTGTGCATTTCCTCTGTAATCCCACCTGGAAATATAAGGACACTACTTTCTGCACTTCCTCTGTAAATCCTCCTGGAAATGTAAGAATTTTACTTTATGCACTTCCTCTGTAATCGCTCCTGGAAATGTAAGAATTTTACTTTATGCACTTCCTCTGTAAATCCTCCTGGAAATGTAAGAACTTTACTTTATGCACTTCCTCTGTAATCGCTCCTGTAAATGTAAGAACTTTACTTTATGCACTTCCTCTGTAATCCCTCCTGGAAATGTAAGAACTTTACTTTATGCACTTCCTCTGTAATCCCTCCTGGAAATGTAAGGACACTACTTTCTGCACTTCCTCTGTAAATCCTCCTGGAAATGTAAGAATTTTACTTTATGAACTTCCTGTGTAATCCCTCCTGGAAATGTAAGAATTTTACTTTATACACTTCCTCTGTAATCCCTCCTGGAAATGTAAGAATTTTACTTCATGCACTTCCTCTGTAATCCCTCCTGGAAATGTAAGAATTTTACTTTATGCACTTCCTCTGTAATCCCTCCTGGAAACGTAAGAATTTTACTTTATGCACTTCCTCTGTAATCCCTCCTGGAAATGTAAGAATTTTAATTTATGCACTTCCTCTGTAAATCCTCCTGGAAATGTAAGAACTTTACTTTATGCACTTCCTCTGTAATCCCTCCTGGAAATGTAAGAACTTTACTTTATGCACTTCCTCTTTAATTCCCCCTGGAAATGTAAGAACTTTACTTTATGCACTTCCTCTGTAAATCCTCCTGGAAATGTAAGGACTCTACTTTGTGCACTTCCTCTTTAATTACTCCTGGAAATGTAAGAACTTTACTTTGTGCACTTCCTCTGTAATTCCTCCTGGAAATGTAAGAACTCTACTTTGTGCATTTCCTCTGTAATCCCACCTGGAAATGTAATAACTTTACTTTATGCACTTCCTCTGTAAATCCTCCTGGAAATGTAAGAACTCTACTTTATGCACTTCCTCTGTAATCCCTCCTGAAAATGTAAGAATTTTACTTTCTGCACTTCCTCTGTAATCCCTCCTGGAAATGTAAGGACTTTACTTTATGAACTTCCTCTGTAATCCCTCCTGGAAATGTAAGAACTCTACTTTATGCACTTCCTCTGTAATCCCTCCTGGAAATGTAAGAACTTTACTTTATGCACTTCCTCTGTATATCCTCCTGGAAATGTAAGGACTCTACTTTGTGCACTTCCTCTTTAATTACTCCTGGAAATGTAAGAACTTTACTTTGTGCACTTCCTCTGTAATTCCTCCTGGAAATGTAAGAACTCTACTTTGTGCATTTCCTCTGTAATCCCACCTGGAAATGTAATAACTTTACTTTATGCACTTCCTCTGTAAATCCTCCTGGAAATGTAAGAACTCTACTTTATGCACTTCCTCTGTAATCCCTCCTGAAAATGTAAGAATTTTACTTTCTGCACTTCCTCTGTAATCCCTCCTGGAAATGTAAGGACTTTACTTTATGCACTTCCTCTGTAAATCCTCCTGGAAATGTAAGAACTCTACTTTCTGCACTTCCTCTGTAATCCCTCCTGGAAATGTAAGGACTCTACTTTATGCACTTCCTCTTTAATTCCCCCTGGAAATGTAAGAAGTTTACTTTGTGCACTTCCTCTGTAAGTCCTCCTGGAAATGTATGAACTCTACTTTCTGCACTTCCACTGTAATCCTTCCTGGAAATGTAAGGACTCTACTTTCTGCACTTCCTCTTTAATTCCCCCTGGAAATGTAAGAACTTTACTTTATGCACTTCCTCTGTAATCCCTCCTGGAAATATAAGGACACTACTTTCTGCACTTCCTCTGTAAATCCTCCTGGAAATGTAAGAATTTTACTTTATGCACTTCCTCTGTAATCGCTCCTGGAAATGTAAGAATTTTACTTTATGCACTTCCTCTGTAAATCCTCCTGGAAATGTAAGAACTTTACTTTATGCACTTCCTCTGTAATCGCTCCTGTAAATGTAAGAACTTTATGCACTTCCTCTGTAATCCCTCCTGGAAATGTAAGAACTTTACTTTATGCACTTCCTCTGTAATCCCTCCTGGAAATGTAAGGACACTACTTTCTGCACTTCCTCTGTAAATCCTCCTGGAAATGTAAGAATTTTACTTTATGAACTTCCTGTGTAATCCCTCCTGGAAATGTAAGAATTTTACTTTATACACTTCCTCTGTAATCCCTCCTGGAAATGTAAGAATTTTACTTTATGCACTTCCTCTGTAATCCCTCCTGGAAACGTAAGAATTTTACTTTATGCACTTCCTCTGTAATCCCTCCTGGAAATGTAAGAATTTTACTTTATGCACTTCCTCTGTAAATCCTCCTGGAAATGTAAGAACTTTACTTTATGCACTTCCTCTGTAATCCCTCCTGGAAATGTAAGAACTTTACTTTATGCACTTCCTCTTTAATTCCCCCTGGAAATGTAAGAACTTTACTTTATGCACTTCCTCTGTAAATCCTCCTGGAAATGTAAGGACTCTACTTTGTGCACTTCCTCTTTAATTACTCCTGGAAATGTAAGAACTTTACTTTGTGCACTTCCTCTGTAATTCCTCCTGGAAATGTAAGAACTCTACTTTGTGCATTTCCTCTGTAATCCCACCTGGAAATATAAGGACACTACTTTCTGCACTTCCTCTGTAAATCCTCCTGGAAATGTAAGAATTTTACTTTATGCACTTCCTCTGTAATCGCTCCTGGAAATGTAAGAATTTTACTTTATGCACTTCCTCTGTAAATCCTCCTGGAAATGTAAGAACTTTACTTTATGCACTTCCTCTGTAATCGCTCCTGTAAATGTAAGAACTTTACTTTATGCACTTCCTCTGTAATCCCTCCTGGAAATGTAAGAACTTTACTTTATGCACTTCCTCTGTAATCCCTCCTGGAAATGTAAGGACACTACTTTCTGCACTTCCTCTGTAAATCCTCCTGGAAATGTAAGAATTTTACTTTATGAACTTCCTGTGTAATCCCTCCTGGAAATGTAAGAACTCTACTTTATGCACTTCCTGTGTAATCCCTCCTGGAAATGTAAGAATTTTACTTTATACACTTCCTCTGTAATCCCTCCTGGAAATGTAAGAATTTTACTTCATGCACTTCCTCTGTAATCCCTCCTGGAAATGTAAGAATTTTACTTTATGCACTTCCTCTGTAATCCCTCCTGGAAACGTAAGAATTTTACTTTATGCACTTCCTCTGTAATCCCTCCTGGAAATGTAAGAATTTTACTTTATGCACTTCCTCTGTAAATCCTCCTGAAAATGTAAGAACTTTACTTTATGCACTTCCTCTGTAATCCCTGCTGGAAATGTAAGAACTTTACTTTATGCACTTCCTCTGTAAATCCTCCTGGAAATGTAAGGAGTCTACTTTGTGCACTTCCTCTTTAATTACTCCTGGAAATGTAAGAACTTTACTTTGTGCACTTCCTCTGTAATTCCTCCTGGAAATGTAAGAGCTCTACTTTGTGCATTTCCTCTGTAATCCCTCCTGGAAATGTAATAACTTTACTTTATGCACTTCCTCTGTAAATCCTCCTGGAAATGTAAGAACTCTACTTTATGCACTTCCTCTGTAATCCCTCCTGGAAATGTAAGAATTTTACTTTATGCACTTCCTCTGTAATCCCTCCTGGAAATGTAAGAACTTTACTTTATGCACTTCCTCTGTAAATCCTCCTGGAAATGTAAGAACTCTACTTTATGCACTTCCTCTTTAATTCCCCCTGGAAATGTAAGAACTTTACTTTTTCCACTTCCTCTGTAATCCCTCCTGGAAATGTAAGGACTCTACTTTCTGCACTTCCTCTTTACTTCCTCATGGAAATGTAAGAACTTTACTATATGCACTTCCTCTGTAATCCCTCCTGGAAATGGAAGAACTTTACTTTATGCACTTCCTCTGTAATCCCTCCTGGAAATGTAAGAACTTTACTTTGTGCACTTCCTCTGTAAATCCTCCTGGAAATGTAAGGACTCTACTTTGTGCACTTCCTCTTTAATTACTCCTGGAAATGTAAGAACTTTACTTTGTGCACTTCCTCTGTAAATCCTCCTGGAAATGTAAGAACTCTACTGTCTGCACTTCCTCTGTAAATCCTCCTGGAAATGTAAGAACTTTACTTTATGCACTTCCTCTGTAAATCCTCCTGGAAATGTAAGAACTCTACTTTCTACATTTCCTCTGTAAATCCTCCTGGAAATTTAAGAACTTTACTTTATGCACTTCCTCTGTAATCCCTCCTGGAAATGTAAGAACTTTACTTTATGCACTTCCTGTGTAATCCCTTCTGGAAATGTAAGAACTTTACTTTATGCACTTCCTCTGTAATCCCTCCTGGAAATGTAAGGACTCTACTTTGTGCACTTCCTCTGTAATCCCTCCTGGAAATGTAAGAACTTTACTTTTTGCACATCCTCTGTAATCCCTCCTGGAAATGTAAGAACTCTACTTAGTGCAAATCCCCTGTAATCCCTCCTGGAAATGTAAGGACTCTACTTTCTGCACTTCCTCTTTAATTCCCCCTGGAAATGTAAGAACTTTACTTTATGCACTTCCTCTGTAATCCCTCCTGGAAATGTAAGAACTTTACTTTATGCACTTCCTCTGTAAATCCTCCTGGAAATGTAAGAACTCTACTTTCTGCACTTCCTCTGTAATACCTCCTGGAAATGTAAGGACTCTACTTTATGCACTTCCTCTTTAATTCCCCCTGGAAATGTAAGAAGTTTACTTTGTGCACTTCCTCTGTAAGTCCTCCTGGAAATGTATGAACTCTACTTTCTGCACTTCCACTGTAATCCTTCCTGGAAATGTAAGGACTCTACTTTCTGCACTTCCTCTTTAATTCCCCCTGGAAATGTAAGAACTTTACTTTATGCACTTCCTCTGTAATCCCTCCTGGAAATATAAGGACACTACTTTCTGCACTTCCTCTGTAAATCCTCCTGGAAATGTAAGAATTTTACTTTATGCACTTCCTCTGTAATCGCTCCTGGAAATGTAAGAATTTTACTTTATGCACTTCCTCTGTAAATCCTCCTGGAAATGTAAGAACTTTACTTTATGCACTTCCTCTGTAATCGCTCCTGTAAATGTAAGAACTTTACTTTATGCACTTCCTCTGTAATCCCTCCTGGAAATGTAAGAACTTTACTTTATGCACTTCCTCTGTAATCCCTCCTGGAAATGTAAGGACACTACTTTCTGCACTTCCTCTGTAAATCCTCCTGGAAATGTAAGAATTTTACTTTATGAACTTCCTGTGTAATCCCTCCTGGAAATGTAAGAATTTTACTTTATACACTTCCTCTGTAATCCCTCCTGGAAATGTAAGAATTTTACTTCATGCACTTCCTCTGTAATCCCTCCTGGAAATGTAAGAATTTTACTTTATGCACTTCCTCTGTAATCCCTCCTGGAAACATAAGAATTTTACTTTATGCACTTCCTCTGTAATCCCTCCTGGAAATGTAAGAATTTTACTTTATGCACTTCCTCTGTAAATCCTCCTGGAAATGTAAGAACTTTACTTTATGCACTTCCTCTGTAATCCCTCCTGGAAATGTAAGAACTTTACTTTATGCGCTTCCTCTTTAATTCCCCCTGGAAATGTAAGAACTTTACTTTATGCACTTCCTCTGTAAATCCTCCTGGAAATGTAAGGACTCTACTTTGTGCACTTCCTCTTTAATTACTCCTGGAAATGTAAGAACTTTACTTTGTGCACTTCCTCTGTAATTCCTCCTGGAAATGTAAGAACTCTACTTTGTGCATTTCCTCTGTAATCCCACCTGGAAATATAAGGACACTACTTTCTGCACTTCCTCTGTAAATCCTCCTGGAAATGTAAGAATTTTACTTTATGCACTTCCTCTGTAATCGCTCCTGGAAATGTAAGAATTTTACTTTATGCACTTCCTCTGTAAATCCTCCTGGAAATGTAAGAACTTTACTTTATGCACTTCCTCTGTAATCGCTCCTGTAAATGTAAGAACTTTACTTTATGCACTTCCTCTGTAATCCCTCCTGGAAATGTAAGAACTTTACTTTATGCACTTCCTCTGTAATCCCTCCTGGAAATGTAAGGACACTACTTTCTGCACTTCCTCTGTAAATCCTCCTGGAAATGTAAGAATTTTACTTTATGAACTTCCTGTGTAATCCCTCCTGGAAATGTAAGAATTTTACTTTATACACTTCCTCTGTAATCCCTCCTGGAAATGTAAGAATTTTACTTCATGCACTTCCTCTGTAATCCCTCCTGGAAATGTAAGAATTTTACTTTATGCACTTCCTCTGTAATCCCTCCTGGAAACGTAAGAATTTTACTTTATGCACTTCCTCTGTAATCCCTCCTGGAAATGTAAGAATTTTAATTTATGCACTTCCTCTGTAAATCCTCCTGGAAATGTAAGAACTTTACTTTATGCACTTCCTCTGTAATCCCTCCTGGAAATGTAAGAACTTTACTTTATGCACTTCCTCTTTAATTCCCCCTGGAAATGTAAGAACTTTACTTTATGCACTTCCTCTGTAAATCCTCCTGGAAATGTAAGGACTCTACTTTGTGCACTTCCTCTTTAATTACTCCTGGAAATGTAAGAACTTTACTTTGTGCACTTCCTCTGTAATTCCTCCTGGAAATGTAAGAACTCTACTTTGTGCATTTCCTCTGTAATCCCACCTGGAAATGTAATAACTTTACTTTATGCACTTCCTCTGTAAATCCTCCTGGAAATGTAAGAACTCTACTTTATGCACTTCCTCTGTAATCCCTCCTGAAAATGTAAGAATTTTACTTTCTGCACTTCCTCTGTAATCCCTCCTGGAAATGTAAGGACTTTACTTTATGAACTTCCTCTGTAATCCCTCCTGGAAATGTAAGAACTCTACTTTATGCACTTCCTCTGTAATCCCTCCTGGAAATGTAAGAACTTTACTTTATGCACTTCCTCTGTATATCCTCCTGGAAATGTAAGGACTCTACTTTGTGCACTTCCTCTTTAATTACTCCTGGAAATGTAAGAACTTTACTTTGTGCACTTCCTCTGTAATTCCTCCTGGAAATGTAAGAACTCTACTTTGTGCATTTCCTCTGTAATCCCACCTGGAAATGTAATAACTTTACTTTATGCACTTCCTCTGTAAATCCTCCTGGAAATGTAAGAACTCTACTTTATGCACTTCCTCTGTAATCCCTCCTGAAAATGTAAGAATTTTACTTTCTGCACTTCCTCTGTAATCCCTCCTGGAAATGTAAGGACTTTACTTTATGCACTTCCTCTGTAAATCCTCCTGGAAATGTAAGAACTCTACTTTCTGCACTTCCTCTGTAATCCCTCCTGGAAATGTAAGGACTCTACTTTATGCACTTCCTCTTTAATTCCCCCTGGAAATGTAAGAAGTTTACTTTGTGCACTTCCTCTGTAAGTCCTCCTGGAAATGTATGAACTCTACTTTCTGCACTTCCACTGTAATCCTTCCTGGAAATGTAAGGACTCTACTTTCTGCACTTCCTCTTTAATTCCCCCTGGAAATGTAAGAACTTTAATTTATGCACTTCCTCTGTAATCCCTCCTGGAAATATAAGGACACTACTTTCTGCACTTCCTCTGTAAATCCTCCTGGAAATGTAAGAATTTTACTTTATGCACTTCCTCTGTAATCGCTCCTGGAAATGTAAGAATTTTACTTTATGCACTTCCTCTGTAAATCCTCCTGGAAATGTAAGAACTTTACTTTATGCACTTCCTCTGTAATCGCTCCTGTAAATGTAAGAACTTTATGCACTTCCTCTGTAATCCCTCCTGGAAATGTAAGAACTTTACTTTATGCACTTCCTCTGTAATCCCTCCTGGAAATGTAAGGACACTACTTTCTGCACTTCCTCTGTAAATCCTCCTGGAAATGTAAGAATTTTACTTTATGAACTTCCTGTGTAATCCCTCCTGGAAATGTAAGAATTTTACTTTATACACTTCCTCTGTAATCCCTCCTGGAAATGTAAGAATTTTACTTTATGCACTTCCTCTGTAATCCCTCCTGGAAACGTAAGAATTTTACTTTATGCACTTCCTCTGTAATCCCTCCTGGAAATGTAAGAATTTTACTTTATGCACTTCCTCTGTAAATCCTCCTGGAAATGTAAGAACTTTACTTTATGCACTTCCTCTGTAATCCCTCCTGGAAATGTAAGAACTTTACTTTATGCACTTCCTCTTTAATTCCCCCTGGAAATGTAAGAACTTTACTTTATGCACTTCCTCTGTAAATCCTCCTGGAAATGTAAGGACTCTACTTTGTGCACTTCCTCTTTAATTACTCCTGGAAATGTAAGAACTTTACTTTGTGCACTTCCTCTGTAATTCCTCCTGGAAATGTAAGAACTCTACTTTGTGCATTTCCTCTGTAATCCCACCTGGAAATATAAGGACACTACTTTCTGCACTTCCTCTGTAAATCCTCCTGGAAATGTAAGAATTTTACTTTATGCACTTCCTCTGTAATCGCTCCTGGAAATGTAAGAATTTTACTTTATGCACTTCCTCTGTAAATCCTCCTGGAAATGTAAGAACTTTACTTTATGCACTTCCTCTGTAATCGCTCCTGTAAATGTAAGAACTTTACTTTATGCACTTCCTCTGTAATCCCTCCTGGAAATGTAAGAACTTTACTTTATGCACTTCCTCTGTAATCCCTCCTGGAAATGTAAGGACACTACTTTCTGCACTTCCTCTGTAAATCCTCCTGGAAATGTAAGAATTTTACTTTATGAACTTCCTGTGTAATCCCTCCTGGAAATGTAAGAACTCTACTTTATGCACTTCCTGTGTAATCCCTCCTGGAAATGTAAGAATTTTACTTTATACACTTCCTCTGTAATCCCTCCTGGAAATGTAAGAATTTTACTTCATGCACTTCCTCTGTAATCCCTCCTGGAAATGTAAGAATTTTACTTTATGCACTTCCTCTGTAATCCCTCCTGGAAACGTAAGAATTTTACTTTATGCACTTCCTCTGTAATCCCTCCTGGAAATGTAAGAATTTTACTTTATGCACTTCCTCTGTAAATCCTCCTGAAAATGTAAGAACTTTACTTTATGCACTTCCTCTGTAATCCCTGCTGGAAATGTAAGAACTTTACTTTATGCACTTCCTCTGTAAATCCTCCTGGAAATGTAAGGAGTCTACTTTGTGCACTTCCTCTTTAATTACTCCTGGAAATGTAAGAACTTTACTTTGTGCACTTCCTCTGTAATTCCTCCTGGAAATGTAAGAGCTCTACTTTGTGCATTTCCTCTGTAATCCCTCCTGGAAATGTAATAACTTTACTTTATGCACTTCCTCTGTAAATCCTCCTGGAAATGTAAGAACTCTACTTTATGCACTTCCTCTGTAATCCCTCCTGGAAATGTAAGAATTTTACTTTATGCACTTCCTCTGTAATCCCTCCTGGAAATGTAAGAACTTTACTTTATGCACTTCCTCTGTAAATCCTCCTGGAAATGTAAGAACTCTACTTTATGCACTTCCTCTTTAATTCCCCCTGGAAATGTAAGAACTTTACTTTTTCCACTTCCTCTGTAATCCCTCCTGGAAATGTAAGGACTCTACTTTCTGCACTTCCTCTTTACTTCCTCATGGAAATGTAAGAACTTTACTATATGCACTTCCTCTGTAATCCCTCCTGGAAATGGAAGAACTTTACTTTATGCACTTCCTCTGTAATCCCTCCTGGAAATGTAAGAACTTTACTTTGTGCACTTCCTCTGTAAATCCTCCTGGAAATGTAAGGACTCTACTTTGTGCACTTCCTCTTTAATTACTCCTGGAAATGTAAGAACTTTACTTTGTGCACTTCCTCTGTAAATCCTCCTGGAAATGTAAGAACTCTACTGTCTGCACTTCCTCTGTAAATCCTCCTGGAAATGTAAGAATTTTACTTTATGCACTTCCTCTGTAATCCCTCCTGGAAACGTAAGAATTTTACTTTATGAACTTCCTCTGTAATCCCTCCTGGAAATGTAAGAACTCTACTTTATGCACTTCCTCTGTAATCCCTCCTGGAAATGTAAGAACTTTACTTTATGCACTTCCTCTGTAAATCCTCCTGGAAATGTAAGGACTCTACTTTGTGCACTTCCTCTTTAATTACTCCTGGAAATGTAAGAACTTTACTTTGTGCACTTCCTCTGTAATTCCTCCTGGAAATGTAAGAACTCTACTTTGTGCATTTCCTCTGTAATCCCACCTGGAAATGTAATAACTTTACTTTATGCACTTCCTCTGTAAATCCTCCTGGAAATGTAAGAACTCTACTTTATGCACTTCCTCTGTAATCCCTCCTGAAAATGTAAGAATTTTACTTTCTGCACTTCCTCTGTAATCCCTCCTGGAAATGTAAGGACTTTACTTTATGCACTTCCTCTGTAATCCCTCCTGGAAATGTAAGAACTCTACTTTATGCACTTCCTCTGTAATCCCTCCTGGAAATGTAAGAACTTTACTTTATGCACTTCCTCTGTAAATCCTCCTGGAAATGTAAGAACTCTACTTTATGCACTTCCTCT
This sequence comes from Phyllobates terribilis, assembly GCF_046119375.1. Lineage (NCBI taxonomy): Eukaryota > Metazoa > Chordata > Amphibia > Anura > Dendrobatidae > Phyllobates > Phyllobates terribilis. The sequence goes on from NW_027362836.1 coordinate 5,884,921, forward strand.
TTAATTCCCCCTGGAAATGTAAGGCCTTTATTTTATGCACTTCCTCTGTAATCCCTCCTGGAAATATAAGAATTTTAGTTTATACACTTCCTCTGTAAATCCTCCTGGAAATGTAAGAACTCTACTTTATGCACTTCCTGTGTAATCCCTCCTGGAAATGTAAGAATTTTACTTTATACACTTCCTCTGTAATCCCTCCTGGAAATGTAAGAATTTTACTTCATGCACTTCCTCTGTAATCCCTCCTGGAAATGTAAGAATTTTACTTTATGCACTTCCTCTGTAATCCCTCCTGGAAACGTAAGAATTTTACTTTATGCACTTCCTCTGTAATCCCTCCTGGAAATGTAAGAATTTTACTTTATGCACTTCCTCTGTAAATCCTCCTGAAAATGTAAGAACTTTACTTTATGCACTTCCTCTGTAATCCCTGCTGGAAATGTAAGAACTTTACTTTATGCACTTCCTCTGTAAATCCTCCTGGAAATGTAAGGAGTCTACTTTGTGCACTTCCTCTTTAATTACTCCTGGAAATGTAAGAACTTTACTTTGTGCACTTCCTCTGTAATTCCTCCTGGAAATGTAAGAGCTCTACTTTGTGCATTTCCTCTGTAATCCCTCCTGGAAATGTAATAACTTTACTTTATGCACTTCCTCTGTAAATCCTCCTGGAAATGTAAGAACTCTACTTTATGCACTTCCTCTGTAATCCCTCCTGGAAATGTAAGAATTTTACTTTATGCACTTCCTCTGTAATCCCTCCTGGAAATGTAAGAACTTTACTTTATGCACTTCCTCTGTAAATCCTCCTGGAAATGTAAGAACTCTACTTTATGCACTTCCTCTTTAATTCCCCCTGGAAATGTAAGAACTTTACTTTTTCCACTTCCTCTGTAATCCCTCCTGGAAATGTAAGGACTCTACTTTCTGCACTTCCTCTTTACTTCCTCATGGAAATGTAAGAACTTTACTATATGCACTTCCTCTGTAATCCCTCCTGGAAATGGAAGAACTTTACTTTATGCACTTCCTCTGTAATCCCTCCTGGAAATGTAAGAACTTTACTTTGTGCACTTCCTCTGTAAATCCTCCTGGAAATGTAAGGACTCTACTTTGTGCACTTCCTCTTTAATTACTCCTGGAAATGTAAGAACTTTACTTTGTGCACTTCCTCTGTAAATCCTCCTGGAAATGTAAGAACTCTACTTTCTGCACTTCCTCTTTAATTCCCCCTGGAAATGTAAGAACTTTACTTTATGCACTTCCTCTGTAATCCCTCCTGGAAATGTAAGGACTCTACTTTCTGCACTTCCTCTGTAAATCCTCCTGGAAATGTAAGAATTTTACTTTATGCACTTCCTCTGTAATCCCTCCTGGAAATGTAAGAATTTTACTTTATGCACTTCCTCTGTAATCCCTCCTGGAAACGTAAGAATTTTACTTTATGCACTTCCTCTGTAATTCCTCCTGGAAATGTAAGAGCTCTACTTTGTGCACATCCCCTGTAATCCCTCCTGGAAATGTAAGGACTCTACTTTCTGCACTTCCTCTGTAAATCCTCCTGGAAATGTAAGAACTTTACTTTATGCACTTCCTCTGTAATCCCTCCTGGAAATGTAAGAACTTTACTTTATGCACTTCCTCTGTAATCCCTCCTGGAAATGTAAGAACTCTACTTTATGCTCTTCCTCTGTAATCCCTCCTAGAAATGTAAGAACTTTACTTTATGTACTTCCTCTGTAATCCCTCCTGGAAATGTAAGGACTCTACTTTATGCACTTCCTCTGTAATCCCTCCTGGAAATGTAAGGACTCTACTTTCTGCACTTCCTCTGTAAATCCTCCAGGAAATGTAAGGACTTTACTTTATGCACTTCCTCTGTAATCCCTCCTGGAAATGTAAGAATTTTAGTTTATACACTTCCTCTGTAAATCCTCCTGGAAATGTAAGAACTTTACTTTATGCACTTCCTCTGTAATCCCTCCTGGAAATGTAAGAACTTTACTTTATGCACTTCCTCTGTAAATCCTCCAGGAAATGTAAGGACTTTACTTTATGCACTTCCTCTGTAATCCCTCCTGGAAATGTAAGAATTTTAGTTTATACACTTCCTCTGTAAATCCTCCTGGAAATGTAAGAACTTTACTTTATGCACTTCCTCTGTAATCCCTCCTGGAAATGTAAGAACTTTACTTTATGCACTTCCTCTGTAATCCCTCCTGGAAATGTAAGAACTCTACTTTATGCACTTCCTCTGTAATCCCTCCTGGAAATGTAAGAACTTTACTTTATGTACTTCCTCTGTAATCCCTCCTGGAAATGTAAGGACTCTACTTTATGCACTTCCTCTGTAATCCCTCCTGGAAATGTAAGAACTTTACTTTATGCACTTCCTCTGTAAATCCTCCAGGAAATGTAAGGACTTTACTTTATGCACTTCCTCTGTAATCCCTCCTGGAAATGTAAGAATTTTAGTTTATACACTTCCTCTGTAAATCCTCCTGGAAATGTAAGAATTCTACTTTGTGCACATCCCCTGTAATCCATCCTGGAAATGTAAGGACTCTACTTTCTGCACTTCCTCTTTAATTCTCCCTGGAAATGTAAGAACTTTACCTTATGGACTTCCTCTGTAAATCCTCCTGGAAATGTAAGGACTCTACTTTGTGCACTTCCTCTGTAATCCCTCCTGGAAATGTAAGAACTTTACTTTTTGCACATCCTCTGTAATCCCTCCTGGAAATGTAAGAACTCTACTTTGTGCAAATCCCCTGTAATCCCTCCTGGAAATGTAAGGACTCTACTTTCTGCACTTCCTCTTTAATTCCCCCTGGAAATGTAAGAACTTTACTTTATGCACATCCTCTGTAATCCCTCCTGAAAATTTAAGAATTTTACTTTATGCACTTCCTCTGTAAATCCTCTTGGAAATGTAAGAACTCTACTTTGTGCACATCCCCTGTAATCCCTCCTGGAAATGTAAGGACTAGAGATGAGCGTTGTTCTACTCGAACTGTTCGCCAATCTCAAATTCGAGCTGTTTTGGGCGGTGTTCGAGGTTATGTTCGATAACTGTTCGTGCACCAAAATCATAACTGGATTTTTTCTCAGTAATGATGAAAATTAATGTTAATACGCAGTTTGAGTGTACAGCGGGGTGGGGGGAGGGGCAGGGGATGGATCTCTGCAGGAATAATGAAGATCTCCATTTTTTTTTCTCTTTCCCGCATTTGCAGTGGGGAGGTGCAATCTGTCAGCCTATCAGCAGCGCACACACGGAGCGAAGTGCTTTTTTTCACACAAGCAAGGGCATGTGTCATTGGCAGTGTATGTCACATGTCCTTGCCCTATAAGACCAAGCCATTTTCCCCGTCGCCACCATTTTCTCACTGCTGCAGCTGCGTGTTAGACGGCACCGCTGTTGCTGTGTGCGCTATACCTTGTTAATTTCAAGCCAATTTTCGCACAAATATACAGATAGCTTGGGAGTAGGGAATAGTTGTGATTGCAGTCCTTTTAAGGACTAGGTTACAGCATTTCCTACGACTTTTATCAGGCAGGTCTGTGCTCTTAAATAGATAGATTGTGGGAATAAAGACTAATTGTAATTGCAGTCCTTTTCAGGACTAGGTTACATCAGTTCCTATCAGTTTTTGCCAGGCAGGTCTGTGCCAGTGCTGTGCAAGTTTTTTTCACAGCATTTGGCTGAATCTAGCAAAGCTAATCCTTTTTGGCCTATTGCAGAGTGTGTTAGTCAGTGGAGTAGCCTATCTGTGTTGCAAGATATACCACCTGTGTATAGAATACCAATTTTTTTACTGCACCTAGTGAAGTAAAATCTTTTGGGCATAGCATCATTCTATTAGTCCATCTATACTGACCTCCAGCAGGTTGCAAATTGAATATAATTTTTTTCTGCATCTAGCTCTGAAAAAATATTTGGCCTTCTAGCAGTGTGTGGGACTTGTTGTATTAGTCCATCTATACTGACCTCCATCAGGTTGCAAACTGAATATAATTTTTTGTCTGCATCTACCTCTGAAAAAATATTTGGGCTTCTAGCAGTGTGTGGGACTCATTGTATTAGGCCATCTATACCAAGCTCCACCAGCTTTGAAATTAATAATAATTTTTAGCTGCATCTAGCCCTGAAAATAATTTTTCCCAATAGTGGTAGCAATAGAAATATGGGGCGCGTGCCTGGCTAACAAAAATATACGCTTCATAACACAAAACACCAGCCTAGCGCACTGCATTAATAAGATGGCATCATCGTCTCTCCCAGTGTTAGGCCTACTACGGCAGGCTAGCATTCCTGTGCCTAAAACACAATGTATGGGTCCACGCTAGCCACTATGCTGAGGGGTATAAAGCTGCTGCGAACGCTTTATAACAATTCAATTGGCAGATTTTCACAGAGCTCTTCCACAACGCCCACCCATCGGGCAACAGTTGCCCACCCTCCCTATGGGATCTAGTGGCGAATAGTTGATGCCATTAATCAGAGCGTCAGTTGCCCCGTCAACGTGGCAAGCATACGGTAAGGCATGGGAAGAGTGGACACGACTAGTAGCAGGCAGACGGGTTGACCAATGTGAACAAGCCAGATCACAAGTCACCATAGAATTTCTCCACCAGCTAATGATGAGGGGCATATCCGGGGCGTCAGCGCAGCGGTGTCTGACCGGAGTAGCATTTCACTTCCAACTACTGAATTGGGGAGATGTGACAAAGATTCATCATCAGACAATCCATAAAAGGGTGGAAAAGGGGTCAGCCAAGTCAGGAATGTAGACGTCCCGTCCCGTGTCACTAAAACTGATTTCTCACATCTTATCCCTAACACCATTAACATGACACTCACAATTTGAAGCAACACTAATGTCTACTGCATTTGTGATCGCCTTCTTCGGGGCGCTATGTATAAGCGAATTAGTCCCTCAATCCAAAATTACCACCAGTGGAGGCTTATTACACCAGGACGTAGTCATAGCCAATAATGCAATACGTCTACGCATACATCAATCGAAAACGGTTCCAGCGGGCAGGGGCACTTGGGTACTTCTACAACCCACAAACGGTACACTGAGTCGGGTAACAATAGTAAAAACATATCTAACCATCAGATCACAAAGTAATTTCTTCCTATCACACATTGATGGAACGCCATTATCAAGATACCTGTTCCAAGCTATATTTAATAAATGCATAACATCGGCAGGGAACCACCCCAAAGATTACGGGACACACTCATTCCGCATAGGTGCGGCCACAGAAGCAGCAAGAGCAGGACTGTCAGAAACGGAAGTTCAGAGGATAGGGAGATGGCGATCCACGTGTTTGGCGAGATACATAAGACCGGACTTGTTATCCTAACGTGGTTTGTTTCTTTTACAGGTGACGCTAAGCCAACAGTGTGAGTGATAGGCCACTCGTATATATATTGGGCACAAAAAAGGGCGAAAGTCCGCCCAGGCGGGAGGAAATTAGAGTTTCATAACACATATTTCAACTGGAGAGGTATTAGAGGCCTGCTATGGCCACAGGTACTAATGGAGGTAATCAAGGTAGGGAGAGAGGCAAGAGGTCCGGTCATCTTAGTTATACAGGCCGGGGGAAACAACCTAGGTCATCACAAGAGCGCATAACTAATGGCAGTAATGAAACTAGACACTGAGCGCTTCAGAGAATTTTTCACAAAATTAGCTATAGTATGGTCAGAGATTGTGCCGATAGCGGTATGGTAAGGTGCGCGAGACATCACGGCCATCGAATGGACAAGGCGGGTAATAAATATTCGGATGGCAAAATTTAGAAGAGACAGAGGCGGTGTAGTGATACGACACCGACAACTGGAAGGAGATAAAGCAGGCCTCATACGGCCCGACGGTGTTCACTTAATAGATATTGGACTGGACATAGTCCTGTCAGGACTCCAGGACGGAGTGGAACAAGCGTTAAGAGTGATGGGTGGGGGTCAGTCCTGCATACGAGTACGCTGGATCCTCCGTGGCCTGGAAATAGAAAGGACATGTTGGAGAGTTACACTTGTTGGCCAACTTGCCGGAGTGGGGACCCAGGGCATGCTGCAACAAGCTGAATTATTTTAGAAATAAAATGCCTTTCTAATGGAATGAGTATAAAGAGTTAATAAAGCTGTGACCGATCCTCACCCATCCAGTTGTAAGAGTTACATTATTGTATTGTCCATGAAAGGGGGGCGGTAGGGGGGCTGAGCGTCTGGGTTTGGTTGGGGGTCCCCACAGTCTGCCTAGGCTAGATTCATTTAAAAATTCTTATTAGATACACAGGCGGTGCAGCTTGCTTCGCAGCTGGGCTACTACGCCCAAAGTATTGCCTAGGCTAGATGCAGTTAAAAATTCTACGCTGACTAGCAGACACTGAAGATTTGGAGCAGACCTCTGAGTAAACAGCTCTTCAGACTCAACCATCTGTGTTACTCCAAGCCATAGTGTATGTAGTTTCTTACAGTTAAAAGGGGGGGGGGGTGCGACCCAACCCAACTGGAATTGACGATGCCAACGTCACGTAAGACACAGCAAGGGGACTCCCAAAATTGTGGCACAGACACCACTTAACCCTAGAACGCATACCTGTGGCCTTGCAGGCCCGCCCAGTTAATTGTTTTCTATTTTCTGCAAGATTACTTTAGTTAGAATTTTGAAACTCTAGGTATTCTTTATGTATATAGTTGTTTGTCATTTGAGTTTGAGTTATTCCATGTTATTTGCACACGGGCCTAAAGGGCCCCAGGTATGTGAAAGTGTAGATTTTTATGGTCATGCGCTCTAGGGTTAAGTGGCATCAATTGCCCCACTGTTGCTTAAAACGGTTGGTGAGGTGATTTTACCAAATCCCCAAGCTTTTAGTCTCCCAAGGATGACACAGGGGTAGAAATGTCCTTGCGAATCCATGATTTGTTCATCTTTATGAACGTGAGTCTGTCTACATTCTCAGTGGACAGCCGCGTGCGCTTATCTGTCAGCACACCACCAGCAGCGCTGCACACACGTTCAGAGAGAACGCTGGCTGCATGGCATGACAAGATCTCCAAGGCGTAAGTGGCTAGCTCCGGCGATTTTTCCAGATTGGAATACCAAAATGAGCAAGGGTCCAGTGACACAGTCATGGCTTCGATGTTCACTTGGAGATACTCCTGTACCATCCTCTCTAGGCATTGATTATGTGTCAGACTTCTTGTCTCCTGTGGCCTTGCAAAGGATGGGCTAAAAAAGTGGTGAAACGATTCCACAAAATTGCTGTTACCAGCAGATACTGTGTTACTGTTACTGTTTGAGTGATGAAGACTCGACAGTCCCACGGTTGGCAAGTTAGAACTGTGAGATTCACTACGTGCACCACTGGTGTTTTGTGGAAAAGCACATGTAAGATTCTGCAACAGCGTCTGCAGATACTCCTGCATTCGTCAATACCTTTTTATGGCAGGAATTATTTCGGCAAATATACTTTTGTACCGGGGATCTAAGAGTGTGGCAACCCAGTAGTCGGGATTACTTCGAATTCTGACAATCCGGGGGTCATGTTGCAGGTAGTGCAGCAAGAAGGCACTCATGTGTCTTGTGCATCCAGAAGGACCAAGTCCTTGTTGTGTTGGTAGCGAGGTAAGAATCATGCTTCCTTCCTCTGCCCTCTCCCTCCAACCTCGCACAACAGAAATGTGATCAAGGTCTCCCTCATCTGATGAGTCTTCCATGCCCATCGCCAGTTCGTCCTCCACTTCTTCCTCGGCTCCTGCACCTTCCTCAACAGTTTGGCTGCTACCATGCGCCCTGGTTAATCCCTCTCCCCCACCCTCCCATGCCTGCCGCCTTGGTGCTGCCAACCGTCTGGACCTTGGAGATGTTATCCCTTCCGCATACGACTCCTCCTCTACTTCCTCCACCTCCTCTTGTCCCACCACCTGACTCTGAATTCTGTTTAATGTGTGCTCCAGCATGTAAATCACCGGAATAGTCATGCTGATAATGGCATCGTCGTCAGCACTAAACATCTTCGTCGCCATTTCAAAACTGTGCAGAAGGGTGTGTGGCGCCCCTGAGGGTTCAGTCGCCACAGAGTTACTGCATCTCACCCAGAGGTGTGGTATCTCATCCTCAGGTAAGGAAGGCGTATGGCTCGGGACCCTAACACCTGCATCCAACACATACCCGCAGTGGGGGTAGGGCGAGATTGCTCCTAAGGGAGAGCACAGTCCCAGGTCCCTAGCTGGTTTGAGGGTCCTATGTAGTGGGTGCTTAGGGGAGCAGCTTAGGGGAGCACATGACAAGGAGAGTATAAATAGGAAGCCATCTTAGAAAGAGCAAGCCAGACAGAGGAGGAAAAGTGACAGGAGCAGAGACTAGGCATGAGCTCTGCTCCGGAGGCGGGCCTAGCCTGGGAGGCCCAGGACTGAAGGAGAGAAGAGAGGAGTGGGAGCTGGAAGGCTCCAGGAACCGAAGGGACCCTACGGCTACGGGCCGTGCAGAAGGCCACCCGTACTCCTGCTGCTACCAGGAGGTAGAGGGGTCAGGCCAGATAAGGGGAACCGCTCCCTCAACTAGCGGAGAAACAGCAAGGCTCAACTAGAAACCGGAGGCTGCTGCATTTCATGTACTGCAGGCCAAAGTCCACACCAGTCTCACTAAGAAGGTGGCCACATAGGACCCAGGGGACGGAACACACGTCACCCGCCAAGGCCCGAGGATACCGGATAGAAGTGTCACTGGGTGTGAGGTGCAGGGAGAAGGCCAGAGAAAGGACACACAGAAGGGGGTCCTGCTAAGTACTCCGGAGCTATCTGGGGGTGGACTGAGCCCCTCACTGAGTATGCACAGCACGACGGGGGAGATTGCTCTGGTACCTGTAATCTGGACTACAACAACTGTGAGTAATATCTTGAGACGGCATCACACGGACTCTGTGTTCATTACTGACTCCCTGCACTACAACCACCATCATCCACCCACACTGCCCTGAAGCTACACTCTTCCTGTGGTGAGTAATAATACCGTTGCTGCAAAACCACCAGCTTCAGAGGACTGTTCCGCAGCGGCGGCCCCTTTGGCCGCACTCCACAGGTGGCGTAGTCAGACATTATAAAATCCATATATACAAATTACCCTTGGATTGACCGCCCTGGGTCACGGACTGGGTCACCGCCACAGTGACTACAACCCCCAGCGTCTACCGGCCCGGCTCAGGGTACCCCATGGCCCAGGGGGCGCGTCAACTTCATAGGTCCCTGATCTGAGACCACTCCTGCAGCATGATTTGCCCCACCTCTGGATCTCGTTGGCCCAGGCTATACGTCAGAACGTATTGCACCAGGGCTTGTCGGTGCTGCCACAGTCGCTGCAACATGTGCAGAGTTGAATTCCACCGTGTCGGCACATCGCATTTCAGCCGGTGAACTGGCAGGCCCAACGACTTCTGTAGAGATGTAAGTCGCTGAGCTGCGGGATGCGAACGGCGGAAGTGAGCACACAGCGACCGTGCCCTCTGCAGAAGGCCATCTAGTCCGGGATAGTGGGCTAAAAATTGCTGGACAACCAGGTTCAACACGTGAGCCATACAAGGCACGTGTGTGACATTGCCCCGGCGAAGTGCCGCACCCAGGTTTGCAGCATTGTCGCACATGGCCTTCCCTGGTTGCAGGTCCTGTGGAGACAACCTTTCATGAAACTAGGTCTCCAGAGCTGACCACAACTCCTCAGCTGTGTGACTCACATTTCCCAGACATTTCAAAGTAAACACTGATGCCGTTGAGCCCTGCTGCCAGCATAGTAAGGAGGTGCGCAGTTAGAAAGCAGGTGGCATTACCAGACAGGCTTTGGGTACAGGTGGCGGACCGAGAGGAGGTTGAGGAGGCAGAAGCAGTGGAGGAACTTCGAGATAAAGAGGATTGACGCACAACTCGGGACGGTAAGACTTGGACAGCAGCCCCTTGTCCTGCTGTCACTCTAGTTACCCAGTGCCCAGTCAGCGACATGTAACGCCCCTGTCCATGCCTACTCGTCCAAGTGTCTGTGGTGAAGTGCACCCTGTCACACACAGAGTTTCTCAAAGAAGCGGTGATGTTGTGTGCGACATGCTAGTGGAGCGCAGGCACACCTTTCTTTGAGAAGTAGTGCCGACTGGGCATCTGGTACTGGGGCACTGCGACGGACATAAGGTCTTGAAAATCCTCTGTGACCTCCAGGTGGAAAGGCAGCATTTCTGTAGCCAACAGCTTGCAGATGGTGAAATTCAACCTCTTAGCTTTCTCATGGCTAGGAGGAAATGGTCTTTTTACTTTTCCACATCTGAGGGACCGAGGGCTGGCTGTTGTGCTTAGACGGTGTTGAGTAGGGTGTCCCCGGCAAACTGCCGGTCTGTGAGGAAGATGCAGGCGGACATGTTAGGTTGCCTTGATCCAAAGGTGGTGCTCTCGATGTCGGAGAGCGCTCAACACTAGCAGGTTTTTCCACTTCCCAATGAGCTGACGACCTGCCAATCACACTGGCTGTTGCGGGTAAAGAGGTGGCAGGTCTGCGTCCAAAAACATGTGTGACTGCTGTCCCCCCAGTCACAGAGGATGAAGAGGTTGCGGATGCACAAGATGGGGCAGACGGTGGTTGGCCCAGCCGGCTAGGCCGCATTGTAGCACAGTGAGCTTCCCACTGCAACTTATGCTTCATATCCATGTGACGGTACATGCATGAAGTACTCAAACTATGGATTTTTTGGCCTCTACTTAGCTTTTGCTGACAAATATTACAGATAACACGAGTTGGGTCATCCTTATCGATCTGAATAAATGCCCAGGCTATGCAAGGCTTAGAGCCCATGTGACCTGAAGAGCCACCACGACTTGTGGTGAGAGGCAGAGTTGTGTTTGAGGATGCAGTTGTTGACGTGCTTCCAGTACTCCGTCTCTGTTCAGGAAGGCGCAACCTAACCTCGTCGTCAATAGCATCTGTGATACCCCGCTGCGCTTGGTATCACAGATCCTAGAAGAGTGCATTGATGGAATCCTCCACAAGAGACCCCCATAAACATTCACACATCTCCACCTTCCACCTCAGACCAGCAGAGGGAGCCCGTTAGGGATATAAATAGGGAAGGTGGAGCTAGGCAGTTCATTTCCTCTGAAGAGTTCCTGCAATAGAGAAGCCTAAGAGAGGTCAGTCTGCAGTGGAGCTCAGTCTAGTCTAGAGAACGCAGTTAATAGTTCAGCAGTGGAGCACGAGGCTCCTGCTTGCTAGATTCAGGGAGCCCTGATAGAGCTTAAGGTGTGCCGATGCCGTAAGATCAGTGAAGCGCGGCAAGCTGCCGTTAGTGTGTATAGCCTAGTGAGGGCCCGAGTAGGCCGAAGGCGAGTTAGTACATAAGGGGCAGAGGAGCTTAACCAGCTCACCCCGAAGCATTTACCGGACACAGGATCCGAGCTTACCGGTATCTCTATGACCCAGTAAGGCATAACCGGAATCCCTGGAGAACTACAAGTCCCAGGATCGCTAAGGTGCTGATATGTAACAGAGCCAGGAGACGCTTAGGCCCCGCATACTGGGAGCGTGAACTCCAAGAGAAGGCCCTACCACAAGGTCAGCCAGCGCAGGACAGAGACAAAGTTAGGCCTAGCTCCAGGCAGGTCAGAAACTTACTACGCAGAGGCAAGAAACAGGAGGCCCTACACCCGCTCATTGGGGAGGATCCTGATATGCACCCTTCACCCTACAGTGCTCCGGGATGTGCCTGAATTTCCACCAGTAAAAGGTACTGAAGTGACTACCGTGTCCGTTCCCGTTCTTGCTCTGACCCAGCTGGGTCTCGCCTGTCCTGCAACCCCCTGCATACGCTGCCCTGAGACCTAGCTCCACCTGTGGGGAGCTATACCATCGAGCTGCCTTATCACCGGCCTCAGTGGACTGCTGCAGCGCTGGTGCTTGTCACCAGATACCACAGGTGGCGTCATGAACTCTTATAAAATTAACAATTATCCACCCTTTTAAAGAGAGACCCCAGGGTACGGACCAGGGAGCCAACCACCGCGACATCCCCAAGGCCAGGCAAATGCCCGGGTACCGAGTCATCCCCATCCCCAGGGCTAGTCACATCCTCCTCCACCTCCTCTGCTGACCTCATCGACTGGCTGACTGTGGGTTGACAGTAAGTGGGATCTCCAACCTCGTCATCATCACCCTGTGTGTTATCACTCCCGTCGTCCTCAGAGCCAACCTCTTCCTGTCCTGACCGAAAAGTCAAGTTGTCGCTCCAATCAGGTATTTGAGTCTCATCATCGTCTTCATCATTGTCTCCACCAACAGGAGTTACAGTTTGGGAACGAGGGTCTACATTATGCTCAGAACCTTCTTCATCTGGTCCTGGATCCAACTTATAAAGATTCTGGGCATCAGATCAGATCATTTCCTCATCTGGATTAACAGAAGCTCTGGAGCAGACCTCCGTTTCCCAGGCTATAGTATGAGTAAACAGCTGTGCAGACTCAACCATCTGTGTTACCCCATACTCAGACGGGCAGCTGGAGACTTGGGAGCTGTGAGGAAGCAAGTGCGATTGGGGTGACACCTCTGAGGACTGGAGTATTTGTGATGTTGAAATTGAGGTGATGGAGAGCCCACTTGAAGGAGCACTTGATATCCGTAGAAGCACCTGCTGTTTTTGTGCCTCATCTAGAATTTGTAGCGATTGGCGTGTCCGTAAGAAAGGGATCGTATCACATTGTCCACGAAAAGAAGTCAACATCTTAGTTTGGCTGGAAGATGGTCTTTCTTCTGCAGATGTTACCCCCCCCCCCACCGTGGGGGGCCTCGACTCACCGGCGGACAGGCACCAGTATTGGGATAGGGGGGCTGGCCGTCAGGGTTCACTGCGGCTCTGGCACAAACCCGGCGACACGGAGGTGGCACGGGCAGGAACGGACGGCCGTGTCGGCTTCTCACTTTTTGGATTTTAGAAGGGCATGACATGCCTATATCTGTGTCTCCCGCTCCTTTTACTCCTCCACCTCTTTTCTTTTCGCATGACTATATGTACTTGTCACTTTTCCATGTGTTAGTTGTGTCTTCTGAGCAGTTTGTCAGCTTTTGGACACCTTTGAAGGTGTTTTCTATGTGTTTCTATGTGTTTTTGTTTGCCTGCCATTGGTTTTAACGGTGTTCGAAGGTGTTCGACGAACTGTTCGACTAACAGTTCGGCGAACCGAACCGAACTCGAACACTACGGGGGTGGCTCAACACTAGTAAGGACTCTACTTTATGCACTTCCTCTGTAAATCCTCCTGGAAATGTAAGAACTCTACTTTATGCACTTCCTCTTTAATTCCCCCTGGAAATGTAAGAACTTTACATTATGCACTTCCTCTGTAATCCCTCCTGGAAATGTAAGAACTCTACTTTATGCACTTCCTCTGTAATCCCTCCTGGAAATGTAAGAACTTTACTTTATGCACTTCCTCTTTAATTCCCCCTGGAAATGTAAGAACTCTACTTTGTGCACTTCATCTGTTATCCCTCCTGGAAATGTAAGAACTTTACTTTTTGCACATCCTCTGTAATCCCTCCTGGAAATGTAAGAACTTTACTTTATGCAAATCCCCTGTAATCCCTCCTGGAAATGTAAGAACTCTACTTTGTGCAAATCCCCTGTAATCCCTCCTGGAAATGTAAGGACTCTACTTTCTGCACTTCCTCTTTAATTCCCCCTGGAAATGTAAGAACTTTACTTTATGCACTTCCTCTGTAAATCCTCCTGGAAATGTAAGAACCCTACTTTCTGCACTTCCTCTTTAATTCCCCCTGGAAATGTAAGAAATTTACTTTATGCACTTCCTCTGTAATCCCTCCTGGAAATGTAAGAACTTTACTTTCTGCACTTCCTCTGTAAATCCTCCTGGAAATGTAAGAATTTTACTTTATGCACTTCCTCTGTAATCCCTCCTGGAAATGTAAGAATTTTACTTTATGCACTTCCTCTGTAATCCCTCCTGGAAACGTAAGAATTTTACTTTATGCACATCCTCTGTAATCCCTCCTGGAAATGTAAGAGCTCTACTTTGTGCACATCCCCTGTAATCCATCCTGGAAATGTAAGGACTCTACTTTCTGCACTTCCTCTTTAATTCCCCCTGGAAATGTAAGAACTTTACCTTATGCACATCCTCTGTAATCCCTCCTGGAAATGTAAGGACTCTACTTTCTGCACTTCCTCCTGGAAATGTAAGAACTCTACTTGGTGCACATCCCCTGTAATCCATCCTGGAAATGTAAGAACTTTACCTTATGCACTTCCTCTGTAAATCCTCCTGGAAATGTAAGGACTCTACTTTCTGCACTTCCTCTGTAATCCCTCCTGGAAATGTAAGGACTCTACTTTGTGCATTTCCTCTTTAATTCCCCCTGGAAATGTAAGAACTTTACTTTATGCACTTCCTCTGTAATCCCTCCTGGAAATGTAAGAACTTTACCTTATGCACTTCCTCTGTAAATCCTCCTGGAAATGTAAGGACTCTACTTTGTGCACTTCCTCTGTAATCCCTCCTGGAAATGTAAGAACTTTACTTTTTGCACATCCTCTGTAATCCCTCCTGGAAATGTAAGAACTCTACTTTGTGCAAATCCCCTGTAATCCCTCCTGGAAATGTAAGGACTCTACTTTCTGCACTTTCTCTTTAATTCCCCCTGGAAATGTAAGAACTTTACTTTATGCACTTCCTCTGTAAATCCTCCTGGAAATGTAAGAACTCTACTTTCTGCACTTCCTCTTTAATTCCCCCTGGAAATGTAAGAACTTTACTTTATGCACTTCCTCTGTAATCCCTCCTGGAAATGTAAGGACTCTACTTTCTGCACTTCCTCTGTAAATCCTCCTGGAAATGTAAGAATTTTACTTTATGGACTTCCTCTGTAATCCCTCCTGGAAATGTAAGAATTTTACTTTATGCACTTCCTCTGTAATTCCTCCTGGAAACGTAAGAATTTTACTTTATGCACTTCCTCTGTAATCCCTCCTGGAAATGTAAGAGCTCTACTTTGTGCACATCCCCTGTAATCCCTCCTCGAAATGTAAGGACTCTACTTTCTGCACTTCCTCTGTAAATCCTCCTGGAAATGTAAGAACTTTACTTTATGCACTTCCTCTGTAATCCCTCCTGGAAATGTAAGGACTTTACTTTATGCACTTCCTCTGTAATCCCTCCTGGAAATGTAAGAACTCTACTCTATGCACTTCCTCTGTAATCCCTCCTGGAAATGTAAGAACTTTACTTTATGCACTTCCTCTGTAAATCCTCCTGGAAATGTAAGAACTCTATGCACTTCCTCTTTAATTCCCCCTGGAAATGTAAGGACTTTACTTTATGCACTTCCTCTGTAATCCCTCCTGGAAATGTAAGAATTTTAGTTTATACACTTCCTCTGTAAATCCTCCTGGAAATGTAAGAATTCTACTTTGTGCACATCCCCTGTAATCCATCCTGTAAATGTAAGGACTCTACTTTCTGCACTTCCTCTTTAATTCCCCCTGGAAATGTAAGAACTTTACCTTATGCACTTCCTCTGTAAATCCTCCTGGAAATGTAAGGACTCTACTTTGTGCACTTACTCTGTAATCCCTCCTGGAAGTGTAAGAACTTTACTTTTTGCACATCCTCTGTAATCCCTCCTGGAAATGTAAGAACTCTATTTTGTGCAAATCCCCTGTAATCCCTCCTGGAAATGAAAGGACTCTACTTTCTGCACTTCCTCTGTAAATCCTCCTGGAAATGTAAGAACTCTACTTTGTACATTTCCTCTATAATCCCTCCTGGAAATATAAGAACTTTACTTTATGCACTTCCTCTGTAATCCCTCCTGGAAATGTAAGAACTCTACTCTATGCACTTCCTCTGTAATCCCTCCTGGAAATGTAAGAACTTTACTTTATGCACTTCCTCTGTAAATCCTCCTGGAAATGTAAGAACTCTATGCACTTCCTCTTTAATTCCCCCTGGAAATGTAAGGACTTTACTTTATGCACTTCCTCTGTAATCCCTCCTGGAAATGTAAGAATTTTAGTTTATACACTTCCTCTGTAAATGCTCCTGGAAATGTAAGAATTCTACTTTGTGCACATCCCCTGTAATCCATCCTGTAAATGTAAGGACTCTACTTTCTGCACTTCCTCTTTAATTCCCCCTGGAAATGTAAGAACTTTACCTTATGCACTTCCTCTGTAAATCCTCCTGGAAATGTAAGGACTCTACTTTCTGCACTTCCTCTGTAATCCCTCCTGGAAATGTAAGGACTCTACTTTGTGCATTTCCTCTTTAATTCCCCCTGGAAATGTAAGAACTTTACTTTATGCACTTCCTCTGTAATCCCTCCTGGAAATGTAAGAACTTTACCTTATGCACTTCCTCTGTAAATCCTCCTGGAAATGTAAGGACTCTACTTTGTGCACTTCCTCTGTAATCCCTCCTGGAAATGTAAGAACTTTACTTTTTGCACATCCTCTGTAATCCCTCCTGGAAATGTAAGAACTCTACTTTGTGCAAATCCCCTGTAATCCCTCCTGGAAATGTAAGGACTCTACTTTCTGCACTTTCTCTTTAATTCCCCCTGGAAATGTAAGAACTTTACTTTATGCACTTCCTCTGTAAATCCTCCTGGAAATGTAAGAACTCTACTTTCTGCACTTCCTCTTTAATTCCCCCTGGAAATGTAAGAACTTTACTTTATGCACTTCCTCTGTAATCCCTCCTGGAAATGTAAGGACTCTACTTTCTGCACTTCCTCTGTAAATCCTCCTGGAAATGTAAGAATTTTACTTTATGGACTTCCTCTGTAATCCCTCCTGGAAATGTAAGAATTTTACTTTATGCACTTCCTCTGTAATTCCTCCTGGAAACGTAAGAATTTTACTTTATGCACTTCCTCTGTAATCCCTCCTGGAAATGTAAGAGCTCTACTTTGTGCACATCCCCTGTAATCCCTCCTCGAAATGTAAGGACTCTACTTTCTGCACTTCCTCTGTAAATCCTCCTGGAAATGTAAGAACTTTACTTTATGCACTTCCTCTGTAATCCCTCCTGGAAATGTAAGGACTTTACTTTATGCACTTCCTCTGTAATCCCTCCTGGAAATGTAAGAACTCTACTCTATGCACTTCCTCTGTAATCCCTCCTGGAAATGTAAGAACTTTACTTTATGCACTTCCTCTGTAAATCCTCCTGGAAATGTAAGAACTCTATGCACTTCCTCTTTAATTCCCCCTGGAAATGTAAGGACTTTACTTTATGCACTTCCTCTGTAATCCCTCCTGGAAATGTAAGAATTTTAGTTTATACACTTCCTCTGTAAATCCTCCTGGAAATGTAAGAATTCTACTTTGTGCACATCCCCTGTAATCCATCCTGTAAATGTAAGGACTCTACTTTCTGCACTTCCTCTTTAATTCCCCCTGGAAATGTAAGAACTTTACCTTATGCACATCCTCTGTAATCCCTCCTGGAAATGTAAGGACTCTACTTTCTGCACTTCCTCCTGGAAATGTAAGAACTCTACTTGGTGCACATCCCCTGTAATCCATCCTGGAAATGTAAGAACTTTACCTTATGCACTTCCTCTGTAAATCCTCCTGGAAATGTAAGGACTCTACTTTCTGCACTTCCTCTGTAATCCCTCCTGGAAATGTAAGGACTCTACTTTGTGCATTTCCTCTTTAATTCCCCCTGGAAATGTAAGAACTTTACTTTATGCACTTCCTCTGTAATCCCTCCTGGAAATGTAAGAACTTTACCTTATGCACTTCCTCTGTAAATCCTCCTGGAAATGTAAGGACTCTACTTTGTGCACTTCCTCTGTAATCCCTCCTGGAAATGTAAGAACTTTACTTTTTGCACATCCTCTGTAATCCCTCCTGGAAATGTAAGAACTCTACTTTGTGCAAATCCCCTGTAATCCCTCCTGGAAATGTAAGGACTCTACTTTCTGCACTTTCTCTTTAATTCCCCCTGGAAATGTAAGAACTTTACTTTATGCACTTCCTCTGTAAATCCTCCTGGAAATGTAAGAACTCTACTTTCTGCACTTCCTCTTTAATTCCCCCTGGAAATGTAAGAACTTTACTTTATGCACTTCCTCTGTAATCCCTCCTGGAAATGTAAGGACTCTACTTTCTGCACTTCCTCTGTAAATCCTCCTGGAAATGTAAGAATTTTACTTTATGGACTTCCTCTGTAATCCCTCCTGGAAATGTAAGAATTTTACTTTATGCACTTCCTCTGTAATTCCTCCTGGAAACGTAAGAATTTTACTTTATGCACTTCCTCTGTAATCCCTCCTGGAAATGTAAGAGCTCTACTTTGTGCACATCCCCTGTAATCCCTCCTCGAAATGTAAGGACTCTACTTTCTGCACTTCCTCTGTAAATCCTCCTGGAAATGTAAGAACTTTACTTTATGCACTTCCTCTGTAATCCCTCCTGGAAATGTAAGGACTTTACTTTATGCACTTCCTCTGTAATCCCTCCTGGAAATGTAAGAACTCTACTCTATGCACTTCCTCTGTAATCCCTCCTGGAAATGTAAGAACTTTACTTTATGCACTTCCTCTGTAAATCCTCCTGGAAATGTAAGAACTCTATGCACTTCCTCTTTAATTCCCCCTGGAAATGTAAGGACTTTACTTTATGCACTTCCTCTGTAATCCCTCCTGGAAATGTAAGAATTTTAGTTTATACACTTCCTCTGTAAATCCTCCTGGAAATGTAAGAATTCTACTTTGTGCACATCCCCTGTAATCCATCCTGTAAATGTAAGGACTCTACTTTCTGCACTTCCTCTTTAATTCCCCCTGGAAATGTAAGAACTTTACCTTATGCACTTCCTCTGTAAATCCTCCTGGAAATGTAAGGACTCTACTTTGTGCACTTACTCTGTAATCCCTCCTGGAAGTGTAAGAACTTTACTTTTTGCACATCCTCTGTAATCCCTCCTGGAAATGTAAGAACTCTATTTTGTGCAAATCCCCTGTAATCCCTCCTGGAAATGAAAGGACTCTACTTTCTGCACTTCCTCTGTAAATCCTCCTGGAAATGTAAGAACTCTACTTTGTACATTTCCTCTATAATCCCTCCTGGAAATATAAGAACTTTACTTTATGCACTTCCTCTGTAATCCCTCCTGGAAATGTAAGAACTCTACTCTATGCACTTCCTCTGTAATCCCTCCTGGAAATGTAAGAACTTTACTTTATGCACTTCCTCTGTAAATCCTCCTGGAAATGTAAGAACTCTATGCACTTCCTCTTTAATTCCCCCTGGAAATGTAAGGACTTTACTTTATGCACTTCCTCTGTAATCCCTCCTGGAAATGTAAGAATTTTAGTTTATACACTTCCTCTGTAAATGCTCCTGGAAATGTAAGAATTCTACTTTGTGCACATCCCCTGTAATCCATCCTGTAAATGTAAGGACTCTACTTTCTGCACTTCCTCTTTAATTCCCCCTGGAAATGTAAGAACTTTACCTTATGCACTTCCTCTGTAAATCCTCCTGGAAATGTAAGGACTCTACTTTCTGCACTTCCTCTGTAATCCCTCCTGGAAATGTAAGGACTCTACTTTGTGCATTTCCTCTTTAATTCCCCCTGGAAATGTAAGAACTTTACTTTATGCACTTCCTCTGTAATCCCTCCTGGAAATGTAAGAACTTTACCTTATGCACTTCCTCTGTAAATCCTCCTGGAAATGTAAGGACTCTACTTTGTGCACTTCCTCTGTAATCCCTCCTGGAAATGTAAGAACTTTACTTTTTGCACATCCTCTGTAATCCCTCCTGGAAATGTAAGAACTCTACTTTGTGCAAATCCCCTGTAATCCCTCCTGGAAATGTAAGGACTCTACTTTCTGCACTTTCTCTTTAATTCCCCCTGGAAATGTAAGAACTTTACTTTATGCACTTCCTCTGTAAATCCTCCTGGAAATGTAAGAACTCTACTTTCTGCACTTCCTCTTTAATTCCCCCTGGAAATGTAAGAACTTTACTTTATGCACTTCCTCTGTAATCCCTCCTGGAAATGTAAGGACTCTACTTTCTGCACTTCCTCTGTAAATCCTCCTGGAAATGTAAGAATTTTACTTTATGGACTTCCTCTGTAATCCCTCCTGGAAATGTAAGAATTTTACTTTATGCACTTCCTCTGTAATTCCTCCTGGAAACGTAAGAATTTTACTTTATGCACTTCCTCTGTAATCCCTCCTGGAAATGTAAGAGCTCTACTTTGTGCACATCCCCTGTAATCCCTCCTCGAAATGTAAGGACTCTACTTTCTGCACTTCCTCTGTAAATCCTCCTGGAAATGTAAGAACTTTACTTTATGCACTTCCTCTGTAATCCCTCCTGGAAATGTAAGGACTTTACTTTATGCACTTCCTCTGTAATCCCTCCTGGAAATGTAAGAACTCTACTCTATGCACTTCCTCTGTAATCCCTCCTGGAAATGTAAGAACTTTACTTTATGCACTTCCTCTGTAAATCCTCCTGGAAATGTAAGAACTCTATGCACTTCCTCTTTAATTCCCCCTGGAAATGTAAGGACTTTACTTTATGCACTTCCTCTGTAATCCCTCCTGGAAATGTAAGAATTTTAGTTTATACACTTCCTCTGTAAATCCTCCTGGAAATGTAAGAATTCTACTTTGTGCACATCCCCTGTAATCCATCCTGTAAATGTAAGGACTCTACTTTCTGCACTTCCTCTTTAATTCCCCCTGGAAATGTAAGAACTTTACCTTATGCACTTCCTCTGTAAATCCTCCTGGAAATGTAAGGACTCTACTTTGTGCACTTACTCTGTAATCCCTCCTGGAAGTGTAAGAACTTTACTTTTTGCACATCCTCTGTAATCCCTCCTGGAAATGTAAGAACTCTATTTTGTGCAAATCCCCTGTAATCCCTCCTGGAAATGAAAGGACTCTACTTTCTGCACTTCCTCTGTAAATCCTCCTGGAAATGTAAGAACTCTACTTTGTACATTTCCTCTATAATCCCTCCTGGAAATATAAGAACTTTACTTTATGCACTTCCTCTGTAATCCCTCCTGGAAATGTAAGAACTCTACTCTATGCACTTCCTCTGTAATCCCTCCTGGAAATGTAAGAACTTTACTTTATGCACTTCCTCTGTAAATCCTCCTGGAAATGTAAGAACTCTATGCACTTCCTCTTTAATTCCCCCTGGAAATGTAAGGACTTTACTTTATGCACTTCCTCTGTAATCCCTCCTGGAAATGTAAGAATTTTACTTTATGCACTTCCTCTGTAAATGCTCCTGGAAATGTAAGAATTCTACTTTGTGCACATCCCCTGTAATCCATCCTGTAAATGTAAGGACTCTACTTTCTGCACTTCCTCTTTAATTCCCCCTGGAAATGTAAGAACTTTACCTTATGCACTTCCTCTGTAAATCCTACTGGAAATGTAAGGACTCTACTTTGTGCACTTACTCTGTAATCCCTCCTGGAAATGTAAGAACTTTACTTTTTGCACATCCTCTGTAATCCCTCCTGGAAATGTAAGAACTCTATTTTGTGCAAATCCCCTGTAATCCCTCCTGGAAATGAAAGGACTCTACTTTCTGCACTTCCTCTGTAAATCCTCCTGGAAATGTAAGAACTCTACTTTGTACATTTCCTCTATAATCCCTCCTGGAAATATAAGAACTTTACTTTATGCACCTCCTCTGTAATCCCTCCTGGAAATGTAAGGACTCTACTTTCTGCTCTTCCTCTTTAATTCCCCCTGGAATTGTAAGAACTTTACTTTATGCACTTCCTCTGTAATCCCTCCTGAAAATGTAAGAATTTTACTTCATGCACTTCCTCTGTAATCCCTCCTGGAAATGTAAGAATTTTACTTTATGCACGTCCTCTGTAAATCCTCCTGGAAATGTAAGAACTCTACTTTATGCACTTCCTCTGTAATCCCTCCTGGAAATGTAAGAACTCTACTTTATGCACTTCTTCTGTAAATACTCCTGGATATGTAAGGAATCTACTTTCTGCACTTCCTCTTTAATTCCCCCTGGAAATGTAAGAACTTTACTTTATCCACTTCCTCTGTAATCCCTCCTGAAAATGTAAGAATTTTACTTTATGCACTTCCTCTGTAAATCCTCTTGGAAATGTAAGAACTCTACTTTGAGCACATCCCCTGTAAATCCTCCTGGAAATGTAAGAACTCTACTTTCTGTACTTCCTCTTTAATTCCCCCTGGAAATGTAAGGACTTTACTTTATGCACTTCCTCTGTAATCCCTCCTGGAAATGTAAGAATTTTAGTTTATACGCTTCCTCTGTAAATCCTCCTGGAAATGTAAGAATTCTACTTTGTGCACATCCCCTGTAATCCATCCTGGAAATGTAAGAACTTTACTTTATGCACTTCCTCTGTAATCATACCTGGAAATGTAAGAATTTTACTTTATGCACTT
This sequence comes from Phyllobates terribilis, assembly GCF_046119375.1. Lineage (NCBI taxonomy): Eukaryota > Metazoa > Chordata > Amphibia > Anura > Dendrobatidae > Phyllobates > Phyllobates terribilis. The sequence continues at coordinate 5,907,408 of NW_027362836.1, forward strand.
CCTCTGTAAATCCTCCTGAAAATGTAAGAACTCTACTTTGTGCACATCCCTTGTAATCCCTCCTGGAAATGTATGGACTCTACTTTCTGCATTTCCTCTGTAAATCCTCCTGGAAATGTAAGAACTTTACTTCATGCACTTCCTCTGTAATCCCTCCTGGAAATGTAAGAACTTTACTTTATGCACTTCCTCTGTAATCCCTCCTGGAAATGTAAGAACTCTACTTTATGCACTTCCTCTGTAATCCCTCCTGGAAATGTAAGAACTTTACTTTATGCACTTCCTCTTTAATTCCCCCTGGAAATGTAAGAACTCTACTTTGTGCACTTCATCTGTTATCCCTCCTGGAAATGTAAGAACTTTACTTTTTGCACATCCTCTGTAATCCCTCCTGGAAATGTAAGGACTCTACTTTCTGCACTTCCTCTTTAATTCCCCCTGGAAATGTAAGAACTTTACTTTATGCACTTCCTCTGTAAATCCTCCTGGAAATGTAAGAACTCTACTTTCTGCACTTCCTCTTTAATTCCCCCTGGAAATGTAAGAACTTTACTTTATGCACTTCCTCTGTAATCCCTCCTGGAAATGTAAGGACTCTACTTTCTGCACTTCCTCTGTAAATCCTCCTGGAAATATAAGAATTTTACTTTATGCACTTCCTCTGTAATCCCTCCTGGAAATGTAAGAATTTTACTTTATGCACTTCCTCTGTAATCCCTCCTGGAAATGTAAGAGCTCTACTTTGTGCACATCCCCTGTAATCCCTCCTCGAAATGTAAGGACTACTTTCTGCACTTCCTCTGTAAATCCTCCTGGAAATGTAAGAACTTCACTTTATGCACTTCCTCTGTAATCCCTCCTGGAAATGTAAGGACTTTACTTTATGCACTTCCTCTGTAATCCCTCCTGGAAATGTTAGAACTCTACTTTATGCACTTCCTCTGTAATCCCTCCTGGAAATGTAAGAACTTTACTTTATGCACTTCCTCTGTAAATCCTCCTGGAAATGTAAGAACTCTACTTTCTGCACTTCCTCTTTAATTCCCCCTGGAAATGTAAGAACTTTACTTTATGCACTTCCTCTGTAATCCCTCCTGGAAATGTAAGGACTCTACTTTCTGCACTTCCTCTGTAAATCCTCCTGGAAATGTAAGAATTTTACTTTATGGACTTCCTCTGTAATCCCTCCTGGAAATGTAAGAATTTTACTTTATGCACTTCCTCTGTAATTCCTCCTGGAAACGTAAGAATTTTACTTTATGCACTTCCTCTGTAATCCCTCCTGGAAATGTAAGAGCTCTACTTTGTGCACATCCCCTGTAATCCCTCCTCGAAATGTAAGGACTCTACTTTCTGCACTTCCTCTGTAAATCCTCCTGGAAATGTAAGAACTTTACTTTATGCACTTCCTCTGTAATCCCTCCTGGAAATGTAAGGACTTTACTTTATGCACTTCCTCTGTAATCCCTCCTGGAAATGTAAGAACTCTACTCTATGCACTTCCTCTGTAATCCCTCCTGGAAATGTAAGAACTTTACTTTATGCACTTCCTCTGTAAATCCTCCTGGAAATGTAAGAACTCTATGCACTTCCTCTTTAATTCCCCCTGGAAATGTAAGGACTTTACTTTATGCACTTCCTCTGTAATCCCTCCTGGAAATGTAAGAATTTTAGTTTATACACTTCCTCTGTAAATCCTCCTGGAAATGTAAGAATTCTACTTTGTGCACATCCCCTGTAATCCATCCTGTAAATGTAAGGACTCTACTTTCTGCACTTCCTCTTTAATTCCCCCTGGAAATGTAAGAACTTTACCTTATGCACTTCCTCTGTAAATCCTCCTGGAAATGTAAGGACTCTACTTTGTGCACTTACTCTGTAATCCCTCCTGGAAGTGTAAGAACTTTACTTTTTGCACATCCTCTGTAATCCCTCCTGGAAATGTAAGAACTCTATTTTGTGCAAATCCCCTGTAATCCCTCCTGGAAATGAAAGGACTCTACTTTCTGCACTTCCTCTGTAAATCCTCCTGGAAATGTAAGAACTCTACTTTGTACATTTCCTCTATAATCCCTCCTGGAAATATAAGAACTTTACTTTATGCACTTCCTCTGTAATCCCTCCTGGAAATGTAAGAACTCTACTCTATGCACTTCCTCTGTAATCCCTCCTGGAAATGTAAGAACTTTACTTTATGCACTTCCTCTGTAAATCCTCCTGGAAATGTAAGAACTCTATGCACTTCCTCTTTAATTCCCCCTGGAAATGTAAGGACTTTACTTTATGCACTTCCTCTGTAATCCCTCCTGGAAATGTAAGAATTTTAGTTTATACACTTCCTCTGTAAATGCTCCTGGAAATGTAAGAATTCTACTTTGTGCACATCCCCTGTAATCCATCCTGTAAATGTAAGGACTCTACTTTCTGCACTTCCTCTTTAATTCCCCCTGGAAATGTAAGAACTTTACCTTATGCACTTCCTCTGTAAATCCTCCTGGAAATGTAAGGACTCTACTTTCTGCACTTCCTCTGTAATCCCTCCTGGAAATGTAAGGACTCTACTTTGTGCATTTCCTCTTTAATTCCCCCTGGAAATGTAAGAACTTTACTTTATGCACTTCCTCTGTAATCCCTCCTGGAAATGTAAGAACTTTACCTTATGCACTTCCTCTGTAAATCCTCCTGGAAATGTAAGGACTCTACTTTGTGCACTTCCTCTGTAATCCCTCCTGGAAATGTAAGAACTTTACTTTTTGCACATCCTCTGTAATCCCTCCTGGAAATGTAAGAACTCTACTTTGTGCAAATCCCCTGTAATCCCTCCTGGAAATGTAAGGACTCTACTTTCTGCACTTTCTCTTTAATTCCCCCTGGAAATGTAAGAACTTTACTTTATGCACTTCCTCTGTAAATCCTCCTGGAAATGTAAGAACTCTACTTTCTGCACTTCCTCTTTAATTCCCCCTGGAAATGTAAGAACTTTACTTTATGCACTTCCTCTGTAATCCCTCCTGGAAATGTAAGGACTCTACTTTCTGCACTTCCTCTGTAAATCCTCCTGGAAATGTAAGAATTTTACTTTATGGACTTCCTCTGTAATCCCTCCTGGAAATGTAAGAATTTTACTTTATGCACTTCCTCTGTAATTCCTCCTGGAAACGTAAGAATTTTACTTTATGCACTTCCTCTGTAATCCCTCCTGGAAATGTAAGAGCTCTACTTTGTGCACATCCCCTGTAATCCCTCCTCGAAATGTAAGGACTCTACTTTCTGCACTTCCTCTGTAAATCCTCCTGGAAATGTAAGAACTTTACTTTATGCACTTCCTCTGTAATCCCTCCTGGAAATGTAAGGACTTTACTTTATGCACTTCCTCTGTAATCCCTCCTGGAAATGTAAGAACTCTACTCTATGCACTTCCTCTGTAATCCCTCCTGGAAATGTAAGAACTTTACTTTATGCACTTCCTCTGTAAATCCTCCTGGAAATGTAAGAACTCTATGCACTTCCTCTTTAATTCCCCCTGGAAATGTAAGGACTTTACTTTATGCACTTCCTCTGTAATCCCTCCTGGAAATGTAAGAATTTTAGTTTATACACTTCCTCTGTAAATCCTCCTGGAAATGTAAGAATTCTACTTTGTGCACATCCCCTGTAATCCATCCTGTAAATGTAAGGACTCTACTTTCTGCACTTCCTCTTTAATTCCCCCTGGAAATGTAAGAACTTTACCTTATGCACTTCCTCTGTAAATCCTCCTGGAAATGTAAGGACTCTACTTTGTGCACTTACTCTGTAATCCCTCCTGGAAGTGTAAGAACTTTACTTTTTGCACATCCTCTGTAATCCCTCCTGGAAATGTAAGAACTCTATTTTGTGCAAATCCCCTGTAATCCCTCCTGGAAATGAAAGGACTCTACTTTCTGCACTTCCTCTGTAAATCCTCCTGGAAATGTAAGAACTCTACTTTGTACATTTCCTCTATAATCCCTCCTGGAAATATAAGAACTTTACTTTATGCACTTCCTCTGTAATCCCTCCTGGAAATGTAAGAACTCTACTCTATGCACTTCCTCTGTAATCCCTCCTGGAAATGTAAGAACTTTACTTTATGCACTTCCTCTGTAAATCCTCCTGGAAATGTAAGAACTCTATGCACTTCCTCTTTAATTCCCCCTGGAAATGTAAGGACTTTACTTTATGCACTTCCTCTGTAATCCCTCCTGGAAATGTAAGAATTTTACTTTATGCACTTCCTCTGTAAATGCTCCTGGAAATGTAAGAATTCTACTTTGTGCACATCCCCTGTAATCCATCCTGTAAATGTAAGGACTCTACTTTCTGCACTTCCTCTTTAATTCCCCCTGGAAATGTAAGAACTTTACCTTATGCACTTCCTCTGTAAATCCTACTGGAAATGTAAGGACTCTACTTTGTGCACTTACTCTGTAATCCCTCCTGGAAATGTAAGAACTTTACTTTTTGCACATCCTCTGTAATCCCTCCTGGAAATGTAAGAACTCTATTTTGTGCAAATCCCCTGTAATCCCTCCTGGAAATGAAAGGACTCTACTTTCTGCACTTCCTCTGTAAATCCTCCTGGAAATGTAAGAACTCTACTTTGTACATTTCCTCTATAATCCCTCCTGGAAATATAAGAACTTTACTTTATGCACCTCCTCTGTAATCCCTCCTGGAAATGTAAGGACTCTACTTTCTGCTCTTCCTCTTTAATTCCCCCTGGAATTGTAAGAACTTTACTTTATGCACTTCCTCTGTAATCCCTCCTGAAAATGTAAGAATTTTACTTCATGCACTTCCTCTGTAATCCCTCCTGGAAATGTAAGAATTTTACTTTATGCACGTCCTCTGTAAATCCTCCTGGAAATGTAAGAACTCTACTTTATGCACTTCCTCTGTAATCCCTCCTGGAAATGTAAGAACTCTACTTTATGCACTTCTTCTGTAAATACTCCTGGATATGTAAGGAATCTACTTTCTGCACTTCCTCTTTAATTCCCCCTGGAAATGTAAGAACTTTACTTTATCCACTTCCTCTGTAATCCCTCCTGAAAATGTAAGAATTTTACTTTATGCACTTCCTCTGTAAATCCTCTTGGAAATGTAAGAACTCTACTTTGAGCACATCCCCTGTAAATCCTCCTGGAAATGTAAGAACTCTACTTTCTGTACTTCCTCTTTAATTCCCCCTGGAAATGTAAGGACTTTACTTTATGCACTTCCTCTGTAATCCCTCCTGGAAATGTAAGAATTTTAGTTTATACGCTTCCTCTGTAAATCCTCCTGGAAATGTAAGAATTCTACTTTGTGCACATCCCCTGTAATCCATCCTGGAAATGTAAGAACTTTACTTTATGCACTTCCTCTGTAATCATACCTGGAAATGTAAGAATTTTACTTTATGCACTTCCTCTGTAAATCCTCCTGAAAATGTAAGAACTCTACTTTGTGCACATCCCTTGTAATCCCTCCTGGAAATGTATGGACTCTACTTTCTGCATTTCCTCTGTAAATCCTCCTGGAAATGTAAGAACTTTACTTTATGCACTTCCTCTGTAATCCCTCCTGGAAATGTAAGAACTTTACTTTATGCACTTCCTCTGTAATCCCTCCTGGAAATGTAAGAACTCTACTTTATGCACTTCCTCTGTAATCCCTCCTGGAAATGTAAGAACTTTACTTTATGCACTTCCTCTTTAATTCCCCCTGGAAATGTAAGAACTCTACTTTGTGCACTTCATCTGTTATCCCTCCTGGAAATGTAAGAACTTTACTTTTTGCACATCCTCTGTAATCCCTCCTGGAAATGTAAGGACTCTACTTTCTGCACTTCCTCTTTAATTCCCCCTGGAAATGTAAGAACTTTACTTTATGCACTTCCTCTGTAAATCCTCCTGGAAATGTAAGAACTCTACTTTCTGCACTTCCTCTTTAATTCCCCCTGGAAATGTAAGAACTTTACTTTATGCACTTCCTCTGTAATCCCTCCTGGAAATGTAAGGACTCTACTTTCTGCACTTCCTCTGTAAATCCTCCTGGAAATATAAGAATTTTACTTTATGCACTTCCTCTGTAATCCCTCCTGGAAATGTAAGAATTTTACTTTATGCACTTCCTCTGTAATCCCTCCTGGAAATGTAAGAGCTCTACTTTGTGCACATCCCCTGTAATCCCTCCTCGAAATGTAAGGACTACTTTCTGCACTTCCTCTGTAAATCCTCCTGGAAATGTAAGAACTTCACTTTATGCACTTCCTCTGTAATCCCTCCTGGAAATGTAAGGACTTTACTTTATGCACTTCCTCTGTAATCCCTCCTGGAAATGTTAGAACTCTACTTTATGCACTTCCTCTGTAATCCCTCCTGGAAATGTAAGAACTTTACTTTATGCACTTCCTCTGTAAATCCTCCTGGAAATGTAAGAACTCTACTTTATGCACTTCCTCTTTAATTCCCCCTGGAAATGTAAGGACTTTACTTTATGCACTTCCTCTGTAATCCCTCCTGGAAATGTAAGAATTTTAGTTTATACACTTCCTCTGTAAATCCTCCTGGAAATGTAAGAATTCTACTTTGTGCACATCCCCTGTAATCCATCCTGGAAATGTAAGGACTCTACTTTCTGTACTTCCTCTTTAATTCCCCCTGGAAATGTAAGAACTTTACCTTATGCACTTCCTCTGTAAATCCTCCTGGAAATGTAAGGACTCTACTTTGTGCACTTCCTCTGTAATCCCTCCTGGAAATGTAAGAACTTTACTTTTTGCACATCCTCTGTAATCCCTCCTGGAAATGTAAGAACTCTACTTTGTGCAAATCCCCTGTAATCCCTCCTGGAAATGAAAGGACTCTACTTTCTGCACTTCCTCTGTAAATACTCCTGGAATTGTAAGAACTCTACTTTGTACATTTCCTCTATAATTACTCCTGGAAATGTAAGAATTTTACTTTATGCACTTCCTCTGTAATCCCTCCTGGAAATGTACGAATTTTACTTTATGCACTTCCTCTGTAAATCCTCCTGGAAATGTAAGAACTCTACTTTATGCACTTCCTCTGTAATCCCTCCTGGAAATGTAAGAACTCTACTTTATGCACTTCCTCTGTAAATACTACTGGATATGTAAGGAATCTACTTTCTGCACTTCCTCTTTAATTCCCCCTGGAAATGTAAGAACTTTACTTTATCCACTTCCTCTGTAATCCCTCCTGAAAATGTAAGAATTTTACTTTCATGAAACTGGGTCTCCAGAGCTGACCACAACTCCTCAGCTGTGTGACTCACATTTCCCAGACATTTCAAAGTAAACGCTGATGCCGTTGAGCCCTGCTGCCAGCATAGTAAGGAGGTGTGCAGGATTCCTTCTGCGCAGTTAGAAAGCAGGTGGCATGACCAGACAGGCTTTGGGTGCAGGTGGCGGACCGAGAGGAGGTTGAGGAGGCAGAAGCAGTGGAGGAACTTCGAGATAAAGAGGATTGACGCACAACTCGGGACGGTAAGACTTGGACAGCAGCCCCTTGTCCTGCTGTCACCATAGTTACCCAGTGCCCAGTCAGCGACATGTAACGCCCCTGTCCATGCCTACTCGTCCAAGTGTCTGTGGTGAAATGCACCCTGTCACACACAGAGTTTCTCAAAGAAGCGGTGATGTTGTGTGCGACATGCTGGTGGAGCGCAGGCACACCTTTCTTTGAGAAGTAGTGCCGACTGGGCATCTGGTACTGGGGCACTGCGACGGACATAAGGTCTTGAAAATCCTCTGTGTCCTCCAGGCGGAAAGGCAGCATTTCTGTAGCCAACAGCTTGCAGATGGTGAAATTCAACCTCTTAGCTTTCTCATGGCTAGGAGGAAATGGTCTTTTACTTTTCCACATCTGAGGGACCGAGGGCTAGCTATTGTGCTTAGACGGGGTTGATAAGGGTGTCCCCGGCAAACTGCCGGTCTGTGAGGAAGATGCAGGCGGACATGTTAGGTTGCCTTGATCCAAAGGTGGTGCTCTCGATGTCGGAGAGCGCTCAACACTAGCAGGTGTTTCCACTTCCCAATGAACTGACGACCTGCCAATCACACTGGCTGTTGCGAGTAAAGAGGTGGCAGGTCTGCGTCCAAAAACATGTGTGACTGCTGTCCCCCCAGTCACAGAGGATGAAGAGGCCGCGGATGCACAAGATGGGGCAGACGGTGGTTGGCCCAGCCGGCTAGGCCGCATTGTAGCACAGTGAGCTTCCCACTGCAACTTATGCTTCATATCCATGTGACGGTACATGCATGAAGTACTCAAACTATGGATTTTTTGGCCTCTACTTAGCTTTTGCTGACAAATATTACAGATAACACGAGTTGGGTCATCCTTATCGATCTGAATAAATGCCCAGGCTATGCAAGGCTTAGAGCCCATGTGACCTGAAGAGCCACTACGACTTGTGGTCAGAGGCAGAGTTGTGTTTGAGGATGCAGTTGTTGACGTGCTTCCAGTACTCCGTCTCTGTCCAGGAAGGCGCAACCTAACCTCGTCGTCAATAGCATCTGTGATGCCCCGCTGCGCTTGGTATCACAGATCCTAGAAGAGTGCATTGATGGAATCCTCCACAAGAGGCCCCCATAAACATTCACACATCTCCACCTTCCACCTCAGACCAGCAGAGGGAGCCCGTTAGGGATATAAATAGGGAAGGTGGAGCTAGGCAGTTCAGTTCCTCTGAAGAGTTCCTGCAGTAGAGAAGCCTAAGAGAGGTCAGTCTGCAGTGGAGCTCAGTCTAGTCTAGAGAACGCAGTTAATAGTTCAGCAGTGGAGCACGAGGCTCTTGCTTGCTAGATTCAGGGAGCCCTGATAGAGCTTAAGGTTTGCCGGTGCCGTAAGATCAGTGAAGCGCGGCAAGCTGCCATTAGTGTGTATAGCCTAGTGAGGGCCCGAGTAGGCCGAAGGCGAGTGGCAAGTTAGTACATAAGGGGCAGAGGAGCTTAACCAGCTCACCCCGAAGCATTTACCGGACACAGGATCCGAGCTTACCGGTATCTCTATGACCCAGTAAGGCATAACCGGAATCCCTGGAGAACTACAAGTCCCAGGATCGCTAAGGTGCTGATATGTAACAGAGCCAGGAGACGCTTAGGCCCCGCATACTGGGAGCGTGAACTCCAAGAGAAGGCCCTACCACAAGGTCAGCCAGCGCAGGACAGAGACAAAGTTAGGCCTAGCTCCAGGCAGGTCAGAAACTTACTACGCAGAGGCAAGAAACAGGAGGCCCTACACCCGCTCATTGGGGAGGATCCTGATATGCACCCTTCACCCTACAGTGCTCCGGGATGTGCCTGAATTTCCACCAGTAAAAGGTACTGAAGTGACTACCGTGTCCGTTCCCGTTCTTGCTCTGACCCAGCTGGGTCTCGCCTGTCCTGCAACCCCCTGCATACGCTGCCCTGAGACCTAGCTCCACCTGTGGGGAGCTATACCATCGAGCTGCCTTATCACCGGCCTCAGTGGACTGCTGCAGCGCTGGTGCTTGTCACCAGATACCACAGGTGGCGTCATGAACTCTTATAAAATTAACAATTATCCACCCTTTTAAAGAGAGACCCCAGGGTACGGACCAGGGAGCCAACCACCGCGACATCCCCAAGGCCAGGCAAATGCCCGGGTACCGAGTCATCCCCATCCCCAGGGCTAGTCACATCCTCCTCCACCTCCTCTGCTGACCTCATCGACTGGCTGACTGTGGGTTGACAGTAAGTGGGATCTCCAACCTCGTCATCATCACCCTGTGCGTTATCACACCCGTCGCCCTCAGAGCCAACCTCTTCCTGCCCTGACCGAAAAGTCAAGTTGTCGCTCCAATCAGGTATTTGAGTCTCATCATCGTCTTCATCATTGTCTCCACCAACAGGAATTACAGTTTGGGAACGAGGGTCTACATTATGCTCAGAACCTTCTTCATCTGGTCCTGGATCCAACTTATAAAGATTCTGGGCATCAGATCAGATCATTTCCTCATCTGGATTAACAGAAGCGCTGGAGTCGACCTCTGATTCCCAGGCTATAGTATGAGTAAACAGCTGTGCAGACTCAACCATCTGTGTTACCCCATACTCAGACGGGCAGCTGGAGACTTGGGAGCTGTGAGGAAGCAAGTGCGATTGGGGTGACACCTCTGAGGACTGGAGTATTTGTGATGTTGAAATTGAGGTGATGGAGAGCCCACTTGAAGGAGCACTTGATATCCGTAGAAGCACCTGCTGTTTTTGTGCCTCATCTAGAATTTGTAGCGATGGGCGTGTCCGTAAGAATGGGATCGTATCACATTGTCCACGAAAAGAAGTCGACATCTTAGTTTGGCTGGAAGATGGTCTTTCTTCTGCAGATGTTACTCCCCCCCCCACCGTGGGGGGCCTCGACCCACCGGCGGACAGGCACCAGTATTGGGATAGGGGGGCTGGCCGTCAGGGTCCACCGCGGCTCTGGCACAAACCCGGCGACACGGAGGTGGCACGGGCAGGAACGGACTGGCCGTGTCGGCTTCTCACTTTTTGGATTTTAGAAGGGCATGACATGCCTATATCTGTGTCTCCCCCTCCTTTTACTCCTCCAACTCTTTTCTTTTCGCATGACTATATGCACTTGTCACTTTTCCATGTGTTAGTTGTGTCTTCTGAGCAGTTTGTCAGCTTTTAGACACATATGTTTTCTATGTGTTTCTATGTGTTTTTGTTTGCCTGCCATTGGTTTTAACGCTGTTCGAAGGTGTTCGACGAACAGTTCGACTAACAGTTCGGCGAACACATGGGTGTTCGACGAACCGAACCGAACTCGAACACTACGGGGGTGGCTCAACACTAGTAAGGACTCTACTTTCTGCATTTCCTCTGTAAATCCTCCTGGAAATGTAAGAACTTTACTTTATGCACTTCCTCTGTAATCCCTCCTGGAAATGTAAGAACTTTACTTTATGCACTTCCTCTGTAATCCCTCCTGGAAATGTAAGAACTCTACTTTATGCACTTCCTCTGTAATCCCTCCTGGAAATGTAAGAACTTTACTTTATGCCGTTCCTCTTTAATTCCCCCTGGAAATGTAAGAACTCTACTTTATGCACTTCCTCTTTAATTCCCCCTGGAAATGTAAGGACTTTACTTTATGCACTTCCTCTGTAATCCCTCCTGGAAATGTAAGAATTTTAGTTTATACACTTCCTCTGTAAATCCTCCTGGAAATGTAAGAATTCTACTTTGTGCACATCCCCTGTAATCCATCCTGGAAATGTAAGGACTCTACTTTCTGCACTTCCTCTTTAATTCCCCCTGGAAATGTAAGAACTTTACCTTATGCACTTCCTCTGTAAATCCTCCTGGAAATGTAAGGACTGTACTTTCTGCACCCCCTGGTGTCGTGGGCAGTGGGGCTCCCGCGCCCCCTCGTCCCATGGGCTGTCAGGCTCCCGCACCCCCTGGTGTCATGGTCTGTCAGGCTCCTGCACCCCCTGGTGTCGTGGGCTGTCAGGCTTCCGCACCCCCTCGTGCCGTAGGCCGTCAGGCTCCCGCACCCCCTCGTGCTGTGGGCTGTCAGGCTCCCTCACCCCCTCGTGTCGTGGGCTGTCAGGCTCCCGCACCCCCTCGTGCCGTGGGCTGTCAGGCTCCCGCACCCCCTCGTGCCCTGGGCTGTCAGTCTCCCGCACCCCGTCGTGCCATGGGCTGTCAGGCTCCCGCACCCCCTCGTGTCGTGGGCTGTCAGGCTCCCGCACCCCCTCATGTCGTGGGCTGTCAGGCTCCCGCACCCCCTCGTGCCCTGGGCTGTCAGTCTCCCGCACCCCGTCGTGCCGTGGGCTGTCAGGCTCCCGCACCCCCTCATGTCGTCGGCTGTCAGGCTCCCGCACTCTCCCCTTGTCGTTGTCTGTGGAGAAGATTAATACATATTTTCATTTTTCAGGTTTTCTCTTATAAAACAAGATCCCTGAGCTTCTGTCTTTGACCGAAAAAATGGCGTCTGACAAGTCGCTGCTGTCTGTAGAAATGAACACGAACATGGAGGAAGCGCTGTATGAACAGATGCTGATGAAGGTACGAAAGATGAATTGGAGAGGCCAGCAATCACCGGGTGAATGTCTCCTCCGTCAGCCGCCGGGGGCGCGGCAGTCTCCAACATTTACCTAATGTGTATTGTTGGCTTTAGACCCCTCACAGTTGTACTATTTTGGTGCAGGAAAAATCAGTTTGCAGAACCATCCTGTTCATGTTACTCACTGATTCTCACTTGTTGCCTCATTTCAGGCCAAACAGGAGATACAGAGCAGAATACCGAACTTACCAGAAAGCAGAGAGATCAGACCCCAATCGGGTGAGATGGGCGTCCTCTGATTATTATCCAGATTACTTTGTGCATATTATGTGACAGATACCACAGTGGGGCAGTGGGGTCTTATTGACTGCAACGGTCACATGATGCAACCAACGTGGGGGGTCACATCGTTTTTTCTTATACAGTTGGTTACATGTAAATGCTGCTTGGCTTTTGCCAATTTTATTGTATTTTTGTTCACTTTTTGTTTTTATTTCTGTGTTAGGTTTCTGCATTAAAACTCGCACATCCAAAAATACCAAAATCTTTATTAACATCTGCAAGTCGAACCAGATCCCAGCGCCCCCGGACCTGACGGAGCAGGAGTTAGTCAGCATCCTGGAATCTGATGATCCCTCTGGCTATCGAGTCCCCATGAGCCTTGGAGAGCCCCACGTTGAAGTTGATAATAGTACGTTTTTTTTTAATACAGCGCGTCTCTTTTTAAAGGGGTAGTCCAGAGATATCCTTAAAGGGGTTAAAATAGCAAGTATTACAACTTACTAATCCTCAATGGTCAAAGGTGCCATCTCCACAGGTTCTGGTAGGTCCACTTCCAGTCTGCGGAACAAAGTTTGACATCTTGTTGTTGACTTTTGAACTTTTTTGGTTTAGATTTGGGACTTAAAGGGATTGTCCACTACTTGGATTCCCCTTTAAGAACTTATACCACTTATTCATAGCAGCCCTACTAAGGTCAATGGATTGAGTTGGCACCGCAAAGTATCTAAGTCCTGGTGCACTTTGTCCTACAGGTAGAGGCGGCTGCTCGGCGTACGACATAGTGATTAATGGCACCTTCTTTGAGAAAATTAAGGTAACTGCAATTGCTTATTTCGACATACGAGCTGTCTGCTCTCCTTTGTGTCAGCTCCTTACTTTGTATTTTTTTTATTAGAATAATGAGCTTTTCAGGGAATTTTTTATCACCGTGGCCATGGAGGGACTAGAGAACAAGTACCAAATGGAGCTGTCAAGAGGTAACGACCGCATCACTGATATTTTCCTTGATTTTTTCCATCGACCACACAAGGACTTGTTCTTTCGTGGAGCAAGTTTACCATATAATATATTGAAAATTTTTATGTACCAACCTATTGTATGGCACCGTATCAAATGCCTTTGAAAAGTCCAGATAGACAACATCCACTAAGTTTCCATGGTCCAACCTAGAACTTACCTCCCCATAGAATCTTTTCAGATTAGTTTGCAGGACAGATCCCTCATAATCATATGTTTAGGTTATTCTTATTGAGGTGCTCCAGGTTAGTATCTCTTAGCAAACCCTCAAAGATGTTGCCCACAGTACAAGTTAAACTCCAGGCTCAGATGTTATCCCCTTCTTGAATATTGGTACCACATTTGCTATGTGGGTGTAACACTGGTGGATATGGACCCACTGCCCCATGGGAGGGTTGTGACTAGGTGTCTACTGGGTCTCCACTAGAACCTCTGGTGGTGAGGATAGACTGGGCCGCCGATAGACACCAGGTACCACTTCAGGGCAGTCCCCGGGACTGTAGCAGCATTCCGGAGGTACCAGGGTACCAGACAAGGACTAGGTCAGACAGTCTGAGATCGGGGCAGGCAGCACAGGTTTAGGATAGAGAAAAATGGCAAGGGGGACAGGGGTTTTTGATACCAGAAAACTCCTTTAACGCTTGCAACCTCTGTTGCTTGACTGCAACTCAAACAGTCAAATCAGTCAGTAAGAATTTAGGGCACTTCCATGGCGATATTTTGCATCAGTATTTGTTAGCAGATGCCAGGAGTGGATCCAAAACAGAAGAGGTGAAAGTGTTTCAGTTACTATTTTTCACTGTGTTTGTTCCCCTCTGGTTTTCAGCTTACAAATACTGATGTAAATTAGTGCCCAAAATACTCACTGTGTGAATGAGGCGAGGAAGCTGCTTGTAGTACTGTAATAGAAGTCCTTATTCTGAGGATGAGTGCTATAATTCTTGTCTTCTCTGCTCCATCAAACTCCCCAGAGCAGGGGCAACCCCTGGGGCAAAACTGCTGGCAGCAGATGTCCAGACGTATGACTCAGTGAAGTGTGATGGACCCCGACTCCCAAACAAAATGAATCAGACACATACAAAATAAATACACAAAGCATTGCAATTAGGTGTCAAACGTTCTCAACTTTATTTAAATTTACATGACACCGAAAATGGCACAACCCTCGACTCACGAAGAGTCACCCTCCAGCACTCAGGAGAGGAAAACCCCCTGTGGAGGAAACCTCTAGGGAACCATGGCTGGAGGGCTGCCCTTCCCTTGGGCTTAGAGAGTTAGTGCCGATATATGACGGAGTTTTAGAATTTCTACATATTTACAGAGAACGACATAACAAATATAGACTATTAATGTGATAAACTGGATGTGGGAGAGATCTGGCTGCGATATCTGTCACCACATTTGTTGCTGGAACGAATTTAGTTGATCTGATTTCCCAGATGGATCTACCACTTCTCCCTTACAGATCCAGCTCCGTCTCTCAAGAAGTTGGGTACTTGGTTACAGGGGTTGCTCATTATGGATAACCCCTAATAGGATGAGTATCCCCTCCTCCTCCCAATTTATCACCCATTAAAGTCAAGGATCCATCCATGAACTCCCAAAGAAGAGCAGCTGTTTGTACATAGTAACAGAAGGGGATCCTGTTTTGGGGACCCCCCGTTCTGTTACCTTCCCTTCCCCCCGGGGTGTCTAAGAAGACAACCCCTTTCCCTGCTAGAACCTCCAAATTACACCAACGTTGGCACATTACGTGGGGTGGTCAAGCTCAAGGTCCTCAGGCGCATCATCAGTAATGGCGCTGATCGTGGCAGCGTGGCATTCTTTTATGGAATCTTCTTTATGACACTTGTTTATGCCCTCACAATAGTTGTCATGATTACTACAAGGGCTATTACTGATGCAGGGTCCAAGTATTAACCCTTTCATCATTGGTAATTCACTTTCATTATGGAGGCAAATAACTGCACTTGTTACCAAGCAGGAGTCTTATAATTACGGCTTCCCTTAGGCACCATAAGAAACATAGATTATAGAACATACGTACAAGTGTTTCAGGAGTGTTTTGCACTTTTTAGATCCATAGATTGGGCTTATAACTAGCACTTTACAACGCAGAAAATTAAGAGGAAATTACTTGTAAAATAATATTATAGGGAATTGCATTTCAAGCATTTTCCTAATGTGCATTCTGCATACTTGCATAGTTACATAGGTTGAAAAAGTTTGAACTTTAATGTCCTTGGTCTATCTCCAAAGTTATCCATTTTCTTTTTACTAGATTATTTATAACCCACAATGTCATGTTTTGTTAAAAAAGTATCCAGCCCTTCTATAAATGCTGTTATACTATCTGCCATTACTATATCTTGTGGTTGGCATTCCACAGTCTGACTGCTCTAACTGTAAAGAATCCTTTCCTATTAAGTTGCCAGAATCGCTTCTCCTCCGCTTGTTATGAATGTTCCTGGTGCTTTGTAAGGTCCTGGAAAGTGATAAGTCATGTGCCAGTACTATGCATTGACCACATATGTATTTATACATATAAATGTATATTTATGAAGGAGATGATAATTACCCTTCATAGAGGTGTTATGATCATTCATAAATTGCTTTCATAGGTTTGATCTCCAGGATTAGGAGAGATTTGGGGTGTAAACGTAATAAACAATGAGTAAAACATCAAAGCAAACGAAAAAGGGTTTGTGACCCAAACTGGTAGGTGAGACCGGCTAGCCCCATATTATACAAGGTCACAACCAGGTTTCGCCTGAGGAGGGCAGCACTAATGAGTCCTCAGGAGCGCATAACCCTGAAATATGCAGCGATTCTACACTACCCATTATAAAAGGGTTTCATATGCTACTTACTACCATGTTTTAGCTAAGATACAAGGCATACTTGTAAGGAGAGATGAAAAAGGTGATGGAGGACAACATATAAATATACTGAGGAACTCTATACACTAGTGGCCAAAATTGAGGCAACACCCCCAAGATTTATGAATTTTTAGCATTTTGCCAATACAAATACAAATTTCATGAATGTTTTTGATTTCACAGTAAAGTTTTTAAGTAGAAATAAAATCTCATATAGAAACACAATATTAGCAGGAAATTTGTTCATTTGTCAACAAATTGGAGACTATTGTCACTCAGATGACTGTGGGAGAAAAGCCATTGATTTGTCCTATTTTCATATCTAACACTAAATGTTAATACTCAGTTGGACAGCCCTCGGCCTTGATGACTGCCTGGCATCTACTTGGCATGCTATCTACCAGTTTGTGTAAATCAGATGGTGTGATGATATGAAGCCATGATTTGATGATGGCTGCAATGAGTTCCTGCTTGTGTGAAGCCCGCTGTTTTGACACCGCTCTTTTGAGCCGAGCCCAGAGATTCTCAGTAGGATTGAGATCTGGGCTGTTTCCTGGCCAATTCAATAGCTGGACATTTTTGTCCTTGAACCAAGAGAGCCATTTTTTAGCTGTATGGCATGGGGCTCCATCTTAAAATAAACGGTGTCCCTTCACCAAATACATCACGTGCCGAAGGAATGAGTTTAGGCTGAAGGACTTCCTTGATGTACTTTTCAGCATTAACTGTTTCTTCAATTACCTGCAGCCGACCACCTGCATCTCTGGACACGCAGCCCCCTACCATAACACTCAGAGGAGGCTTCATGGTGGGTATTGTACCCTCTGGCAACCAGTCCTCTCCAGGTCGTCGTCGAACGTAGCGGACACCGTCGCTGCCAAAGATGGATATGCGTGTCTCATCGCTCCATATAACATTTCTCCATTGTTCAATGGTCCATTTACAATGTTCTTTGGCCCCTGCAGACGTTTCTGACGCTGTGAGGCATTCAGAAATGGCTTTTTACCTGGTATTCTGGCTCTTAACCCTGCATTTACCAATCGTCGTCGAACCGTCCGATCAGACACTGTCACTCCGGTGTTGACAAGCTCCTTGTTGATGTTAACAGCAGTTTATTCCCTGTTATTTAGGGCGATTCTAACAATTCTTCTATCAGTCTGAGGAGTTGTAGCCTTCTTCCTTTCTCTACCTGGTTTATTCTTTATCGAACCAGTCTCTTGAAACCGCTTGCACACTTTGAGAACGAAAACATGTAATTGCTTACCTTCTGATGACAAACTGGCTTTAAAATATAAAAACCGCATTTTAATCGCACAATATCTGTCTTACAACCCACACCCAGGTCACTATAAACCAACATAGAATACATATGGCAGAAGAGGGCGTGTGTACAAGTAAGTAGGTCAGTGAAATCCTCCATTAAATATTGGTGATGGTGAAAAACTGAAAGTGTTGCCTCAATTTTGGCCACTAGTGTATAACACAAAATATAAACAAAAAAGAAAGGAAAGAACATTTCTGCACAAAAAACGTGTCGCTCGGCAGGAAAATCCCGTTGATGTTGCGTTTTTTGAGATTTTTTTTTCCCTTTCTTTAGAAACGCTGCAAAAATACTGAAAGAATAGACATGAAACTGCTTCAAATCTGCAAGGATTCACTTTTCCTGCTTTTCCTGGTACTATCAAGCATAGCGTTTTTGGGAACTTGGAGCTCTATATTACAAATATGTCCGTCCCTCCAGTTGAAAGAAATTAACATTTTCCTGGAGGGAAGTTTATATTTTACATTATGTCAGTTTTTGTCTATCGATGATAAAGTGCAGTTTGCAGCAATTTTTATTGTGACATATACCCAAATCATTCATGAAAATATTTCACATTCAACGCGCGTCGGGCGGGCCTGCGTCCTCTCACATGCCAGGGCTGAGTTTCAGTTCCAGTCCGACCCTGTTAATCATCTATGGTTTCCCTTCAGAGTGGAAAATGCTGAAAAATCGGAAGTTCCTGGGATCCATTTTTGAACAGAATATCAGAACCAAATCAAAACCGATGATTCATAATAGGGGTAAGTCCCAACTCTAAGGTACAAGTCTATGGCATACAGTCTGTAAAAGACGACAGAGTAGGGTGCTGTTGAGCATCGACGGCTTCTTCTCTGATGTTCCTCGCTCATCCATGCAGTACATAGTCGCCATTCAATTGATTGGATATCTTATAATACCACATTTCCCCTAGGGACACAAAGTATGACGAGCGCCACTCCTCCTGGTGATAGGTTATACCCAACAGATGGGGCAGCGCCACTCCTCGTGGTGATGGGTTACACCCAACAGATGGGGGAGCGCCACTCCTCGTGGTGATGGGTTACACCCAACAGATGGGGGAGCTCCACTCCTCTTGGTGATGGGTTATACCCAACAGATGGGGGAGCACCACTCCTTGAGGTGATAGGTTATACCCAACAGATGGGGGAGCGCCACTCCTCGTGGTGATGGGTTATACCCAACAGATGGGGGAGCGCCACTTCTCGTGGTGATGGGCTGCACCCAACAGATGGGGGAGCTCCACTCCTTGTGGTGATGGGTTACACCCAACAGATGGGGGAGCTTCACTCCTTGAGGTGATGGGTTATACCCAACAGATGGGGGAGCGCCACTCCTCGTGGTGATGGGTTATACCCAACAGATGGGGGAGTGCCACTCCTCGTGGTGATGGGTTATACCCAACAGATGGGGGAGCCCCACTCCTCGTGGTGATGGGTTAAACCCAACAGATGGGGGAAGTTGCAGAATGGCTTGTTATGGTGCAAGAACAATGTGGACATTGTTTTTTTTTGTTTTTGTTTTAACTATTATGCCTTTATGTTCTTTATTTTTTTCCTACAGACCCTCCCAGCTAACTCCAAGCAAGTCCCTCATCTCAGAAGTTGAAAGGTTTGGGTTTCTTTGAGGTTTAATGCATGCATTTACTTTTTTTAGAATCCCATCTTACAAAAGATATAGGATATCCAACTTCTTGGACTCCAAGAATAAGGGGGCTGCAGCCTGGAAGTAACCCTGCTGCCCTTTTTAAAGAATATGCTGGTGTGGGGCAGCTACCCGGATATTCACTATGCAGGAGAACTGCAGCTAAGCCCATTCACTTTGCTGGATCTATGCTGTCGTTCCGCTGCACAGTGGAGGCCATGATGCCAATGTGCAGGGAATGACTGTGAAAGGGGCTGTTCCTCATTACCAGCATCAGTGCCCCTTTATTATATTAGAGATCGACCCCAACAGATCATAAATTGATGGTGTACCCTTGCAATATACTGCTGCCTTCCTTTTTTTTATCAGTTCACCCGTGAAACCAGATTACATGATTGTGGCGGAACCTCCTGTAGGACACCCAAGTTTTCTGGTGGCTGAAATCTCTTTACCTAAAATGGTGAGACCCTTAGATGTGGTTTAGGATTGTGACCTTTTTGTATTTCATGTGATTTCCAATAGTCTTCCCTTATTAAAAGTCTGTGCCAACCTCGTGCTACCGGTCCTCCTCTTCCAACTTTTATCATCACAGCTTTGATGTGTCCACAGTAGCCAATCGCTGGCAGCTGTGACACATTTGCTGGATGATGATGATCTAATTTTTTTTTCATACCATGGTGGGTTGTTTGCAAGCTGTTGGAATGGGAAAGAAGATCTCTGTAAACGACTCTGTCAGCAGAGAACGACTGTTCAAACCAAGCACAGACACCCAGTGCTTCACGGCGGGACCAGTCATTTATATAAGCCTCCCCCCCTGCTTGTTTCCCCTCCATCTCCACCATCACCTCTTCTTTGACAGTTCTGGCTTCATAGATCCAGAGAGGAGATAGAGGGAAAACAAGCTGGTGGGAAGATGTATATATTATTATTATTATTTAATTATATAGTGCCATTGATTCCATGGTGCTGGTGCATATAAATGATGTTATAATGATGATATAAATGATGAAAGAGGCTTGTTGCAATAGTGTAGAACACACCGCTCTTTATTTTTTCTATATTAATGCGACATTTGGAGGAATCGCACAGAAAATGCTTTAAATGTATTTATTTTTTAATTTGATTTTTCTCATGTCCATGATTCACATTGCGTTAAATGAGGCATAATGAAGATGAAGAATGTTTCAGCTAATGTAGCCTTCATCAGACAGGATAATGTAGCTTGAGGGGACCCACTTGGTTAAATATAGGGGTCAGTTCTGGTCTTCCCAAAAAGCAGATTAAGTAGTCACCACACGGGAATCTGGTGATTACTGGGTTTGCTTTTGGGGACCCCAGATTTCTTCATATAACCGAGTGGGCCTTCTGCCTAATGAAGGCTACATTATCTGAAATTCTGGTACCATTCATTATGCCTCACTTAAAGGGGTTGCCTGGCACTTTAATATTGATGACCTATCCTAAGGATATTCCATTAGTATTAAAGTGGTGGACAACCCCTTTTAATGCAGTGTGAATCCTAAAAAATATTTTTCAGCATTTTCTGTGAGCAGTTCCTCCACGTGTCAGATTTAATGTATGAGACGTGTGGAGCTACACAGTAACTTCTAGTTGGCCACGTATCAAGATAAAAGTTTAGATTTTTGTGCACTTGTTGGTTACAACTTTCTTTCCCGTACAGAAGCATTCAGCGACATAAGCGTTGTTACCACGCTGGTCTTCTCTTTACAGTCTTCTGCTAGATCTCTTGTGTTGGACTTGGGTGAAGACAGAATAGTCGGACGTCCCGATTTGTATCATCTAGACGTCGTCATTCCTTACAATATCATCCAAGAACAAAGTGGAGCTCAGTTCAACAAGGACAGTAAGGTGAGACAATTAAGCAAAGCTGGACATGTCTTATAGCCCATTCTGAAATCTCCTTCTTAAAGAGGTTCTCTGAGAAAATGTATAAAATAAAATTTTAAAAAATGTATACATTTATTTAGCAAAAATAAATTCTTTTAATTAGTGGATAATTCTATGTGAATACTTTTATGCCCAAAAATGGCAAAAGTATTCTTGGAGTGATACCTTTATTGGCTAACCAGAAAAAAAATATATATGCAAGCTTTCAGAGCACAGAGGCTCCTTCTTCAGGCAATATTACAAATGAATTCTTAACATTTGTAATCCTGCCTGAAGAAGGAGCCTGTGTGCTCTGTAAGTTTGCATATATATATTTTTTTTTCTGGTTAGCCAATAAAGGTATCACTCCGAGAATACTTTTGCCATTTTTGGGCATAAAATTATTTCCATCAAATTTTCTGGCTAACACGGTACCACAATATAAATTTGTACTGTACATCACAATTAGGGGATAATAATTGCATATGGACATAATGGCCAACGATGTCAGCAGCCATCCATCCTAGATGGGTGAAGGTAAACTGATTGAGACGGACATCTCTGACCTACCTGTCGGAATCAAGAACGTGCATCTATGTCATCGATTGACTGACTGATCACGTCCATGAGTCAACATGCTTAAACCTGTCATGATGAGTGAGCAGATAGGATGCTGCCCCTCACCCTGACAGGAACTTATCTATCACAACATATAGTTGCCCAGAGACATCTGAATGCATCGGCTTTCCTTTATGCCATTCATCAAACATGTCGTATATTTTGTGTATAGCGAGTCACAAGCCTCGCACTGCTCTGCGTCTTATCATTTGGTTCTATGAGCTGCAGTAAAACGTGACGTATATTCCAGGTGCTGACGATCACAATGCCGGTCCAGCCAGCATAGCGGTGGGCTCAGAAGATCAGCTTTGGAAAGCGTTCCTCTTATATAGATCCAGTGGATCCTACTTACATTTGCTGCTGTTTACATTGTATGGTTACAATTCTATTTACACTTCAATATGACTCCAGAATAAATTTTTGTCTTTCTTATACTTGCCGTATATTTTTCCCGAGGAGGGGGTTTAGGTATTGTGCTTTTTTTTTTTTTTTATTTCTACTGTAATATTTCATAATATCTGTGAATAAGTCTTGAAAATAATTTGCATTGAAAAGGTTGAGATCCTCTGAATCTACAGGGATTTTTAGGAATTAAACATCTACAGCAGTAAATCTGCAGCAAAATTTACATTTTGCACCATGTCTGGATTTAGTAGCAGCTGCCCCTTTAAATGGAATATGTCAGCAGGTTTTTGCTACCCCATTTGAGAGCAGCATAATCCGAGGCCCTGATTCCAACGATGTATCACTTACTGGGCTGCTTGGTGTTATTTTGATAAAATTGCAGGTTTTTTTTCTCATGCAGATCTCTGAATGCTGAGCTCTGTATAATAACCCCACCCACACCTCTGATTGGCAGCTTTCTGTGTGCACTGTATTTAAACTGCCAATCAGTGGTGGGGGGCGTGGTTGGACTACCTGGCAGCAGGTTTACTAGTCCTCTAGTGATAATCTTCTGCTAATAAAAGACCTGTAAGGGGTCTTTGTCTCTACATCATGCTGCTCTCAACAACAACCAATATATAGTACATCCGAATAGGGGTCAATGTGTTAAAAAAGACCTTTATTATAACAATTTGGGTACATGGCGGGAAAGAAAAGAGCACACACACATATATATAGTAATACCATATAATAGTGAGGAGGTATAATGTAAATATTTGAATTGCAGAGACACCAGGGCTAAATAGTAGTAGCTCCAATTGTGCTAATGCATACTGATAGTATATCCTAGGTCACATAGTAAAAGGATATAATCCCAAATAATAAAAGCCAATATAGGCATTCCCAAGATAATGACCTTTTGGTATATACATATCAAGGGATGTATTATATCCAAGTAGGTTCATTCCCAAGTAACGATAATGTTGTATTGGATTCATTCATACCTGGTATATATTGTCTGCACGTCTTGCAATAGCTCTGGGCTCGGTGGTCCTACTCCTAGTGTGGCGCTCACCCCATCATGCTGCTCTCAGAATAGCCAAGAAAAACCTGCTGACAGATTCCCTTTACAAATAGCTGAAATGGCTCCTAGATACCAGAGAAGGAAAACGTTATTAAAACGGTTTTGTTTCCTAAATAGAAAAGCAAATTAAACACCACTGGATAATGTGGTGTGTGAAACCGTCCATTGGATTGCTGTTTCGGGTGGGCTCAGGAGCAGAGCCCCCATCCTACACAGCTGACATCTTGCTGTAACAGCAGCGGCCAGAGCGGAGCGTCAATCACTGCTGTTTAACCATTTATATGCCGTCAATCACTGATGGCAAGTTAAATAGCGCAATCACCGGTACGCTATGCAATGTTACTAGAATTTTTTTTTTTACTTTTCCATTTCCTTGAATTACTTGTTGTGATTTGCGGATCCATTGACTGGCCAAGTGGAAGGGCTGCAGCCGATCATTCATGTCCGTAGCAGATACACATTTACGTGTGTAAATAGGCCCTTATAGAAATCAATCAATAGAACGTATACCTGGATATCCAGGTTTATCCTTTGCATACATTTAAAGAGGTATAAGTCATGGCATATTACTAGGATGTCATTCTTGGGGGTCTGACAGCCTGATTTAGAAAGAAGTGGATGCATTATTTTTTTCACGCTCCCAATTTAACAATTTGAGTACAGTTGGATCTATTGTTTTTTTTATTTTTTGCACTATGGGTGGGTGGTTGGGAGCACAGCTGTGCAGGAAAAAAAAAGCTTATAGGTTCTCAATTCCTTCATTCTTGGGATCGGTGGCGGAACCACAGGTCGGACCATCGCCAATCAAGATATTATATCCCTTCACACTCATCATTGCTCACAATTAACAATTTGAGTACGTGCATTTTTTTAGGGTATTTTTGCGCAATGGGTGGGAGCACAACTGTGCAGGAAAAAAAGCTGATAGGTTCCCCATTCCTTCTTTCTCAGAATCAGTGGATGGAACATCGCCAATCACAATATTATATCCTTCACACTAATCGTTGCTCCCAATTATCAATTTGAGTACGGTTATACCTATTGTTTTTTTTAGGGGTTTTTTTTGCACTGTGGGTGGTTGGGAGCACAGCTGTGCAGGAAAAAAAAAAGCTGATAGGTTCCCCATTCCTTCATTCTCAGGATCAGTGGTGGAACCAGAGGTTGGATCATCTCCAATCAAAATATTATATTATTCACACTAATCATTGCTCCTAGTTAACAATTTGAGTACGGTTGAACCCATTGTGTTTTTTTAGGGTTTTTGTTTTTTTTGCACTATGGGTGCAAGTTATCGTAATATGTGTCACCGTAAAAAAAAAAACTAATAGTGTCTCCTGATTGTTCAGACACAAATATATCTGTTGAAAATAGTCTGGTATACACCAGTAAATTACAACTGTGGTTTTGCAGTTCCACGGGTCAAATCTCTGTATTATCCTGCTTTTTTGCATTTTTTGCTGTAAAGAAAAACAGTACTGTCTCCTGATTGTTCAGACACAAATATATCTATTTAAAATTTTCTGGTATACCCCAGTAAACAATAACTGTGGTTTTGCCATTCCACGGTAAAAAATCTCTATTATTCACCTTTTGGTATTTTTTCCGTAAAGAAAAACAGTAATAGTTTCTCCCTGATTGTTCAGATTGTTTAAAAGAGTCGGGTGTAGGCCAGAGAAATAGAACTGTGGTTTTCCTCTTCCACGGTTCTAATCTACTTTATTACCCTTTTTCCATTGATGGTGCGAGTGTAAGCTATTTTACTTACTTTACAATGGGCAAGGCGCGTGGCAAGGGACATGGAAGTGGACGTTCTGGTGATGGTGCATGCAGAGGACGGGGCCGTGGCCAAGGTGAAAATGTGCCACAATCAACAGCCATATCTTCTCGCTCCCACTTCTTGACCGAATTACTAGGGAAGCACAGAACAACACCAGACACAACACAGGTTATTAATTGGATAGCAGATAATACTTCCAGTTACCTGGGCACCACCACCTCCGGTCTGTCTTCCACACGGTCAACTCTTAGTAGCCATGAGTCTCGACCGCATACTCCTCCTCACCCTGATGCTCCTCCCTCCCACCATGCCGAGTGTCGTCAGACAGCAACTGATCCCACACTTGGACACTCTGAAGAGCTGTTCACTGGTCCATTTCCAGATTTGTGCCCCTCGCCTGCTCCGCTTGAAGTGGTGGAAGAGGAGATCCCATGTAGAGATGCCCAAATATTTGAACAGCCACGGCCAGAGGAAGTCAACGCTGGCAATTTGTCACAAGAGGTTGACGATGACGAGACACAATTGCCAGGAAGTGAGGAGGAGGATCGTGGTGCGCAAGTGGAAGAGGAGGAGGTGGTGGATGATCTAGTAACTGACCCAATGTGGCAGGAGGACATGCAGAGCGAGGCCAGCAGCAGACAGGGTGAGGGAGGCAGAGTACCCCAACAGGCAGAAAAAAGCAGTGTGGTGGCCGCACACAGAAGGCCGGCAACAGTTCCCCGTAACACCAACACGAGGGACGTTGCCAGTACAACCTGTAGGTCTTCCAGAGTCTGGAATTTTTTTAAAGACTCTGCTGATATCCCCAAAAAGGCCATTTGTACCACCTGCCATGCCAGCATCAGCAGGGGTGACAAAACTACCAGCCTGACCACCACCAGCATGATCAAGCACATGGCAGCAAAGCACCCGACTTTGTGGGGCGAACCCCAGGGTCCATGACCAGTGTCAGCGGGTGTCACCTGTTGTGTGTGCATGGCAATCCCCTGTCCATACTGCATGCAAAGATGCCCCCTCCTCTCAGTCTTTATGGCAGTCTCTCAAGAGTGTGAAAAGCAGTCATCAAAGCAAAAGGTGGCTACTTTGAAGAATCTAGAATATAAGACATATTTTCAGTTGTTTCACACTTTTTTGTTAAGTATATAATTCCACATGTGTTTATTCATAGTTTTGATGCCTTCATTGTGAATGTACAATTTTCATAGTCATGAAAATACAGAAAAATCTTTAAATGAGAAGGTGTGTCCAAACTTTTGGTCTGTACTGTACGTACCATCTTGACAAACTTTGAGGAGTCCACCAAGATGGTGAGTGGCGATGACGCCATCATTAGCGTCAGCATTCCACTTGTCTGTCTTTTGCAATGCTCTCTGCAGAGAATTAAAGAGGAGGCATTGCAGCCAGAGTATGATGAAATGGATCAAGAAGCCGTAGCGGTCGATTACACACAGCCCAGCCTCATCTCATCTCAACGTGCATTGGGGGACAATGAGGGAGAGGAGGAGGAGGAAGAACAGGAGCTTGTATCATGCGCTGTAGACGGTAGTACCTGTACAACTGTCATACTGTCAGTTCAGCGTGGGTGGCCTGAGGACAGGGGGGCGAGGAGGAGGAGGAGGAGAGCATGGTCAGTCGTCATCTTGGTGAGGACACGGAAGTCTTGCCCGTTACCAGTCTGGCACGCATGGCTGACTTTATGTTACTCTGCCTTAACCGTGACCCTCGCGTTGTCAAAATGTTGGGTGACAGTCATTACTGGTTGGTGACACTTTTAGACCCCCGCTACAAGGAGAACTTTCACTCTCTTATTCCTGAGGTGGAGAGGTCTACGAAAATGGGGCAGTACCAGAAGGCCCTTGCTGCAGAACTGTTAAAAAAAAATCTGAACACGCTAGCGGCAGAGGTCACAGTTCGTTGACCAACCAAGGCGTACAAGCGAGAGAGAGGCAACTCCAATCCAGCAGAGGCAGGGGAACACTGTCAACATTCTGGGACAGTTTTCTGAGACCTGCCCAGCTTACAGGCCCTGAGGCGCGGGGTACTCTCACAAGCAGTGGAAAGTTTCAAAAGATGGTGAGGGAGTACCTTGCCGACCGTATCAGCGTCCTCCGTGATTCCTCTGTGCCTTTTAATTATTGGGTATCCAAGCTGGACACTTGGAATGAAATTGCTCTGTACGCCTTGGAGGTCCTGGCCTGCCCTGCCGCTAGCGTGTTATCGGTGCGTGTTTTTAGTGCTGCTGGGGTAATTATAACTGATAAGCGCACTCGCCTGTCAACTGACAATGCTGACAAGCTGACCCTTATCAAAATGAACAGTAGCTGGATTGGGCCAGACATCTCATCACCACCAAATGACAGCAGAGTAACATAAAGTCAAATCCACTGTGTTATTTCGGAAGGTGTATTCACATGCACCGCTTCACACCCACACATGAGTATACGCTTCCTCATTTCGGCTGTTTTATGTTCTTCTCCTTATCCTCAGCCTCCACCACTACTATACCACCAGGGTGACCGTGGTCCGTGTTGCCATTATTGAAAGTTCCTCCGTCCTTATTTTTGTCAGCTTTTGCTTGGAAGGCATAAGCAAA
The DNA here is from genome assembly GCF_046119375.1 of Phyllobates terribilis. Classification (NCBI taxonomy): domain Eukaryota; kingdom Metazoa; phylum Chordata; class Amphibia; order Anura; family Dendrobatidae; genus Phyllobates; species Phyllobates terribilis. The sequence continues at coordinate 5,934,965 of NW_027362836.1, forward strand.
GACTGTGGGAGACCCACTCCCCAATAATGGGAACAATATTTTTAAAATGCTGTACTGTATGGCTCTTGTAAGGGGCATTAAAAGCGTCTTGTTAAGCTACTGCGACCTCCACCACTTTTCCGAGGAGCATTAAAACCGTCTTGTTAATCTACTGGGACTTCCACATCTCTTCCAAGGGGCATTCAAACCGTCTTGTTAAGCTACTGGGACCTCCACCACTTTTCTGAGGGGCATTAAAAGCGTCTTATTAAGCTACTGGTACGTCCACCACTTTTCCGAGGGGCATTAAAAACGTCTTGTTAAGCTAGTGGGACCTCCACGTCTCTTCCAAGGGGCATTCAAACTGTCTTGTTAAGCTACTGGGACCTCCACGTCTCTTCCAAGGGGCATTCAAACCGTCTTGGTAAGCTACTGCGACCTCCACCACTTTTTCGAGGGGCATTAAAAGCGTCTTATTAAGCTACTGGGACCTCCACCACTTTTCCGAGAAGCATTAAAACCGTCTTGTTAAGCTACTGGGACCTCCACGTCTCTTCCAAGGGGCATTCAAACCGTCTTCTTAAGCTACTGGGACCTCCACGTCTCTTCCAAGGGGCATTCAAACCGTCTTGTTAAGCTACTGGGACCTCCACGTCTCTTCTGAGAGGCATTAAAAGCGTATTGTTAAGCTACTGGGACCTCCACCACTTTTCCGAGGGGCATTAAAACCGTCTTGTTAAGCTACTGGGTCCTCCACCACTTTTCCGAGGGGCATTAAAACCGTCTTTTTAAGCTACTGGTACCTCCACGTCTCTTCCAAGGGGCATTCAAACCATCTTGTTAAGCTACTGGGACATGCACCACTTTTCCAAGGGGCATTCAAACATTCTTGTTAAGCTACTACGACCTCCACCACTTTTCCAAGGGGCATTAAAACCGTCTTGTTAAGCTACTGGGACCTCCACTTTTCAGAGGGGCATTAAAAGCATCTTGTTAAGCTACTGGGACCTCCACCACTTTTCCGAGGAGCATTAAAACCATCTTGTTAAGCTACTGTGACCTCCACGTCTCTTCCAAGGGGCATTCAAAGCGTCTTGTTAGCTACTGGGACCTCCACCACTTTTCCGAGGGGCATTAAAAGCATCTTGTTAAGCTACTGCGACCTCCACCACTTTTTCGAGGAGCATTAAAACCATCTTGTTAAGCTACTGTGACCTCCACGTCTCTTCCAAGGGGCATTCTAACCGTCTTGTTAAGCTACTGTGACCTCCACGTTTCTTCCAAGGGGCATTCAAACCGTCTTGTTAAGCTACTGGGATCTCCACTTCTCTTCTGAGGGGCATTAAAAGCGACTTGTTAAGCTACTGTGACCTCCACCACTTTTCCGAGGGGCATTAAAACCGTCTTGTTAAGCTACTGGGACCTCCACGTCTCTTCCAAGGGGCATTCAAACTGTCTTGTTAAGCTACTGGGACCTCCACGTCTCTACCAAGGGGCATTCAAACCGTCTTGTTAAGCTACTGCGACCTCCACCACTTTTTCGAGGGGCAGTAAAAGCGTCTTTTTAAGCTACTGGGACCTCCACCACTTTTCCAAGAAGCATTAAAACCGTCTTGTTAAGCTACTGGGACCTCCACTTCTCTTCCAAGGGGCATTCAAACCATCTTGTTAAGGTACTGGGACCTCCACGTCTCTTCTGAGAGGCATTAAAAGCAACTTGTTAAGCTACTGTGACCTCCACAACTTTTCCGAGGGGCATTAAAACTGTCTTATTAAGCTACTGGGACCTCCACGTCTCTTCCAAGGGGCATTCAAACCGTCTTGTTAAGCTACTGGGACCTCCACGTCTCTTCCAAGGGGCATTCAAACCGTCTTGTTAAGCTACTTGGACCTCCACGTCTCTTCCGAGGGGCATTAAAAGCGTCTTGTTAAGCTACTGTGACCTCCACCACTTTTCCGAGGGGCATTAAAACAGTCTTGTTAAGCTACTGGGACCTCCACGTCTCTTCCAAGGGGCATTCAAACCGTCTTGTTAAGCTACAGGGACCTCCACGTCTCTTCCAAGGGGCATTCAAACCGTCTTGTTAAGCTACTGCGACCTCCACCACTTTTCCAAGGGGCATTAAAACCGTCTTGTTAAGCTACTGGGACCTCCACCACTTTTCTGAGGAGCATTAAAACCGTCTTGTTAAGCTACTGGGACCTCCACGTCTCTTCCAAGGGGCATTCAAACCGTCTTGTTAAGCTACTGCGACCTCCACCACTTTTCCAAGGGGCATTAAAACCGTCTTGTTAAGCTACTGGGACCTCCACCACTTTTCTGAGGAGCATTAAAACCGTCTTGTTAAGCTACTGAGACCTCCACGTCTCTTCTGAGGGGCATTAATAGCGTTTTGTTAAGCTACTGTGACCTCCACCACTTTTCCAAGGGGCATTTAAACCGGCCAGTTAAGCTACTGAGACCTCCATGTCTCTTCCAAGGGGCATTCAAACAGTCTTGTTAAGCTACTGGGACCTACACTACGTTTCTGAGGGGCATTAAAACCATCTTGTTAAGCTACTGGGACCTCCACCACTTTTCTGAGGAGCATTAAAACCGTCATGTTAAGCTGCTGGAACCTCCACGTCTCTTCTGAGGGGCATTAATAGAGTCTTGTTAAGCTACTGTGACCTCCACGTCTCTTCCAAGGGGCATTCAAACCGTCTTGTTAAGCTGCTGGGACCTCCACGTCTCTTCTGAGGGGCATTAATAGCGTCTTGTTAAGCTACTGCGACCTCCACCACTTTTCCAAGGGGCATTAAAACCGTCTTGTTAAGCTACTGGGATCTCCACGTTTCTTCTGAGGGGCATTAAAAGCGTCTTCTTAAGCTACTGTGACCTCCACCACTTTTCCGAGGGGTATTAAAACCGTCTTGTTAAGCTACTGGGACCTCCACCACTTTTCCAAGGGGTATTAAAACCGTCTTGTTAAGCTACTGGGACCTCCACATCTCTTTTGAGGGGCATTAATAGCGTCTTGTTAAACCACTCTGAACTCCACTGCTCTTCCAAGGGGCATTGATATGTTGTTTTTAATTAACTCTAACCTCCACGACTCTTCGAACGGGCATTGCAGTTCCTCTTAATTTTTGGCAGCTTTTTCTTGGAAGGCATAAGCAAATACTATGGGAGACCCACTCCCCAATAATGGGAATAATGTTTGTAATATGCTGTACTGCATGGCTCTTGTAAGGGGCATTGCAAGCTCCTTCGTCCTAATTTTTGGCAGCTTTTGCTTGGAAGGCATAAGCAAAGACTATGAGAGACCCACTCCCCAATAATGGGAATAATGTTTGGAATATGCTGTACTGCATGGCTCTTGTAAGGGGCATTGCAAGTTCCTCCGTCCCAATTTTTGGCAGCTTTTGCTTGGAAGGCATAAGCAATGACTATGGGATACACACTCCCCAATAATGGGAATAATGTTTGTACTATGCTGTACTGTATGGCTCTTGGAAGGGGCATTAAAAGCCCCTCTTCCGAGGGGCATTCAAACCGTCTGGTTAAGCTACTGGGACCTCCACGTCTTTTCCGAGGGGCATTAAAACCATCTTGTTAAGCTACTGTGACCTCCATGTCTCTTCAAAGGGACATTAAAACAGTCTTCTTAAGCCACTCTGAACTCCACAGCTCTTCCTAGGGGCATTGAAATGTTGTTTTTAATTACCTCTAACCTCCACAACTCTTCCAATGGACATTGCATTTCCTCCTAATTTTAGTCAGCTTTTGCTTTTCAATGCAAAGGCGAATACTAAGGGAGACCCACTCCCCAATAGTGGGTAGAAGGTTTTTAGTACGCTGTAATCCATGTCTGTTTCAAGGGGCATTGCAGTTCCTCATAATTTTTGGAAAGCCTTCCATTCACTGTTTAGGCCAACAGTGTACAGGAGACCCAGTTGCTATAAATGGAAAAAACTGTTTAGTTAAGGCCCTCTGACCTCCATGTCATTTCCAAGGTACATTGGAGTGCCTCGAAATTTTTGGTAGGCATTGCACTCACTGTATGCCCTATAACTGTGTAGCCAAACCGCTCCTTTTGTTACAGAAACATATCCTACAAGACATATGTGGTTGACTGGCCTGATATTGATGTGAATGGTCCCTGTTCCTCCTGCTCTCCTTTGCCACCACCTCATCCATCATTCATCACCTGAAGCTTTGTTTTAACGGGAGTCATAGAACTGGGATAGTAGCAGGAAAACATCCAGCAATCCTCGGAGGAGGTAGGATATGCGCCAAAACGCTGACCACCTCAGGCCTTGCCGCTACTACATACATGCGCTTGCATTCCAACAATACAAAGCAGATGCTAACTTGTATCATCATCATGGTCCTCACCTTGGCACTCTCAACTCCCCTGATGGAGAAGCCAGGGCCCACCGGAGGAGTCTGGGTCTCTGGTGGGCTCGTCCAATGCTGCCCTAAAGCAGGCCAGGCTAAGAAAAGTGTGTGGGTGGATGTTCCAAGGAGAAATAGGGGCGGCTGGGGACCGTTTATGGACACCCGGCTGCCCCCAGGCGGCTGGCGACCGAGTATGGACACCCGGCCGCCCCCTGGCGGTTGGGGACCGAGTGTGGACACCCCGCTGCCAGGCGGCTGGGGACTGAGTATGGATACCAGGCCGCCAACGCTGCCATGACATGGTGGCCAGATTCCGCCTCCACATGCCTAAAAGGCCCAATTTCAAGTGCAAGCAAGCAGTATGGTATTGCAGCCTGGGGGTGGGTGGGTGGTTGGCTGCATATTTGCGCTTGCATTGCAAGGAATGGGGGAGGTACAATTGAACCCTGCCCTGGGACAAGAACTTGCACGGGGATAGTTGCAAGTCTGCATCTTCTGATGCGGCAAGGATGACTTCTGATGGGCACACTTTTAGGCAGTGACCGGGGAGTCAGAGATGCTTCCAGGGGTCTTCCCCATGCTGTCCCCATGTCTTTTCAGCACTGTATGCATGTGTCACACAGCACATGGCCAGATAAGGTTGTAAAATGTTAAAATGACATTTCCCGGTGAATGCATTTGTCACGGTTGAAGCAATACAAAAGTGCAAAAACACATTAAAAATGCTACTTGTGAACATAGCCCAAGGTGTGGAGGAGTATTTTTTTTTTTTTTTGTTATTTATTTTTCCTTATACACAAGTCTTTACCCTGGAAAGGAACTTCCTTAACATATTTCACAGGAAAGCAGTTTCAGTTTAGTTTTTGAACGTTTTATTGTGAGCCCTTAAAAGTGGCTTAATACCTCTGACCACGTTGTTGACAGAAGTGACCTGGGGGTCAGGAATGCTTCCTGGGGCGATCCACATGCTGTCCCCATGTCATTTGAGCACTGTCACTATCGTTTTGGGCACTTGTTAGGCTTTTAAAAGACAGCCGGGGATGCCGCCGCGAAAATGCTCGGGTCTCCCATAGACTAACATTGGGCTCGTGGCTCAGGTCGAGCAACCGAGTATCATGGCGAGCTCAGCCCGAGCTTTGAGCATCCGAGCATTTTAGTGCTCGCTCTTCACTACTAAATACCCTTCATTATTTATTATTTTTGCACTTTGCGATTTACCCATTTACTTCTAGTTACTTGGGTATTTTGCTTGCCTTTGGTTTTTCTTTGTCTAGTGTCCTTGTGTGAACATGCATTTACATTTTGCATGCACATCAATTTATGTTTCAGTTCAGACTTCTAGGTTTTTTCTTTGTAGTTCAGTGTGCTTTAGTACATATTAGGGTGTGGCCACCCTTTGTCTGAGCTGAAATGTTTATTCTGCCTCAGGTCTATGCTTCTACTAGGGGGTTAGTCTCTCTGCCCTTATCCATATGTACGTCACTTGACAAATGGTAAGGTTTTAATATTAGAGTTAGGACTGTCCCATAAGGGTTGCTATGACGTGGCGGGATAGCTTTTACATTATTTTGATCAAAATTATGTTAACTAAATACCCTTCATTATTTATTATTTTTGCACTGTGCGATTTACCCATTTACTTCCAGTTACTAGGGTATTTTGCTTGTCTTTGGTTTTTCTTTGTCTAGTGGCCGTGTGTGAACATGCATTTACATTTTGCATGCACATCAATTTATGTTTCAGTTCAGACTTCTAGGTTTTTTCTTTATATGATATATATGCTGTATGTGCGGGAAGGGAGCTTGTCTGTACACTGCTTGCTATGTGTGGGGGAGGGAAGCTGTCGGACAAAGAGGGGTCCTGCAAACATCCAACTAATGGCCCCCCATATATATTACAGGAAGGTAGGTCAAACCCAAGGATTTTTGCTGGAGCAGCCGACCATGTGCTGTGTATGGGGCCATCTCCCCCACACATATAACCACATTCATGTATATGGGGGAGTCGGGATGTGTTGTGTGGACAAGCGTCCGGTCTAAAGCTAACTAGTGTATGGGCATCTGAGACTAAGGCAAGTTATCATCCAGAAAGTCTTTCTCCAGCCTGCTGCAAAAATACCGGATAGAGAAAGGCTTTTATCACCTAAGCCAGATCTCACTGGAGGGGAAGCAAGGAGAAAAAAGGAGAAATGTAAAATAAGACACAAGTCCAGACAGTTGTCATCCAAAACTTTATCTGGTATCGACCAAGAAAATTACAATCAGTAAAAGTATAAACCACATTTAGGAAAAACACAGATGAGCTGCGGGACCATCGCTTCTTCTTCTGGGACTTTTTGGCGGACAGGTTGCTCTGCTGTCGGAGGCCTTTCTTGTTCTTGGACTTCTCCTTCATGTGGATTCTGAAGACTAGGAGGCTCCTGAGGGTCCATCTCTCCTGCCGGCAGCTCAGAGTGACTTGGAGATATGTTTCCTTCAGTCCAGGAAAGCAAGAGAGGAAAAAGATGAATGTGATGTAATAACAAGACAAACCTAAAAAAAAAACATGAATAAAAAATCATGTAACTGCAAACTGCACAAAGATGACCCCAATAACATAAGTGCTGTAGTATTAAAGAACCTGCAAAACGAGTGGTGTGAAAAGACCTGGGACTTGTCAGGAATATGTAATGTTTTACCTTGTGTAAAATGACAAAAAAAAAGAAAAGATTCAAGGGATCAGCAGCATTTTATAACAGGTAAAAAATATACAAATTTGTGACAAGTGACCGGTATTAAGTATTGTGGATGATAACCAGACGTTTATTTCAAATGAAGAGTTTAATGAACGTCTTGTATTCGGCCAATTGGAACCTTCCCGGAAATGTCTGCGCCGGTGATAAAACCTACTTACTAATAGAGCTCCCGACTGGACACAAAGAACTGCAGCTCATGGAGGAATGAAGCTTCTTTCCTTCTCAGCCAAGAACTTCTTATACCAGTCCCGTACGGCCTCTATCATGTGCTGATATCTAGCAGAAAGAGAAAAAATCAATTATAAACTAAATAAAATTTATTAAAGAAAAAAAAACCTCGTGCGAACATGAAGCATTTCTAGCAAAGCACAGCCATTATTTACAGAGCACAATTGTTTTACCTTATTCTATATTAGTGGCCGCTCTGTGCAAAAACTTGTGGGAAATTACTGCAGCACTAATATTGTCCGTCCAGAGAGCACCCAAGTATTCCCCAATTTCTGACTCCACCGCCCGATTGCCCCCACAAGCACAATGCTGCACCGCTGTCACCTGCCTGGTACAGGCTCCTTTATAGGGTCCTTTCAGCTGTTGTTCACCAAGATGTGAAGTAATCCGAGTACAGGGTTTCCCATGTCTGAGTGCAGGGGTGGAGAGCAGAGAGGATCAGACAGCGACAGGCCCATACACAGACTGCTGGTATATAGAGGACAAATCTCACTGAACAGCAGCCACAAGAAGCTTCTGGATGGGGGCAGTGGGGGTGAGACAGCACTTCAGCAACGTGTTTGGGAGAGAAGGAAGAAAATAAGCAAATGAAGAATATTTATAAAGTTCACAAGTCTGCAATGTGAGGAGGATAATTACATGAAGAAAACCCTCTAGGTGCAGCGTCCGCAACCGGAAAACCGCCCCAAGGTCCACCTGTGTCATCAGCGCCCCCCTGCTGGACCCCTAATCAGTTGTACTGCAGACTCTGATGATTGATAGTGACACTAGGTCAGCTCTTTCCCAATGGCGGCACTAGCTGACCATCCTGTGGATAGGACAGGTGCCGGATCATTCAGTCCTTTCCCTCTTCCCCAACGTGAAGCAAACATCCCTCTGACCAGACAAACATCCCCCTGACCAGACAAACATCCCCCTGACCAGGCAAACATCCCCCTGACCAGGCAAACATCCCCCTGACCAGGCAAACATCCCTCTGACCAGGCAAACATCCCTCTGACCAGACAAACATCCCCATGACCAGGCAAACATCCCTCTGACCAGGCAAACATACAACCCCTTTTTTTCTTTCCCATTTTACTTGCATTATTAATTTCACCTCCAACATTACTGACAACTCCAAGTTCAATAGTTTGATAGTCTCATCTCCTGCCTTTGTATGTGGAGGAGGCAATAAACAGCCGTATACATCCTAAACCTGTCACAAGGACTTTCTCTGCAACTCCCTACTCTCAGCTGTCCCCCTGTAACAATCCACCTTTTTCTCTTTCTCGCTCATACATTTCAGACACTTTATTAACATGTTAATCATATTTCCAAACTTACTGCATTCCACTTCATCTGATCATACATCACCGTTTAAAAGAATCACAATCACTTACTTGTCTGCTGCGGTAATTCTTGGATTGTTTTCTTGCTGTTGCTTGGTCTTATTTTGCTATTTGCTGTCCTTAAACCACCATCTGCCGCACAGTGTCCACATCTTGTTCCACCGGGTCGCTCTTTTGATCCCTGCAACAACAGACACTATGCGAGTATGACTTCACATGTGACATTTCCAAGTCCCTTGACCAGTGTGATGCCAATGGAGTACCCCTTTTCTCGTTATCATGCCACCGAAGCACACCATTTCCCGCTAGCATGCCACTGTAGCACATCTTTTCCCGTTAGTATGCCACCGGGCACACCTATTCCCGTTAGCATGCCACCGGAGCACACCTTTACCATTAGCATGTGACCGCAGCACACCTTTACCGTTAGAATGCCACTGGAGCACACCTTTACCATTAGCATGCCACCGGAGCACACCTTTTCCCGTTGGCTTGCCACCGGAGCACACCACTTTCCCGTTGGCTTGCCACCGGAGCACGCCACTTTCCCGTTGGCTTGCCACCGGAGCACGCCACTTTCCCGTTGGCTTGCCACCGGAGCACGCCACTTTCCCGTTGGCTTGCCACCGGAGCACGCCACTTTCCCGTTCGCTTGCCACCGGAGCACGCCACTTTCCCGCTGGCTTGCCACCGGAGCACGCCACAGTCCCGTTGGCTTGCCACCGGAGCACGCCACTTTCCCGTTGGCTTGCCACCGGAGCACGCCACTTTCCCGTTGGCTTGCCACCGGAGCACGCCACTTTCCCGTTGGCTTGCCACCGGTGCACGCCACTTTCACGTTGGCTTGCCACCGGAGCACGCCACTTTCCCGTTGGCTTGCCATCGGAGCACGCCACTTTCCCGTTGGCTTGCCACCGGAGCACGCCACTTTCCCGTTGGCTTGCCACCGGAGCACGCCACTTTCCCGTTGGCTTGCCACCGGAGCACGCCACTGTCCCGTTGGCTTGCCACCGGAGAACGCCACAGTCCCGTTGGCTTGCCACGGGAGCACGCCACAGTCCCGTTGGCTTGCGACCGGAGCACGCCACAGTCCCGTTGGCTTGCCACCGGAGCACGCCACAGTCCCGTTGGCTTGCCACCGGAGCACGCCACAGTCCCGTTGGCTTGCCACCGGAGCACGCCACTTTCCCGTTGGCTTGCCACCGGAGCACGCCACTTTCCCGTTGGCTTGCCACCGGAGCACGCCACTTTCCCGTTGGCTTGCCACCGGAGCACGCCACTTTCCCGTTGGCTTGCCACCGGAGCACGCCATTTTCCCGTTGTCTTGCCACCGGAGCACGCTATTTTCCCGTTGGCTTGCCACCGGAGCACGCCACAGTCCCGTTGGCTTGCCACCGGAGCACGCCACTTTCCCGTTGGCTTGCCACCGGAGCACGCCACTTTCCCGTTGGCTTGCCACCAGAGCACGCCACTTTCCCGTTGGCTTGCCACCGGAGCACGCCACTTTCCCGTTGGCTTGCCACCGGAGCACGCCACTGTCCCGTTGGCTTGCCACCGGAGCACGGCACTGTCCCGTTGGCTTGCCACCGGAGCACGCCACTGTCCCGTTGGCTTGCCACCGGAGCACGCCACTGTCCCGTTGGCTTGCCACCGGAGCACGCCACTGTCCCGTTGGCTTGACACCGGAGCACGCCACTTTCCCGTTGGCTTGCCACCGGAGCACGCCACTGTCCCGTTGGCTTGCCACCGGAGCACGCCACTTTCCCGTTGGCTTGCCACCGGAGCACGCCACTTTCCCGTTGGCTTGCCACCGGAGCACGCCACTTTCCCGTTGACTTGCCACCGGAGCACGCCACTTTCCCGCTGGCTTGCCACCGGAGCACGCCACTTTCCCGCTGGCTTGCCACCGAAGCACGCCACAGTCCCGTTGGCTTGCCACCGGAGCACGCCACAGTCCCGTTGGCTTGCCACCGGAGCACGCCACAGTCCCGTTGGCTTGCCACCGGAGCACGCCACTTTCCCGTTGGCTTGCCACCGGAGCACGCCACTTTCCCGTTGGCTTGCCACCGGAGCACGCCACTTTCCCGTTGGCTTGCCACCGGAGCACGCCACTTTCCCGTTGGCTTGCCACCGGAGCACGCCACTGTCCCGTTGGCTTGCCACCGGAGCACACCACAGTCCCGTTGGCTTGCCACCGGAGCACGCCACAGTCCCGTTGGCTTGCCACCGGAGCACGCCACAGTCCCGTTGGCTTGCCACCGGAGAACGCCACAGTCCCGTTGGCTTGCCACCGGAGCACGCCACTTTCCCGTTGGCTTGCCACCGGAGCACGCCACTTTCCCGTTGGCTTGCCACCGGAGCACGCCACTTTCCCGTTGGCTTGCCACCGGAGCACGCCACTTTCCCGTTGGCTTGCCACCGGAGCACGCCACTTTCCCGTTGGCTTGCCACCGGAGCACGCCACTGTCCCGTTGGCTTGCCACCGGAGCACGGCACTGTCCCGTTGGCTTGCCACCGGAGCACGCCACTGTCCCGTTGGCTTGCCACCGGAGCACGCCACTTTCCCGTTGGCTTGCCACCAGAGCACGCCACTTTCCCGTTGGCTTGCCACCGGAGCACGCCACTTTCCCGTTGGCTTGCCACCGGAGCACGCCACTTTCCCGTTTGCTTGCCACCGGAGCACGCCACAGTCCCGTTGGCTTGCCACCGGAGCACGCCACAGTCCCGTTGGCTTGCCACCGGAGCACGCCACAGTCCCGTTGGCTTGCCACCGGAGCACGCCACTTTCCCGTTGGCTTGCCACCGGAGCACGCCACTTTCCCGTTGGCTTGCCACCGGAGCACGCCACTTTCCCGTTGGCTTGCCACCGGAGCACGGCATTGTCCCGTTGGCTTGCCACCGGAGCACGCCACTGTCCCGTTGGATTGCCACCGGAGCAAGCCACTGTCCCGTTGGCTTGCCACCGGAGCACGCCACTGTCCCGTTGGCTTGCCACCGGAACACACCACTTTCCCGTTGGCTTGCCACCGGAGCACGCCACTTTCCCGTTGGCTTGCCACCGGAGCACGCCACTTTCCCGTTGGCTTGCCACCGGAGCACGCCACTTTCCCGTTGGCTTGCCACCGGAGCACGCCACTTTCCCGTTGGCTTGCCACCGGAGCACGCCACTTTCCCGTTGGCTTGCCACCGGAGCACGCCACAGTCCGGTTGGCTTGCCACCGGAGCACGCCACTTTCCCGTTGGCTTGCCACCGGAGCACGCCACTTTCCCGTTGGCTTGCCACCGGAGCACGCCACTGTCCCGTTGGCTTGCCACCGGAGCACGCCACTGTCCCGTTGGCTTGCCACCGGAGCACGCCACTGTCCCGTTGGCTTGCCACCGGAGCACGCCACTGTCCCGTTGGCTTGCCACCGGAGCACGCCACTGTCCCGTTGGCTTGCCACCGGAGCACGCCACTGTCCCGTTGGCTTGCCACCGGAGCACGCCACTGTCCCGTTGGCTTGCCACCGGAGCACGCCACTGTCCCGTTGGCTTGCCACCGGAGCACGTCACTTTCCCGTTGGCTTGCCACCGGAGCACGCCACTTTCCCGTTGGCTTGCCACCAGAGCACGCCACTTTCCCGTTGGCTTGCCACCGGAGCACGCCACTTTCCCGTTGGCTTGCCACCGGAGCACGCCACAGTCCCGTTACCTTGCCACCGGAGCACGCCACTTTCCCGTTGGCTTGCCACCGGAGCACGCCACTTTCCCGTTGGCTTGCCACCGGAGCATGCCACTTTCCCGTTGGCTTGCCACCGGAGCACGCCACTTTCCCGTTGGCTTGCCACCGGAGCACGCCACTTTCCCGTTGGCTTGCCACCGGAGCACGCCACAGTCCGGTTGGCTTGCCACCGGAGCACGCCACTTTCCCGTTGGCTTGCCACCGGAGCACGCCACTGTCGCGTTGGCTTGCCACCGGAGCACGCCACTTTCCCGTTGGCTTGCCACCGGAGCACGCCACTTTCCCGTTGGCTTGCCACCGGAGCACGCCACTTTCCCGTTGGCTTGCCACCGGAGCACGCCACAGTCCCGTTGGCTTGCCACCGGAGCACACCACTTTCCCGTTGGCTTGCCACCGGAACACACCACTTTCCCGTTGGCTTGCCACCGGAGCACGCCACTTTCCCGTTGGCTTGCCACCGGAGCACGCCACTTTCCCGTTGGCTTGCCACCGGAGCACGCCACTTTCCCGTTGGCTTGCCACCGGAGCACGCCACTTTCCCGTTGGCTTGCCACCGGAGCACGCCACTTTCCCGTTGGCTTGCCACCGGAGCACGCCACAGTCCGGTTGGCTTGCCACCGGAGCACGCCACTTTCCCGTTGGCTTGCCACCGGAGCACGCCACTTTCCCGTTGGCTTGCCACCGGAGCACGCCACTGTCCCGTTGGCTTGCCACCGGAGCACGCCACTGTCCCGTTGGCTTGCCACCGGAGCACGCCACTGTCCCGTTGGCTTGCCACCGGAGCACGCCACTTTCCCGTTGGCTTGCCACCGGAGCACGCCACTTTCCCGTTGGCTTGCCACCAGAGCACGCCACTTTCCCGTTGGCTTGCCACCGGAGCACGCCACTTTCCCGTTGGCTTGCCACCGGAGCACGCCACAGTCCCGTTACCTTGCCACCGGAGCACGCCACTTTCCCGTTGGCTTGCCACCGGAGCACGCCACTTTCCCGTTGGCTTGCCACCGGAGCATGCCACTTTCCCGTTGGCTTGCCACCGGAGCACGCCACTTTCCCGTTGGCTTGCCACCGGAGCACGCCACTTTCCCGTTGGCTTGCCACCGGAGCACGCCACAGTCCGGTTGGCTTGCCACCGGAGCACGCAACTGTCCCGTTGGCTTGCCACCGGAGCACGCCACTTTCCCGTTGGCTTGCCACCGGAGCACGCCACTTTCCCGTTGGCTTGCCACCGGAGCACGCCACTTTCCCGTTGGCTTGCCACCGGAGCACGCCACAGTCCCGTTGGCTTGCCACCGGAGCACGCCACTTTCCCGTTGGCTTGCCACCGGAGCACGCCACAGTCCCGTTGGCTTGCCACCGGAGCACGCCACAGTCCCGTTGGCTTGCCACCGGAGCACGCCACAGTCCCGTTGGCTTGCCACCGGAGAACGCCACAGTCCCGTTGGCTTGCCACCGGAGCACGCCACTTTCCCGTTGGCTTGCCACCGGAGCACGCCACTTTCCCGTTGGCTTGCCACCGGAGCACGCCACTTTCCCGTTGGCTTGCCACCGGAGCACGCCACTTTCCCGTTGGCTTGCCACCGGAGCACGCCACTTTCCCGTTGGCTTGCCACCGGAGCACGCCACTTTCCCGTTGGCTTGCCACCGGAGCACGCCACTTTCCCGTTGGCTTGCCACCGGAGCACGCCACAGTCCCGTTGGCTTGCCACCGGAGCACGCCACAGTCCCGTTGGCTTGCCACCGGAGCACGCCACAGTCCCGTTGGCTTGCCACCGGAGCACGCCACTTTCCCGTTGGCTTGCCACCGGAGCACGCCACTTTCCCGTTGGCTTGCCACCGGAGCACGCCACTTTCCCGTTGGCTTGCCACCGGAGCACGGCACTGTCCCGTTGGCTTGCCACCGGAGCACGCCACTGTCCCGTTGGATTGCCACCGGAGCACGCCACTGTCCCGTTGGCTTGCCACCGGAGCACGCCACTGTCCCGTTGGCTTGCCACCGGAACACACCACTTTCCCGTTGGCTTGCCACCGGAGCACGCCACTTTCCCGTTGGCTTGCCACCGGAGCACGCCACTTTCCCGTTGGCTTGCCACCGGAGCACGCCACTTTCCCGTTGGCTTGCCACCGGAGCACGCCACTTTCCCGTTGGCTTGCCACCGGAGCACGCCACTTTCCCGTTGGCTTGCCACCGGAGCACGCCACAGTCCGGTTGGCTTGCCACCGGAGCACGCCACTTTCCCGTTGGCTTGCCACCGGAGCACGCCACTTTCCCGTTGGCTTGCCACCGGAGCACGCCACTGTCCCGTTGGCTTGCCACCGGAGCACGCCACTGTCCCGTTGGCTTGCCACCGGAGCACGCCACTGTCCCGTTGGCTTGCCACCGGAGCACGCCACTGTCCCGTTGGCTTGCCACCGGAGCACGCCACTGTCCCGTTGGCTTGCCACCGGAGCACGCCACTTTCCCGTTGGCTTGCCACCGGAGCACGCCACTTTCCCGTTGGCTTGCCACCAGAGCACGCCACTTTCCCGTTGGCTTGCCACCGGAGCACGCCACTTTCCCGTTGGCTTGCCACCGGAGCACGCCACAGTCCCGTTACCTTGCCACCGGAGCACGCCACTTTCCCGTTGGCTTGCCACCGGAGCACGCCACTTTCCCGTTGGCTTGCCACCGGAGCATGCCACTTTCCCGTTGGCTTGCCACCGGAGCACGCCACTTTCCCGTTGGCTTGCCACCGGAGCACGCCACTTTCCCGTTGGCTTGCCACCGGAGCACGCCACAGTCCGGTTGGCTTGCCACCGGAGCACGCCACTTTCCCGTTGGCTTGCCACCGGAGCACGCCACTGTCGCGTTGGCTTGCCACCGGAGCACGCCACTTTCCCGTTGGCTTGCCACCGGAGCACGCCACTTTCCCGTTGGCTTGCCACCGGAGCACGCCACTTTCCCGTTGGCTTGCCACCGGAGCACGCCACAGTCCCGTTGGCTTGCCACCGGAGCACACCACTTTCCCGTTGGCTTGCCACCGGAACACACCACTTTCCCGTTGGCTTGCCACCGGAGCACGCCACTTTCCCGTTGGCTTGCCACCGGAGCACGCCACTTTCCCGTTGGCTTGCCACCGGAGCACGCCACTTTCCCGTTGGCTTGCCACCGGAGCACGCCACTTTCCCGTTGGCTTGCCACCGGAGCACGCCACTTTCCCGTTGGCTTGCCACCGGAGCACGCCACAGTCCGGTTGGCTTGCCACCGGAGCACGCCACTTTCCCGTTGGCTTGCCACCGGAGCACGCCACTTTCCCGTTGGCTTGCCACCGGAGCACGCCACTGTCCCGTTGGCTTGCCACCGGAGCACGCCACTGTCCCGTTGGCTTGCCACCGGAGCACGCCACTGTCCCGTTGGCTTGCCACCGGAGCACGCCACTGTCCCGTTGGCTTGCCACCGGAGCACGCCACTTTCCCGTTGGCTTGCCACCGGAGCACGCCACTTTCCCGTTGGCTTGCCACCAGAGCACGCCACTTTCCCGTTGGCTTGCCACCGGAGCACGCCACTTTCCCGTTGGCTTGCCACCGGAGCACGCCACAGTCCCGTTACCTTGCCACCGGAGCACGCCACTTTCCCGTTGGCTTGCCACCGGAGCACGCCACTTTCCCGTTGGCTTGCCACCGGAGCATGCCACTTTCCCGTTGGCTTGCCACCGGAGCACGCCACTTTCCCGTTGGCTTGCCACCGGAGCACGCCACTTTCCCGTTGGCTTGCCACCGGAGCACGCCACAGTCCGGTTGGCTTGCCACCGGAGCACGCAACTGTCCCGTTGGCTTGCCACCGGAGCACGCCACTTTCCCGTTGGCTTGCCACCGGAGCACGCCACTTTCCCGTTGGCTTGCCACCGGAGCACGCCACTTTCCCGTTGGCTTGCCACCGGAGCACGCCACAGTCCCGTTGGCTTGCCACCGGAGCACGCCACTTTCCCGTTGGCTTGCCACCGGAGCACGCCACTTTCCCGTTGGCTTGCCACCGGAGCACGCCACTGTCCCGTTGGCTTGCCACCGGAGCACGCCACTGTCCCGTTGGCTTGCCACCGGAGCACGCCACTTTCCCGTTGGCTTGCCACCGGAGCACGCCACTTTCCCGTTCGCTTGCCACCGGAGCACGCCACAGTCCGGTTGGCTTGCCACCGGAGCACGCCACTTTCCCGTTGGCTTGCCACCGGAGCACGCCACTTTCCCGTTGGCTTGCCACCGGAGCACGCCACTTTCCCGTTGGCTTGCCACCGGAGCACGCCACTTTCCCGTTGGGTTGCCATCGGAGCACGCCACTTTCCCGTTGGCTTGCTACCGGAGCACGCCACTTTCCCGTTGGCTTGCCACCGGAGCACGCCACTTTCCCGTTGGCTTGCCACCGGAGCACGCCACTTTCCCGTTGGCTTGCCACCGGAGCACGTCACTTTCCCACTGGCTTGCCACCGGAGCACGCCACTTTCCCGTTGGCTTGCCACCGGAGCACGCCACTTTCCCGCTGGCTTGCCACCGGAGCACGCCACTGTCCCGCTGGCTTGCCACCGGAGCACGCCACTTTCCCGCTGGCTTGCCACCGGAGCACGCCACTTTCCCGCTGGCTTGCCACCGGAGCACGCCACTTTCCCGCTGGCTTGCCACCGGAGCACGCCACTGTCCCGCTGGCTTGCCACCGGAAGCACGCCACTTTCCCGCTGGCTTGCCAAGGGAGCACGCCATCATCCATTTAATAAAATGGGCCACACTTAGCTTTTGCTTTTATATAATGGGCCCATATAGTTTTTCATTGAATATATTGGGCCCTACATAACCTTACATTTAATATATATAATCGTCTTATCATGTCTGTCTGTCTGTCCTTCTGTCCAGGAAGTCCTGCGTCGCTGATTGGTCCGACCGTGGTCAATCAGCGACGTGGGATTTCAGAAAAAGATGGCGGCCATTAGCAGCTCATCTGCCGCACGGAGGTCAGCGGCGATGTAGCCGGGAGATGACCGGCGCTAGCCGGTCAACTCCCGGTTCCTCGCAGCATTAGTACCCCGACCAGCGGCGCCGCTGACCTCCATGCGGCTCCCGTCGGGAGATCAGCGGTTAGGGCCGCTGATCTTCCTACGGAAAGTGTGAAGGGAGGACCGGGGAGCGGCGCCACCGGTCGGGATACTTCTGCTGCGAGCAGCCGGTCATTTCCCGGCTGCTCGCAGTGGAAGTACCCGCACAGGCAGCGCCGCTCCCCTGTCCTCACTAATACGATTCGGCGGCCACGACCAATCAGCGATATTGGCTCCAAATTTAAACACCGCTCTGCACAGAGGTCAGTGGCGATGCAGCCGGTCATCTCCCGGCTGCTCGCAGCAGAAGTACCCCGACCTGCGGCGCCGCTGACCTCCATGCGGCTACCGTCGCTAGATCAGCGGCTAGGGCCGCTGATCTCCCAATGGCAAGTGTGAAGGGAGGACCGGGGAGCGGCGCCGCCGGTTGGGATACTTCTGCTGCGAGCAGCCGGTCATCTCCCGGCTGCTCACAGTGGAAGTACCCGCTCCCCGGTTCTCACTAATACGATTCGCTGATTGGTCGCGGCCGCCAGCCGTGACCAATCACCGGTTTTGGCGCCAAATTTAAACATGCTCTCCGGTCCTCACTAACACGGTTCGCTGATTGGTCGCGGCCGGCCGCATACATATTCTAGAATACCCGATGAGTTAGAATCGGGCCACCATCTAGTTTAATATAATGGGCCACAAATTGCCTTCTAGTTATTACAAGAGGTCCTGCATAGTCTTCCATTTATTTTAATAGGCCCCATATAACCTTTCAGCATCTGAAACAACGGATACTGAAAGCCTGTGCTAGCATTTCTTCTGCGGTGTTGCTATCAGTGTGTCAAGAGTGGGAGAAGAGGGTTGCATTGACAATCCAACACAATGGGCAGCACTTTAAACACATTTTAT
This sequence comes from Phyllobates terribilis, assembly GCF_046119375.1. Taxonomy (NCBI): domain Eukaryota; kingdom Metazoa; phylum Chordata; class Amphibia; order Anura; family Dendrobatidae; genus Phyllobates; species Phyllobates terribilis. The sequence goes on from NW_027362836.1 coordinate 5,953,296, forward strand.
AAGTGGTCATAAACTTGTAAAAAATTCATGAAAGAATAAAGTTATGTTAAAACCAAGCACACCATTGTATTTTCTTATGAAATTCTCAATGAGTTTGATGTGTCACATCACCCTCTTCCCATTGAAAAAAATAAAGTTAGATCCAAAATGGCCGACTTCAAAATGGCCGCCATAGTCACCACCCATCTGGAAAAGTTTCCCCCTCCCATATACTAATGTGCCATAAACAGGAAGTTGACATCACCAACCATTCCCATTTAATTTAGGTGTATCCATATAAATAGCCCACCCTGTATTATTACCATTTTTATTATTGCTGTACATACTGTAGCTTTACATTTAATTTATTGGGCCCCATATAGGCTTCCATTTAATATAATGGGCCCCACATAGCCTTCCATTTAATTTAATGGGGTCCACATAGCCTTCCATTTAATTTAATGGGGTCCACATAGCCTTCCATATTATTTAATGGGGCCCACATATGTTTTTATTTAATATAAAGAGCCCCACATAAGCCCCTAATTAATATAATGGGCCCCACCTTGCTTTCCATATAAAATAATGGGTCCCACATAGCCCTCCCTTTTGTTATGATGAGCCTTACATATCACACCATTTCCCGATGGTCTGCCACCGAAGTACACCATTGGCTGCTGGGGTGCCACTGGAACACACTCTTTACAGTTGGGGTGCCAACAGAGCACACCTTTCACCATTAGCATGCCACCGGAGTACACTTTTTGCCACTGGCATGCCACTGAAGCACACCCTTTACCATTGGAGTACCATTGGGCACACCCTTTACCGTTGGTGTGCCATCGGAGAACTCTATTTCCCGTAGGCCTATCAGAGGGGCCCAATATGTGACCTTTTTTGCTTACCACCGGGGCACCCATCTTGGGCTTTTTAGCTTCCACCGGGGTGCACTCTTTGGCCTTTTAGCTTACCACCGGGGCACCCAACTTGGGCTTTTTAACTGCGACCGGGGTACACTCTGACCATTTTGCTTACCACCGGGGCACTCATTTTAGGCTTTTTAGCCTACCACCAGGGTACATTCTTTGGCCTTATTGCTTATCACTGGGGCGCACTCTAGGGCTGCTCAGTCTGCCACCAGAGTCTACTCTTTGGCCTTTTTGCCATTGGTGTGCCACCAGAGCACACCCTATGACGTTGGAGTGCCACCGGAGCACACCCTTTACCTTTGGAGTGCCACCGGAACACACAATTTGCCATTGGCAAAAGTATAATGGACCCCCACATAGAATTCTATAAAGTATAATGGCCCCCACATAGCCCTCTATATAGTATAATGAGCCGCACATTGCCTTCCATGTACTATAATTTAATTTATTGGGCTCCACATAGCTTTTCATTTAATTTATTGAACCCCACATAACCGTCAATTTAATATAATATGCCGCACTGGACTCCATTTAATATATTGGACCTGACATAGCCTTCCATTTAATAAAATGGGGCCAAAATATCCCTCTATTTAATATAATGGGCACCAAAAAGCCTTCCATGTTTTATATTGGGCACCACATAGCCCTCTATTTAATACAATTGGCCCCACTTAACCTTTCATTTAAAATATTGGGCCCCACATAGCTTTACATTTAATTTACTGGGCTCCATATAGGCTTCCATTTAATATAATGGGCCCCACATAACCCTCCATTTAATATAATGGTCCCCACATTGCCTTCCATTTATTATAATGGAGCCAAGATACATCTCTATTTAATATAATGGACAAAACACAGGCTTCCATTTAATATAATTGGCGCTACATAGCCCTTTATTTGATAAATGCGCCTCACATAGCCCTCCATATAATATTATGGGCCCCGCAACGCTTTCCATTTAATTTAATAGGCCTCACATAGCCCTCAATTTAATACAGAGGGCCCCACAAAACCTTCCAAATAACATAGTGGGCCCCAATATAGCTTTCTTTTTAATGTATTGGTCCTCACATAGCCTTCCATTAAATATCATGGGCCCCATATAGAATTTATCATATACGTAGATGTCCCTTTAAGATAACGGGCCCCACATAGCTTTCCCTTTAATATAATGGGCCCCACATAGATTTTATTATTATATAATGGGCCCCACATAGCTTTCCCTTTAATATAATGGGCCCCACATAGCTTTCTCTTTAATATAATGGGCCCCACATAGCTTTCCCTTTAATATAATGGGGCCCCACATAGCTTTCTCTTTAATATAATGGGCCCCACATAGCTTTCTCTTTAATATAATGGGCCCCACATAGCTCTCTCCTTAATATAATGGGCCCCACATAGACATCCATTTAATATAATGGGCCCTACGTAGATGTCCCTTTAAGATAACGGGCCCCACATAGCTTTCCCTTTAATATAATGGGCCACACATAGCTTTCCCTTTAATATAATGGGCCCCACATAGCTTTCCCTTTAATATAATGGGCCCCACATAGCTTTCTCTTTAATATAATGGGCCCCACATAGCTTTCCCTTTAATATAATGGGCACCACATAGATTTTATTATTATATAATGGGCCCCACATAGCTTTCCTTTTAATATAATGGGCCCCACATAGCTTTCTCTTTAATATAATGGGCCCCACATAGCTTTCTCTTTAATATAATGGGCCGCACATAGCTTTCCCTTTAATATAATGGGCCCCACATAGCTTTCCCTTTAATATAATGGGCCCCACATAGCTTTCCCTTTAATATAATGGGTCCCACATAACTTTTTCTTTAATATAATGGGCCCCACATAGCTTTTTCTTTAATATAATGGGCCCCACATAGCTTTCTCTTTAATATAATGGGCCCCACATAGCTTTCTCTTTAATATAATGGACCGCACATAGCTTTCTCTTTAATATAATGGGCCCCACATAGCTTTCTCTTTAATATAATGGGCCCCACATAGCTTTCTCTTTAATATAATGGGCCCCACATAGCTTTCTCTTTAATATAATGGGCCCCACATAGCTTTCTCTTTAATATAATGGGCCCCACATAGCTTTCTCTTTAATAAAATGGGCCCCACATAGCTTTCTCTTTAATAAAATGGGCCCCACATAGCTTTCCCTTTAATATAATGGGCCCCACATAGCTTTCCCTTTAATATAATTGGCCCCACATAGCTTTCCCTTTAATATAATGGGCACCACATAGATTTATTATAATATAATGGGCCCCACATATCCGTCCCTTTAATATTATGGACCCCACATAGATTTATTATAATATTATGGACCCCACATAGATTTATTATAATATTATGGACCCCACATAGATTTATTATTATATAATGGGCCCCACATATCCATCCCTTTAATATTATGGACCGCACATAGATTTATTATAATATAATGGGCCCCACATAGATTTATTATAATATAATGGGCCCCACATAGATTTATTATAATATAATGGGCCCCACCTAACCCTCCAGTTTATACACTGCCGTCGCTCTCTTTCTTCTCTTCTTTACCTAGTCCAGTCTTTCGTGACGACTTCCCGCCATGATTCGTCTTTGCAGTTTGCTGTCCAGGTTTCGGCTGCTCCGCACTTTTCAGCAGATCACCGCACTCCTGAAAAACAAAAATGTTACAAATATAAGCGACTTAAATAAATAATGCCGCCCACTGTGCCACCAAATGCAAATATGTGCCACACTGTGCCCATGAGTATATCATTCACCGCAATGAAGTCTGCTCCACTGAGAATATAAATCAGTCACTAGCTTGTGCCCCCGTTATAAATAGTGTTGAGCGAGCACTAAAATGCTCGGGTGCTCGAAGCTCGGCCCGAGCTCGCCGTGATACTCGGGTGCTCGACCTGAGCAACGAGCCCATGTTAGTCTGTGGGAGACCCGAGCATTTTTGCGGAGGCACCCCCGGCAGTCTGTAGAAAGCCTAAAAAGTGCCCAAAATGATAGTGACAGTGCTCAGATGACATGGGGACAGCATGGGGATCGCCCCAGGAAGCATTTCTGACCCCCAGGTCACTGTTGTCAACAACGTGGTCAGAGGTATTAAGCCACTTTTACAGGCTCATAAGAAAATGTTCAAAAACGAAAGTGAAACTTTTTTCCTGTGAAATATGTTAAGGAATTTCTTTTCCAGGGTAAAGACTTGTGTATAAGGTAAAATAAATAACCAAAAACAAAAATACTCCTCCACACCTTGGGCTATGTTCACAAGTAGCATTTTTTATGCGTTTTTGCACGTTTGTATTGCTTTCAACTGTGACAAATGCATTCACCGGGAAATGTCATTTTAACATTTTACAACCTTATCTGGCCATGTGCTGTGTGACACATGCATACAGTGCTGAAAAGACATGGAAACAGCATGGGGAAGACCCCTGGAAGGATCTCTGACTCCCAGGTCACTGCCTAAAAGTGTGCCCATCAGAAGTGATCCTTGCCGCATCAGAAGATGCAGACTTGCAACTATCCCTGTGCAAGTCCTTGTCCCAGGGCAGTGTTCAATTGTACCTCCCCCATTCCTTGCAATGCAAGCGCAAATATACAGCCAACCACCCACCCACCCCCAGGCTGCAATACCATACTGCTAGCTTGCACTTGAAATTGGGCCTTTTAGTTTTGAGGAGGCCGAAGCTGGCCACTACCTCATGGCTGCTTCGGCAGCGAGGTATCCATACTCAGTCCCCAGCCGCCCGGCGGCCGGGTGTCCACACCTGGTCCCCAGCCGCCTGGGGGCGGCGGGGTGTCCATAGACGGTCCCCAGCCACCCCGATTTCTCCGCGGAACATCCCCACACACTTTTCTTAGACTGGCCTGCTTTAGGGCAGCATTGGACGAGCCCACTAGAGAACCCGACTCCATCAGGGGAGGTGAGAATGCCAAGGTGAGGAGCATGATGATGACAGAAGTTAGCATCTGCTTTGTTTTGTTGGAATGCAAGCATAAGTGTGCAACCTGCCACCAACCCACCCCGAGGCTGCAATACCATACTGCTAGCATGCGTGCACTTGAAATTGGGCGTTTTAGGCATGTGGAGGCCAGAGCTGGCCACTACCTCATGGCTGCTTCGGCAGCGAGGTATCGATACTCAGTCCCCAGCCGCCCGGCGGCCGGGTGTCCATGCTCGGTCCCCAGCCGCCAGGGGGCGGCCGGGTGTCCACACTCGGTCCCCAGCCGCCCCGCGGCCAGGTGTCCATAAACGGTTCCAAGCCGCCACGATTTCTCCGCGGAACATCCCCACACACTTTTCTTAGACTGGCCTGCTTTAGGGCAGCATTGGACGAGCCCACCAAAGAACCCGACTTCTCCGGTGGGCCCTGGCTTCTCTATCAGGGGAGTTGAGAGTGCCAAGGTGAGGAGCATGATGAGGATGATAGAAGTTAGCATCTGCTTTGTTTTCAAGGAATGCAAGCGCATGTATGTAGTAGCGGCTAGGCCTGAGGTGGTCAGCGTTTTGGCGCATATCCTACCTCCTCCGAGGATTGCTGGATGTTTTCCTGCTACTATCCCAGTTCTATGACTCCCGTTAAAACAAAGCTTCAAGTGATAAATGATGGATGAGGTAGTGGCAAAGGAGAAAGAGCAGGAGGAACAGGGACCATTCACATCAATATCAGGCCAGTCAACCACATATGTCTTGTAGGATATGTTTCTGTAACAAAAGGAGCGGTTTGGCTACACAGTTATAGGGCATACAGTGAGTGCAATGCCTACCAAAACTTTTGAGGCACTCCAATGCCGCTTGGAAATGACATGGAGGTCAGAGGGCCTTAACTAAACCTTTTTTTCCATTTATGGCAACTGGGTCTCCTGTGCACTGTTGGCCTAAGCAGTGAATGGAAGGCTTTCCAAAAATTATAAGGAACTGCAATGCCCCTGGAAACAGACGTGGATTACAGCGTACTAAAAACCTTCTACCCATTATTGGGGAGTGTGTCTCCCTTAGTTTTCACCTTTGCATTGAAAAGCAAAAGCTGACTAAAATTAGAAGGAAATGCAATGCCCGTTGGAAGAGTCGTGGAGATTAGAGGTAAGGTAATTAAAAACAACATTTCAATGCCCCTTGGAAGAGCTGTGGAGTTCAGAGTGGCTTAAGAAGACGCTTTTAATGCCCCTTTGAAGAGACGTGGAGGTCACAGTAGCTTAACAAGACGGTTTTAATGCCCCTTACAAGAGCCATACAGTACAGCATCTTAAAAACATTATTCCCATTATTGGGGAGTGGGTCTCCCATAGTATTTGCTTATGCCTTCCAAGCAAAAGCTTCCAAAAATTATGAGGAAATGCAATGCCCGTTCGAAGAGTCGTGGAGATCCAAGTAGCTTAACAAGACGCTTTTAATGCCCCTCACAAGAGACGTGGAGGTCAGAGTGGCATAACAAGACAGTTTTAATGCCCCTTACAAGACACGTGGAGGTCAGAATGGTATAACAAGACGCTTTTAATGCCCCTCAGAAGAGACGTGGAGGTCAGAGTGGTATAACAAGACGGTTTTAATGCCCCTTACAAGAGACGTGGAGGTCAGAGTGGTATAACAAGATGGTTTTAATGCCCCTCAGAAGAGACGTGGAGGTCAGAGTGGTATAACAAGACGGTTTTAATGCCCCTCTGAAGAGACGTGGAGGTCAGAGTGGTATAACAAGACGGTTTTAATGCCCTTTACAAGACATGTGGAGGTCAGAGTGGTATAACAAGACGGTTTTAATGCCCCTTACAAGACACGTGGAGGTCAGAGTGGTATAACAAGACTCTTTTAATGCCCCTTACAAGAGACGCTCATTATTCTGGCATTTGGCAAATATTAAAAATGATGGTAATCCTAATTGACCTAAAATGGGAAAGGTTTATTCTGATTTCATGTCAGATATTGAGAAAAACCTGCAGATGTGTCTATTTATACAGTGTATGGAAACTTCTGATTTCAACTGTGTATGTATATATATATATATGTATATATATATATATGTGTATAATATATACACGGCGAAGCTCACACAACAGAACACCCACAGCAGAGGAACTGGCTGCACACACACCTGCTCCTGTCAGTGCTGTGAGCGCTCCTCATGTCGCTGCTGGCTCCGCCCCTCATATCGCTGCTGGCTCTGCCCCTCATATCGCTGCTGGCTCCGCCCATCATATCGCTGCTGGCTCCGCCCCTCATATCGCTGCTGGCTCCGCCCATCATATCGCTGCTGGCTCTGCCCCTCTTATCGCTGCTGGCTCCGTCCCTCATATCGCTGCTGGCTCCGTCCCTCATATCGCTGCTGGCTCCGCCTCTCATATCGCTGCTGGCTCCGTCCCTCATATCGCTGCTGGCTCCGCCCCTCATTATCGCTGCTGGCTCCGCCCCTCATATCGCTGCTGGCTCCGCCCCTCATATCGCTGCTGGCTCCGTCCCTCATATCGCTGCTGGCTCCGCCCCTCATATCGCTGCTGGCTCCGTCCCTCATATCGCTGCTGGCTCCGCCTCTCATATCGCTGCTGGCTCCGCCCCTCATATCGCTGCTGGCTCCGCTCCTCATATCGCTGCTGGCTCTGCCCCTCATATCACTGCTGGCTCCGCTCCTCATATCGCTGCTGGCTCTGCCCCTCATATCGCTGCTGGCTCCGCCCCTCATATCGCTGCTGGCTCCGTCCCTCATATCGCTGCTGGCTCCGCCTCTCATATCGCTGCTGGCTCCGCCCCTCATATCGCTGCTGGCTCCGCTCCTCATATCGCTGCTGGCTCCGCCCCTCATATCGCTGCTGGCTCCGCCCCTCATATCGCTGCTGGCTCCGCCCATCATATCGCTGCTGGCTCCGCCCCTCATGTCGCTGTTGGCTCCGCCCCTCATATCGCTGCTGGCTCCGCCCCTCACATCGCTGCTGGCTCCGCCCATCAGCCGTTCACAGTCCTCAGCAATATGGAGACGTCCGCACTGATCAGAATCCTCGGGGGCGTGGCCTGTCACTGTAGTCACACAAGGGTTGTCATGGAGATCTCAAGGGAAGGCAGGTGGGCGGGGCTTAGAGCAGGAAGTAGAAGCCGTGCAGTGTGATTGGCTCCTTACCTTCTGCCAGTAATGGAGCAGATATATGGCTCCTATATAATGGAGGGGGCTCAGGAGGGGTTCCCCACCCTAAAGGTCAGGGGATAAATAATACTGGACATGAGCGAGGGCAGGAGGACATTATTCTATATTGTAAGAAATCTGATTTCTTCTTTCCTCACAGTTTTTCCTGTGCAAGGCCACATGTATTGTGCGATAATCTGTGAATATGGGGGGGATCTGCTCCTCACATCCACATCAATCCCCCCACGTCTGAGCTCTCCCTTACAGGGGTCTTCTGCTCTGCACATTGATGCCGTATCCATGGAGATGACATCATGGCCGGTACATGCGGATCTCCCCGATGGGACCCTCATGTATCTGGAGGACGAGGCGCTGCTGCTCCTCGGGGAGAGGGGGCACAATTCCTGTACACATGATACAGGGGCTTCTGCCATCTCTGGGCTGAGAATAATGCTGGCAGCGCGCAGTCTACATGATGTGAGGATTACAAGTCTGCAGTCACAGAAAGTCACACAGATGACTGCAGCCTTCAGCTTCACACCGGACAATCCCTTTAAATACATGTATATTGCTCTAAAAAGACTTTTTACTATTTCTCTTCATGTAATATTTGCTCTGTTCGGCCTTTACCAGCTTTTTGTTTCCCAGCAGCACATTGATGGCTGCAGAATGAGTTAACTTGAGATTCAGCCAGTGAGCTCCTTATGATCTGGAGTTTCCAGCTCTTTTATTTCTGCGATGATTTATGACTGCATCAGAGATCAGCCCAACTTTCATGCTGGTCTGTGAACATAATCAGCACAGAGAAGGTCAGAATGAGCTCACTGATAAATTCTCAGTGAGCTCATTCTGCAACTAGCAATGCAAAGGAAATAAAAAAGCCAAATTGTTTATGAAACGTTATTGAAAAAATATTTGTATGTATATATTTAGCCCAAAATGTCTGAGTGTCCATATCCTTAGTACCAGCACAGCTGATGATTTCGTACAATCAGGGGCGGACATAGGAATCATGGGGCCCCATAGCAGAAGTTCTAATTGGGCCCACCCCCCCAACAAAAATATGTAAAAATGTAAATAATTGTCGGGGTCACAGAAGAGCAGATCTCACAACCTTCCAGCCTTTACATAGTAATTTTCCTCCTGCTGAAGTCCTAGATCCCTTTTTCATTGCCCATAAAGTGTGGTGCCAACAAAAGTGCCCCCCAAACACGGTATGATACCCCCATGGTGAATTCCTCCATATGCGCAGTATAATGACCCTACTGTACCCCACCTCAACTCACAGGGTAAAGTATGACACCAACACAGTATGATCATACCAAATGTCCCCACACCTCTCCACACTCCATAGAGTATAATGCACTCGCCATGGTCCTCCACACAGTATAAGACTTTCGCCATGGTCCTCCACACAGTATAAGACACTCGCCATGGTCCTCCACGCAGTATAATGCACTCCCCCATGGTCCTGTACGCAGTATAATGCAGCCCCCCATAGGGTAAAATGCAGCCCCCCCCACCCGTAGGGTAAAATGCAGCCCCAGTCCTCCAGTATTATCAGTACACACTGATTTACAAATAAATACATACTTACCGCTCCTCGTTCCCCGCTGCTTCAGTCTCTGCAGCTGATCACCTCAGCAGCTGCCAGCTCCACTGTCTGGCACAGCGTGGCGCGTCATCATGCTGCTGCGTCAGACGCAGAGGAGGAATGAAGGGAGAGGGAGTGTCACATGATGCTCCCTCCTCCAGGTTTTCGTGGGCCCCGGGCGAAAGAGTCTCAGTGGCCCCTTTAACACATCCAACCATTCATGATGCACAGATACAGCAGAGAAATTATAGATATAGATATAGTACAATGCCAAACATTTCACTGACTTCTTACATTTCATGAGTGATATCTATTGTAAATTCTACAATAGCTCAGAAACCGGTGAATCCTCACAGCGCACAGTGCAGACCGGACAGTATAGTCCTCCATACAGTGTTATGGCACCACATAGTCCTCCATACAGTATTATGAGCCCCATATAATGCTCCATACAAAATACTGGATCCCATATAATTCACCATAGAGAATACTGCCTGGTCCCCATGTAATGCCATATGCAGGCTGGACCCCATACAGAGGCCCCACAAGCCCCCCACAAGCCTGCAGCATCCCCCCCAGAGCCCCCACAAGCCCGCAGCATCCCCCCCCAGAGCACCCACAAGCCGGCAGCATCCCCCCCAGAGCACCCACAAGCCCGCTGCATCCCCCCCAGAGCACCCACATGCCCGATGCATCCCCCCCAGGGCCCCCACAAGCCTGCTGCATCCCCCCGGGGCCCCCACAAGCCTGCAGCACACCCCCCCAGAGCTCCCACAAGCCCGCAGTATCCCCCAAGGGCCCCCACAAGCCCACAGCATCCCCCCCAGGGCCCCCACAAGCCCACAGCATCCCCCCACCAGAGCCCCCACAAGCTCACAGCATCCCCCCCCCAGAGCCCCCACAAGCTCGCAGCATCCCCGCCAGAGCCTCCACAAGCCCGCAGCACCCCCCCAGAGCACCCACAAGCCCGCAGCATCCCCCCCCAGAGCACCCACAAGCCCACAGCATCCCCCCAGGGCCCCACAAGCCCGCAGCATCCCCCCCAGAGCACCCACAAGCCCACAGCATCCCCCCAGGGCCCCACAAGCCCGCAGCATCCCCCCAGGGCCCCACAAGCCCGCAGCATCCCCCCCAGGGCCCCACAAGCCCACAGCATTCCCGCCCCAGAGCCCCCACAAGCCCACAGCATCCCCCCCAGGGCCCCACAAGCCTGCAGCATCCCCCCCAGAGCACCCACAAGCCCACAGCATCCCCCCAGGGCCCCACAAGCCCGCAGCATCCCCCCCAGGGCCCCACAAGCCCACAGCATTCACCCCCCAGAGCCCCCACAAGCTCGCAGCATCCCCCCCAGAGCCCCCACAAGACCGCAGAGTCCCCCTTAGGGCCCCCCTAAGCCCGCAGCATCCCCCCCAGAGCCCTCACAACCCCGTAGCATCCCCTTAGGGCCCCCACAAGCACGCATTATCCCTGCATTATTCCCCAGAGCCCCCTAAGATCTCCACAAGCATTAATTAACCCCACCAGACTGCCCTCCAGCATTAACCCCCCCAAATCCCTCACTCGCAAGTATCAAGCCCCCTCACCCCAAAAACAACAAGAAGAAAAGACATCAGACCAGCAATTAATAGAACAATCTCCTGTTTCTCAGCTTAGGATACTGACCTCCTCCTGCAGCTTCACCGGCAGCTCTGTCTCTGCATGAGACTCTGGCGTCTGGTGCTGAACTAGAACACGCCCCCGGAAATGACATCACACCTGGAAGGATCCCATACATTCTAGTGTCTAGGGCACATGAAGAGGTAATTATTGTGACGGCCGGGGCCCTGAGCAGACGGGGGGGCCCATAGTGCGCGGGATGCCCGACGGCGAGTAAGCCCCCCGCCTGCTCAGGGCCCCGCCGCTTGCCTGGGTGCAGGAGGGGGACCCGATGCGGGGGTACACAGTGCAGGCGACTGCTATGGGGCCCCCCCAGCTCACGGGCCCCATAGCAGTCGCGTGGCCTGCCGCCATTGGCGGGACGCCACTCGGTACAATGGTGTCTGGCCTGGACAATCCTCTGTAAGGGAAACCAAGTCCGAACTGATACTTTTTCCCTGCACTGATACATTGTAGCAAACGGTCAGGACAGGAGGGGGATGTCTAGACTGAATACCATTGTAATAAATGCTCCGCTGCTGTCAGGATTAGATTTTTTTCAGGTTCTGGATATTAACAAGAATGATTTTATTCTCAGACAACAAGCAGAGATCTTACAAATGGCAGAAAAGTTGAATAATCCTTCATTGCAGAGAGGAGAACTTTCCTCCTGTATCCGGCGGATCGTCCTGTGGCTGAGAACAGTCTTTGCGGAGCGATTCCTCCCTATGAGGGGAACGTCGGCGCGGTGGAGCTGCTGTATCAGCCACGGAGGGGAATGAAGAGCAAGAAAGATTTATCCCTCATCCTGGAGGATCCGGAACTGAAGACTGCGGAGATCAAAGCTGAAGGTGAAGCCACATGTGATCTGTATACATCGGCAGAGGGGTCGTCACATGAGGAAATCCCCCCATATATATGGAGATGGCGATCTGTGGGGGCCGGACACAGAATGGGTGTGTGGTGTAACCAAAGAGAACACTAAGTCAGCACAGGAGCTGTGTACACAAAACGGAAGCCTTCTGCAAAGTTACTTTATTCTCTTTATCCCCTTCCCGACATCCGCAGAATTTAAGTGTCGCAATTCCAATGAGTTGTGGATTTTTGGTTCAAGTTGCCCAACGGGACCAAAAAATAATGTGATAGAAAAGGATTAAAATTGAAATTTATATATATAAAAAAAATCCTTTTAAATTTCCTACCTCCATTTGTCAATACAAAGCAAGACTAAACGATTATATATATATATTTATTTATTTAGTATTGACACACTGACAAAAAGTCCGATCTATCAAATCATAAATATATTAACCCCTACAGCAAATGCCCAACAGCAAAGATAATCTAAACACCCAATTTTTTTCTTTTTGGGTAATTTTACCTCCCAAAAAATGCATCAAAAAGAGATGAAAAGTTTGTAGACAGCAGAGAATGGCATCAATAACCCCCGCAGGTCGGCGAGCAGAAAGCGAACCTCGCCCAGATTCATCAGCAGAAACATGGAACAAATGCAGGGTCTCACAAAATGGTGACACAATACCGGGTTATTTATTACTGTTTGGTGACACCATAATACGGCAATTCTGGCTTCTTCATTTATTTTTCCGCTATTTAACGTGCGGTTTAAATAATTTGGGCTTTGATAGGTCGGACTTTTACAGACATGACAATATAAAATGTTTCTTTTTTAATTTCTTTTTTTGTTACCTTGGAAAATAGCGGTGATTTAACATTTTTGTTTATTTTTTTTCCTTTGTAAAACTTTTTTCTTTTTTTTCCATTTTTACTTTATTTTTTTATGTCCCCTTAGGGCACTTGAACCTGCAATCTCTTGACTGCTTATTCTATATACAGTAATCCTCTAGTAATGCAGTATACAGTTTATAAGATTAAGTCCAGACTGTGGATGAACTTCACAGGAGTACCAAGATGGCAGCCATGCAGGCCTTCACCATTCCCCTGACTGCCATTGTCATCCATTTCCTGGCGATAGCGCAATTTAAATGCCGCTGTTGGCTCAGGTGGCCACAGTCTACTCAAGTCGCTGCTGTCGGCTCAGGTCACCGCTGTTCTGGGCTGGCTGGCAAATTGCACACAGTAGCAACCCATCCTTACTGAGTTTTATCTGTGGCTGATTCATAAAGTGAGTAAAGGTTACAAAGCTTTAAAAAGATAAAGCCGGTGTTATGATATAATAGTTGAGGTCAAATGCCGACTAGATTCTCATCCACTTCTATCAGTGGGCTACTCAGAGAGGTGTCTGAGACTCTAGTCAGCATGTGACCAGGCACGGACTGGCCTGCTGGGGAATTCCCTGGTGGGCCCCACTGCAGGGCCAGCACTGACAAGAGAAGGAAGGCTCCTCCCACTCCTACCCTAGCACAGCTATGCACTTGTCTATATACCGTATGCTGTGTGTGTGGGGGTGTGTGGTTTGACTTGTCTATATACTGTATGCTGTGTGTGTGTGGGGGGGACTTGTCTATATACTGTATGCTGTGTATGGGGGACTTGTCTATATACCGTATGCTGTGTGTGGGGGACTTGTCTATATACTGTATGCTGTGTGTGGGGGACTTGTCTATATACTGTATGCTGTGTGTGGGGGGACTTGTCTATATACCGTATGCTGTGTGTGGGGGACTTGTCTATATACTGTATGCTCTGTGTGGGGAACTTGTCTATATACTGTATGCTGTGTGTGGGGGACTTGTCTATATACCGTATGCTGTGTGGGGGACTTGTCTATATACTGTATGCTCTGTGTGGGGAACTTGTCTATATACTGTATGCTGTGTGTGGGGGACTTCTCTATATACCGTATGCTGTGTGGGGGACTTGTCTATATACCGTATGCTGTGTGGGGGACTTGTCTATATACTGTATGCTGTGTGTGGGGGACTTGTCTATATACTGTATGCTGTGTGTGGGGGACTTGTCTATGTACTGTATGCTGTGTGGGGGGGGACTTGTCTATATACCGTATGCTGTGTGTGGGGGACTTGTCTATATACCGTATGCTGTGTGGGGGGGACTTGTCTATATACTGTTTGCTGTGTGGTGGGGACTTGTCTATATACCGTATGCTGTGTGTGGAGGACTTGTCTATATACTGTATGCTGTGTATGGGGGACTTGTCTATATACCGTATGCTGTGTGGGGGACTTGTCTATATACTGTATGCTGTGTGTGGGGGACTTGTCTATATACTGTATGCTGTGTGTGGGGGGGGAGGGGGTGGGGGACTTGTCTATATACCGTATGCTGTGTGGGGGACTTGTCTATATACCTTATGCTGTGTGTGGGGAACTTGTCTGTATACTGTATGCTGTGTGGGGGACTTGTCTATATACCGTATGCTGTGTGTGGAGGGGGAGGGGGTGGGGGACTTGTCTATATACCGTATGCTGTGTGTGGGGGACTTGTCTATATACCGTATGCTGTGTGTGGGGGACTTGTCTATATATCGTATGCTGTGTGTGGGGGACTTGTCTATATACCGTATGCTGTGTGTGGGGGACTTGTCTATATACCGTATGCTGTGTGGGGGTCTTGTCTATATACTGTATGCTGTGTGTGGGGGACTTGTCTATATACCGTATGCTGTGTGTGGGGGACTTGTCTATATACTGTATGCTGTGCATGGGGGACTTGTCTATATACTGTATGCTGTGTGTGGGGGACTTGTCTATATACTGTATGCTATGTGGGGGTCTTGTCTATATACTGTATGCTGTGTGTGGGGGACTTGTCTATATACCGTATGCTGTGTGTGGGGGACTTGTCTATATACCGTATGCTGTGTATGGGGGACTTATCTATATACTGTATGCTGTGTATGGGGGACTTGTCTATATACTGTATGCTGTGTATGGGGGACTTGTCTATATACTGTATGCTGTGTGTGGGGGACTTGTCTATATACTGTATGCTGTGTGTGGGGGACTTGTCTATATACCGTATGCTCTGTGTGGGGAACTTGTCTATATACTGTATGCTGTGTGTGGGGGACTTGTCTATATACTGTATGCTCTGTGTGGGGAACTTGTCAATATACTGTATGCTGTGTGTGGGGGACTTGTCTATATACTGTATGCTGTGTGTGGGGGACTTGTCTATATACTGTATGCTGTGTGTGGGGGACTTGTCTATATACCGTATGCTGTGTGTGGGGAACTTGTCTATATACTGTATGCTGTGTGTGGGAGACTTGTCTATATACTGGATGCTCTGTGTGGGGAACTTGTCTATATACTGTATGCTGTGTGTGGGGAACTTGTCTATATACTGTATGCTGTGTGGGGGACTTGTCTATATACTGTATGCTGTGTGGGGGACTTGTCTATATACTGTATGCTGTGTGGGGGACTTGTCTATATACTGTATGCTGTGTGTGGGGAACTTCTCTATATACCGTATGCTGTGTGTGGGGGACTTGTCTATATACCGTATGCTGTGTGGGGGTGACTTGTCTATATACTGTATGCTGTGTGTGGGGGACTTGTCTATATACTGTATGCTGTGTGTGGGGGACTTGTCTATATACCGTATGCTGTGTGTGGGGGACTTGTCTATATACCGTATGCTGTGTGTGGGGGACTTGTCTATATATCGTATGCTGTGTGGGGGACTTGTCTATATACCGTATGCTGTGTGTGGGGGACTTGTCTATATACCGTATGCTGTGTGTGGGGGACTTGTCTATATACCGTATGCTGTGTGTGGGGGACTTGTCTATATATCGTATGCTGTGTGGGGGACTTGTCTATATACCGTATGCTGTGTGTGGGGGACTTGTCTATATACTGTATGCTGTGTGTGGGGGACTTGTCTATATACCGTATGCTGTGTGTGGGGGACTTGTCTATATACTGTATGCTGTGTGTGGGTCTTGTCTATATACTGTATGCTGTGTGTGGGGGACTTGTCTATATACCGTATGCTGTGTGTGTGGGCTTGTCTATATAGCGTATGCTGTGAGGGGGACTTGTCTATATACTGTATGCTGTGCGTGGGGAACTTGTCTATATACTGTATGCTGTGTGTGGGTGACTTGTCTATATACTGTATGCTGTGTGGGGGGGACTTGTCTATATACCGTATGCTGTGTGTGGGGGGGACTTGTCTATATACCGTATGCTGTGTGGGGGGGACTTGTCTATATACCGTATGCTGTGTGTGGGGGACTTGTCTATATACTGTATGCTGTGTATGGGGGACTTGTCTATATACCGTATGCTGTGTGTGGGGGACTTGTCTATATACTGTATGCTGTGTGTGGGTGACTTGTCTATATACTGTATGCTGTGTGGGGGGGACTTGTCTATATACTGTATGCTGTGTGTGGGGGACTTGTCTATATACCATATGCTGTGTGTGTGGGGGACTTGTCTATATACCGTATACTGTGTGTGGGGGACTTGTCTATATACTGTATGTGTAGAGGACTTGTCTATATACCGTATGCTGTGTGGGGGTCTTGTCTATATACTGTATGCTGTGTGTGGGGGACTTGTCTATATACTGTATGCTGTGTGTGGGGGACTTGTCTATATACTGTATGCTGTGTATGGGGGACTTGTCTATTTACCGTATGCTGTGTGTGGGGGGGACTTGTCTATATACCGTATGCTGTGTGGGAGGGACTTGTCTATATACCGTATGCTGTGTGGGGGACTTGTCTATATACTGTATGCTGTGTCTGGGGGACTTGTCTATATACCGTATGCTGTGTGTGGGGGACTTGTCTATATACCGTATGCTGTGTGGGGGACTTGTCTATATACCGTATGCTGTGTGTGGGGGACTTGTCTATATACCGTATGCTGTGTGTGGGGGACTTGTCTATATACCGTATGCTGTGTGTGGGGGACTTGTCTATATACCGTATGCTGTGTGTGGGGGACTTGTCTATATACCGTATGCTGTGTGTGGGGGACTTGTCTATATACCGTATGCTGTGTGTGGGGTACTTGTCTATATACCGTATGCTGTGTGTAGGGTACTTGTCTATATACCGTATGCTGTGTGGGGGGGACTTGTCTATATACCGTATGCTGTGTGTGGGGGTCTTGTCTATATACCGTATGCTGTGTGTGGGGGACTTGTCTATATACTGTATGCTGTGTATGGGGGACTTGTCTATATACTGTATGCTGTGTGTGGGGGACTTGTCTATATACTGTATGCTGTGTGTGGGGGACTTGTCTATATACTGTATGCTGTGTGTGGGGGACTTGTCTATATACTGTATGCTGTGTGTGGGGGACTTGTCTATATACTGTATGCTGTGTGTGGGGGTCTTGTCTTTATACTGTATGCTGTGTGTGGGGGTCTTGTCTATATACCGTATGATGTGTGTGGGGGACTTGTCTATATACCGTATGCTGTGTGTGGGGGACTTGTCTATATACCGTATGCTGTGTGGGGGGGACTTGTCTATATACCGTATGCTGTGTGTGGGGGACTTGTCTATATACTGTGTGTGGGTCTTGTCTATATACTGTATGCTGTGTGTGGGGGACTTGTCTATATACCGTATGCTGTGTGTGGGGGCTTGTCTATATACCGTATGCTGTGAGGGGGACTTGTCTATATACTGTATGCTGTGTGTGGGGAACTTGTCTATATACTGTATGCTGTGTGTGGGTGACTTGTCTATATACTGTATGCTGTGTGGGGGGGACTTGTCTATATACCGTATGCTGTGTGTGGGGGGGACTTGTCTATATACCGTATGCTGTGTGGGGGGGACTTGTCTATATACCGTATGCTGTGTGTGGGGGACTTGTCTATATACTGTATGCTGTGTATGGGGGACTTGTCTATATACCGTATGCTGTGTGTGGGGGACTTGTCTATATACTGTATGCTGTGTGTGGGTGACTTGTCTATATACTGTATGCTGTGTGGGGGGAACTTGTCTATATACTGTATGCTGTGTGTGGGGGACTTGTCTATATACCATATGCTGTGTGTGTGGGGGACTTGTCTATATACCGTATACTGTGTGTGGGGGACTTGTCTATATACTGTATGTGTAGAGCACTTGTCTATATACCGTATGCTGTGTGGGGGTCTTGTCTATATACTGTATGCTGTGTGTGGGGGACTTGTCTATATACTGTATGCTGTGTGTGGGGGACTTGTCTATATACTGTATGCTGTGTATGGGGGACTTGTCTATTTACCGTATGCTGTGTGTGGGGGGGACTTGTCTATATACCGTATGCTGTGTGGGAGGGACTTGTCTATATACCGTATGCTGTGTGGGGGACTTGTCTATATACCGTATGCTGTGTGGGGTATTGTCTATATACTGTATGCTGTGTCTGGGGGACTTGTCTATATACCGTATGCTGTGTTTGGGGGACTTGTCTATATACCGTATGCTGTGTGGGGGACTTGTCTATATACCGTATGCTGTGTGTGGGGGACTTGTCTATATACCGTATGCTGTGTGGTGGGGGACTTGTCTATATACTGTATGCTGTGTGTGGGGGACTTGTCTATATACCGTATGCTGTGTGGGGGGAATTTTCTATATACTGTATGCTGTGTGTGGGGGACTTGTCTATATACCATATGCTGTGTGTGGGGGACTTGTCTATATATCGTATGCTGTGTGTGGGGGACTTGTCTATATACCGTATGCTGTGTGTGGGGGACTTGTCTATATACCGTATGCTGTGTGGGGGGGACTTGTCTATATACTGTATGCTGTGTGGGGGTCTTGTCTATATACTGTATGCTGTGCGTGGGGGACTTGTCTATATACCGTATGCTGTGTGTGGGGGACTTGTCTATATACTGTATGCTGTGTATGGGGGACTTGTCTATATACCGTATGCTGTGTGTGGGGGACTTGTCTATATACTGTATGCTGTGTGTGGGTGACTTGTCTATATACTGTATGCTGTGTGGGGGGGACTTGTCTATATACTGTATGCTGTGTGTGGGGGACTTGTCTATATACCATATGCTGTGTGTGTGGGGGACTTGTCTATATACCGTATACTGTGTGTGGGGGACTTGTCTATATACTGTATGTGTAGAGGACTTGTCTATATACCGTATGCTGTGTGGGGGTCTTGTCTATATACTGTATGCTGTGTGTGGGGGACTTGTCTATATACTGTATGCTGTGTGTGGGGGACTTGTCTATATACTGTATGCTGTGTATGGGGGACTTGTCTATTTACCGTATGCTGTGTGTGGGGGGGACTTGTCTATATACCGTATGCTGTGTGGGAGGGACTTGTCTATATACCGTATGCTGTGTGGGGGACTTGTCTATATACTGTATGCTGTGTCTGGGGGACTTGTCTATATACCGTATGCTGTGTGTGGGGGACTTGTCTATATACCGTATGCTGTGTGGGGGACTTGTCTATATACCGTATGCTGTGTGTGGGGGACTTGTCTATATACCGTATGCTGTGTGTGGGGGACTTGTCTATATACCGTATGCTGTGTGTGGGGGACTTGTCTATATACCGTATGCTGTGTGTGGGGGACTTGTCTATATACCGTATGCTGTGTGTGGGGGACTTGTCTATATACCGTATGCTGTGTGTGGGGTACTTGTCTATATACCGTATGCTGTGTGTAGGGTACTTGTCTATATACCGTATGCTGTGTGGGGGGGACTTGTCTATATACCGTATGCTGTGTGTGGGGGTCTTGTCTATATACCGTATGCTGTGTGTGGGGGACTTGTCTATATACTGTATGCTGTGTATGGGGGACTTGTCTATATACTGTATGCTGTGTGTGGGGGACTTGTCTATATACTGTATGCTGTGTGTGGGGGACTTGTCTATATACTGTATGCTGTGTGTGGGGGACTTGTCTATATACTGTATGCTGTGTGTGGGGGACTTGTCTATATACTGTATGCTGTGTGTGGGGGTCTTGTCTTTATACTGTATGCTGTGTGTGGGGGTCTTGTCTATATACCGTATGATGTGTGTGGGGGACTTGTCTATATACCGTATGCTGTGTGTGGGGGACTTGTCTATATACCGTATGCTGTGTGGGGGGGACTTGTCTATATACCGTATGCTGTGTGTGGGGGACTTGTCTATATACTGTGTGTGGGTCTTGTCTATATACTGTATGCTGTGTGTGGGGGACTTGTCTATATACCGTATGCTGTGTGTGGGGGCTTGTCTATATACCGTATGCTGTGAGGGGGACTTGTCTATATACTGTATGCTGTGTGTGGGGAACTTGTCTATATACTGTATGCTGTGTGTGGGTGACTTGTCTATATACTGTATGCTGTGTGGGGGGGACTTGTCTATATACCGTATGCTGTGTGTGGGGGGGACTTGTCTATATACCGTATGCTGTGTGGGGGGGACTTGTCTATATACCGTATGCTGTGTGTGGGGGACTTGTCTATATACTGTATGCTGTGTATGGGGGACTTGTCTATATACCGTATGCTGTGTGTGGGGGACTTGTCTATATACTGTATGCTGTGTGTGGGTGACTTGTCTATATACTGTATGCTGTGTGGGGGGAACTTGTCTATATACCATATGCTGTGTGTGTGGGGGACTTGTCTATATACCGTATACTGTGTGTGGGGGACTTGTCTATATACTGTATGTGTAGAGCACTTGTCTATATACCGTATGCTGTGTGGGGGTCTTGTCTATATACTGTATGCTGTGTGTGGGGGACTTGTCTATATACTGTATGCTGTGTGTGGGGGACTTGTCTATATACTGTATGCTGTGTATGGGGGACTTGTCTATTTACCGTATGCTGTGTGTGGGGGGGACTTGTCTATATACCGTATGCTGTGTGGGAGGGACTTGTCTATATACCGTATGCTGTGTGGGGGACTTGTCTATATACCGTATGCTGTGTGGGGTATTGTCTATATACTGTATGCTGTGTCTGGGGGACTTGTCTATATACCGTATGCTGTGTTTGGGGGACTTGTCTATATACCGTATGCTGTGTGGGGGACTTGTCTATATACCGTATGCTGTGTGTGGGGGACTTGTCTATATACCGTATGCTGTGTGGTGGGGGACTTGTCTATATACTGTATGCTGTGTGTGGGGGACTTGTCTATATACCGTATGCTGTGTGGGGGGAATTTTCTATATACTGTATGCTGTGTGTGGGGGACTTGTCTATATACCATATGCTGTGTGTGGGGGACTTGTCTATATATCGTATGCTGTGTGTGGGGGACTTGTCTATATACCGTATGCTGTGTGTGGGGGACTTGTCTATATACCGTATGCTGTGTGGGGGGGACTTGTCTATATACTGTATGCTGTGTGGGGGTCTTGTCTATATACTGTATGCTGTGCGTGGGGGACTTGTCTATATACCGTATGCTGTGTGTGGGGGACTTGTCTATATACTGTATGCTGTGCATGGGGGACTTGTCTATATACTGTATGCTATGTGGGGGTCTTGTCTATATACTGTATGCTGTGTGTGGGGGACTTGTCTATATACCGTATGCTGTGTGTGGGGGACTTGTCTATATACCGTATGCTGTGTATGGGGGACTTATCTATATACTGTATGCTGTGTATGGGAGACTTGTCTATATACTGTATGCTGTGTATGGGGGACTTGTCTATATACTGTATGCTGTGTGTGGGGGACTTGTCTATATACTGTATGCTGTGTGTGGGGGACTTGTCTATATACCGTATGCTCTGTGTGGGGAACTTGTCTATATACCGTATGCTGTGTGTGGGGGACTTGTCTATATACTGTATGCTCTGTGTGGGGAACTTGTCTATATACTGTATGCTGTGTGTGGGGGACTTGTCTATATACTGTATGCTGTGTGTGGGGGACTTGTCTATATACTGTATGCTGTGTGTGGGGGACTTGTCTATATACCGTATGCTGTGTGTGGGGAACTTGTCTATATACTGTATGCTGTGTGTGGGGGCTTGTCTATATACCGTTTGCTGTGAGGGGGACTTGTCTATATACTGTATGCTGTGTGTGGGGAACTTGTCTATATACTGTATGCTGTGTGTGGGAGACTTGTCTATATACTGTATGCTCTGTGTGGGGAACTTGTCTATATACTGTATGCTGTGTGTGGGGGACTTGTCTATATACTGTATGCTCTGTGTGGGGAACTTGTCTATATACTGTATGCTGTGTATAGGGGACTTGTCTATATACCGTATGCTGTGTGGGGGACTTGTCTATATACTGTATGCTGTGTGTGGGGGACTTGTCTATATACTGTATGCTCTGTGTGGGGAACTTGTCTATATACTGTATGCTGTGTGTGGGGAACTTGTCTATATACTGTATGCTGTGTGGGGGACTTGTCTATATACTGTATGCTGTGTGGGGGACTTGTCTATATACTGTATGCTGTGTGTGGGGAACTTGTCTATATACCGTATGCTGTGTGTGGGGGGCTTGTCTATATACTGTATGCTGTGTGTGGGGGACTTGTCTATATACCGTATGCTCTGTGTGGGGAACTTGTCTATATACTGTATGCTGTGTGTGGGGGACTTGTCTATATACTGTATGCTGTGTGTGGGGGACTTGTCTATATACTGTATGCTGTGTGTGGGGGACTTGTCTATATACCGTATGCTGTGTGTGGGGGACTTGTCTATATACTGTATGCTGTGTGTGGGGGCTTGTCTATATACCGTTTGCTGTGAGGGGGACTTGTCTATATACTGTATGCTGTGTGTGGGGAACTTGTCTATATACTGTATGCTGTGTGTGGGAGACTTGTCTATATACTGTATGCTCTGTGTGGGGAACTTGTCTATATACTGTATGCTGTGTGTGGGGGACTTGTCTATATACTGTATGCTGTGTGGGGGACTTGTCTATATACTGTATGCTGTTTGGGGGACTTGTCTATATACTGTATGCTGTGTGGGGGACTTGTCTATATACCGTATGCTGTGTGTGGGGGACTTGTCTATATACCGTATGCTGTGTGTGGGGGACTTGTCTATATACTGTTTGCTGTGTGGTGGGGACTTGTCTATATACCGTATGCTGTGTATGGGGGACTTGTCTATATACTGTATGCTGTGTATAGGGGACTTGTCTATATACCGTATGCTGTGTGGGGGACTTGTCTATATACTGTATGCTGTGTGTGGGGGACTTGTCTATATACTGTATGCTGTGTGGGTGACTTGTCTATATACTGTATGCTGTGTGGGGGACTTGTCTATATACTGTATGCTCTGTGTGGGGAACTTGTCTATATACTGTATGCTGTGTGTGGGGAACTTGTCTATATACTGTATGCTGTGTGGGGGACTTGTCTATATACTGTATGCTGTGTGGGGGACTTGTCTATATACTGTATGCTGTGTGTGGGGAACTTGTCTATATACCGTATGCTGTGTGTGGGGGACTTGTCTATATACCGTATGCTGTGTGTGGGGGACTTGTCTATATATCGTATGCTGTGTGGGGGACTTGTCTATATACCGTATGCTGTGTGTGGGGGACTTGTCTATATACCGTATGCTGTGTGTGGGGGACTTGTCTATATACCGTATGCTGTGTGTGGGGGACTTGTCTATATATCGTATGCTGTGTGGGGGACTTGTCTATATACCGTATGCTGTGTGTGGGGGACTTGTCTATATACTGTATGCTGTGTGTGGGGGACTTGTCTATATACCGTATGCTGTGTGTGGGGGACTTGTCTATATACTGTATGCTGTGTGTGGGGAACTTGTCTATATACTGTATGCTGTGTGTGGGAGACTTGTCTATATACTGTATGCTCTGTGTGGGGAACTTGTCTATATACTGTATGCTGTGTGTGGGGGACTTGTCTATATACTGTATGCTGTGTGTGGGTCTTGTCTATATACTGTATGCTGTGTGTGGGGGACTTGTCTATATACCGTATGCTGTGTGTGTGGGCTTGTCTATATACCGTATGCTGTGAGGGGGACTTGTCTATATACTGTATGCTGTGTGTGGGGGACTTGTCTATATACTGTATGCTGTGTGTGGGGGACTTGTCTATATACCGTATGCTGTGTGTGGGGGACTTGTCTATATACTGTATGCTGTGTGTGGGGGACTTGTCTATATACCGTATGCTGTGTGTGGGGGACTTGTCTATATACTGTATGCTGTGTGTGGGGGCTTGTCTATATACCGTTTGCTGTGAGGGGGACTTGTCTATATACTGTATGCTGTGTGTGGGGAACTTGTCTATATACTGTATGCTGTGTGTGGGAGACTTGTCTATATACTGTATGCTCTGTGTGGGGAACTTGTCTATATACTGTATGCTGTGTGTGGGGGACTTGTCTATATACTGTATGCTGTGTGGGGGACTTGTCTATATACTGTATGCTGTTTGGGGGACTTGTCTATATACTGTATGCTGTGTGGGGGACTTGTCTATATACCGTATGCTGTGTGTGGGGGACTTGTCTATATACCGTATGCTGTGTGTGGGGGACTTGTCTATATACTGTTTGCTGTGTGGTGGGGACTTGTCTATATACCGTATGCTGTGTATGGGGGAATTGTCTATATACTGTATGCTGTGTATAGGGGACTTGTCTATATACCGTATGCTGTGTGGGGGACTTGCCTATATACTGTATGCTGTGTGTGGGGGACTTGTCTATATACTGTATGCTGTGTGGGTGACTTGTATATATACTGTATGCTGTGTGGGGGACTTGTCTATATACTGTATGCTCTGTGTGGGGAACTTGTCTATATACTGTATGCTGTGTGTGGGGAACTTGTCTATATACTGTATGCTGTGTGGGGGACTTGTCTATATACTGTATGCTGTGTGGGGGACTTGTCTATATACTGTATGCTGTGTGTGGGGAACTTGTCTATATACCGTATGCTGTGTGTGGGGGACTTGTCTATATACCGTATGCTGTGTGTGGGGGACTTGTCTATATATCGTATGCTGTGTGGGGGACTTGTCTATATACCGTATGCTGTGTGTGGGGGACTTGTCTATATACCGTATGCTGTGTGTGGGGGACTTGTCTATATACCGTATGCTGTGTGTGGGGGACTTGTCTATATATCGTATGCTGTGTGGGGGACTTGTCTATATACCGTATGCTGTGTGTGGGGGACTTGTCTATATACTGTATGCTGTGTGTGGGGGACTTGTCTATATACCGTATGCTGTGTGTGGGGGACTTGTCTATATACTGTATGCTGTGTGTGGGTCTTGTCTATATACTGTATGCTGTGTGTGGGGGACTTGTCTATATACCGTATGCTGTGTGTGTGGGCTTGTCTATATACCGTATGCTGTGAGGGGGACTTGTCTATATACTGTATGCTGTGTGTGGGGAACTTGTCTATATACTGTATGCTGTGTGTGGGTGACTTGTCTATATACTGTATGCTGTGTGGGGGGGACTTGTCTATATACCGTATGCTGTGTGTGGGGGGGACTTGTCTATATACCGTATGCTGTGTGGGGGGGACTTGTCTATATACCGTATGCTGTGTGTGGGGGACTTGTCTATATACTGTATGCTGTGTATGGGGGACTTGTCTATATACCGTATGCTGTGTGTGGGGGACTTGTCTATATACTGTATGCTGTGTGTGGGTGACTTGTCTATATACTGTATGCTGTGTGGGGGGGACTTGTCTATATACTGTATGCTGTGTGTGGGGGACTTGTCTATATACCATATGCTGTGTGTGTGGGGGACTTGTCTATATACCGTATACTGTGTGTGGGGGACTTGTCTATATACTGTATGTGTAGAGGACTTGTCTATATACCGTATGCTGTGTGGGGGTCTTGTCTATATACTGTATGCTGTGTGTGGGGGACTTGTCTATATACTGTATGCTGTGTGTGGGGGACTTGTCTATATACTGTATGCTGTGTATGGGGGACTTGTCTATTTACCGTATGCTGTGTGTGGGGGGGACTTGTCTATATACCGTATGCTGTGTGGGAGGGACTTGTCTATATACCGTATGCTGTGTGGGGGACTTGTCTATATACTGTATGCTGTGTCTGGGGGACTTGTCTATATACCGTATGCTGTGTGTGGGGGACTTGTCTATATACCGTATGCTGTGTGGGGGACTTGTATATATACCGTATGCTGTGTGTGGGGGACTTGTCTATATGCCGTATGCTGTGTGTGGGGGACTTGTCTATATACCGTATGCTGTGTGTGGGGGACTTGTCTATATACCGTATGCTGTGTGTGGGGGACTTGTCTATATACCGTATGCTGTGTGTGGGGGACTTGTCTATATACCGTATGCTGTGTGTGGGGTACTTGTCTATATACCGTATGCTGTGTGTAGGGTACTTGTCTATATACCGTATGCTGTGTGGGGGGGACTTGTCTATATACCGTATGCTGTGTGTGGGGGTCTTGTCTATATACCGTATGCTGTGTGTGGGGGACTTGTCTATATACTGTATGCTGTGTGTGGGGGACTTGTCTATATACTGTATGCTGTGTGTGGGGGACTTGTCTATATACTGTATGCTGTGTGTGGGGGACTTGTCTATATACTGTATGCTGTGTGTGGGGGTCTTGTCTTTATACTGTATGCTGTGTGTGGGGGTCTTGTCTATATACCGTATGATGTGTGTGGGGGACTTGTCTATATACCGTATGCTGTGTGTGGGGGACTTGTCTATATACCGTATGCTGTGTGGGGGGGACTTGTCTATATACCGTATGCTGTGTGGGGTACTTGTCTATATACCGTATGCTGTGTGGTGGGGGACTTGTCTATATACTGTATGCTGTGTGTGGGGGACTTGTCTATATACCGTATGCTGTGTGTGGGGGACTTGTCTATATACTGTGTGTGGGTCTTGTCTATATACTCTATGCTGTGTGTGGGGGACTTGTCTATATACCGTATGCTGTGTGTGGGGGCTTGTCTATATACCGTATGCTGTGAGGGGTACTTGTCTATATACTGTATGCTGTGTGTGGGGAACTTGTCTATATACTGTATGCTGTGTGTGGGTGACTTGTCTATATACTGTATGCTGTGTGTGGGTGACTTGTCTATATACTGTATGCTGTGTGGGGGGGACTTGTCTATATACCGTATGCTGTGTATGGGGGGGACTTGTCTATATACCGTATGCTGTGTGGGGGGGACTTGTCTATATACCGTATGCTGTGTGTGGGGGACTTGTCTATATACTGTATGCTGTGTATGGGGGACTTGTCTATATACCGTATGCTGTGTGTGGGGGACTTGTCTATATACTGTATGCTGTGTGTGGGTGACTTGTCTATATACTGTATGCTGTGTGGGGGGGACTTGTCTATATACTGTATGCTGTGTGTGGGGGACTTGTCTATATACCATATGCTGTGTGTGTGGGGGACTTGTCTATATACCGTATACTGTGTGTGGTGGACTTGTCTATATACTGTATGTGTAGAGCACTTGTCTATATACCGTATGCTGTGTGGGGGTCTTGTCTATATACTGTATGCTGTGTGTGGGGGACTTGTGTATATACTGTATGCTGTGTGTGGGGGACTTGTCTATATACTGTATGCTGTGTATGGGGGACTTGTCTATTTACCGTATGCTGTGTGTGGGGGGGACTTGTCTATATACCGTATGCTGTGTGGGAGGGACTTGTCTATATACCGTATGCTGTGTGGGGGACTTGTCTATATACCGTATGCTGTGTGTGGGGGACTTGTCTATATACTGTATGCTGTGTCTGGGGGACTTGTCTATATACCGTATGCTGTGTGTGGGGGACTTGTCTATATACCGTATGCTGTGTGTGGGGGACTTGTCTATATACTGTATGCTGTGTCTGGGGGACTTGTCTATATACCGTATGCTGTGTGTGGGGGACTTGTCTATATACCGTATGCTGTGTGGGGGACTTGTCTATATACCGTATGCTGTGTGTGGGGGACTTGTCTATATACCGTATGCTGTGTGGTGGGGGACTTGTCTATATACTGTATGCTGTGTGTGGGGGACTTGTCTATATACCGTATGCTGTGTGGGGTACTTGTCTATATACCGTATGCTGTGTGCGGGGGACTTGTCTATATACTGTATGCTGTGTGTGGGGGACTTGTCTATATACTGTATGCTGTGTGTGGGGGACTTGTCTATATACCGTATGCTGTGTATGGGGGACTTGTCTATATACCGTATGCTGTGTGTGGGGGACTTGTCTATATACCGTATGCTGTGTGTGGGGGACTTGTCTATATACTGTATGCTGTGTGGGGGGGACTTGTCTATATTCTGTATGCTGTGTGTGGGGGACTTGTCTATATACCATATGCTGTGTGTGTGGGGGACTTGTCTATATACCGTATACTGTGAGTGGGGGACTTGTCTATATACTGTATGTGTAGAGGACTTGTCTATATACCGTATGCTGTGTGGGGGTCTTGTCTATATACTGTATGCTGTGTGTGGGGGACTTGTCTATATACTGTATGCTGTGTGTGGGGGACTTGTCTATTTACCGTATGCTGTGTGTGGGGGGGACTTGTCTATATACCGTATGCTGTGTGGGAGGGACTTGTCTATATACCGTATGCTGTGTGGTGGACTTGTCTATATACTGTATGCTGTGTCTGGGGGACTTGTCTATATACCGTATGCTGTGTGTGGGGGACTTGTCTATATACCGTATGCTGTGTGGGGGACTTGTCTATATACCGTATGCTGTGTGTGGGGGACTTGTCTATATACCGTATGCTGTGTGTGGGGGACTTGTCTATATACCGTATGCTGTGTGTGGGGGACTTGTCTATATACCGTATGCTGTGTGTGGGGGACTTGTCTATATACCGTATGCTGTGTGTGGGGGACTTGTCTATATACCGTATGCTGTGTGTGGGGTACTTGTCTATATACCGTATGCTGTGTGTAGTGTACTTGTCTATATACCGTATGCTGTGTGGGGGGGACTTGTCTATATACCGTATGCTGTGTGTGGGGGTCTTGTCTATATACCGTATGCTGTGTGTGGGGGACTTGTCTATATATTGTATGCTGTGTGTGGGGGACTTGTCTATATACTGTATGCTGTGTGTGGGGGACTTGTCTATATACTGTATGCTGTGTGTGGGGGACTTGTCTATATACTGTATGCTGTGTGTGGGGGTCTTGTCTTTATACTGTATGCTGTGTGTGGGGGTCTTGTCTATATACCGTATGATGTGTGTGGGGGACTTGTCTATATACCGTATGCTGTGTGTGGGGGACTTGTCTATATACCGTATGCTGTGTGGGGGGGACTTGTCTATATACCGTATGCTGTGTGGGGTACTTGTCTATATACCGTATGCTGTGTGGTGGGGGACTTGTCTATATACTGTATGCTGTGTGTGGGGGACTTGTCTATATACCGTATGCTGTGTGTGGGGGACTTGTCTATATACTGTGTGTGGGTCTTGTCTATATACTGTATGCTGTGTGTGGGGGACTTGTCTATATACCGTATGCTGTGTGTGGGGGCTTGTCTATATACCGTATGCTGTGAGGGGTACTTGTCTATATACTGTATGCTGTGTGTGGGGAACTTGTCTATATACTGTATGCTGTGTGTGGGTGACTTGTCTATATACTGTATGCTGTGTGTGGGTGACTTGTCTATATACTGTATGCTGTGTGTGGGGGACTTGTCTATATACCATATGCTGTGTGTGTGGGGGACTTGTCTATATACCGTATACTGTGTGTGGGGGACTTGTCTATATACTGTATGTGTAGAGCACTTGTCTATATACCGTATGCTGTGTGGGGGTCTTGTCTATATACTGTATGCTGTGTGTGGGGGGGACTTGTCTATATACCGTATGCTGTGTGTGGGGGGGACTTGTCTATATACCGTATGCTGTGTGGGGGGGACTTGTCTATATACCGTATGCTGTGTGTGGGGGACTTGTCTATATACTGTATGCTGTGTATGGGGGACTTGTCTATATACCGTATGCTGTGTGTGGGGGACTTGTCTATATACTGTATGCTGTGTGTGGGTGACTTGTCTATATACTGTATGCTGTGTGGGGGGGACTTGTCTATATACTGTATGCTGTGTGTGGGGGACTTGTCTATATACCATATGCTGTGTGTGTGGGGGACTTGTCTATATACCGTATACTGTGTGTGGGGGACTTGTCTATATACTGTATGTGTAGAGCACTTGTCTATATACCGTATGCTGTGTGGGGGTCTTGTCTATATACTGTATGCTGTGTGTGGGGGACTTGTCTATATACTGTATGCTGTGTGTGGGGGACTTGTCTATATACTGTATGCTGTGTATGGGGGACTTGTCTATTTACCGTATGCTGTGTGGGGGGACTTGTCTATATACCGTATGCTGTGTGGGAGGGACTTGTCTATATACCGTATGCTGTGTGGGGGACTTGTCTATATACCGTATGCTGTGTGGGGTATTGTCTATATACTGTATGCTGTGTCTGGGGGACTTGTCTATATACCGTATGCTGTGTGTGGGGGACTTGTCTATATACCGTATGCTGTGTGGTGGGGGACTTGTCTATATACTGTATGCTGTGTGTGGGGGACTTGTCTATATACTGTATGCTGTGTGTGGGGGACTTGTCTATATACTGTATGCTGTGTATGGGGGACTTGTCTATTTACCTTATGCTGTGTGGGGGGGACTTGTCTATATACCGTATGCTGTGTGGGGTATTGTCTATATACTGTATGCTGTGTCTGGGGGACTTGTCTATATACCGTATGCTGTGTGTGGGGGACTTGTCTATATACCGTATGCTGTGTGGTGGGGGACTTGTCTATATACTGTATGCTGTGTGTGGGGGACTTGTCTATATACCGTATGCTGTGTGGGGTACTTGTCTATATACCGTATGCTGTGTGCGGGGGACTTGTCTATATACTGTATGCTGTGTGTGGGGGACTTGTCTATATACTGTATGCTGTGTGTGGGGGACTTGTCTATATACCGTATGCTGTGTATGTGGGACTTGTCTATATACCGTATGCTGTGTGTGGGGGACTTGTCTATATACCGTATGCTGTGTGTGGGGGACTTGTCTATATACTGTATGCTGTGTGTGGGGGACTTGTCTATATACTGTATGCTGTGTATGGGGGACTTGTCTATATACCGTATGCTGTGTATGGGGGACTTGTTTATATACTGTATGCTGTGTATGGGGGACTTGTCTATATACCGTATGCTGTGTGTGGGGTACTTGTCTATATACCGTATGCTGTGTGGGGGGGACTTGTCTATATACCGTATGCTGTGTGGGGGGGACTTGTCTATATACCGTATGCTGTGTGTGGGGGTCTTGTCTATATACCGTATGCTGTGTGTGGGGGACTTGTCTATATACCGTATGCTGTGTGTGGGGGACTTGTCTATATACCGTATGCTGTGTGTGGGGGACTTGTCTATATACCGTATGCTGTGTGTGGGGGACTTGTCTATATACTGTATGCTGTGTATGGGGGACTTGTCTATATACCGTATGCTGTGTGTGGGGGACTTGTCAATATACCGTATGCTGTGTGTGGGGGACTTGTCTATATACTGTATGCTGTGTGTGGGGGACTTGTCTATATACCGTATGCTGTGTGTGGGGGACTTGTCTATATACCGTATGCTGTGTGGGGGGGACTTGTCTATATACCGTATGCTGTGTGGGGGGGACTTGTCTATATACCGTATGCTGTGTGTGGGGGTCTTGTCTATATACCGTATGCTGTGTGTGGGGGTCTTGTCTATATACTGTATGCTGTGTGTGGGGGTCTTGTCTATATACCGTATGCTCTGTGTGGGGAACTTGTCTATATACTGTATGCTGTGTGGGGCACTTGTCTATATACTGTATGCTGTTTGGGGGACTTGTCTATATACTGTATGCTGTGTGGGGGACTTGTCTATATACCGTATGCTGTGTGTGGGGGACTTGTCTATATACCGTATGCTGTGTGTGGGGGACTTGTCTATATACTGTTTGCTGTGTGGTGGAGACTTGTCTATATACCGTATGCTGTGTATGGGGGACTTGTCTATATACTGTATGCTGTGTATGGGGGACTTGTCTATATACCGTATGCTGTGTGGGGGACTTGTCTATATACTGTATGTTGTGTGTGGGGGACTTGTCTATATACTGTATGCTGTGTGGGTGACTTGTCTATATACTGTATGCTGTGTTTGGGACTTGTCTATATACTGTATGCTCTGTGTGGGGAACTTGTCTATATACTGTATGCTGTGTGTGGGGAACTTGTCTATATACTGTATGCTGTGTGGGGGACTTGTCTATTTACTGTATGCTGTGTGGGGGACTTGTCTATATACTGTATGCTGTGTGTGGGGAACTTGTCTATATACCGTATGCTGTGTGTGGGGGACTTGTCTATATACCGTATGCTGTGTGTGGGGGACTTGTCTATATATCGTATGCTGTGTGGGGGACTTGTCTATATACCGTATGCTGTGTGTGGGGGACTTGTCTATATACCGTATGCTGTGTGTGGGGGACTTGTCTATATATCGTATGCTGTGTGGGGGACTTGTCTATATACCGTATGCTGTGTGTGGGGGACTTGTCTATATACCGTATGCTGTGTGTGGGGGACTTGTCTATATACCGTATGCTGTGTGTGGGGGACTTGTCTATATATCGTATGCTGTGTGGGGGACTTGTCTATATACCGTATGCTGTGTGTGGGGGACTTGTCTATATACTGTATGCTGTGTGTGGGGGACTTGTCTATATACCGTATGCTGTGTGTGGGGGACTTGTCTATATACTGTATGCTGTGTGTGGGTCTTGTCTATATACTGTATGCTGTGTGTGGGGGACTTGTCTATATACCGTATGCTGTGTGTGTGGGCTTGTCTATATACCGTATGCTGTGAGGGGGACTTGTCTATATACTGTATGCTGTGTGTGGGGAACTTGTCTATATACTGTATGCTGTGTGTGGGTGACTTGTCTATATACTGTATGCTGTGTGGGGGGGACTTGTCTATATACCGTATGCTGTGTGTGGGGGGGACTTGTCTATATACCGTATGCTGTGTGGGGGGGACTTGTCTATATACCGTATGCTGTGTGTGGGGGACTTGTCTATATACTGTATGCTGTGTATGGGGGACTTGTCTATATACCGCATGCTGTGTGTGGGGGACTTGTCTATATACTGTATGCTGTGTGTGGGTGACTTGTCTATATACTGTATGCTGTGTGGGGGGGACTTGTCTATATACTGTATGCTGTGTGTGGGGGACTTGTCTATATACCATATGCTGTGTGTGTGGGGGACTTGTCTATATACCGTATGCTGTGTGTGGGGGACTTGTCTATATACTGTATGTGTAGAGGACTTGTCTATATACCGTATGCTGTGTGGGGGTCTTGTCTATATACTGTATGCTGTGTGTGGGGGACTTGTCTATATACTGTATGCTGTGTGTGGGGGACTTGTCTATATACTGTATGCTGTGTATGGGGGACTTGTCTATTTACCGTATGCTGTGTGTGGGGGGGACTTGTCTATATACCGTATGCTGTGTGGGAGGGACTTGTCTATATACCGTATGCTGTGTGGGGGACTTGTCTATATACTGTATGCTGTGTCTGGGGGACTTGTCTATATACCGTATGCTGTGTGTGGGGGACTTGTCTATATACCGTATGCTGTGTGGGGGACTTGTCTATATACCGTATGCTGTGTGTGGGGGACTTGTCTATATACCGTATGCTGTGTGTGGGGGACTTGTCTATATACCGTATGCTGTGTGTGGGGGACTTGTCTATATACCGTATGCTGTGTGTGGGGGACTTGTCTATATACCGTATGCTGTGTGTGGGGGACTTGTCTATATACCGTATGCTGTGTGTGGGGGACTTGTCTATATACCATATGCTGTGTGGGGGGGACTTGTCTATATACCGTATGCTGTGTGTAGGGTACTTGTCTATATACCGTATGCTGTGTGGGGGGGACTTGTCTATATACCGTATGCTGTGTGTGGGGTCTTGTCTATATACCGTATGCTGTGTGTGGGGGACTTGTCTATATACTGTATGCTGTGTATGGGGGACTTGTCTATATACTGTATGCTGTGTGTGGTGGACTTGTCTATATACTGTATGCTGTGTGTGGGGGACTTGTCTATATACTGTATGCTGTGTGTGGGGGACTTGTCTATATACTGTATGCTGTGTGTGGGGGACTTGTCTATATACTGTATGCTGTGTGTGGGGGTCTTGTCTTTATACTGTATGCTGTGTGTGGGGGTCTTGTCTATATACCGTATGATGTGTGTGGGGGACTTGTCTATATACCGTATGCTGTGTGTGGGGGACTTGTCTATATACCGTATGCTGTGTGGGGGGGACTTGTCTATATACCGTATGCTGTGTGGGGTACTTGTCTATATACCGTATGCTGTGTGGTGGGGGACTTGTCTATATACTGTATGCTGTGTGTGGGGGACTTGTCTATATACCGTATGCTGTGTGTGGGGGACTTGTCTATATACTGTGTGTGGGTCTTGTCTATATACTGTATGCTGTGTGTGGGGGACTTGTCTATATACCGTATGCTGTGTGTGGGGGCTTGTCTATATACCGTATGCTGTGAGGGGGACTTGTCTATATACTGTATGCTGTGTGTGGGGAACTTGTCTATATACTGTATGCTGTGTGTGGGTGACTTGTCTATATACTGTATGCTGTGTGTGGGTGACTTGTCTATATACTGTATGCTGTGTGGGGGGGACTTGTCTATATACCGTATGCTGTGTGTGGGGGGGACTTGTCTATATACCGTATGCTGTGTGGGGGGGACTTGTCTATATACCGTATGCTGTGTGTGGGGGACTTGTCTATATACTGTATGCTGTGTATGGGGGACTTGTCTATATACCGTATGCTGTGTGTGGGGGACTTGTCTATATACTGTATGCTGTGTGTGGGTGACTTGTCTATATACTGTATGCTGTGTGGGGGGGACTTGTCTATATACTGTATGCTGTGTGTGGGGGACTTGTCTATATACCATATGCTGTGTGTGTGGGGGACTTGTCTATATACCGTATACTGTGTGTGGGGGACTTGTCTATATACTGTATGTGTAGAGCACTTGTCTATATACCGTATGCTGTGTGGGGGTCTTGTCTATATACTGTATGCTGTGTGTGGGGGACTTGTCTATATACTGTATGCTGTGTGTGGGGGACTTGTCTATATACTGTATGCTGTGTATGGGGGACTTGTCTATTTACCGTATGCTGTGTGTGGGGGGGACTTGTCTATATACCGTATGCTGTGTGGGAGGGACTTGTCTATATACCGTATGCTGTGTGGGGGACTTGTCTATATACCGTATGCTGTGTGGGGTATTGTCTATATACTGTATGCTGTGTCTGGGGGACTTGTCTATATACCGTATGCTGTGTGTGGGGGACTTGTCTATATACCGTATGCTGTGTGGGGGACTTGTCTATATACCGTATGCTGTGTGTGGGGGGGACTTGTCTATATACCGTATGCTGTGTGGGGGGGACTTGTCTATATACCGTATGCTGTGTGTGGGGGACTTGTCTATATACTGTATGCTGTGTATGGGGGACTTGTCTATATACCGTATGCTGTGTGTGGGAGACTTGTCTATATACTGTATGCTGTGTGTGGGTGACTTGTCTATATACTGTATGCTGTGTGGGGGGGACTTGTCTATATACTGTATGCTGTGTGTGGGGGACTTGTCTATATACCATATGCTGTGTGTGTGGGGGACTTGTCTATATACCGTATACTGTGTGTGGGGGACTTGTCTATATACTGTATGTGTAGAGCACTTGTCTATATACCGTATGCTGTGTGGGGGTCTTGTCTATATACTGTATGCTGTGTGTGGGGGACTTGTCTATATACTGTATGCTGTGTGTGGGGGACTTGTCTATATACTGTATGCTGTGTATGGGGGACTTGTCTATTTACCGTATGCTGTGTGTGGGGGGGACTTGTCTATATACCGTATGCTGTGTGGGAGGGACTTGTCTATATACCGTATGCTGTGTGGGGGACTTGTCTATATACCGTATGCTGTGTGGGGTATTGTCTATATACTGTATGCTGTGTCTGGGGGACTTGTCTATATACCGTATGCTGTGTGTGGGGGACTTGTCTATATACCGTATGCTGTGTGGGGGACTTGTCTATATACCGTATGCTGTGTGTGGGGGACTTGTCTATATACCGTATGCTGTGTGGTGGGGGACTTGTCTATATACTGTATGCTGTGTGTGGGGGACTTGTCTATATATCGTATGCTGTGTGTGGGGGACTTGTCTATATACTGTATGCTGTGTGTGGGGGACTTGTCTATATACCGTATGCTGTGTGGGGGGAATTGTCTATATACTGTATGCTGTGTGTGGGGGACTTGTCTATATACCGTATGCTGTGTGTGGGGGACTTGTCTATATATCGTATGCTGTGTGTGGGGGACTTGTCTATATACCGTATGCTGTGTGTGGGGGACTTGTCTATATACCGTATGCTGTGTGGGGGGGACTTGTCTATATACTGTATGCTGTGTGGGGGTCTTGTCTATATACTGTATGCTGTGTGTGGGGGACTTGTCTATATACCGTATGCTGTGTGTGGGGGACTTGTCTATATACTGTATGCTGTGCATGGGGGACTTGTCTATATACTGTATGCTGTGTGTGGGGGACTTGTCTATATACTGTATGCTATGTGGGGGTCTTGTCTATATACTGTATGCTGTGTGTGGGGGACTTGTCTATATACCGTATGCTGTGTGTGGGGGACTTGTCTATATACCGTATGCTGTGTATGGGGGACTTATCTATATA
Source organism: Phyllobates terribilis (assembly GCF_046119375.1). Classification (NCBI taxonomy): domain Eukaryota; kingdom Metazoa; phylum Chordata; class Amphibia; order Anura; family Dendrobatidae; genus Phyllobates; species Phyllobates terribilis. The sequence goes on from NW_027362836.1 coordinate 5,990,453, forward strand.
CTGTATGCTGTGTATGGGGGACTTGTCTATATACTGTATGCTGTGTATGGGGGACTTGTCTATATACTGTATGCTGTGTGTGGGGGACTTGTCTATATACTGTATGCTGTGTGTGGGGGACTTGTCTATATACCGTATGCTCTGTGTGGGGAACTTGTCTATATACTGTATGCTGTGTGTGGGGGACTTGTCTATATACTGTATGCTCTGTGTGGGGAACTTGTCTATATACTGTATGCTGTGTGTGGGGGACTTGTCTATATACTGTATGCTGTGTGTGGGGGACTTGTCTATATACCGTATGCTGTGTGTGGGGGACTTGTCTATATACTGTATGCTGTGTGTGGGGGCTTGTCTATATACCGTTTGCTGTGAGGGGGACTTGTCTATATACTGTATGCTGTGTGTGGGGAACTTGTCTATATACTGTATGCTGTGTGTCGGAGACTTGTCTATATACTGTATGCTCTGTGTGGGGAACTTGTCTATATACTGTATGCTGTGTGTGGGGGACTTGTCTATATACTGTATGCTGTGTGGGGGACTTGTCTATATACTGTATGCTGTTTGGGGGACTTGTCTATATACTGTATGCTGTGTGGGGGACTTGTCTATATACCGTATGCTGTGTGTGGGGGACTTGTCTATATACCGTATGCTGTGTGTGGGGGACTTGTCTATATACTGTTTGCTGTGTGGTGGGGACTTGTCTATATACCGTATGCTGTGTATGGGGCACTTGTCTATATACTGTATGCTGTGTATGGGGGACTTGTCTATATACCGTATGCTGTGTGGGGGACTTGTCTATATACTGTATGCTGTGTGTGGGGGACTTGTCTATATACTGTATGCTGTGTGGGTGACTTGTCTATATACTGTATGCTGTGTGGGGGACTTGTCTATATACTGTATGCTCTGTGTGGGGAACTTGTCTATATACTGTATGCTGTGTGTGGGGAACTTGTCTATATACTGTATGCTGTGTGGGGGACTTGTCTATATACTGTATGTTGTGTGTGGGGGGATTTGTCTATATACCGTATGCTGTGTGGGGGACTTGTCTATATACTGTATGCTGTGTGTGGGGAACTTGTCTATATACCGTATGCTGTGTGTGGGGGACTTGTCTATATACCGTATGCTGTGTGTGGAGGACTTGTCTATATATCGTATGCTGTGTGGGGGACTTGTCTATATACCGTATGCTGTGTGTGGGGGACTTGTCTATATATCGTATGCTGTGTGGGGGACTTGTCTATATACCGTATGCTGTGTGTGGGGGACTTGTCTATATACTGTATGCTGTGTGTGGGGGACTTGTCTATATACCGTATGCTGTGTGTGGGGGACTTGTCTATATACCTTATGCTGTGTGTGGGTCTTGTCTATATACTGTTTGCTGTGTGGTGGGGACTTGTCTATATACCGTATGCTGTGTGTGGGGGACTTGTCTATATACCGTATGCTGTGTGGGGGACTTGTCTATATACCGTATGCTGTGAGGGGGACTTGTCTATATACTGTATGCTGTGTGTGGGTCTTGTCTATATACTGTTTGCTGTGTGGTGGGGACTTGTCTATATACCGTATGCTGTGTGGGGGACTTGTCTATATACCGTATGCTGTGTGGGGGACTTGTCTATATACCGTATGCTGTGTGGGGGACTTGTCTATATACCGTATGCTGTGTGGGGGACTTGTCTATATACCGTATGCTGTGTGTGGGGGACTTGTCTATATACCGTATGCTGTGTGGGGGACTTGTCTATATACCGTATGCTGTGTGGGGGACTTGTCTATATACCGTATGCTGTGTGTGGGGGACTTGTCTATATACTGTATGCTGTGTGTGGGGGACTTGTCTATATACCGTATGCTGTGTGTGGGGGACTTGTCTATATACTGTATGCTGTGTGTTTGTCTTGTCTATATACTGTTTGCTGTGTGGTGGGGACTTGTCTATATACCGTATGCTGTGTGTGGGGGACTTGTCTATATACCGTATGCTGTGTGGGGGACTTGTCTATATACCGTATGCTGTGAGGGGGACTTGTCTATATACTGTATGCTGTGTGTGGGGAACTTGTCTATATACTGTATGCTGTGTGTGGGTGACTTGTCTATATACTGTATGCTGTGTGGGGGGGACTTGTCTATATACCGTATGCTGTGTGTGGGGGGGACTTGTCTATATACCGTATGCTGTGTGGGGGGGACTTGTCTATATACCGTATGCTGTGTGTGGGGGACTTGTCTATATACTGTATACTGTGTATGGGGGACTTGTCTATATACCGTATGCTGTGTGTGGGGGACTTGTCTATATACTGTATGCTGTGTGTGGGTGACTTGTCTATATACTGTATGCTGTGTGGGGGGGACTTGTCTATATACTGTATGCTGTGTGTGGGGGACTTGTCTATATACCATATGCTGTGTGTGTGGGGGACTTGTCTATATACCGTATACTGTGTGTCGGGGACTTGTCTATATACTGTATGTGTAGAGGACTTGTCTATATACCGTATGCTGTGTGGGGGTCTTGTCTATATACTGTATGCTGTGTGTGGGGGACTTGTCTATATACTGTATGCTGTGTGTGGGGGACTTGTCTATATACTGTATGCTGTGTATGGGGGACTTGTCTATTTACCGTATGCTGTGTGGGGGGGGACTTGTCTATATACCGTATGCTGTGTGGGAGGGACTTGTCTATATACCGTATGCTGTGTGGGGGACTTGTCTATATACTGTATGCTGTGTCTGGGGGACTTGTCTATATACCGTATGCTGTGTGTGGGGGACTTGTCTATATACCGTATGCTGTGTGGGGGACTTGTCTATATACCGTATGCTGTGTGTGGGGGACTTGTCTATATACCGTATGCTGTGTGTGGGGGACTTGTCTATATACCGTATGCTGTGTGTGGGGGACTTGTCTATATACCGTATGCTGTGTGTGGGGGACTTGTCTATATACCGTATGCTGTGTGTGGGGGACTTGTCTATATACCGTATGCTGTGTGTGGGGTACTTGTCTATATACCGTATGCTGTGTGTAGGGTACTTGTCTATATACCGTATGCTGTGTGGGGGGGACTTGTCTATATACCGTATGCTGTGTGTGGGGGTCTTGTCTATATACTGTATGCTGTGTGTGGGGGACTTGTCTATATACCGTATGCTGTGTGTGGGGGACTTGTCTATATACTGTGTGTGGGTCTTGTCTATATACTGTATGCTGTGTGTGGGGTCTTGTCTATATACCGTATGCTGTGTGTGGGGGCTTGTCTATATACCGTATGCTGTGAGGGGTACTTGTCTATATACTGTATGCTGTGTGTGGGTGACTTGTCTATATACTGTATGCTGTGTGTGGGTGACTTGTCTATATACTGTATGCTGTGTGGGGGGGACTTGTCTATATACCGTATGCTGTGTGTGGGGGGGACTTGTCTATATACCGTATGCTGTGTGGGGGGGACTTGTCTATATACCGTATGCTGTGTGTGGGGGACTTGTCTATATACTGTATGCTGTGTATGGGGGACTTGTCTATATACCGTATGCTGTGTGTGGGGGACTTGTCTATATACTGTATGCTGTGTGTGGGTGACTTGTCTATATACTGTATGCTGTGTGGGGGGGACTTGTCTATATACTGTATGCTGTGTGTGGGGGACTTGTCTATATACCATATGCTGTGTGTGTGGGGGACTTGTCTATATACCGTATACTGTGTGTGGGGGACTTGTCTATATACTGTATGTGTAGAGCACTTGTCTATATACCGTATGCTGTGTGGGGGTCTTGTCTATATACTGTATGCTGTGTGTGGGGGACTTGTCTATATACTGTATGCTGTGTGTGGGGGACTTGTCTATATACTGTATGCTGTGTATGGGGGACTTGTCTATTTACCGTATGCTGTGTGTGGGGGGGACTTGTCTATATACCGTATGCTGTGTGGGAGGGACTTGTCTATATACCGTATGCTGTGTGGGGGACTTGTCTATATACCGTATGCTGTGTGGGGTATTGTCTATATACTGTATGCTGTGTCTGGGGGACTTGTCTATATACCGTATGCTGTGTGTGGGGGACTTGTCTATATACCGTATGCTGTGTGGGGGACTTGTCTATATACCGTATGCTGTGTGTGGGGGACTTGTCTATATACTGTATGCTGTGTGTGGGGGACTTGTCTATATACCGTATGCTGTGTGGGGTACTTGTCTATATACCGTATGCTGTGTGCGGGGGACTTGTCTATATACTGTATGCTGTGTGTGGGGGACTTGTCTATATACTGTATGCTGTGTGTGGGGGACTTGTCTATATACCGTATGCTGTGTATGGGGGACTTGTCTATATACCGTATGCTGTGTGTGGGGGACTTGTCTATATACCGTATGCTGTGTGTGGGGGACTTGTCTATATACTGTATGCTGTGTGGGGGGGACTTGTCTATATACTGTATGCTGTGTGTGGGGGACTTGTCTATATACCATATGCTGTGTGTGTGGGGGACTTGTCTATATACCGTATACTGTGTGTGGGGGACTTGTCTATATACTGTATGTGTAGAGGACTTGTCTATATACCGTATGCTGTGTGGGGGTCTTGTCTATATACTGTATGCTGTGTGTGGGGGACTTGTCTATATACTGTATGCTGTGTGTGGGGGACTTGTCTATATACTGTATGCTGTGTATGGGGGACTTGTCTATTTACCGTATGCTGTGTGTGGGGGGGACTTGTCTATATACCGTATGCTGTGTGGGAGGGACTTGTCTATATACCGTATGCTGTGTGGGGGACTTGTCTATATACTGTATGCTGTGTCTGGGGGACTTGTCTATATACCGTATGCTGTGTGTGGGGGACTTGTCTATATACCGTATGCTGTGTGGGGGACTTGTCTATATACCGTATGCTGTGTGTGGGGGACTTGTCTATATACCGTATGCTGTGTGTGGGGGACTTGTCTATATACCGTATGCTGTGTGTGGGGGACTTGTCTATATACCGTATGCTGTGTGTGGGGGACTTGTCTATATACCGTATGCTGTGTGTGGGGGACTTGTCTATATACCGTATGCTGTGTGTGGGGTACTTGTCTATATACCGTATGCTGTGTGTAGGGTACTTGTCCATATACCGTATGCTGTGTGGGGGGGACTTGTCTATATACCGTATGCTGTGTGTGGGGGTCTTGTCTATATACCGTATGCTGTGTGTGGGGGACTTGTCTATATACTGTATGCTGTGTGTGGGGGACTTGTCTATATACTGTATGCTGTGTGTGGGGGACTTGTCTATATACTGTATGCTGTGTGTGGGGGACTTGTCTATATACTGTATGCTGTGTGTGGGGGTCTTGTCTTTATACTGTATGCTGTGTGTGGGGGTCTTGTCTATATACCGTATGATGTGTGTGGGGGACTTGTCTATATACCGTATGCTGTGTGTGGGGGACTTGTCTATATACCGTATGCTGTGTGGGGGGGACTTGTCTATATACCGTATGCTGTGTGGGGTACTTGTCTATATACCGTATGCTGTGTGGTGGGGGACTTGTCTATATACTGTATGCTGTGTGTGGGGGACTTGTCTATATACCGTATGCTGTGTGTGGGGGACTTGTCTATATACTGTGTGTGGGTCTTGTCTATATACTGTATGCTGTGTGTGGGGGACTTGTCTATATACCGTATGTTGTGTGTGGGGGCTTGTCTATATACCGTATGCTGTGAGGGGTACTTGTCTATATACTGTATGCTGTGTGTGGGGAACTTGTCTATATACTGTATGCTGTGTGTGGGTGACTTGTCTATATACTGTATGCTGTGTGTGGGTGACTTGTCTATATACTGTATGCTGTGTGTGGGGGACTTGTTTATATACTGTATGCTGTGTATGGGGGACTTGTCTATATACCGTATGCTGTGTGTGGGGGACTTGTTTATATACTGTATACTGTGTATGGGGGACTTGTCTATATACCGTATGCTGTGTGTGGGGGACTTGTCTATATACCGTATGCTGTGTGGGGGGGACTTGTCTATATACCGTATGCTGTGTGGGGGGGACTTGTCTATATACCGTATGCTGTGTGTGGGGGTCTTGTCTATATACCGTATGCTGTGTGTGGGGGACTTGTCTATATACCGTATGCTGTGTGTGGGGGACTTGTCTATATACCGTATGCTGTGTGTGGGGGACTTGTCTATATACCGTATGCTGTGTGTGGGGGACTTGTCTATATACTGTATGCTGTGTATGGGGGACTTGTCTATATACCGTATGCTGTGTGTGGGGGACTTGTCAATATACCGTATGCTGTGTGTGGGGGACTTGTCTATATACTGTATGCTGTGTGTGGGGGACTTGTCTATATACCGTATGCTGTGTGTGGGGGACTTGTCTATATACCGTATGCTGTGTGGGGGGGACTTGTCTATATACCGTATGCTGTGTGGGGGGGACTTGTCTATATACCGTATGCTGTGTGTGGGGGTCTTGTCTATATACCGTATGCTGTGTGTGGGGGTCTTGTCTATATACTGTATGCTGTGTGTGGGGGTCTTGTCTATATACCGTATGCTGTGTGTGGGGGACTTGTCTATATACCGTATGCTGTGTGGGGGGGACTTGTCTATATACCGTATGCTGTGTGGGGTACTTGTCTATATACCGTATGCTGTGTGGTGGGGGACTTGTCTATATACTGTATGCTGTGTGTGGGGGACTTGTCTATATACCGTATGCTGTGTGTGGGGTACTTGTCTATATACCGTATGCTGTGTGTGGGGGTCTTGTCTATATACCGTATGCTGTGTGGTGGGGGAGGGGGTGCTGGACTTGGTTCTCTTTGCTATATGTGGGGGAGGGAGACCTGGATAAATATGCTATACATGGAGGAGGGGACCTTGGCTATATACTGTGTGTGGGGGAGCGGGGACCTGGCTATATACTTTGTGTGGGGGAGCGGGGGCCTGGCTATATACTGTGTGTGGGGGAGCGGGGACCTGGCTATATACTTTGTGTGGGGGAGCGGGGACCTTGGCTATATACTTTGTGTGGGGGAGCGGGAACCTGGCTATATACTTTGTGTGGGGGAGCGGGGGCCTGGCTATATACTGTGTGTGGGGGAGCGGGGACCTGGCTATATACTGTGTGTGGGGGAGCGGGGACCTGGCTATATGTGGTAGGTGTGGGGCAGTTGATGTTACGGGGGCAGCTTTATTGTGAATGTATATGTAGTGGGTACAATGTGGAGGACTCTTTATAGATCACAGACATCATATGTGCTGATCAGGAGCCTTTCTGTGAATGCTATGTGTCAGGTCAGAGCTGCACTATTGCTAGATGATCTTGTGGGTGAACGTCTCATTCAGACGTCTGTTTTTTTACATCCATGTTATTGACAGACATAATACGCACCTTTATCATCTATGGGGCAGTTCACATATCCATATATATATATATATTTTTATTTGCATATAGTAACAAACATTGATACAATTCGGATCGATCCCTTTGATGAAAATCAGTTTTGTTTTTTTTTGCTTTTTTTTTAATGTACCAGAAAACTACAGATGTCTGAATGAGGCCTGAAGATCTGATCAAATGTGGCAGATTGTTCCTGGAGGATTTCCATAGAAAATCAGAGCAAATTAGCAAAAATCCACAAGAAAATCCACAACAGCAAATTTGCACTTCATGATTATGGTGCAGATCTTTCTGGTAATTCACTGTGGAAAACAGCAGCGTGTAAAATAAAAAGAAATAAACTTGCTGGGAGTTGTAGTCCCTCACCACATAGTGCAGTGTTATCATGACGCAGTGATGGTTTAGTTACATGACCGGTGCCTGCGCTGTCACTTGCTGGGAGTTGTAGTCCCTCACCACATACTGCAGTGCTATTATGACGCAGTGATGGTTTAGTTACATGATCGGTGCCTGTGCTGTCACTTGCTGGGAGTTGTAGTCCCTCACCACATACTGCAGTGCTATTATGATGCAGTGATGGTTTAGTTACATGATCGGAGCCTGCGCTGTCACTTGCTGGGAGTTGTAGTCCCTCACCACATACTGCAGTGCTATTATGATGCAGTGATGGTTTAGTTACATGATCGGAGCCTGCGCTGTCACTTGCTGGGAGTTGTAGTCCCTCACCACATACTGCAGTGCTATTATGATGCAGTGATGGTTTAGTTACATGACCGGTGCCTGTTCTGTCACTTGCTGGGAGTTGTAGTCCCTCACCACATACTGCAGTGCTATATGATGCAGTGATGGTTTAGTTACATGATCGGTGCCTGCACTGTCACTTGCTGGGAGTTGTAGTCCCTCACCACATACTGCAGTGCTATTATGATGCAGTGATGGTTTAGTTACATGATCGGTGCCTGCGCTGTCACTTGCTGGGAGTTGTAGTCCCTCACCACAAACTGCAATGCTATTATGATGCAGTGATGATTTAGTTACATGATCGGTGCCTGTGCTGTCACTTGCTGGGAGTTGTAGTCCCTCACCACATACTGCAGTGCTATTATGATGCAGTGATGGTTTAGTTACATGATCGGTGCCTGCGCTGTCACTTGCTGGGAGTTGTAGTCCCTCACCACATACTGCAGTGCTATTATGACGCAGTGATGGTTTAGTTACATGATCGGTGCCTGCGCTGTCACTTACTGGGAGTTGTAGTCCCTCACCACATACTGCAGTGCTATTATGACGCAGTGATGGTTTAGTTACATGACCGGTACCTGCGCTGTCACTTGCTGGGAGTTGTAGTCCCTCACCACATACTGCAGTGCTATTATGATGCAGTGATGGTTTATTTACATGATCGGTGCCTGCGCTGTCACTTGCTGGGAGTTGTAGTCCCTCACCACACACTGCAGGGCTATTATGATGCAGTGATGGTTTAGTTACATGATCGGTGCCTGCGCTGTCACTTGCTGGGAGTTGTAGTCCCTCACCACATACTGCAGTGCTATTATGATGCAGTGATGGTTTAGTTACATGATCGGTGCCTGTGCTGTCACTTGCTGGGAGTTGTAGTCCCTCACCACATACTGCAGTGCTATTATGACGCAGTGATGGTTTAGTTACATGATCGGTGCCTGCGCTGTCACTTGCTGGGAGTAGTAGTCCCTCACCACATACCGCTGAGCTATTATGACTCAGTGATGGTGAATTGTGTATCTAATCCTATCCTGTGTGATACTGTCTGCTGAGCCGTGTATCTAATCCCGCCCTGTGCGATACTGTCTGCTGAGCTGTATCTCTAATCCTCTTCTGTGTGATACTATCTGCTGAGCTGTGTATCCAATCCTGTCCTGTGCGATACTGTCTGCTGAGCTGTGTATCTAATCCTCTCCTGTGTGATACTGTCTGCTGAGCTGTGTATCTAATCCTCTCCTGTGTGATACTGTCTGCTGAGCTGTGTATCTAATCCTCTCCTGTGTGATACTGTCTGCTGAGCTGTGCATCTAATCCTCTCCTGTGTGATACTGTCTGCTGAGCTGTGTATCTAATCCTCTCCTGTGTGATACTTTCTGCTGAGCAGTGTATCTAATCATCTCCTGTGTGATACTGTCTACTGAGCTGTGTATCTAATCCTCTCCTGTGTGATACTGTCTGCTGAGCTGTGTAGCTAATCATCTCCTGTGTGATACTGTCTGCTGAGCCGTGTATCTAATCCTCTCCTGTGTGATACTGTCTGCTGAGCTGTGTATCTAATCTTATCCTGTGTGATACTGTCTGCTGAGCTGTGTATCTAATCCCCTCCTGTATGATACTGTCTGCTGAGCTGTGTATCTAATCCCCTCCTGTGTGATACTGTCTGCTGAGCCGTGTATCTAATCCTACCCTGTGTGATACTGTCTGCTGAGCTGTGTATCTAATCCTCTCCTGTGTGATACTGTCTACTGAGCCGTGTATCTCATCCTCTCCTGTGTGATACTGTCTGCTGAGGTGTATCTCTAATCCTACCCTGTGTGATACTGTCTGCTGAGCCGTGTATCTAATCCTCTCCTGTGTGATACTGTCTGCTGAGGTGTCTATCTAATCCTCTCCTGTGTGATACTGTCTGCTGAGCCATGTATCTAATCCTCTCCTGTGTGATACTGTCAGCTGAGCTGTGTATCTAATCCTCTCCTGTGTGATACTGTCTGCTGAGCTGTATCTCTAATCCTACCCTGTGTGATACTGTCTGCTGAGCTGTATCTCTAATCCTCTCCTGTGTGATACTGTCTGCTGAGGTGTATCTCTAATCCTACCCTGTGTGATACTGTCTGCTGAGCCATGTATCTAATCCTCTCCTGTGTGATACTGTCTGCTGAGGTGTCTATCTAATCCTCTCCTGTGTGATACTGTCTGCTGAGCCATGTATCTAATCCTCTCCTGTGTGATACTGTCAGCTGAGCTGTGTATCTAATCCTCTCCTGTGTGATACTGTCTGCTGAGCCGTGTATCTAATCCTCTCCTGTGTAATACTGTGAGTTGAGCTGTGTATCTAATCCTCTCCTGTGTGATACTGTCTGCTGAGATGTGTATCTAATCCTCTCCTGTGTGATACTGTGTGCTGAGCTGTGTATCTAATCCTCTCCTGTGTAATACTGTGTGTTGAGCTGTGTATCTAATCCTCTCCTGTGTGATACTGTCTGCTGAGCTGTGTATCTAATACTCTCCTGTGTGATACTGTCTGCAGAGCAGTGTATCTAATCCTCTCCTGTGTGATACTGTCTGCTGAGCTGTGTATCTAATCCCCTCCTGTGTGATACTGTCAGCTGAGCTGTGTCTCCAATCCCCTCCTGTGTGATTCTGTCTGCTGAGTCATGTATCTAATCCTATGCTGTGTGATACCGTCTGCTGAGCTGTGTATCTAATCCTATGCTGTGTATCTAATCCTCTCCTGTGTATCTAATCCTCTCCTGTGTGATACTGTCTGCTGAGCCGTGTATCTAACCCTATGCTGTGTGATACTGTCTGCTGAGCCATGTATCTAATCCTCTCCTGTGCGATACTGTCTGCTGAGCAGTGTCTCTAATCCCCTGCTGTGTGATACTGTCCGCTGAGCCGTGTATCTAACCCTATGCTGTGTGATACTGTCTGCTGAGCTATGTATCTAATCCTATGCTGTGTATCTAATCCTCTCCTGTGTGATAATGTCTGCTGAGCCATGTATCTAATCCTCTCCTGTGTGATACTGTCTGCGGAGCCGTGTATCTAATCCTATCCTGTGTGATACTGTCTGCTGAGCTGTGTATCTAATCCTATCCAGTGTAATACCATCTGCTGAGCAGTGTATCTAATCCTATCCTGTGTGATACTGTCTGCTGAGCTGTGTATCTAATCCTCTCCTGTGTGATACTGTCTGCTGAGCCGTGTATCTAATCCTCTCCTGTATGATACTGGTGTGCTGAGCTGTGTATCTAATCCTCTCCTGTGTGATACTTTCTGCTGAGCCATGTATCTAATTCTCTCCTGTGTGATACTGTCTGCTGAGCTGTGTATCTAATCCTCTCCTGTGTGATATTGTCTGCTGAGCCGTGTATCTAATCCTCTCCTGTGTGATACTGTCTGCTGAGCCGTGTATCTAATCCTCTCCTGTGTGATACTGTCTGCTGAGCTGTGTATCTAATCCTATCCTGTGTGATACTGTCTGCTGAGCTATGCATCTAATCCTGTCCTGTGTGATACCGTCTGCTGAGCCATGTATCTAATCCTTTCCTGTGTGATACTGTCTGGTGAGCTGTATCTCTAATCCTACCCTGTGTGATACTGTCTGCGGAGCCATGTATCTAATCCTCTCCTGTGCGATACCGTCTGCTGAGCAGTGTATCTAATCCTCTCCTGTGAGATACTGTCTGCTGAGCTGTGTATCTAATTCTCTCCTGTGTGATACTGTCTGCTGAGCAGTGTATCTAATCTTATACTGTGTGATACTGTCTCCTGAGCTGTGTATCTAATCTCCTCCTGTGTGATTCTGTCTGCTGAGCTGTGTATCTAATCCTCTCCTGTGTGATACTGTCTGCTGAGCTGTGTATCTAATCCTATTGTAGTCACTGAATTTTGGGTCTTCTATCCTTTGGATTACGAGCTCGGAGAGAATGAAGACACAGGACAGGATGTTTGTGTCTAAACATACTCTAAAAACTTTATTACAAAACACAGGGCTAATATACACCCTAAAAGGCAGGAAACAGATTTGCCATATATGGTTCGATTATACAGTTTAGCTGAACAAGCGAAAAAAAGCTAGTTTCTGTATGCTTTAAAATATTTAATTAGACTTATCTAGTTAGCAAGGTCATTTCATCTTTCTGCAAGAACACATTATTGCTACAAGAAGAAACATCTGGCCAGGGAGTATACTTTATCTTCTCACAATGATACAAGAAGGAACATTCATAGCTGTTGTTTTCACCTAAAATAACTGTCAGACTTATATAGCATAGATTGGGCCTTTAAACTTGAGGGACTCCATCTTCTGCTATAACACTATCCTGTGTGATACTGTCTATTGAGCTGTGTATCTAATCCTATCCTGTGTGATACCATCTGCTGAGCTGTGTATCTAATCCCATCCTGTGTGATACTGTCTGATGAGCTGTGTATCTAATCCTATGCTGTGTGATACTGTCTGCTGAGCTGTGTATCTAATCCTATGCTGAGTGATACTGTCTGCTGAGCCGTGTATCTAATCCTCTCCTATGTGATACTGTCTGATGAACTGTGTATCTAATCCTCTCCTGTGTTCTACTGTCTGCTGAACTGTGTATCTAATCCTATGCTGTGTGATACTGTCTGATGAGCTGTGTATCTAATCCTATGCTGTGTGATGCTGTCTGCTGAGCCGTGTATCTAATCCTTTCCTATGTGATACTGTCTGATGAACTGTGTATCTAATCCTCTCCTGTGTGATACTGTCTGCTGAGCTGTGTATCTAATCCACTCCTTTTTGATACTGTCTGCTGAGCTGTGTATCTAATCCTATGCTGTGTGATACTGTCTGCTGAGCTGTGTATCTAATCCTATGCTGTGTGATACTGTCTGCTGAGCCGTGTATCTAATCCTCTCCTATGTGATACTGTCTGATGAACTGTGTATCTAATCCTCTCCTGTGTTCTACTGTCTGCTGAGCTGTGTATCTAATCCTATGCTGTGTGATACTGTCTGCTGAGCCGTGTATCTAATCCTCTCCTGTGTGATACTGTCTGCTGAGCTGTGTATCTAATCTTATCCTGTGTGATACAGTCTGCTGAGCTGTGTATCTAATCCTCTCCTACGAGAGTCCCTATCCACATTCTACAAGTACTCAATAACAGGCCCAGCCGATCTAACCTACCCGTCGCACCTGAGAAGGAAGATTAATTTCAATCATCAAATTTCTTTCTATGTTTTATGTTTTTATCATATTAGCCTGGTGCATTTTTAAAGAAATTTGTACACTAATCCTGGTGATACATATCACCCTTTTAAAACTTTTTTTTTCCCACCCCCATATATTTTATATCTTAATAAAAGCTTCAAGCTAATTAAGTTATCCACCTCTGGTTTTCTTTCTCCAAACCCACTACCATTAGCGCGAATTTACACAATTATCTTAACCCTAGAACAAAAGATCCTCTAAAGCTAGACATCATGCTGCGATCCAAAGAAATTCAGGACAAAATGAGAAACAAAGTAATTGAGATCTATCAGTCTGGAAAAAGGTCTAAAGCCATTTCTAAAGATTTGGGACTCCAGCAAACCACAGTGGGAGTCATTATCCACAATAGGCGAAAATATGGAACAATGGAGAACTTTCCTAGGCGTGGCCGGCTGATCAAAATTACCCCAAGAGCGCAGCAACGACTCATCCAAGAGGTCACAAAAGACCCCACAACAACATCCAGAGAACTGCAGGTCTCACTTGCCTCAGTTAAGGACAGTGTTCATGACTCCACCATAAGAAAGAGACTGGGCAAAAATGACACGCATAGCAGAGTTCCAAGACAAAAACCACTGCTGAGCAATAAGAACAAAGGCTCATCTCAGTTTTGGCAGAAAACATCTTGATGATCGCCAAGACTTTTGGGAGAATACTCTGTGGACTGACAAGACAAAAGTTGAACTTTTTGGAAGGTGTATGTCCCATTACATCTGGCGTAGAAGTAACACTGCATTTCAAAAAAGGAACATCATACCAACAGTAAAATATGGTGGCGGTAGCGTGATGGTCTGGGACTGTTATGCTGCTTCAGGACCTGGAAGACTTGCTGTGGTAAATGGAACCATGAATTCTGCTGGTTAACCAAAAAATCCTGAAAGAGAATGTTCCGCCATCTGTTCATGACCTCAAGCTGAAGTGCACTTGGGTTATGCAGCAGGACAATGATCCAAAACACACTATTAAGTCCACCTCTGATTGGCTTAAGGAAAACAAAATTAAGACTTTGCAGTGGCTTAGTCAAAGTCCTGACCTTAAGAAAGCGGTTCATGCTCGGAAACCCTCCAATGTGGCTAAATTACAACAATTTTGCAAAGATGAGTGGGCAAAAATTCCTCCAGAGTGTTGTAAAAGACTCATTGCCAATTATCCCAAACACTTGATTGTAGTTGTTGTTGCTGAGGGTGCTTCAACCAGTTATTAGGTTTAGAGGGCAATCACTTTTTCACACAGGGCCCTGTAGGTTTGGATTTCTTTTTCCCTTAATAATTAGGGTCTTCATTTAAAAACTGCATTTTGTGGTTACTTGTGTTATCTTTGTCTAATATTAAAATTTGTTTTGAGATCTGAAATATTTAAGTATGACAAACATGCAAAAGAATGAGAAATCAGGAAGGGGCAAACAACTTTTCACACATACACATATACATATATATATATTCATCCCACAATGTGACATTCATGGTAGAAGAGAGGGATTGGTAAGATGGGACAACCATTACAAACCAGCCACCTGATCAGACGTTATTGAACACCTTTCCAGAAGCTTTAATCAATCTTATCTACTGTTATTTTCTGAGGAGAGGAAGCAAATGTCCTAAAAATAAAAAAATATAAAAATGAAAGTTAAAAAAATAAAAATAAATAATCGGCTCACCTCCACTATGAGCATTTTTTGCTCTTCTAATAATCCAAGCTTTCCTAATTGTTCTTCTATTTGCTCCTGCGCCTTCATATTCCTCTCCAGCACAAATGATGCATGCTGGGGCTGTAAGAGCTGTAATAGAAGCCTAGAAGAACCATCAGAGGTCAGGCCCATCTGGTTACAGAAAGAACACAGATACACGCTGTATAAGACAATGGGATGGAAACAAGATTTTAAAAGGAGTTATCAAACACTTTTATACTCCACTGGATAGGTCATTAATATAAGATAGGTGGGGGTCCAACCCTCGGCCCCCCGATGATCAGCTGTCATCACCTCTGGCAAGATGCAGGCAATGTTCAAAGTGGAACAAAACCGCTCCGTACACTGCGGCCGCTGCCGGGTGCAGACCAGCTATTGAGGAGTACCGGAGGTGATCTGCAGCACCAGGCAGTGGCCACTGGGGTGCGCTCTGTTCACAAGTTACATCCGGCCGTTGCCAGAGCTATAAACAGCTTATTGGTGGGGAGCCAAGAGTCGGACCTACAACGATCTGATATAGACCACCTATTTTATGCATAAATCATCTGCATTAAAGTATTAGAGAACGTCTTTAAGAGCCCTGCATTTTCAGAGCCAGACTTCAGTCAACATCTAATAACCAATTACAATGTCTTTCTTAGGACTCGTTCACACGAATGTATTTTCAGTAGGAAAGTTGTCTGTGGAACAAATGGACGGCACTCAGACCAATGGAATTCAATGGGAAAGTGCAGAGGAGTCATTTTTCTTTTTTGTCACTGATCGAATCTGTGTGTGAGCAAAAAATAAAGAAAGAAAATGGCAGCATGTCCTCGTTTCATCCGTCAGACAAGATTCACCCATTCAAGTCTATGGGTACAGAAAAAAATCTGCTTTTTACAGATACATTGCAATCCTGTAGCCCTGGAATCTGTAAATGGTTAAAAAGCCAGATTAGATCTGGACTGCACATGGACGACAAGTGAGAAAAGAATTCTCCCACTTTTCTGGATGAAACTCTGAATGATATTTTATCTGCTTGTGTGAACAGGCCCTTAGAGGTCTCGACAAGACGGAGGAGCTGATCCAGAGTGTCCAGGTAAAGCTAGCAGTCCAGGTAATGGCGGATACGGAGGCAACCATCCACATCGTGCTCCATGCCCTTCTAATCTGACCTCCGTGACAGTGATGCTCAGTGTAAAGCCTGAGCTCAGGAGATGTGGGCTCGGACCCTGTTCAGACACACTGGAACTGATCAATCTCCATTCAACATTATGAACGTAAAACTGGAGCACTGGCCCCACTCAAATATATTGCATTATGGTCAAATCATTCCCTTTAGGAGCTGAGTGCTGTGTAATAGAGGAGGATAAGGCCCCCGTATACAGCAATCTATTCTCTGATAGGCGAGAGGGAAGAGACGTCATCTCCTCCTTTCTGATAATGTCCCCTGTATCCTGCTGACAGTGATTGTGCCATCCCAGCAGGTGACACTAGAGCCGCTCCCCGCTCTTAGGCTATGTGCCCATGTAAAACCGTCTGCCATGCCAAGCAATGTGAATTGGGATGTGCTGTGCACATGATGCGCTAATTAGCGCGCCGAATTCACATTGCGTTGCAAAACGCAGCATGACCATTTCTACCGCGATTACGCGTCCATTGAAAAGCAGCAAACCCGTGTGGCACCCAGGATGAAGAAGAGACTACAACTCCTCTTCATCCCGGCTACCAAGCGGTGAAAAAAAGAAATAAGTTAAAAATAAATAAACCTGTATACTCCCCTCTCCGGTCTGCTCCCGGCGGCGTTCTCTCTCCTCGGCGTCCAGCGGTATACTTGCAGGACCTGCAGTGACGTCATCTAGTCAGCTGATGGTCACGCGACCGCTGATGTCAGAGGTCAGGTGATGGTCGCGTGACCATCAGCTGACTAAATGACGTCACCGCAGGTCCTGCCAGTATACCGCGGGACGCTGAAGAGAGAGAACGCTGCTGGGAGGAGACTGGAGAGGTGAGTATACAGGGTTTTTTTATTTTTAACTTTTTAATTCTTTTTTTTTACTATAGATGCAGCATTTAAAGCATCTAAGTTGGTCACACAATATAAATCCATGCCGGTTGCATGGATTTATATTGTGTGACCAACTTGTCAAGCACTTTTCCAAGTGATGCTCAAAATCACTTGGAAAAGTGCTTGAAAAAACGCTGAAAAAATGCTGAAAAAACACTTCTGTCTGGCAGAAAAAATGCATGTAAATCTGCATGTAAGTCTGCATATGTTTTTTTCTGCCAGAGAGAGGCAAAAACGCTCTGCATCAAATCTGCTACGTGGGCACATAGCCTTAGCGTGTATGTGCTGTACTTATCATTCAGGACTGTGCAAAGACCTGCCTGTGACCAAAAGAACAACAAGGCTGTGTGCACACGCTGCAGATTTGGTGCGTTTTTCAATGGAACAGGCTGCCACGAGAGGTGGTGAATTCTCCTTCAATGGAAGTCTTCAAACAGAGGCTGGACAGACATTTGTCTGAGATGGTTTAGTGAATCCTGCATTGAGCAGGGGTTGGACACTAGGACCCTGGAGGTTCCTCCAATTCTAATGTTCTAGGATTCTATGTATAAACACCAGCTGCAATCTTCCATGGAGAAGTAACTGTGGTTTCAGGAGAACTTGCAGCAGAAGGTCTGTGCCTTCCGCTAGCTCCTCCCCCTTCTGCTAGCTCCTCCCCCTTACTTCTTTAAGATGCTGAGAGAGTTCAGTATATAAATTGTAAGCTTGCGAGCAGGGCCCTCACTCCTCCTGTAACGGATAAAATGTGTTACATTGTAATGTTTTTATTGTCTGTACAGCTCCTTGCTTAATTGGAAAGTGCTGCAGAATATGTTGGTGCTATGGTAGAATAATAATTTTTATTTATATGTGCAGAGATGTTTCAGTTTTCACATTCACCACATGAGGGCAGCAGAGTACTATGCACAGAATAAGGTCAGACATAACAGTACCTGCATATTACATGTGCTGACTAATGAAAGATACTGCCACTTGCACTGGTATGGCTGACATCAGACTGTACGTGCGCCCGATAATGTCTGTGAGGGCGTATCTGTGCCCTGTTCCTCAGTCTCCTCTCGCTCTCCCTCTGAGCGCTGGTAAATAGGTGATGGTATCAGGGGGAACAATGTCTACCTAGAACTGCACCCTTGGTCTGGGCCAACTACGCCATCTTGTGGTAAGGGACAGTACCAATTAGTGAAGCGCTGCTAAGGGGCCATGTGTTTCTGAGTCGGGTCTCACAGTCTGGGGCCCATTCGTAACAGGACAATGGCAGACAATGTCCTCTGGTCTCCCACCTCAGCTCAAGTGAGGCCGCAACTCTGAGCATCGCGTAGGCCATGCTAATGGAGCTCAGCCAAACTCATCTGAAAATGGCCCATCAGCTTCTTGTAACCAAGAGGAGTCACACTGATGGCCCTCCATGCCGGGACGAGCCCTCTGTGTAGCTCGGAGCCCCCTTGGACACATACGCACCCAATGGCTGCCGGACATGCCCCCCCTACACAACACTTATTTTGTAAAGCATTCTGACTTTGCAGCGTTTTCCCACAACACTATATCAGCGCTGGTCCCAGGTGTTGGCAGCTCCATTCTCACATAGGTGGCACTGGCAGAAGGAGATCCTGGACCAATGCAAATATGACAACTTTTCCATACTATTATGCTCTAGTTAAAAAAAAAAGGTAAGTTTCATCCATTTTTACTTTTAAACATAATAAAGCAACTTTTTCTTCTCAAGTTGGAGAAATAATGTTTCCTATAATGTCTCCAATTCCATTCCCAGCAGTTCTGCGCTCTCCAGCGCTTCTTTGCGCCTCCCCAGACGTAGTAAGCCGCGCGCCTGACTTTCCTGGACGTCGCTCCTCATTGCGCTGTTTGCCAGCGGTATAAGTGCAGAGCAGTCGCTGGACACATTAAACGCCTTCTGAAAGGGAAGAAAGAGAACGGCCATTATCCTTCCTAAAAGAAAGGGATGGTGGCAGAATTCTTTTCAGATGTTTTAGCAAAGTCTTTTGGATTTATGGGCAAAGTCTTTCCTCCAAAACTGCAGAACTGATTTCTTGCAATTCTGCGAGTCTGATCATTCTATAAGGAAATCAACTAAGTGACAAATATATTGTTTTATTATAGTTCTGTGAGTACAAATCATTCCATAACCTTGGGTTCACCCTGGTATTACACACACAGCAAATGGTTGGCTGCTGTAAGGGGTTGTGGGGTCAGTGTGTAACTGCAGACTTATAAACCCTCCAGCGCAGAGACTGTGCACTGTGCGGAGTCGCTGGTTTCTGACCCGGGGACGGCGGGGATATATGCATTATACATACTCCCGGGCAGAACCCGACTAGTGGGCGCAGCTCCGCTCCAGAGGGGACTTGTACACACCAGTTTTCTGATTTGGAAGTGACAGTCAGTTTTTTGCTCTTTGTATATGGTCTCTCTGACCGAGCGCTCCACCCTCCAGCCTGTGGCGGATTTAATTGCAGCAGGATCCTAGCTACCCATAAATGCAGGCTTTAGCCTAGCAGAGGATTCACATTACATCAGTTCCCAGCAAACCGGAAAGTGCCTTGTCGTTGGCTGCTGGGTTTGCATGAATTGGCCAAATTATGTGCTAAACATCTCCATTTTTTCTTATTATCTAAAGCAGTAATGACATTCAAATTCCATGTATTTCATGTTTCCATGCTTTAGCACTACAGAGTGCTACTTTGTCTTTATATCATGTGGCTTCTGCCACAGAAACAGCACGGCCATGCCAGCCACACATCTCCTGGATGCTCACTATGGTTATAGTGATATACTGTACTGCTGCTCCCAGGGCTGCCATTGCTGGCCCTACACTGGAGTCTCTGGGCAATGGGGGGCCAGTGAAGGGATTGACAGAGAGGAGAGGCGGGGGACACGTGGATTAGTTGGGCAGCAGAGTTTAGGATAGATTGGAGGTGTGCGAGTGGTAGAAGGGAGGCCACAGAGCAAGAGGTTGCAGTAGTCAAGGCAGGAGATGATGAGGGCGTGCACTAGTGTTTTTGCAGATTCCTGGTTGAGGAATGTGCGGATCCGGGAGATATTCTTTGAGTTGGAGTCGGAAGGAAGTGGAAAGGGCTTGGATATGTGGTTTAAAGGAGAGGTTAGAGTCCAGGGTTACCCTGAGGCAGCAGGCTTGCGGGACTAGGGAGATTGGGCAGCCATTGACTTTGATGGATAGGTCAGTTGGGGGGGGTTGAGTGAGACGGTGGAAAAATGATGAATTCAGTTTTGTCTATGTTAAGTTTTAGAAACCAGTCAGAGAAGAAGGATAAAATAGCGGACAGACATTGTGGGATTTTGGTTAGTAGGGAGGAGAAATCGGATTCAGAGAGGTAGATCTGTGTGTCATCAGCATAGAGGTGATACTGAAAGCCATGGGACCCTATGAGCTGTCCCAGGCCGAAGGTGTAGATGGAGAAGAGCAGGAGTCCTAGGACTGAACCTTGGGGGACACTGACAGATAGGGGGCGAGATGAGGAGGTGGTGTGTGAGTGGCAGACACTGAATGTCCGGTCAGTTAGGTATGAAGAGATCCAACATAGGACCAAGTCCGAGATGCCAAGAGATGAGAGTCTGTAGTAAGAGGGAATGGTCGACTGTGTCAAAGGCAGATGACAGGTCCAGGAGGAGGAGGACAGAGTAGTGTTGCTTGGATTTGACAGTTAGTAGGTCATTGGTGACTTTAGTCAGGGAAGTTTCAGTGGAGTGGTGCAGTCGGAAGCCAGATTGGAGGCGGTCAAAGAGGAGAGGTGGGAGGACAGTTCAGAATGGACGTGTTGTTCCAGTAGTTTTGAGCCATAGGGGAGAAGTGATATGCGGCGATAGCTAGACAGAGAGGATGGGTCAAGGGATGGCTTTTTGAGGATGGGTGTGATTGAGGCATGTTTGAAGCATGAGGGGAAGACACCAGTTGTTAGTGACAGGTTGAAAAGGTGGGTTAGGGTTGGGATGAGAATAGTGTTAAGGTTAGGGATGAGGTGGGACGGGACTGGGTCAAGTTTGCAGGTGGTGAGGTGTGACTTGGAGAGTAAAGAGGAGAGTTGATTGTCTGTAATGGTGGAGAAGCTGGTTTTGGAGGAGGATGGTTGAGTAGGTGTGAGGAGGGGCTGTGGGGACTTTAGTCAAAAGATTTGTCTGATAGTGTCAACCTTCTGCTTGAAGAATGTGGCAAAGTCTTTGGCTGAGATGAGAGGAGATGAAGGAGGCGCTGGGGGACGGAGGAGAGAACTGAAAGTTTTGAATAGCTGTTTAGGGTTGTGAGACAGGGAGGATATGAGAGATGAGAAGTATGTTTGTTTTGCTGCAGTAAGTGTGGACTTGAAGGTAGTGAGGGACTGTTAGAATGCAATGAAGTGCTCGTTGGAGTGGGACCTTTTCCATTTCCACTCAGCAACCCTGGAGGCCCTTCGCAGTTCTTTAGTCAGGTTGGTGTGCCAGGGTTGCCGGTTGAATGGGCGAGCTGTGATAAGTGTGAGGGGGCGACCGATTTGAGAGCTGCAGCTATTGAGTGAGGTGTTATATAAAGTGGCAGCAGCATTGGCATTGTGTAATGAACTTATTCCTGTGAGAGGGAGAACGGATTCAGAGATTGAGTGTAGGTCAAGGTGTTTGAGATTTCTGTGAGGGTGTGCAAGTTTGTGGAGTGTGGCTTGTGTACCTGGAGAGGAGAGGTAAGAGAATGTAAGTTGTGGTCAGAAAGAGGGAGAGGTGAGCTTGAGAGGTTAGATAGGGAACAGAGGAGGGTAAAGATGAGGTCCAGTGTGTGGCCATCTTTGTGAGTGGGGGCTGAAGACCATTGAGCAAGGCTGAAGGAGGAAGTGAGGAATAGAAGCTTCGAGACAGATGAGTGGGAAGTGTCAATGGGGATGTTGAAGTCACCCATGATGATAGTGGGGATGTCATCGGAAAGGAAATTAAGCAGCCAGGTGTTGAAGTGGTCAAAGAAGGTGGTGGCTAGTCCTGGGGAGCGGTAAAAGACAGCCAGTTGGAGGGGGGAGTAGATGAGCACACAGTGTACTTCAAAGGAGGGGAGAGTAATGGAGAGTGGCAGTGGGATATGGGTGAAGGAGCAGCTGCCTGACAGGAGAAAACCTACTCCTCCACCATGCTTGAAATTGGAGCGGGGTGTGTGAGAAAGATGGAATCCACCGTACGAAAGTGCAGCTGGGGACGGCGTGTCAGAGGTGGTGAGCCAAGTATCGGTGATGCCGATGAAGGAGAGTTTGTTAGTAATGAAAAGATCATGGATGTAGGAAAGTTTGTTGCACACGGAGCGAGCATTGCATAGAGCTCCTGTTAGTGGGACTGGGGAGGCGGGGGCTGGGTGGATGGGAATAAGGTTAGAAGGGTTGCGAGAGTTTGTGACAGATCGTGGATAGGAGGTGGAAGTGACTATATGACAGAAATACCCAACAGTGACAGCATTCTAAAAACTGCACCCCTCAAGGTGCTAAAAACAGCATTCAAGAAATTTATTAACCCTTCAGGTGCTTCACAGGAATTTTTGGAATGTGAAAGAAAAAAATGAACATTTAACATTTTTCACAAAAATGATCTTTTAGCCCCAAATTTTTTATTTTCACAAGGGTAAGAGGAGAAAATGGACCCCAAAACTTGTTGTGCAATTTCTCCTGAGTACGCCGATACCTGATATGTGGGGAAAAACCACTGTTTGCGTGCACGGCAGGGTTCAGAAGGGAAGGAGCACTGTGTGACTTTTTGAACGCAAAATTGGCTGGAATCGAGAGCGGACGCTATGTCGCATTTGGAGTGCCCCTGATGCACCTAAACAGTGGACATCCCCCACAAGTGACCCCATTTTGGAAACTAGACCCCCCAAGGATTTTATCAAGGGGTTGTTGTAGATCGGCTCACTTGGTTGCATATAGCAGTACACAGGAACATTGTCTCTTTAAATCTTCTGCTGGGTTTATTAAGAATGCAGCATAAACCACAGCACAGATAGGCCAGGAATGCCGTGTTTGTTTATGCTATCAGGAAAAACAAAACATAACGTATGGCACAGTCCTTGTTGCTACGAGTAACCGTCCGCTTCAGGAACAAACAACTCAAGGTTTGTCTTTCCTTCACATGACAAAACAGCTCAGAGCTGTTACCTCCAAACCCACCCTACACACAAATGCTCTAAAAGGCTGGGATTTTATCCTCTGACCTCCTTCCTTTCTACAGGTGTTTAACCACCTTAGAACTAAAGATGGCTGAGTAACCCCTTCGTGTGCTGGAACCTTTTTCCTATATTTAATTACTGGAGCTCCTAATCTCAGTGCTACACATCTTCCCTCCAGTACTTTGCCAGTGACTTTGTCACAGGGTATAGTGAACATTTGGAACCCAGAGGTACGACACAGAACACAGAGTTTGATAACATTATGTCATCATATTGAATATGTTGTCATTAGTCTTAAGCGCAAGTGCTCGCTACTTGAGTTTGCATCAGGTACTCAGGTATGAAACAAGTATCGCGGGGGCTCGAGTGACATGCTCGAGTCCCCGCCTCGCATGTTTCACGGTTTTTAGACACTCAAAAAAACAACAAAAAAAACCATGCAGGGATTGCCGATGCATAGCAGGCAATCCCCATGTGTTTTTTTCTTTTGGCTGTATAACAGCCGTGAAACATATGGGGCAGAGACTCGAGCATGTCACTTGAGCACCTGCGATACTCAGTGCATACCCGGCACCCGATGCATACTCAAGTAGCGAGCACTTGCGCTCAAGACTAGTCACCATATCGTCATCATTTTTTTTTTTTCTTTACTTTTGAAAAAATCCCAAACCTCAACAAACCCTAACCCTAAAACAACCCTAAGGCCAGGGCCCCATTATCAGTATTGGGTCAGTATTGGGTCAGTATTGTTTCTCAGGAGTGGGAGACAAAACCAGGAGAGGAACAATCAGAGAAAAGGTAGAATAGAAACAAGTCACCAACTCTGCATTTATCACCAACTCCTGGTTTTGGTTCCCACTCCTGAGAAAAAATACTGACTGAATACTGATAATGAGGCCGTGGTCTAACCGTAACTCTAATGCTAGAGCTTATTTTCTACGCTGTTCCTCGTGTGGTATAAGTGATTAGACGACTTTATTCTTCGGGTTGGTGCGATTACAACGATACCAGATTCATATTCATAAAAGACGCTTTTTTTGCAAAGACTAGTTTTTGCATCCCCATATTTTGATAGCTATAATTTTTCCATATTTCGGTCGAGAGAGTCATGTAAGGGCTTGTTTTTTGCGGGACAAGTTGACGGTTTTATTGGTATCATTTTCGGGCACGTGACATTTTTTGATCGCTTTCTACTCCTATTTTTGGGAGGCAGAAGAAACAAAAATCAACAATTCAGGAATTGTTTTTTTACGCTGTTCCGCGTGTGGTAAAATTGATAAGGCAGCTTTATTCTTCGGGTCAGTACATTTACTGCTATACTACATTTATATAGTTTTTTTATGTGTTGGCGCTTTTACACAATAAAAATGCATCTGAATTGATGATATTTCGCTAACGAGGAATTGGTCTTCACATTCCGGAGTTCTGTTCATCATACTTATCTGAATAAATACCAGTGACAGGCTGCTGGATATTCATACAAGAGCTTTTTTGATATAGAGGTTTTTAAAATTAGTGGCTCCTCTCAATCCTTATATATTTATTATTGTTTTAAAGAAATTATATACACATTTTTTATTGTTCATATATGCACTGTAGCACTTTCATTAGCGTATGGAAAGTATGATCAATTGTTATTCACTTTGTGTCGTTTACTTTTAGTTCACAATCATATAAAGTACAGACCAAAAGTTTGGACACACCTCATTTAAAGATTTTTCTGTATTTTCATGACTATGAAAATTGTACATTCACACTGAAGGCATCAAAACTATGAATTAACACATGTGGAATTATATACTTAACAAAAAAGTGTGAAACAACTGAAAATATGTCTTATATTCTAGGTTCTTCAAAGTAGCCACCTTTTGCTTTGATGACTGCTTTGCACACTCTTGGCATTCTCTTGATGAGCTTCATCTTTTGGTCTGTACTGTATATCTATAGTAAATCTAGCAGTAATACCATTCAGGAGATATAGATATACATGTATACACTCGTTTTGTGAATAACTTTTTGTGCAGCACCACAGCAGCAGGTATACAGGTATAGGGAGCTCACATCTAATGATAGTGTTACAGTGATATTATAGCTGGGCCTTAACGGGAATCTGTCAGCAGGTTTTTGCTATGTAATCTGACAGCAGCATGATGTAGGGACAGAGACCCTGATTCCAGCGATGTGCCACTTACTGGGTGCAGCAATTGTGATAGAATCACACTTTTCTCTGTAGCAGAGCTCAGATGTTGAGCCCTGTATAACCCTGAACACACCATTGATTGGCAGCTTTCTATGTACACTGTATATTGACAGAAAGCCGCTAACCAGTGATGGCGGTGTGGTTGGACTAGGAGACACGAGACACCTAGTCTTGTAGTGATAACGTCCTGCTGATAAAATACTGATTGTATTAAAACAGCAAAACACACCCAGTAATTGACACATCACTGGAATCAGACTCTCTACCCTTAACCTGCTGAAAGATTAAGAATAACTGGTTCCCGAGAAGCATCGAAAATCTACTTCACAGTCAGGATCCAGCACCCGCTCAATAGCGCACATTTTCATCAGGCAGGTGTCGTCAGGGCACCTACGAGATCTGCAGCAGTCGTACAGCTGTATTACACAGTCCCGCTGCTGGAGGAGCTATTCCTGATCCTGGCAGTTTAACCCCTTATACCCCACCGTCAGTAGCAACCACAGCATCTAGATGGTTTGGACAGAAAGAGAGGGAGATACGATTACGGTGCAGAGGAGTTTCTATAGAAGTTGGGGTCCTAACAGTGACCCCCATGACTGACATCTTACTGCTCCTATTAGACCTTGACTGAAGAAAGGTCTATTAGGACACCGGTCAAAGTAATGTCACCTGCTCTGCAGCTATTAGAAATACCTAGGTCTGATTACTTTCCCATTTGCAAAATGTGATTTTGCGCTGCACCTACAGCAGCACTGTTTTCCCATCATCATCAGTGACAGGACCTCCAGCCTTTCCTGAGATTGATCAGTGGAGGAAGAAGCTTTCAGTTCCTTGTTCCACCATTCAGTTCACCTGTATGTCTCTGCTAACAGCTGATTGGACTGGTTAGTGCCACCAGCTGTGACATGCCACTGCCGCCTTGCACTGTGTGCGGGCACAGGAGGCTGAAGGAGGAGGGTCTGGCAGAAACTGGGTGTGGTGTTAGTTGTGACTTCATGACTAGTCTCCGAACAGAACACGAAAAGACTAGTTAGGATGTGACCAGGTCCTCCAAAATCAGGAGTGAGGCTGGTCACATGCTGAAGTATAGTATGTAGGCAACGGGGCAGAATGCTGACAGTGAGTATATTACAAGGGGTCAGCATTCTGCAACTTAGACACACACATTGAAGAGTATAAAAGCTCGGACAACCCCTTTAAAGAGGTATTCCAATTTTGTTAACACACACCATACACTTTTTGCACATAATGGTCCTAAGCCCAGAAGTAGCAGAATTCTCTACACTTGTCTCCATTAGTAGCAATGATATCACTCGATGCCTCGTAGTCCTCCAGCTGAGAAATTGTCATTTCTCATTACACAAAACTTCATTTATGGACATCTATGGTGATTTCTATGCCTGTGTGGATTGGATGGGCTGTTACCGACATCTGGTGAGAATTTCATGGCAATAGCACCTTTGGAAATATATTTCCTTAGAATAGTAGTGAGGTGATGAATACTTATTCCACCGCTGTTTGTTCAGGGAAATAGTCATGGGATAGCCGCCATAAGAAAGCTTGTCCAGCCGTCACTATTCCTCCTGCCCCCGCTATACACATGCACACTCCACAGCCAAGAGGGCATTTATTCTCACCAGAGAGATAGCCGCTGTCAGACGCCCTTATAAATGTACAGAGGCCACAGGTGCAACACCCCGGACCCCCTGACCACAACACCCCGGACCCCCTGACCACCAGGGCACAACACCCCGGACCCCCTGACCACCAGGCGGTCACTATGGGGGCTAATGGACTATGTTACTGGAGGAGAAAAGGATTTCTATAGAATCAGTAGGAAACACCCTGAAGGGTTTCTCTTTGCGGCTTTTCTCCAGGATTTTCCTCACCCGTCATTTATCGCTTCTCATTATTGCCAGAATCCCAGTGGGTGAGGACGATCCCGGACAGCGCCCCCAATAGTGAAGTACACCGAGGAGTTCACAAGATTCCTTTATATGTTGCAGGGGATTAAACATCCTGCAGATTGAGGGGTTGGGGTCCCCAGACCCCCAACAATCATGCAACAGACTTTATAGAAGCCCCTGAGCAGCAGAAGCAGTGAGCGGCTGCAGGAGCGTGCACACAGTGCGGTGTGAGGACCAGAGACTTTCTATGGAGTCCATACGCAATGTGCTGAGCGCTCTGGAAGGGAAATAACCTCTCTATTGGTGGTGGATCATTGGACCGCTGCAGACAATCAGTAGCTATAGATCGGCTGCAGACATCAAATTCTATATGTAGGTATGGGCTGAGTGTGGGATGGAAATACTGAACAGCCGCTGCTGATGCCCCCCTAGTCCTCCATGCTGCTGGTCGGGTCCCACCAGGCTCCTTTCCCAGTACTGTTGGCATGTGACTGCTGCAGACAAGTCAGTGGCCATACCTGCTACCACCACTGCTTGGATGGGGCAGGCACGAGCCAACAATGGAAGAAGAGAAGAAACCGGCGGGGACCCGGCCAGTTGGACCAAGGAATGGAGGGGGGGGATATCAGCAGAAGGGAGGAATGGAGGGGTGGGGGATATCAGCAGGAAGGAGGAATGGGTGGGTAATATCAGCAGCACAGAGGAAAGGAGGGGGGGTAATAACAGCAGCACAGAGGAATGGAGGGGGGGATAGCAGCAGCAGCACAGAGGAATGGAGGGGGGGATATCAGCAGCAGCACAGAGGAATGGAGGGGGGTAATATCAGCAGCACAGAGGAATGGAGGGGGGGATAGCAGCAGCACGGAGGAATGGAGGGGGATATCAGCAGCAGCACAGAGGAATGGAGGGGGGGATATCAGTAGCACGGAGGACTGAGGGGAGGGAGATCAGCAGGACGGAAGACTGAGGGGAGGGAGATCAGCAGGAGAGAGGGCGCAGGGGTATATCTCATAGCACACTGGGACCGAACCAACACTAACATTAACGGCAGAAATTACCGTTGATAAAATATTCAGCTATCAGAAAATAATATAATAACATTTATACCCATCACTGGAGTGTGCGTCCATATGTGCCACGGCCACTGGGCCAGGAGGAACAGCAGGAGGGTCCTTCACCTCCTCGTGTCTATTACTCAGGGGCTACTCACATCTTATAGGGTCACATTGTAACCCGGAATATAACGATCACAATGGCACAGAGCAACGCTGCAGCTAATCCCTAGTATATAACGATCACAATGGCACAGAGCGACGCTGCAGCTAATCCCTGGTATATAACGATCACAATGGCACAGAGCAACATTGCAGCTAATCCCTGGTATATAACGATCACAATGGCACAGAGCGTCGCTGCAGCTAATCCCTGGTATATAACGATCACAATGGCACAGAGCAACGCTGCAGCTAATCCCTGGTATATAACGATCACAATGGCACATAGTGACGCTGCAGCTAATCCCTGGTATATAACGATCACAATGGCACAGAACGACACTGCAGCTAATCCCTGGTATATAACGATCACAATGGCACAGAGCGACGCTGCAGTTAATCACTAGGACTTGGTTACAATCCGCTTCTTACAGCCAATCCCAGCTGTAGAATACTGGCAGATCAGCAGGTGATCGAGTCTCCCCGGGCACAGTGAGCGGCACAAGTCTCCCGGGCACTGGCAGCGTTACCAGGGCAGGTGCCAGTCTCACCCCATCACCCCAGACACCACACACTATGGGCATCTCCTCCTGCCAGCGTCCCTGGCACTGCTGCGCCCCCATCTGACCAGTATGTGCCCACATCACACAGGACCCATCACCTGCTGCCAGTCCCAGCTGCCATCGCCTCTGCCAGCAGCAATCAGCAGCCGGAGGCTTCTCAGCCTGGGACATGGGCTGCGGGCACGGGGCTGCTACTTACCTGTGCCCGCAGCAGCGGCCGGTGATGGATGGAGGCAGCGGTCAGACTCTGCCCGGCGCCCTGACAGGAGGGGCGGCTCACTGACAGGATCTCTCCGCGGAGTGTGGAGGAGACAGGGCGGCTGTGATCTCTGCTGCCCACAATCCACAGCGTTATATCAGACTGCAAGAGCAGAGGAGAGCAACATTCCAGCCTGGAAAAGTCTGCCGCCGCCTAGTGGCCAGCGACTTCACCTGCACGCTAGTATTGGCTGCAACAGCAGAGGTGCCCCGCCATCTAGCGGCCATGTGCGGTAATGTCGGCGCTGGACTTGCAGCGGAACATGGAGGGAAGGAGTGATGTGCTCTGCTGCTTGTCTGCTGGACCTTGTAGTTCTAATGGATGGGGAGGACATTGTCCCCAGGGTGTCCTGCACGTTAGTAGATGGCTGCAACAGGTCCTGGGTCACATAGTCCTATTGCTTCCTCTTTGCTTTCCAACTTTCTTATTTTTTTTACTTGCAGTGTTTGCTGTAGTTTTTATCCTTACTATTTTGGGGTCCATACTGTGAAGATCTGAGATGGTGCATTTCAATAATTACTTAGGCAGGTTAATAATAATAATGATTTTTATTTATATAGCGCCAACATATTCCGCAGCACTTTACAATTAAGCGGGGACATGTACATACAATAAGTTCAATACAAGGTAAGACAGTTTAAACTGTTACATGAGGAGAGAGGTCCCTGCTCCTAAGCTTACCATCTACAAGCAACACTATTTTATTCCTTACATTCATGGTAATACAGCAATTCCAGGTAAATGTCCAAAATACAATTGTCTCAGTCCACAAGATCCCCTCCCCGGGGAGGTAATTCCACTGCCTTTGTGCCAAGCGATACTCACTATCCCCCAACTTTTGGTTGGCCCACATATTTCGTATCTCCAGCAAGTATAGTCTGTAGTCACAGTCCACGATCCTCCATATGACACATAAAACGATAGAAGCAAAGGTATCCAGTAGCAACAGTCCTTTAAGAAAATGTATCAAATCCAGACAATGGATCAGGGATCCCACAACTGTAGCACATTTATTCAGCTCAGGTGGTAGCTGATCTCTACGCCATAAGCCATCGATTCATCCATGGTCCAGATCCTCAGACTAGATACTATCCCTTCAATGACATTCCACCAACTCTAACCATGTGGCTTCTTTTCTCCTTCACTGGGATCAGCCCTCTGAATGGACAGAACTGCTCTCACCCTCCCCCCCAAAGCTAGTGGAGGTATTTTTCTCAGGTCAAACACATCACCTGGGTCTACATGTGAGATTCCCTGTGGTGACGGCTCCGCTGGATATACTTTCAACAGTCACACAATGGGCCTATTATAATGCCTCAATAATACTGCCATACAGTGTTCAAATTAATTCCACCAAACAATCCCTAAATACCCACCATATGAAACCTCTAAAGAACAGTAACACATAATTACTAAAAACGACGATACAATAACTAAACAATGGCGCCATACAGTCCATAAGAAAATAATTCCATAAAGTGGTCAAATAATTCTGTCATAAAATAATACCGTACGGTGTTCAAAATGTTACATAGACTATAAAAATAGAAGCAATTACATTAGTATGAACAGAATTGTACAGTCCATAAAATGATGACACAAAGTTTCAGAATAATAGTATCCATAGTGTCAAAAAACTACTACCATATGCTGGCCAAATAATATAGCCACACAGTTCTATGGAAAATAGTGCAATACAGTGCACAAAATAATTCTACCCCACAGTCCATAAATACACGTCAGAAAGTCCCCAAATAATAGTGCTGTACAATACTGAAATACACCGGCCAAATAACTGTGCCATAGTCCTGACATCACACCGTAAAGTTTATTGTATTCAAGTTTTAAATATTGGTACAATACAAATCATTACCTAAAAATACTGTTATACCCTGGCCGAATAATTGATAAATTAATGTCCCAAATACTGCACAAACAGCATAAAACCTCCCATATCAGTGTCAGCTCCCATACTCCGGAGGGCCCAATTCCCAACAAAATAAGCAAAATGTTGTGACCCAGGGTTCTCTCTCTGTGGAAAAGCCGCAGCGTATTATAGCAGCAGGAAAGCGGATGGAAGTTTACAAAATGTAATCTGCACGCTGAAAATAAATGTCTCTGCTGATTTCATGCAGAAATTGTTTGCAATGTAGAATTAAAATCTGCATCATGTCAATGTATGTGACACATTTATGTGACGTCCCTTTAGCGTTTCCAAGCGTCTCCTGCCCATTAAACCCTAAAAGACAAACATCGCTCAAATGACGTGGATAGCATCCGAGTGCTGTGCATTTTCCTTACAAACTTTCACTCGAAGGGGCGAGTTTTATCTGCAAATCCGATGGAAAATGGATATATCCATGTTTTATCTTTGTGGACATTGTGAACATGATCATAAATTACAGCCCCAATTCCCAAAAAGTTGGAGCCGGGTGTAAAAATGGAAAGAAAACAAGAATGCAATGATTGGGAAATCTCTTATAGCCACATTTATTCACAACAGAACATAGATCACAGATCAGAGGGTGAACATCAGACATTTTCCATTTCATTTGAAAAACTTACCTAATGTAGAAATTGACGGCAGCAACACAACTCAAAATCAGGTCATGGTCATGTCTACCACTGTGTGGCATCTCCTCTTCTTTGTACAGCAGTCAGTAAACCTCCGGGTAGTGAGGAGACCAATTGTTGGAGTTTTGGGAGAGGAACATTGCCTCATTCTTGTCTGGTGTAGAATTCCAGCTGCTCCACAGTCCGGGGTCGTCTCTGCTGGATTTTTAGTTTCATAATGCCCCAAATGTTTTCTATTGGTGAAATATCTGGACTGCAGGCGGCCGGTTCATCACCCGGAATCCTCTATGAAGCCGTGCTGTTGTGATGGATGTGGTATGTGGTTTAGCATTGTCTTACTGAAATATACACTGCCTTCCCTGATATAGACATTGTCCGGATGGGACCATATATTGGTCTAAAACCTCTATATAATGCTCAGCATTGATAGTGCCTTTCATGTGTAAGCTGCCCCTGCCATAGACACTAATGTAACCCCATACCATCAGATGCCGGCTTCTGAACTCTGCCGATAACTAGCTGGAAGGTCCCTCTCCTCTTGAGTCGGTCGGACACTCCGTCCCTGGTGTCCATAAAGAATTTCAGATTTTGATCCATCTGCCACAGAACAGTTTTCCATTTTGCCTCAGTCCATTTTAAATGACCATTAGCCAGAGAAGACAGCAGCTTTTCTGGATTGTGTTGATCTATGACTTCTTCATGGCATGATCGAGCTTTCACTTGCATTTGTGGGTTGCACGGCAGACTGTGTATATAGACAATGGTTTCTGGAAGTATTCCTAACTCCAAATCAGGCCTGTTTTAATGCAGTTCCACCTCATGGAGGGCCCCTAGATCACAAGCATCTAATACGGACCGTAAGCCTTCTCGCTTGATGACATTTTGATGATATAGTGTATTGTAGATTTAAAGTCTTTGCAATTTTACACTGAAGAACATTTTTCTGAAATTGTTCCACAATTTTTAGATGCAGTTGTTCACAGATTGATGAACTTCTGACCATCTTTAAATCTGAGAGACTCTGCCTCTCTAACATACTCTTTTTATACAGACATGTGACTTAGTTGCAAATTGTTCCCCCAGCTGTTTGACATTAGTACTACTTACTTTTCCACACTTTTTTTTAACCCTAAAAGTTTTCCAAATCATTGCATTCTTTTACACAGTGTCCAAACCTTTTTTTTAAATCGGACAGTATAATGAGTATGTATTGAGACACAGATGTGTGAATGAGGCTGAATGACATCATGTTCCCACATGAAAAAACATATTTATTTCTGCTGCATTCTTTTCTGTATCTGTCCATGGCAAAATATGTAATAGTGATCTGCTGTAATTATCGCAATTTTGCTGCCTTTTTCTGTTTGTTATGCTATATGGTGCATTTTTTAAAGCATTTTTAGTAGAGAAATGCTGGGATTCTGCACTCAAATACATAATTTTTTTTATATGCATATTTCAGGCTCCACATAGAAGCCTAGAAATGCACAGCGCAACAGAATCTTTAACCACACAATGGCTGTGAGTTCTCATCCACTTTGCTAGAGATCTTAAAAGCAGCAGATTTTCAGAACAAAAAAGAAGGGGGGAAAATCACAGCGTTCCGCTACATGGGAACATTCCTTAGAGCAGGGGTCTCAAACTCAGCTGGGCATATGGGCCGCACACGGAAAAACATTTAATTTGGGGGGCCGCGTTATTTGCATGACAAAGTGACATTTTTAGTGATACTATTTTATTTTCTATACACCTTTTGAACTG
The DNA here is from genome assembly GCF_046119375.1 of Phyllobates terribilis. Taxonomy (NCBI): domain Eukaryota; kingdom Metazoa; phylum Chordata; class Amphibia; order Anura; family Dendrobatidae; genus Phyllobates; species Phyllobates terribilis. The sequence continues at coordinate 6,024,257 of NW_027362836.1, forward strand.
GTCCTCATCTTGCAGACATGGTCTCCCATCCAGATTCGCCATATTGCAGACATGGTCACCCATCCAGGTCCTTCATATTGCAGACATGGTCCCCCATCCAGTACCCCTATATTGCAGACATGGTCTCCCATCCAGGTCCCTCATATTGCAGACATGGTCTCCCATCCAGGTCCCCCATATTGCAGACATGGTCTCCCATCCAGGTCCCCCATATTGCAGACATGGTTTCCCATCCAGGTCCCCCATATTGCAAAGTCTCCCATCCAGGTCCCCCATATTGCAGACATGGTCTCCCATTCAGGTCCCCCATATTGCAGACATGGTCCCCCATCCAGGTCCCCCATATTTCAGACATGGTCACCCATATTGCAGACATGGTCCCCATATTGCAGACATGATCCCCCATCCTGGTCCTTATCTTGCAGCCAGGTCCCCCCCATACTGCGCACAGGGTCCCCCCCCATACTGCGCACAGGGTCCCCCCCCATACTGCACACAGGGCCCGTTCCCCCATACTGCGCACAGGGTCCGTCCCCCCCATACTGCGCACAGGGTCCCCGTCCCCCTATACTGCACACAGGGTCCCCATTCCCCCCATACTGTGCTCAGCATCCCCGTCCCCCCATACTGCGCACAGTGCCCCCCCCATACTGAGCACTGTATTTCACATGACAGAGAAAAAAAAAAGATTCTCACCAGTCCTCCATTCCCTCGGCGTCCTTTCTGCACCTGTGGCCCGCAGGTACAGACCCCGTAACGATCGCGGCTCTCTCCAGCAGCCGCCAACATCAGCGCTGTAGTGCAGTGTATTGCCGCGCAGAGACCGGCTCTCTGCACAGCAATACCAGTGCTAGCCGCCGGCCTATCAGAGGCCAGCAGCTGACATCTGCGCATGGCAGTGACGTCATACGCTGCTGCGCTGGGACGCAGATGTCAGTTGCTGGCCTCTGATAGTCCGGCGGCTGCCACTGGTATTGCTGTGCAGAGAGCCGGTCTCTGCGCAGCAATACACTGCACTACAGCGCTGATGTTGGCGGCTGCTGGAGAGAGCCGCGATCGTTACGGGGTCTGTACCTGCGGGCCACAGGTGCAGAAAGGACGCCGAGGGAATGGAGGACTGGTGAGAATCTTTTTTTTTTTCTCTGTCATGTGAAATACAGTGCTCAGTATGGGGGGGGCACTGTGCGGGCCGCGTGTTTGAGACCCCTGCCTTAGAGTATGTCTACATTCGGTGATTTTTTTCATGGAAAAATCTGACTTGTATTTGCACTTGAATCTATGTTTCAGAAATCCAAGCCGGACCCTCATATTCCTGCGGCGGGTCCCCACGCGGGTTAGTGTCATTCAGTTGGGCAAGTCTGACAGTGGCTACCTGCTGCACTTCCCAGCGAGAAACTGCTTCAATAAGAGATTTTTCACTTATTAAAGCATTTTTCACATCCAAAACCAAATGAACAGCAACATAGATTTCTTACTGAGATCAGTAGGATATGACTTGTGAGTAGAATTCATGTGGATTCTGATCAGAAATATGTGTCAAATTCTAAATAAAAATGTGCAGCAATGTACTCAGCACATAGCACTGCCTACTATGCCAGACCTGGGCAAACAGCAGCACGCAGCCAAAGAGTTTTATGTATTGGTCTCCCAAACCACTCCGCCACCCACCGTCTCACATTCACGGATATCTTCATCCTCACTGTGCAGCTCCCTGTCCCATCACTGAGCCTGTGCACCTGAGAGCGCTGCAGGTGTGATGACGTCACTACATGGCGCCAGCAGTGCCTCAGTAGACAGCGCAGACTGGAGCAGTGGGAGAATGGGGTTAGGAGAGTAAATTTTTTCAACATCTTTCTACAAGGGAAGGGGGGGACATAAAACTGAGTAAGGTGCTGTGTGGGGACAATACTGTGCAAGGAAACTGTATGAGTGCATAATACTGTTCAAGGGAACTGTGTGGGGACATAATACTGTGCAACAAGACTGTATAGGTTGTGGTAAACTGACTTGCTCGGCTCTCCAGAGGCAGACACAGGACACACGGTTCGGGTTAACTTCCTGCTGGTTTATTGTATGGCATAAACTTAAGCAGCGTTCCACAAAAATAAACAGGCCCTCTCCAGGTTAACGGGAAAACAAAAGATAAAGTATAGCGGAGTCCATTAGTGAGGCTTTGCCCACTCAAATTAGCACAGTGAAGTGCCCCAAACACCAGTCCTTCGATGTTGCTTTCTGGCTTCACCAAACACAGCCTGGAGACTTCACTCTCCAGAACACACACTACAGAAAAAAAAATAGTGACTGAGCATTTAAGCTTGCTCAGCTACACCCTGAGGGGACGTAGGGTGAATGACCTCCCACCCTCTTTGGCATTCACATAAAATCACACCCTTTAGGAATTAACCCCCAACATATAACATGCTGGAGGAAAGTTTGTAGGTTTCAGTTCACACAAGCTTGCAGCCGGAGTGACACATACCTCCCCTCGTATATTTTCCCCCTCTGCCCAAAGCCAGGGAATTGGGCATCTTAAGATACTAAACAGGTAATTCTAGAGAGGGCATCAGCGTTCCCGTGTAACCTCCCTGACCTATGCTCCACTTGAAAATTAAAGTCCTGCGGACCTAAGAACCATCTAGTTACCCTAGCATTTTTACCACTCTTTTCCCTCAACCACTTCAAAGGGGCATGGTTTGATACCAGTTTAAAATTTCGGCCTAGTAGGTAATATCTTGGTGTATCTACAGCCCATTTTATGGCTAAGCACTCCATTTCTACTATTGCATAGTTTTTCTCGCAGGACGAGAGCTTCTGGCTCAGATAGAGAATGGGATGTTCTTCCCCATTTGTCTCCTGAGAGATTACGGCGCCTAGGCCAACTTCTGAAGTGTCTGTCTGGACCACGAATTCTTTCTTCAAGTCTGATGCGACCAGGACCCGCTGCTTATACAGTGATAGCTTCAACTGTTGAAACGCTGTCTCTGTTTCCTCTGTCTACATCACCATGGTTGATCTTGTAGCCTTTTAGGAGATTTGTAAGTGGCGCGGCCATCATGGCAAAATTTCGGATAAACTACCGGTAATATCCCACAATCCCCAGGAACGCTCTCACTTGCTTCTTGGAGAGTGGTTGCGGCCAGTTCTGGATTGCCTCCACTTTATTGACTTGTGGCTTCATTTCACCTCTCCTGACGACATAGCCCAAGTACTTGGCCTCCTCCTTTCCAATGGCATATTTTCTCGGATTTATAGTAAACCCCACCTTCATCAGAGCATCCAGAGTGACCTGTACCTTAGGTAGATGACTAGCCCAGTCTGGGCTGAAGATCACAATGTCGTTAAGGTAGGCTGCGGCATACTTCTTATGTGGGGCTAGGACCCGATCCATAGCTCTCTGGAAGGTGGCTGGGGCCTCCTGCAGTCCGAACAGCATCCGAGTGTATTGGAAGCACCCATTAGGTGTCGAGAAAGCAGTCTTCTCCTTAGCAGTCTGGGACATGGGGATCTGACAGTAGCCCTTCGTCAGGTTGAGAGTGGTAATGTACCTCGCCGGTCCAAGCCTCTCGATGAGTTCGTCGACTCGGGGCATCAGATATGCGCCACACTTGGACACATCATTCAGTCGGCGGTAGTCGTTACAGAACCTCCACTGTCCGTTGGGTTTTGGCACGAGGACGAAGGGGCTTTGATCACCCGCTCTTCGACTCCTCTATCACCCCGAGGTCTAACATCCTCTTCTCCTCGGTTGAGATCACCTCTTAGTGTGCTTCAGGAATCTTGTAGGGCTTCAGGTTCACTCTTATATGCGGCTCTGTCAGCGCGTCATGCTCTACCATCTGAGTACGCCCCGGCAACTCCGAGAACAGGTCACGATTCCGCTGTAGCAGTTCTCTACACTGTTGCTTCTGGGCTGGCGATAGAGTCTCTGCTATAGTGACCTCTTCTACCTTGCCTTCAGGTGTGGCTCCCAGGCAAGGAGCTTCCACAGGTTCACAGTCTCGATACGGCTTGAGCAAGTTCACATGGTACACTTGGTGCGGCTTTCTTCGGCCAGTCTGGTGGACTTTATAATTCATTTCGCTGACTTTCTCCACCAACTTGTACGGGCCATGCCATTTGGCCAGGAACTTACTCTCGACTGTGGGGATTATTACCAGAACACGGTCCCCAGGCTGGTTCTCCCTCAGCCTTGCCTATCGGTTATAGACCCTTGCCTGGGTCCCCTGCGCCTGGAGGAGATGCGCCTTCACGATTGGCATCACTTTCACCATTCTTTCCTGCATCTGGGCAACATGTTCAATGATGCTCCGGTGTGGCGTAACCTCGGCTTCCCAGGTTTCCTTAGCGATATCCAGGATCCCTTGCGGATGTTGTCCATACAATAGCTCAAACGGCCAGCAGAGGCTTGCGGAACCTCCCTTACTGTAAAGAGCAGGAACGGTAACAGGTAGTCCCAGTCATGTCCATCCTTCTCTACGACTTTCTTGAGCATCGCTTTTAGGGTTTTATTAAAGCGCTCTACTAGGCCGTCTGTCTGCGGATGGAAAACGGAGGTTCGCAGCTGGGTAATCTGGAGGACCTTACACAGCTCCTTCATTGCCTTTCTCATGAATAGGGTCCCTTAATCGGCTAGTATTTCCTTCGGCAGACCGGTCCTGGTGAATATATTGACAAGTTCTCTGGCTATGTACTTAGTCGATGAGTTCCTTAGTGGTACCGCTTCTGGATACCAGGTCACATAGTCCATGACCACCAGAATGTATTGGTGGCCCTGGGCTGATTTGACTAAGGGCCCCACTAGGTCCATTGCAATCCTCTCAAAGGGGACCTCTATCACAGGTAGTGGGATTAGTGGGCTACGGAAGTGGGAAGACGGAGTGGTTAACTGGCAGGTGGGACAGGACCTACAATAGTTTAGAATTTCTCTTTAACACCCTGGCCAATAAAACCTTCTCAATATCCTCTCCTGAGTTTTCTCGACCCCTAGGTGTCCCCCCAGAACATGTGAACGGGTCATATCTAATACCCTCCGTCGGTAGGGCCCCGGCACTAACAGCTGTTCCACTATCTCACCGCCCCTTAGTTTGGCCACCCGATATAACAACTCCCCCTGAACTGCAAAGTGGGGGAACCTGGTGTCGGCCCCCAGCTCTTGAGCAACCCCATTACATACAGTAACCTGGTCAAATGCCCCCTTTAAGGTCAGGTCCCGAACTTGAGCAGTCCCAAAGTTCTCTCCGGACACATCTAATTTAGGAAGCTCGGCCTCATCGGTCACCATCTCACCCTCATTGCCAGCAAGGATGCACAGTGGGAACTCATCCACTTGAGACTTCGTCGGGGGTTCTTCCCTAGGGACCAAGCTTTGGCCCATGCTACATAGTCCAGTTCCCTTTCCCCACAAGTCCCAAAACAAAGAAAAATCACATCCCAGTAATACGGGATATATCAGGTCCTTTACCACCCCGACCTCGTGGGACTGGGCACCACACTCTTTTCCCACTGTCACTGTGGCCACGGGGTAGTGCTTGGCGTCCCCATAGATTTACCGAACGCCACGGATTTGGTAGGGACCAACTGGTGGGGAAGGGTAGCTCTGATTAAGGTCACCAGACTCCCAGAGACCAACAACAAAAGACAGGGATCCAGCAACAGACATCCAAATGAGAATCTGAATGTGTATTAAAACTTCATGTTTATTAGAATTCCTTTAAAATCATGCTGTTAAAATTGTGGATCCAAGGGATTACGCGTTTCGAACAAAAATGTCCTTAGTCATAACCATGTCTGAGACAAATATGGTGCCAGAACCTCTGCCCACTGTTCTGGTGGAAGTGAATCCTGATCAGCCACCCTCTCAAAGACTGTCAGAAAGGCTTCTACATCATCCCAGGGGTCATCTTCTGCATGGCCCATCTTACCACCTTCCTGACGTGTGAGTCATCAGTCGGCCCAGGGGGTGGGGCGGTCGCTCTACCCTGGATGGCATCCACCAGAAACTGTATCTTCTGTTGCTGCTCCCGCTAGTGCTGCTGCTGCGCCTTTTGCTGCAACTGTTGCAGCAAGTTTGGTCGTCTCCTGTTGAGCTTGATGCTGCTGTAGCTCCCGGTGGTGCTGTAATTGTTGCAGGTGCTGCTGCTGTTGCTGCGCTTGGCTCTGGACTAAATGCTTAATAAGCTCCTCCATGTTGCCGGACATCTGTGGCTGGCTGACGGCCTTCACCCAGGACATCCACCATTCTCTATGGCAGGTACAGGTGTTCTGGAATCTTGCCCATATTCTCCACCAATTGTGGTAAAGCGACTTGCTAGGCTCTCCAGAGGCAGACACAGGACACATGGTTCGGGTTAACTTCCTGCTGGTTTATTGTATGGCATAAACTCCAGCAGTGTTCCACAAAAATAAACAGGCCCTCTCCGGGTTAATGGGAAAACAAAAGATAAAGTATAGCAGAGTCTATTAGCGAGGCTTTGCCCGCTCCAAGTAGCACAGTGAAGTGCCCCAAACACCAGTCCTTCGGTGTTGCTCTCTGGCTTCACCAAACACAGCCTGGAAAATTCACTCTCCAGACCACACACTACAGAAAAAAAAATAGTGACTGAGCATTTAAGCTTGCTCAGCTACACCCTGAGGGGACGTAGGGTGAATGACCTCCCACCCTCTTTGGCATTCACATAAAACCACACCCTTTAGTAATTAACCCCCAACATATAACATGCTGGAGGAAAGTTTGTAGGTTTCAGTTCACACAAGCTAGCAGCCGGAGTGACACATCCCTCATCTTGCATATAACACCAGTGACTCTGTCACAGGGTGCAGAATACTGTTTAAGGGAACTTTGTGGGGACAATACTGTGTAAGGGGGCTGTGTGAGCATATCGTTCCCCTTTGGAAGTGCATTGAGGTGAAGGGTGCATTGCTGGAAAAGGGGAAAAAAAAAAAAAACAACTCTTTAAATCTATTAGTTTGCGAGTGTGAACGAGCTGAGTGTGTCCGCAGCGTAAGTGCGAATGAAAGTAAGTGTGTGACTTGTTTTTCAGTGAAGAGGTATTTGGGAATCCTGCAGAAAATATCTGTGTGAATTGCGGTGAGTGGCTGCATTGTGACCTGCTGAGTGGTTTTCTATCTGTTTAGTTTTATTGGGCTTTTTAAAACCTATTTCTCACTACAGTTTTAGTTTCTTAGTTTACTACCTGTGTATTTAAGGGTTAACTACATTGCACTAAAATCCTGAGGTGTAGCTTTACTCACAAGTAGTGTTGAGCATTCCGATACTGAAATATCGGGTATCGGCCGATATTCGCGGTATCGGAATTCCGATACTTAATTCCGATACTTTTACAATATCGAATACCGGAATCGGAAGTTCCCATAATGCCTGCGCTCTGCAGTGTCTCTGAAGGATGACAAGCTGGATGGCAGCGCACAGCTGCGATCCAGCCTGTCATCAGAATGCCATCCCAGCGTGGGAGAATTCTCCTGATTGTTTAAAAGCCGGCGCGCGGTAAAAAGCCGCCGGCTTTTAAACAATCACACAGCCCCATACTGCTTCCCCGCAGCCTCCCACCCCGATCCTCCGCTCCCCTCGCCACCTCCCATCCCGATCGTAAGTTAGGACCGGGCGGGGAGCGCAGCACCAAGGAGCGGGGAGCGAAGGACCCGGGCGGGGAAGCCGGCAGTGAAAAGACTTCACCGCCGGCTTTCCCGTTCTGTGCTGCGCTTTCCCGCCGTTTATTTCAAATGAACAGCTGAGGTATCAGGTGATGCTGATCAGCTGTTCATTTGAAGTAGCCGCGGTGCCCTCAGAGGGTTCATGTGAGTTCATGCTTGACTGCATTGCATGAACTCACATGAACTTTCCCACAGCCACACAGGTCAGCCTCACCTCCCAGACCGGTCATGATTGGTGTGTGTGGGTGTCTATGCGTGTGTCTGCGAGTGTGTGTGGGGTGTCTGTGCGGTGTCTGCGGGTGTGTGCGGTGTCTGTGCGGTGTCTGCGCGATGTCTGCGGGTGTGTGCGGTGTCTGTGCGATGTCTGCGTGTGTGTGTGCGATGTCTGCGGGTGTGTGCGATGTCTGCGGGTGTGCGCGGTGTCTGTGCGATGTCTGTGCGATGTCTGCGGGTGTGTGCGATGTCTGCGGGTGTGTGCGGTGTCTGTGCGATGTGTGCGGGTGTGTGCGTGCAGGCAGACATAGGCCGATGTGAAACTACTACTCCCATCGGCCTATGTCTGTCCCCCGTTCACTCGTGCCAGCAGGATCAGCTCGATGGGAGCAGTAGTTCCCATCAGCCTGATCCTGCTATTTAAATTGCCCTACTGTGTCCCCAATAAATTTTAAATACATGTCATTGGTGGCCAGTGGTTGCCTACAATAAATTAGTTCATACATTACCTGTCCCCGCCGATCGCCACCTAAAATAAAGTAAAAAATAAAAAACTACACCTATACTCACCTAGACACCTAATTCCCCGAAGCCATCGATCTCCTGTAATAAAATATAAAATAATAAACCACAACCTTATCCTTACCCCTCCGTAGTAGTCCACGAGTGTCCCACGATGATCTCCAGTTCAGAGCAGCCACATAGAATGTGACCGCTCTGAACCGCTGCCGCCGCTAGAATGATGGGGCCGTAAAGCAGCCCCGTCATTGCATAAGCGGGTTCGCCGGAGTTCAGGCAGCGCTGCTCCGGTCAGCTCCTTTATGGCCCTGCTGTATCGTGAGAAATTCCCACGGTACAGCACTGCCGTAAAGGAGGTCTCCGGAGCTGCGCTGCCTGAATGCACTCCGGTGACCTCAGTCAGTGGCTCCCGCTGCCGGGAGCGGACGTGTTCCCGGCAGTGTGAGCTTACAGCAGCCATGCACAGCTGTCACCATCTCCAGATGTGACAGCTGTACATGGGAGATCAGCGCAGGAACGTGGACAGGTAACTATTTTTTTTTAGTAAACTAAGAATTAAATAAAATGGTGTGTTTTATTTCAAATAAATTATTTTTTTCTGGGTGTAGTGTGTGTTTTTTATTTTTAACACTTTGTAGGTTAGTAATGGGGGTGTCTTATAGACGCCCATCATTACTAACCTGGGCTTCATGGCAGCTGGCGCTGACATGAACCCCAGCCCCATTACCCCCTGCCACCGCACCAGGGCAGCGTGGAAGAGCGAGGCTAAGTGCCAGAGTTGGCGCATCCTATGGATGCGCCATTTCTGGTGCGGCTGACGGCTGGTGTTTCTAGCCTGGGAGGGGGCCAATATTCATAGCACCCTTCCTGGGCTATTAATATCAGCCCCCAGCTGTCTGCCTAGCCTTTGCTAGCTATTAAAATAGGGGGGACCCCACGTCATTTTTTTGGGGGGGTCCCCCATTTTAATAGCTAGTAAAGGCTAGGTATTCAGCTGGGGGCTGATATTAGTAGTCTGGGAAGCTCCGTGGGTATTACCCCCTTCCCAGGCTTCAAACATCTGCCCCAGCCGTCTGCTTAACCTCCGCTAGAGACTAAAATTATGGGGCATCCCACGCCAATTTTTTTTTTAAATAAATCCTTTATTTTAACACTAAATGACATTTGAGGAGTTAATAAAGATGCAGTCCCTAAATTATTATTTATTTTTTAATTAATTTTTCCCAAAAATTTTGACGTGGGCTTTGCCATATTTCTGTATGCCAGCCAGGTACAGCATCCAGCTTCTATGAACGCGCCATTTTCTGGGGTGGCTGCGGACTGCAATTTGCAGTGGGGGTGAGGCCCAGAAAGCTTGGGTCTCCCTGCGCTGCAGATTCCATCCCCCAGCTGCCTAGTTGTACCTGACTGGACACAAAAATAGGGAGAAGCCCCACGTATTTTTTTTTTAAATTATTTCATGAAATATTTTTTTTAAAAAAGGGCTTCCCGATATTGTTGTGTCCGGCCAGGTACAAATAGGCAGCTCGTGGTTGGGGGCAGCCCGTTCCTGCCTGCTGTACCTGGCTGGACACAAATATAGTGCGAAGCCCCACGTCAATTTTTTTTAATTATTTCAGGAAATTCATGAAATAATTAAAAAAAAATTGACGTGGGGCTTCGCACTATATTTGTGTCCAGCCAGGTACAGCAGGCAGGAACGGGCTGCGCCCAACCACCAGCTGCCTATTTGTACCTGGCCGGACACAACAATATAGGGAAGCCCTTTTTTTCTTAATTATTTCATGAATTTCATGAAATAATGAAAAAAAAAAATACGTGAAGCTTCGCCCTATTTTTGTGTCCACCCAGGTACAACTAGGCAGCTGGGGGCTGGAATCCGCAGCGCAGGGAGGCCCAAGCTTTCTGGGCCCCACCCGCTGCAAATTGCAGTCCGCAGCCGCCCCGGAAAATGGCGCGTTCATAGAAGCGCCATCTTCTGGCGCTGTACCCAACTCATCCAGGGCCCTGGTGCGGTGGCTCACTGGGTAATAAAGGGGTGAAAGCCAGCTTGGCATTATCAGCTGGCCCTAAGCCCGAAATTCATGGGGTCACGCCAATATTAGACATGACCACCATGAATTTCTAGTAAAGTATTTAAAAAAAACACAACACCCAGAATAAAGTCCTTTAATTGAAATAAAGACACAATTCTTTATTGTTCTAAATTAAACCATACTTACCATCACGCCCATTCCAGCTGAAGCCAACGATCTCCTGCAATAAAAGAAAAATAATAAACCAACATCATCCTTACCTTTCCATGGTTCCCACGACAGCTTCAGCTCTGCTACATCGAGATGACAGGCTGGACCACAGCAGAACGCTGCCATCCAGCCTGTCATCCCGCAGGCACTGAGAAGCGCAGGCATGCTTGCGCTCCTCAGTGTCTCTCTGTGACGTCATCCAGATGAGCCGAGTTCATGTCCAATGAACTCAGCTCACCTCATGCACGTCACTGACAGCGTGGGAAAATTCTCACGCTGAAGCGCTGAGTGCAGGAGAATTTTCCCACGCTGTCAGTGACGTGCATGAGGTGAGCTGAGTTCATTGGACATGACCTCACCTCATTCACGTCACTGACAGCGTGGGAAAATTCTCACGCTGAAGCGCTGAGTGCAGGAGAATTTTCCCACGCTGTCAGTGACGTGCATGAGGTGAGCTGAGTTCATTGTCGGCTCATCTGGATGCCGTCACAGAGAGAAACTGAGGAGCGCAAGCATGCCTGCGCTTCTCAGTGTCTGCGGGATGACAGGCTGGATGGCAGCTTTCTCCTGCGGTCCAGCCTGTCATCTCGATGTAGCAGAGCTGGAGCCATCGTGGGAACCATGGGAAGGTAAGGATGAGGTTGCTTTATTATTTTTCTTTTATTGCAGGAGATCGTTGGCTTCAGCTGGAATGGGCGTGACGGTAAGTATGGTTTAATTTAGAACAATAAAGAATTGTGTGTTTATTTCAATTAAAGGACTTTATTCTGGGTGTTTTTTTTTTTTAACTTTGACTATGGGGTTAGTAATGGGGGTGTCTTATAGACGACTCTCCATTACTAACCTGGGCTTGATGTCAGCTGGTATTATAAGCTGACATCAACCCCAACCCTATTACCCCACTGCCACCGCTACAGGGCAGTGAGAAGAGCGAGGCTAAGTGCCAGAATTGGCGCATCCTATGGATGCGCCATTTCTGGGGCGGCTGACGGCTGGTGTTTCTAGCCTGGGAGGGGGCCAATATTCATGGCACCCTTCCTGGGCCCCCAGCTGTCTGCCTAGCCTTTGCTAGCTATTAAATTAGGGGGGACCCCACATCATTTTTTGGGGGGGGTCCCCCATTTTAATAGCTAGTAAACGCTAAGTATTCCGCTGGGGGCTGATATTAGCAGCCTGGGAAGCTCCGTGGGTATTACCCCCTTCCCAGGCTTCAAACATCTGCCCCAGCCGTCTGCTTAACCTCCGCTAGAGACTAAAATTAAGGGGAACCCCACGCCAATTTTTTTTTTAAATAAATCCTTTATTTTAACACTAAAGGACAAGTACAGTAAGCAACACTGTCACTGTACTTCATATATATGTGACTGACATGTTTCTATCTATCTAATCTATGTATGATTCTCTATTCCTTCTATTCTAAATTGTCGGGTACAGATGCTGAATTGCCGGCCGGCTTTCTTAAAGAGACGGTGCATTAAAACACTATTATTTTTTTAAATAAATCCTTTACACTAAATGACAAGTACAGTAAGCAACACTGTCACTGTACTTCATATATATGTGACTGACATGTTTCTATCTATCTAATCTATGTGTGAAGCTCTATTCTGTCTGTTATAAATTGTCGGGTACCGCTGCTGAATTGCCGGCCGGCTTTTTTAAAGAGACGGTGCATGAAAACACTAATATTTTTTTAAATAAATCCTTTGCACTAAATGACAAGTACATTAAGCAACACTGTCACTGTACTTCATATATATGTGACTGACATGTTTCTATCTATCTAATCTATGTGTGAAGCTCTATTCTTTCTGTTGTAAATTGTCGGGTACCGGTGTATGCGCTGATGAATTGCCGGCTTTTCGCATAATACATTCTACATTATTCTTAGTTGTTTTACTTCATGTAAAATTAACCTACAAGGAAAGAAAGGGTTTATTTTCATTCCGATATTTCTGTCCCATTGACTTGCATTGGTTTCCGGTATCGGAATCGGCGATATCCGATACTTTTTGAGTATCGGTCCGATCCAATCCGATACGATATTTCCTGATATCGGAAGGTATCGCTCAACACTACTCACAAGGGGTTAATTAAGGGGAAGGGGTCATAATTAAGGGTTTATAAGGGGCAGCTGGTTGGGCATCCAGTCCTTTGGAAGTGCATTGAGGTGAAGGGTGCATTGCTGGGAAAGGGGGAAAAAAAAAAAAAAAAACCTCTTTAAATCTCTTAGTTTGCGAGTGTGAACGAGCTGCGTGTGTCCGGAGAGTAAGTGCGAACGAAAGTAAGTGTGTGACTTGTTTTTCAGTGACTTGGATTCAGGGAGTTTGGAAGGGAGGACTTTGGACTGAATTGCTGACTGTATTTCATTAATTCTTTGCTTTTCTTTTTACTTATCATTCTGTCTATTGCAATCCCCATTAGGAAATGAGCTCCATTATTGACAATGCTATCCAGTCTACATCTTGCCGCATGTGTGCAATCCTTGAACAGCCGGTCGAGGTTCCTTACTGCTGCGCTAGATGTGTGCACGTTGTGCGTTTGGAAACCCAGATACTGGATCTAAATGAGCAGCTGGCAACACTGAGATCCATTGACAACATGGAAAGGAGTCTGCTGCTCACTGAGCAGCAGCTCACTGGGGTATATGTGGGGTAGGGTGGTAGTCGGGAGCTGCAGGACAGTGAGGCCGTTAGTTGGGTGACAGTTAGAAGGGGGGGTAGAGGGAAGAGTGCCAGGGAGGCTAGTCCTGATCTGGCACACCCCAATAAGTTTGCAAAGTTGGCAGATGAGGGGAGTGACGGTACAGGGGTAGCACTGCTGCAGCAAGGCACGTCCCCTGAAAGCCGGAGGAGTGTCAGCTCCAGTAAAGAGGGAAATAGAAGAGTAGGGCAGGCTAGGCAGGTGCTGGTAGTGGGGGACTCAATTATTAGGGGAACAGATAGGGCAATCTGTCACAAAGACAGGGATCGTCGAACAGTGTGCTGCCTACCTGGCGCTCGAGTCCGGCTCATCGTTGATCGGGTTGACAGATTACTGGGAGGGGCTGGTGAGGACCCAGCGGTCATGGTGCACATTGGCACAAATGACAAAGTTAAAGGTAGGTGGAAGGTCCTTAAAGATGATTTCAGGGAATTAGGCTGCAAGCTGAAAGCAAGTACCTCCAAGGTGGTATTCTCTGAAATACTACCGGTACCACGTGCCATGCCAGAGAGCCAACGGGAGATTAGGGAGATAAGTAAGTGGCTCAAGAACTGGTGTAGGAAGGAGGGATTTGGGTTCCTGGAGAACTGGGCCGACTTCTCAGTTGGCTACAGACTCTACGCTAGGGACCGGCTGCACCTTAATGGGGAGGGTGCAGCTGTGCTGGGGGAGAAAATGGCTAGAAGGTTGGAGGAGTGTTTAAACTAGGGATTGAGGGGAGGGTATTCATTTTATAGGTGGGGAAGATAGTGCAGATAGTGGCCTGGGCACAAGTAAAGAAATTGGGGGTGGGGTTAGAACAGTCAATAAAGTAAGAAGGAATAGAGGTACAGAGAGATACATAGAATGCATGTACACTAATGCCAGAAGCCTCACCAACAAAATGGAGGAATTAGAATTAATTTTGTTGGAAAATAATTATGACATGGTAGGGATATCTGAGACGTGGCTGGACGAGAGCCATGACTGGGCAGTTAATTTACAGGGCTATAGTCTGTTCAGAAATGACCGTACAAACAAGTGAGGGGGGGGGTGTTTATATGTAAAATCATCCTTAAAACCTGTTTTGCGGGAGGATATATGTGAATCTAATGAAAATTTAGAGTCCCTGTGGGTGGAGATAAGGGGAGGGGGAAAAAATAATAAATTACTGATAGGGGTTTGTTATAAGTCTCCAAAAATAAGGGAAGTAGCGGAGAATATCCTCGTAAAGCAAATAGATGAAGCAGCGACTCAAGGAGAAGTCATTATTATGGGAGACTTCAACTACCCTGAAATACATTGGGGGACAGAAACATGTAGCTCAAGCAAAGGTAATAGGTTTTTGACAACTATGAGAGACAATTACCTTTCACAACTGGTTCAGGACCCAACAAGAAGGGGGGCACTCCTAGACTTAATATTAACCAATAGGCCAGACCGCATATCAAATATACGAGTTGGGGGTCACTTGGGTAATAGTGATCACAAAATAATACGTTTTCATGTATCCTTTGATAAGATGTGTAGTAGAGGGGTTACAAGGATACTAAACTTCAGGAAGGCTAATTTCCAACGGTTGAGAGATGATCTTAGTGCAATAAACTGGGACGATATCCTGAGACATAAAGCTACACAAAGCAAATGGGAGACATTTATGAACATCCTGAATAGTACCTGTGCACAATATATACCCTTTGGGAATAAACATGCTAGAAATAGGAGGAAACCACTATGGCTAAATAGAGCTGTAAGGGACGCAATAAGTGACAAAAAGAAAGCATTTAGAGAACTAAAGCAAGTAGGTAGTGATGAGGCATTAAATAAATATAGAAAATGAAATAAATTATAATTATACGTTATAATACGTTTTCATGTAACCTTTGATAAGATGTGTAGTAGAGGGTTTACAAGGATACTAAACTTCAGGAAGGCTAATTTCCAACGGTTGAGAGATGATCTTAGTGCAATAAACTGGGACGATATCCTGAGACATAAAGCTACACAAAGCAAATGGGAGACATTTATGAACATCCTGAATAGTACCTGTGCACAATATATACCCTTTGGGAATAAACATGCTAGAAATAGGAGGAAACCACTATGGCTAAATAGAGCTGTAAGGGGCGCAATAAGTGACAAAAAGAAAGCATTTAGAGAACTAAAGCAAGTAGGTAGTGATGAGGCATTAAATAAATATAGAAAATTAAATAAATTATGTAAAAAACAAATCAAGGCAGCAAAGATTGAGGCAGAGAGAATCATTGCCAGAGAAAGTAAAAATAACCCCAAAATATTCTTTAACTACATAAATAGTAAAAAACTAAAAAATGATAGTGTTGACCCCCTTAAAAATAGTCTGGGTTAAATGGTGGATGAGGATGAGGAAAAAGCCAATATGCTAAATGATTTTTTTTCAACCGTATTTACACAAGAAAATTGCATTACAGAAAACATGATTAGTGATAACAAAAATTCTCCATTAAATGTCACTTGCTTAACCCAGCAGGAAGTACGGCGGCGTCTAAAAATCACTAAAGTTGACAAATCCCCGGGCCCGGATGGGATACACCCGCGAGTACTGCAGGAATTAAGTAACGTCATAGATAGACCATTATTTTTAATCTTTAAAGATTCCATAATAACAGGGTCTGTACCACAGGACTGGCGAATAGCAAATGTGGTGCCAATATTCAAAAAGGGGGCAAAAACTGAACTTGGAAAATATAAGCCGGTAAGCTTAACCTCTACTGTGGGTAAAATCCTGGAGGGTTTCCTAAGAGATGCTATAATAGAGTATCTGAAGAAGAATAACCTCATGACCCAATATCAACATGGGTTTACGAGGGACCGTTCCTGTCAAACTAATCTGATCAGTTTTTATGAGGAGGCAAGTTCTGTTCTGGACCAAGGAAATGCAGTGGATGTTGTGTATATGGACTTTTCAAAAGCTTTTGATACGGGTCCACACAAAAGGTTGATACATAAAATGAGTACAATGGGGATAGGGGAAAATATATGTATGTGGGTTAAGAATTGGCTCAGTGATAGGAAACAAAGGGTGGTTATTAATGGAAAACACTCAGACTGGGTCTCAGTTAACAGTGGGGTACCACAGGGGTCAGTATTTGGCCCCCTTCTTTTTAACATATTTATTAATGACCTTGTAGGGGGCATACAGAGTAATATTTCAATATTTGCAGATGACACTAAACTCTGTAGGGTAATCAATACAGAGGAGGACAATTTTTTATTAGAGGAGGATCTATGTAAACTAGAAGCTTGGGCTGATAAATGGCAAATGAGCTTTAATGGGGATAAATGTAAGGTAATGCACTTGGGCAGAGGAAATAAAATGTATAATTATATGCTTAATTGTAAAACACTGTGCAAAACTGTAACTGAAAAAGACCTGGGTGTATTGGTGGACGACAAGCTCACGTTTAGTGGCCAGTGTCAGGCTGCTGCTGCAAAGGCAAATAAAATAATGGGATGCATTAAAAGAGGCATAG
The DNA here is from genome assembly GCF_046119375.1 of Phyllobates terribilis. Taxonomy (NCBI): domain Eukaryota; kingdom Metazoa; phylum Chordata; class Amphibia; order Anura; family Dendrobatidae; genus Phyllobates; species Phyllobates terribilis. The sequence continues at coordinate 6,041,100 of NW_027362836.1, forward strand.
ATGCTCATGAGGAGAACATAATTTTACCTCTATACAAGTCATTAGTGAGACCACACTTAGAATACTGTGTACAGTTCTGGTCTCCGTTGTATAAGAAAGACATAGTTGAACTAGAGCGGGTGCAGAGAAGAGCGACCAAGGCTATTAGAGGACTGGGGGGTCTGCAATACCAAGACAGGCTATTAGAGGACTGGGGGGTCTGCAATACCAAGACAGGTTATTACACTTGGGGTTATTTACTGTGGAAAAAAGAAGGCTTAGGGGTGATCTTATTACTATGTACAAGTATATGAGGGGACAGTACAAAGACCTTTCTACTGATCTTTTTACTCTGAGGCCTGAGACGGGGACAAGGGGGCATCTTCTACGTCTGGAGGAAAGAAGGTTTAATCATAATCACAGACGGGATTCTTTACTGTAAGAGCAGTGAGACTATGGAACTCTCTGCCGCATGATGTTGTAATGAGTGATTCACTGTTAAAATTTAAGAAGGGCCTGGATGCCTTTCTTGAAAAGTATAATATTACAGGTTATAAATACTAGATTCCTTGATAGGGCGTTGATCCAGGGAACTAGTCTGATTGTCGTATGGAGTCGGGAATTTATTTTTTTTCCCCAATGTGGAGCTTAGTGTTTGCCACATGGTTTTTTTTTGCCATCCTCTGGATCAACATGTTAGGCTATGGGTTGAACTAGATGGACTTAGTCTTCCTTCAACCTTAAAAACTATGTTACTATGTAATATACCAGGAAGGGGGACATTAAATCAGAATGGGGACATTATATCAGAATGGGGAAATTATACCAGAATTGGGGACATTATGCCAGAATAAGGGACACTATACCAGAATGGGGTACACCATACCCGGATGGGTGACACTATATCAGAATGATAATCACAATGATAATGTTATACCAGGATGGGGGACATTATATCACAATGATGATATTATACCAGTATGGGGAATATTATAGCAGCATGGGGACATTATGCCAGAACTAGAGATACTATACCAGGATGTGGGGCATTATACCAGCTTTGGGGACATTATAGCAGAATTGGGAGCATTACACCAGCATGGGGGATATTATACCAGGTTAGAGACATTATACCAAAAGGGGGACATTATGTCAGAATGGGGACACTATACCAGGATGGGGACATTAAATCAGAATGAAGGAAATTATGCCAGAATGGGGACATTACCAGACAGGGGCACAGGTGGGGGAAAATGTTATAGCATAAGGCCCAGCATGTGGGAGATTATTACAAGAATGAGCCAGGATGGGGGACATTACTATATAGGGAGAGAACACATGTAGCATCGGCATCCCTGCCCCCTGCTAGGCAGGGACGCCGTTCCCCTCACCTCTCCGCTCCGTGCCCGGCGGCTTCCTCCCGCTCTGCTGGCAGCACGCGCTGCTTCCCGGCCTCTGTGCTTAGGGCGCGCGCGCGCTCCCCCTCTCTTTAAGGGGCCCCGCGAGCCGTCCTAAGGAGTCCCCGGCTAATGGCCGGAGGACCTCACCATATATAAGGCACCTCCTCCAAACTGGAGGCGCCCGAGCAATGTTGTTGCAAAGCCTTTCAACTCTGCTTCAGCCCTCAGGTCCTGTTACCAGTTACCTGCCAGTTACCTGCCAGTCACCTGCCAGTCACCTGCCAGATTCCTGCCTGATACTTATCTATCTGAGGTCCAACAGTCTGCCTACCAGCCCTGCCAGTCTGTCTATGGATCAGTCTGCCCACTCACCTGGGAGCGCTCACCTGCTACCTGCCTGTTAGCCTACCTGGAGGCTCCGCCGTCACGTGCTGCAACCACCTGCCTGTCCAGAGACTCTTGCCCGCTCACCTAGGAGCGCTCACCTGCTACCTGCCTGCTAGCCTACCTGGAGGCTCTGCCGTCACGTGCCGTGACCACCTGCCTGTCCAGAGACTCTTGCCCGCTCACCTGGGAGCGCTCATCTGCTACCTGCCTGCTAGCCTACCTGGAGCCGTCACTTGCTGTGACCACCGGCCTGTCCAGAGACTCTTGCCCGCTCACCTGGGAGCGTCCACCTGCTACCTGCCTGCTAGCCTACCTGGAGGTTCTGCCGTCACTTGCCGTGACCACCCGCCTGTCAAGAGACTGTCCCCGTCTCTTGCCGTGACCTCCTGCCCTTCTACCCAGAGACTGTCCCCGTCACTTGCCGTGACCTCCTGCCCTTCTACCCAGAGACTGTCCCCGTCACCTGCCGTCACCTCCTGCCCTTCTACCCAGAGACTATCCCCGTCACTAGCCGTGACTACCTGCCCGCCGTCCCTGGGAGCCAACCGCTTCCTTACAAGGACTGCTCCCTTGTATAGTTGCTCAGAGGTTCCACCTCCTAGACCTGTTACAACACATATATATTTATAGGATCCAGAACGCTACAAGGGCCCATACATCTGACCAACATGCAGGTGGGGGCCTATCAGACTCTAGTTACTCCACTGGATGGGACCAGATCATTTCCAGGACTCCTTGTTCTTTACATTGAAGATAATTCTTAATGACATTGGCTGTACGTTTGGGGTTGTTGTTCTGCTGAAGAAAACATTTGGATCCAATCAGACACCTCCCTGATGATATTGCATGATGGATAAGTATCTGCCTCTATATCTCAGCACTGAGGGAACCAATAATTCTGACCCAATTTCCACCTCCATTTGCTGAAATGCAGCCCCAAACTTACAGGACCCTCCACCGTGCTTATGTATCACTATTGCCCACAGACACTCATTATTGTACTGCTCTCCAGCCCTTCAGTGAACAAAATCTCTTCTGTAATAACAACATTTTTCATATTTTGACTCAACCGTCCAGAGCACATCCTGCCAATTTTCTACACCCTGGTTCCTCTGTTTTAATGCATAGTTGAGTCACTTGGCATTGTTTTGATGTGGAAGATATGGCTTTTTCGCCACAATTCTGCTATGAAGACCATTTCTGGCCAGTCTTCTCTGAGCAGTAGATGAGTGAAGCTGAGTCCCACTGGTTGCTGCCAGTTCTGAGCTGATGGCACTGCTGGACATCTTCCGCTTTTGAAGGAAAGTAACCATAATGTGTCATACATCTGCTGCACTAAGTTTCCTTGGCCGACCACTGCATCTACTGACCTCAACGTTGCACATTTTCTTGTGCTTCTTCATAAGTGCTTGAATGACACATCTTGAACCCTCAATCTGCTTTGACATTTATGCCTTAGAGACCTTGCTGATGTAGTATAACTTCCTTGTGTATTCTTGCTCAGTCTTGCCATGGTGTATGACCAGACACCTGACTGTATTATTACAAAATCCCTGACTTTGCGCAGGTGTACCTAGAAGAATTGATGCTATTTTAAAGTGAAAAGTTGGTCACACCAAATATTGATTGGATCTAGATTTTTCGTTTGTTCATTCACTTGTATTTTGTTAATTGATTAAATAAATCATTAACATTTCTATTTTTGAAGCGTTCTTACTTTACAGCATTTTTTCTACACCTTTCTAAAAATTATTTTTATGTGATTGTGTCTTTTATTTGCTCATTAATAATCTGATATATCTTTTGGTATTTTGTGTATAGTTGTTTTTTTGCTGTTGGGGTAAGTTGTAGGATATTGATTTCAGAGGGGTTTCCTGATCCTTTGATTGTAGGAATGAGTGATATATATGTGCTAATAAATTAGGACAAAACGCAGGAAATTTAGGAAAAAGCTGAACATCTCAGCAGTAATAACATGCTGATTGTGATGTCATGAAGATGACTTGAATTTCCACCAATCAGAGATCAGCATGTTTCAGGTCACCAAGATAGAAAAGTCCATGAAACATGAGTCACGGCCACTGTGAGGTCATAATGCTGATTAGAATTTCCACCAGTCAGAAAACAGAACCGCCCAGAAGAACCACCCAGGAGGTATGAGTCATCGCCACTGTGGGGTCATAATGCTGAGCAATCACAGAGCAGCCACACCCAGATTTTCCACCAATCAGAGAGCAGCCACACCCAGATTTTCCACCAATCAGAGATCAGCAGTGGGTATAAATAGCCGCTGCCGCCTGCCCGGCTTAGCCTTCCACTGGTTGGGTCTCTCTTTTTTTCTCTCTCTTGGTATCTCCCGGTATCTCTCCCTCCCCTCTCTCTTCTCTCTCTCTCTCTCTTTGACCCAACGGCCCTCTTAAGGGCTACCCCAAATGTGTAAAAGATAGAACCAATATTTGTGTTGTTTGTCCGTTTTATGAGCCTGTGATTAACCCCTTCCCACTCTTTGCCATATATATATATTATATACGTAGTATGTGCAGGTGGGCCTTAAATGGAATTTCCAGGACAAACATATTGATGGCCTATCCCCTGGTTAGCTCATTAATATCAGATTTGTGGGGGTCCGGCACGTGGCACCACCACTACTCAGTTGTTTGAAACTCTGGCAGAGGTCAGATGTAAACATTGTTGAGGAGCTGAACATCACAGCTCTGGTCACTGTGTAGTAGCTGCTACCTGGTGCTGCAGATCAGCTCCTATTACATGAATATTAGCTGACTTGCAGGACCCACAGTACAGTGAATGGAGCAGTGATGTTCAGATCTTCAAACTATTTACATCTGAGCGTTGCAAACAACTGATTGGTAGAGCTAGTGCTGCGTGTCGGAGCCCACCGATCTGATATTGAAAACCCATCCCCAGGATGGCAGCTCAGTAGATACCATACCAAGATCGGGGACATCAGTGGCGTACCGCCAATGGCGGCAGGCCACGTGACTGCTATGGGACCCCTGGGCGCCCCATAGCAGTCCAGGGGCGGACATACCGCTGCCGGTGCAGCTGCGCCGGGGGGGCCGCCAGTGCAGCTGCTCCCTGCCAGCGGCAGGCAGGGAGCGATCCCTGCAGCTCCGCTGCTGACAGGAGGAGAATGGCAGCGGCGCTGAAGGGATTCCTCCTCTGCTTCCTCCCTGACCTAGGAGCGCGCAGCTTGATGATGTCATCATGCTGCGTGCGCCTGGGTTAGGTAGGAAGCTGCCGGCAACCAGGAGAATGCTGCAGGGGAGCGAGCTGAGGTAAGTTGTTGTTTTTTGGGGTTTTTTTTACCGCTGGGGAGGGGAGGTGGGGAGAGCAATGATGGGATGGTGGGGCTGAGGAGAGAAATAATGGGTCTGGGGAGAGAAATTATGGGATGGTGGGGCTGGGGAGAGCAATAATGGGTCTGGGGAGAGAAATTATGGGATGGTGGGGCTGGGCAGAGCAATAATGGGGCTTATGGGGTTGGGGAGAGGAATGATGGGGCTGGGGAGAGGAATGATGGGGCTGCGAAGAGCAATAATGGGGCTCATGGGGCTGGGGAGAGCAATGATGGGGTTAAGGAGAGCAAGGATGGGGCTGGGGAGAGCAATGATGGGGCTTATGGGGCTTGGGAGAGCAATGATGGGGCTGGGGAGAGCAATGATAGGGATGGTGGGGCTGGGGAGAGAAATGATGGGGCTGGAGTGAGCAATGATGGGATTGGTGGGGCTGGGGAGAGCAAATATGGTGATGGGGGCTGGGGAGAGCAATGGTGGGGATGGGGGGGCTGGGGAGAGCAATGATGGGGATGGTGGAGATGGGGAGAGCAGTGAACAATGATGGGGATAGTGGGGCTGGGGAGAGCAATGATGCGGATAGTGGGGCTGGGGCGAGCAATGATAGGGATGTGGGGAAGGAGAGAGCAATGACGGGTTGCTGGGAGAGAGCAATGATGGGAGTGCTGGGAGAGAGCAATGATGGGGGTGCTGTGACAGCAATGATGGTGCTGGGAGAGAGCAATAATCGGGGTGCTGGGAGAGAGCAATGATCGGGGTGCTGGTAGCGAGCAATGATGAGGGTGCTGGGAGAGAGAAATGATGAGGGTGCTGGGAGAGAGCAATGATGGGGTGCTGGGAGAGAGCAATGATGGGGGTGCTGGGAGAGAGCAATGACAGGGGGGCTGGGACAGACCAATGATAGAGATGCTGGGACAGAGCAATGATGGAGGTGGTGGGAGAGAGCAATTATGGGGGTTTCACTTTGCTTGTACTGTGAAGCCTTGTATGTTTTCCGTGTGCACATAGCCTTACAGTTAATTGGGAAGAGTCACAGAGACTGAATAATTTATATTATTGGCTGGTGGAGATTATAGTTAATGGGGGGCACAGTGCTGCTTATCACTTTATATTTTGATTACTAAGTGGATAATAGTATATTAATGGGGGGGTACATATCTGTAGTCAGTAGCGCAGTGTGAGGGAGATGCATGTACAATATATGTGATCTTGTTATTTTCTAGGCTGGAGATCATCGTGACAAGACGAGACGTGGCTGGGAGATGTCGACATGAAGGTCTGACCAGATGGAGAAGCAGCAGAAACCGACTCTGATCAGATGACACGTCTGCGGTAAGTGCCTGGATGTGAATATTATTCTGTATCTGCACTGTGTGACTTGGAGTGATAATGTTATCTGTAAAATCCCTTAGGCCACATTCTCACATTTGTGTGAAATGTCCGTGTGCTGCCAGATTTTTTTATCGGATGGTTCACGGACTCGTAGAGTTTTATAGATCCATTCACACATCCATGAAAATCACGGATCTGAGAATGAGATCTAAGAGGGTCAGAGAATGTCCTGTTCTGATCTGATTTTGAGGATTAGAATAGGACATGCTCAATGCGTCAGTAAAACAGGGCAGCACACCGACACTGCACACAGATGCAGGAATGTAGCCTTATTATGTATAGCACAGTCCCTTAGTATATAGTGTACTCACTTATTATGTATAGCGCCATCCTTAGTTATATAGTTTCCTCTTTTATTATGTATAACACTCTCCCTTATTATGTACCATTCTTTCTAGCTCTAGGAGGTCACAGTTGGGGGATCATACTATGTTGGGGTCAGCATACTTTGCCCTGGGAGTTGAGGTGGGGTACAGTAGGGTCATTATACTGCGCATGTGGAGGAATTCACCATGGGGGTATCACACTGTGTTTGGGGGGCACTTTTGTTGGCACCACACTTTATGGGGCAATGAAAGAGGAATCTAGGACTTCAGCAGGAGGAAAATGACTATGTAAAGGATGAAAAGTTGTGAGATCTGATCTTCTGTGACCCCGACAATTATTTACATTTTTTTGTGGGGGGTAGGGGGCCCATTTAGAGCTTCTTCTATGGGGCCCCATGATTCCTATGTACGCCCCTGGGGGACATTATGCCAGAATGGGGACATTATACCAGAATGGGGACATTATATCAGAACTAGGTCATTATGCCAGAATGTGAGACACTGTAACAGAATGGAGTGCATTGCACCAGGATGGGGGACATTAAACCAGGGCGAGGGACATTAAACCAGTATGATGGTCATTAAACCAGGATGGGGGGCATTATACCAGGATGGGGACATTATACCAGAATGGGGACACTATACTAGTATGGGGACTTTTTACCAAGATGAAGGACACTATATCAGAATGGGGACAATATATCAGAATGGGGACAATATACCAGGAAGGGGGACATTAAATCAGAATGGGGACATTATATCAGAATGGGGAAATTATACCAGAATTGGGGACATTATACCAGAATAAGGGACACTATACCAGAATGGGGTACACCATACCATGGGTGACACTATATCAGAATGGAGACATTATATCACAATAATGATGTTATACCAGGATGGGGGACATTATATCACAATGATAATATTATACCAGTATGGTGGATATTATAGCAGCATGGGGGACATTATACCAGAACTGGAGATACTATACCAGGATGTGGGGCATTATACCAGCTTTGGGGACATTATAGCAGAATTGGGAGCATTACACCAGCATGGGGGATATTATACCAGGTTAGAGACATTATACCAAAATGGGGACATTATATCACAATGGGGACACTATACCAGGATGGGGACATTAAACCAGAATGAAGAAAACGATGCCAGAATGGGGACATTACCAGACAGGGGCACAGGTGGGGGAAAATGTTATAGCATAAGGCCCAGCATGTGGGAGATTATTACAAGAAGGAGCCAGGATGGGGGACATTGCTACATAGGGAGAGAACACATACTGTATCTTTATAGGATCCAGAACGCTACAAGGGCCCATACATCTGACCAAAATGCAGGTGGGAGCCTATCAGACTCTAGTTACTCCACTTGGTGGGACCAGATCATTTCCAGGACTCCTTGTTCTTTACATTGAAGATAATTCTTAATGACATTGGCTGTACGTTTGGGGTTGTTGTTCTGCTGAAGAAACATTTGGATCCAATCAGACACCTCCCTGATGATATTGCATGATGGATAAGTATCTGCCTCTATATCTCAGCATTGAGGGAACCAATAATTCTAACCCAATTCCCACTTCCATTTGCTGAAATGCAGCCCCAAATTACAGGACCCTCCACCGTGATTATGGATCACTATTGCCCACAGACACTCATTATTGTACTGCTCTCCAGCCCTTCAGTGAACAAAATCTCTTCTGTAATAACAACATTTTTCATATTTGGACTCAACCGTCCAGAGCACATCCTGCCAATTTTCTACACCCTGGTTCCTCTGTTTTAATGCATAGTTGAGTCACTTGGCCTTGTTTTGATGTTGAAGATATGGCTTTTTCACCACAATTCTGCTATGAAGAGAACTTCTGGCCAGTCTTCTCTGAACTGTAGATGAGTGAAGCTGAGTCCCACTGGTTGCTGCCAGTTCTGAGCTGATGGCACTGCTGGACATCTTCCGCTTTTGAAGGAAAGTAACCATAATGTGTCATACATCTGCTGCACTAAGTTTCCTTGGCCGACCACTGCATCTACTGACCTCAACGTTGCACAATTTCTTGTGCTTCTTCATAAATGCTTGAATGACACATCTTGAACCCTCAATCTGCTTTGAAATTTGTGCCTTAGAGACCTTGCTGATGTAGTATAACTTCCTTGTGTATTCTTGCTCAGTCTTGCCATGGTGTATGACCAGACACCTGACTGTATTATTACAAAATCCCTGACTTTGCGCAGGTGTACCTGGAATAATTCATGCTGTTTTAAAGTGAAAAGTTGGTCACACCAAATATTAATTGGATCTAGATTTTTCGTTTGTTCATTCACTTTGTATTTTGTTAATTGATTAAATAAATCATTAACATTTCTATTTTTGAAGCGTTCTTACTTTACAGCATTTTTTCTACACCTTTCTAAAAAATATTTTTATGTGATAGTGTCTTTTATTTGCTCATTAATAATCTGATATATCTTTTGGTATTTTGTGTATAGTTGTTTTTTTGCTGTTGGGGTAAATTGTAGGATATTGATTTCAGAGTGGTTTCCTGATCCTTTGATTGTAGGAATGAGTGGTATATATGTGCTAATAAATTAGGACAAAACATAGGAAATTTAGGAAAAAACTGAACATCTCAGCAGTAATAACATGCTGATTGTGATGTCATGAAGATGACTTGAATTTCCACCAATCAGAGATCAGCATGTTTCAGGTCACCCAGATAGAACAGTCCATGAAACATGAGTCACGGCCACTGTGAGGTCATAATGCTGATTAGAATTTCCACCAGTCAGAAAACAGAACCGCCCAGAAGAACCACCCAGGAGGTATGAGTCATCGCCACTGTGAGGTCATAATGCTGAGCAATCACAGAGCAGCCACACCCAGATTTTCCACCAATCAGAGAGCAGCCACACCCAGATTTTCCACCAATCAGAGATCAGCAGTGGGTATAAATAGCCGCTACCACCTGCCCGGCTTAGCCTTGCACTGGTTGGGTCTCTCTTTTTTTCTCTCTCCTGGTATCTCCCGGTATCTCTCCCTCCCCTCTCTCTTCTCTCTCTCTCTTTGACCCAACGGCCCTCTTAAGGGCAACCCCAAATGTGTAAAAGATAGAACCAATATTTGTGTTGTTTGTCCGTTTGATGAGCCTGTGAGTAACCCCTTCCCACTCTTTGCCATATATATAAATATTATATACGTAGTATGTGCAGGTGGGCCTTAAATGGAATTTTCAGGACAAACATATTGATGGCCTATCCCCTGGTTAGCTCATTAATATCAGATTTGTGGGGGTCTGGCACGTGGCACCTCAACTACTCAGTTGTTTGAAACTCTGGCAGAGGTCAGATGTAAACATTGTTGTGGAGCTGAACATCACAGCTCTGGTCACTGTGTAGTGGCTGCTACCTGGTGCTGCAGATCAGCTCCTATTACATGAATATTAGCTGACTTGCAGGACCCACAGTACAGTGAATGGAGCAGTGATGTTCAGATCTTCAAACTATTTACATCTGAGCGTTGCAAACAAGTGATGGGTAGAGCCAGTGCCGCGTGTCGGAGCCCACCGATCTGATATTGATAACCCATGCCCAGGATGGCAGCTCAGTAGATACCATACCAGGATGGGGGACATTATGCCAGAATGGGTACATTATACCAGAATGGAGACATTGTATCAGAATTAGGTCATTATGCCAGAATGTGAGACACTGTAACAGAATGGAGTGCATTGTACCAGGATGGGGGACATTAAACCAGTATGATGGTCATTAAACCAGGATGGGGGGCATTATACCAGGATGGGGACATTATACCAGAATGGGGACACTATTCTAGTATGGGGACATTTTATCAAGATGAAGGACACTATATCAGAATGGGGACAATATATCGGAAGGGGGACAACATACCAGGAAGGGGGACATTGAATCAGAATGGGGACATTATATCAGAATGGGGAAATTATACCAGAATTGGGGACATTATACCAGAATAAGGGACACTATACCAGAATGGGGTACACCATACCCGGATGGGTGACACTATATCAGAATGGGGACATTATATCACAATGATGATGTTATACCAGGATGGGGGACATTATATCACAACGATGATATTATACCAGTATGGGGTATATTATAGCAACATGGGGGACATAATGCCAGAACTGGAGATACTATACCAGGATGTGGGGCATTATACCAGCTTTGGGGACATTATAGCAGAATTGGGAGCATTACACCAGCATGGGGATATTATAACAGGTTAGAGACATTATACCAAAATGGGGACATTATATCAGAATGGGGACACTATACCAGGATGGGGACATTAAACCAGAATGAAGGAAATGATGCCAGAATGGGGACATTACCAGACAGGGGCACAGGTGGGGGAAAATGTTATAGCATAAGGCCCAGCATGTGGGAGATTATAACAAGAAGGAGCCAGGATGGGGGACATTGCTACATAGGTAGAGAACACATACTGTATCTTTATAGGATCCAGAACGCTACAAGGGCCCATACATCTGACCAACATGCAGGTGGGGGCCTATCAGACTCTAGTTACTCCACTGGGTGGGACCAAATCATTTCCAGGACTCCTTGTTCTTTACATTGAAGATAATTCTTAATGACATTGGCTGTACGTTTGGGATTGTTGTTCTGCTGAAGAAAACGTTTGGATCCAATCAGACACCTCCCTGATGATATTGCATGATGGATAAGTATCTGCCTCTATATCTCAGCATTGAGGGAACCAATAATTCTAACCCAATTCCCACTTCCATTTGCTGAAATGCAGCCCCAAACTTACAGGACCCTCCACCGTGCTTATGGATCACTATTGCCCACAGACACTCATTATTGTACTGCTCTCCAGCCCTTTAGTAAACAAAATCTCTTCTGTAATAACAACATTTTTCATATTTGGACTCAACCGTCCAGAGCACATCCTGCCAATTTTCTACACCCTGTTTCCCCTGTTTTAATGCATAGTTGAGTCACTTGGCCTTGTTTTGATGTGGAAGATATGGCTTTTTCACCACAATTCTGCTATGAAGAGAACTTCTGGCCAGTCTTCTCTGAACAGTAGATGAGTGAAGCTGAGTCCCACTGGTTGCTGCCAGTTCTGAGCTGATGGCACTGCTGGACATCTTCCGCTTTTAAAGGAAAGTAACCATAATATGTCATACATCTGCTGCACTAAGTTTCCTTGGCCGACCACTGCATCTACTGACCTCAACGTTGCACAATTTCTTGTGCTTCTTGATAAGTGCTTGAATGACACATCTTGAACCCTCAATCTGCTTTGAAATTTGTGCCTTAGAGACCTTGCTGATGTAGTATAACTTCCTTGTGTATTCTTGCTCAGTCTTGCCATGGTGTATGACCAGACACCTGACTGTATTATTACAAAATCCCTGACTTTGCGCAGGTGTACCTGGAATAATTGATGCTGTTTTAAAGTGAAAAGTTGGTCACACCAAATATTAATTGGATCTAGATTTTTCGTTTGTTCATTCACTTTTTATTTTGTTAATTGATTAAATAAATCATTAACATTTCTATTTTTGAAGCGTTCTTACTTTACAGCATTTTTTCTACACCTTTCTAAAAAATATTTTTATGTGATAGTGTCTTTTATTTGCTCATTAATAATCTGACATATCTTTTGGTATTTTGTGTATAGTTGTTTTTTTGCTGTTGGGGTAAATTGTAGGATATTGATTTCAGAGTGGTTTCCTGATCCTTTGATTGTAGGAATGAGTGGTATATATGTGCTAATAAATTAGGAGAAAACATAGGAAAGTTAGGAAAAAACTGAACATCTCAGCAGTAATAACATGCTGATTGTGATGTCATGAAGATGACTTGAATTTCCACCAATCAGAGATCAGCATGTTTCAGGTCACCCAAATAGAACAGTCCATGAAACATGAGTCACGGCCACTGTGAGGTCATAATGCTGATTAGAATTTCCACCAGTCAGAAAACAGAACCGCCCAGAAGAACCACCCAGGAGGTATGAGTCATCGCCACTGTGAGGTCATAATGCTGAGCAATCACAGAGCAGCCACACCCAGATTTTCCACCAATCAGAGAGCAGCCACACCCAGATTTTCCACCAATCAGAGATCAGCAGTGGGTATAAATAGCCGCTACCACCTGCCCGGCTTAGCCTTGCACTGGTTGGGTCTCTCTTTTTTTCTCTCTCTTGGTATCTCCCGGTATCTCTCCCTCCTCTCTCTCTTCTCTCTCTCTCTCTCTTTGACCCAACGGCCCTCTTAAGGGCTACCCCAAATGTGTAAAAAATAGAACCAATATTTTTGCTGTTTGTCCGTTTTATGAGCCTGTGATTAACCCCTTCCCACTCTTTGCTATATATATATTATATACGTAGCATGTGCAGGTGGGCCTTAAATGGAATTTCCAGGACAAACATATTGATGGCCTATCCCCTGGTTAGCTCATTAATATCAGATTTGTGGGGGTCCGGCACGTGGCACCTCAACTACTCAGTTGTTTGAAACTCTGGCAGAGGTCAGATGTAAACATTGTTGTGGAGTTGAACATCACAGCTCTGGTCACTGTGTAGTGGCTGCTACCTGGTGCTGCAGATCAGCTCCTATTACATGAATATTAGCTGACTTGCAGGACCCACAGTTCAGTGAATGGAGCAGTGATGTTCAGATCTTCAAACTATTTACATCTGAGCGTTGCAAACAAGTGATGGGTAGAGCCAGTGCCGCGTGTCGGAGCCCACCGATCTGATATTGATAACCCATCCCCAGGATGGCAGCTCAGTAGATACCATACCAGGATGGGGGACATTATGCCAGAATGGGTACATTATACCAGAATGGGGACATTGTATCAGAATTAGGTCATTATGCCAGAATGTGAGACACTGTAACAGAATGGAGTGCATTGTACCAGGATGGGGGACATTAAACCAGGGCGAGGGACATTAAACCAGTATGATGGTCATTAAACCAGGATGGGGGGCATTATACCAGGATGGGGACATTATACCAGAATGGGGACACTATTCTAGTATGGGGACATTTTACCAAGATGAAGGACACTATATCAGAATGGGGACAATATATCGGAAGGGGGACAACATACCAGGAAGGGGGACATTAAATCAGAATGGGGACATTATATCAGAATGGGGAAATTATACCAGAATTGGGGACATTATACCAGAATAAGGGACACTATACCAGAATGGGGTACACCATACCCGGATGGGTGATACTATATCAGAATGGGGACATTATATCACAATGATGATGTTATACCAGGATGGGGGACATTATATCACAACGATGATATTATACCAGTATGGGGTATATTATAGCAACATGGGGGACATAATGCCAGAACTGGAGATACTATACCAGGATGTGGGGCATTATACCAGCTTTGGGGACATTATAGCAGAATTGGGAGCATTACACCAGCATGGGGATATTATACCAGGTTAGAGACATTATACCAAAATGGGGACATTATATCAGAATGGGGACACTATACCAGGATGGGGACATTAAACCAGAATGAAGGAAATGATGCCAGAATGGGGACATTACCAGACAGGGGCACAGGTGGGGGAAAATGTTATAGCATAAGGCCCAGCATGTGGGAGATTATTACAAGAAGGAGCCAGGATGGGGGACATTGCTACATAGGGAGAGAACACATATACTGTATCTTTATAGGATCCAGAACGCTACAAGGGCCCATACATCTGACCAACATGCAGGTGGGGGCCTATCAGACTCTAGTTACTCCACTGGGTGGGACCATATCATTTCCAGGACTCCTTGTTCTTTACATTGAAGATAATTCTTAATGACATTGGCTGTACGTTTGGGGTTGTTGTTCTGCTGAAGAAAACATTTGGATCCAATTAGACACCTCCCTGATGAAATTGCATGATGGATAAGTATCTGCCTCTATATCTCAGCATTGAGGGAACCAATAATTCTAACCCAATTCCAACTTCCATTTGCTGAAAAGCAGCCCCAAACTTACAGGACCCTCCACCGTGCTTATGGATCACTATTGCCCACAGACACTCATTATTGTACTGCTCTCCAGCCCTTTAGTGAACAAAATCTCTTCTGTAATAACAACATTTTTCATATTTGGACTCAACCGTCCAGAGCACATCCTGCCAATTTTCTACACCCTGGTTCCTCTGTTTTAATGCATAGTTGAGTCACTTGGCCTTGTTTTGATGTGGAAGATATGGCTTTTTCACCACAATTCTGCTATGAAGAGAACTTCTGGCCAGTCTTCTCTGAACAGTAGATGAGTGAAGCTGAGTCCCACTGGTTGCTGCCAGTTCTGAGCTGATGGCACTGCTGGACATCTTCCGCTTTTGAAGGAAAGTAACCATAATGTGTCATACATCTGCTGCACTAAGTTTCCTTGGCCGACCACTGCATCTACTGACCTCAACGTTGCACAATTTCTTGTACTTCTTCATAAGTGCTTGAATGACACATCTTGAACCCTCAACCTGCTTTGAAATTTGTGCCTTAGAGACCTTGCTGATGTAGTATAACTTCCTTGTGTATTCTTGCTCAGTCTTGCCATGGTGTATGACCAGACACCTGACTGTATTATTACAAAATCCCTGACTTTGCGCAGGTGTACCTGGAATAATTGATGCTGTTTTAAAGTGAAAAGTTGGTCACACCAAATATTGATTGGATCTAGATTTTTCGTTTGTTCATTGATTAAATAAATCTTTAACATTTCTATTTTTGAAGCGTTCTTACTTTACAGCATTTTTTCTACACCTTTTTAAAAATTATTTTTATGTGATAGTGTCTTTTATTTGCTCATTAATAATCTGATATATCTTTTGGTATTTTGTGTATAGTTGTTTTTCTGCTGTTGGGGTAAATTGTAGGATATTGATTTCAGAGTGGTTTCCTGATCCTTTGATTGTAGGAATGAGTGGTATATATGTGCTAATAAATTAGGACAAAACATAGGAAATTTAGGAAAAAACTGAACATCTCAGCAGTAATAACATGCTAATTGTGATGTCATGAAGATGACTTCTTGAATTTCCACCAATCAGAGATCAGCATGTTTCAGGTCACCCAGATAGAACAGTCCATGAAACATGAGTCACGGCCACTGTGAGGTCATAATGCTGATTAGAATTTCCACCAGTCAGAAAACAGAACCGCCCAGAAGAACCACCCAGGAGGTATGAGTCATCGCAACTGTGAGGTCATAATGCTGAGCAATCACAGAGCAGCCACACCCAGATTTTCCACCAATCAGAGAGCAGCCACACCCAGATTTTCCACCAATCAGAGATCAGCAGTGGGTATAAATAGCCGCTACCACCTGCCCGGCTTAGCCTTGCACTGGTTGGGTCTCTCTTTTTTTCTCTCTCTTGGTATCTCCCGGTATTTCTCCCTCCCCTCTCTCTTCTCTCTCTCTCTCTCTTTGACCCAACGGCCCTATTAAGGGCTACCCCAAATTTGTAAAAGATAGAACCAATATTTGTGTTGTTTGTCCGTTTTATGAGCCTGTGATTAACCCCTTCCCACTCTTTGCCATATATATATATTATATACGTAGTATGTGCAGGTGGGCCTTAAACGGAATTTCCAGGACAAACATATTGATGGCCTATCCCCTGGTTAGCTCATTAATATCAGATTTGTGGGGGTCCGGCACGTGGCACCTCAACTACTCAGTTGTTTGAAACTCTGGCAGAGGTCAGATGTAAACATTGTTGTGGAGCTGAACATCACAGCTCTGGTCACTGTGTAGTGGCTGCTACCTGGTGCTGCAGATCAGCTCCTATTACATGAATATTAGCTGACTTGCAGGACCCACAGTACAGTGAATGGAGCAGTGATGTTCAGATCTTCAAACTATTTACATCTGAGCGTTGCAAACAAGTGATGGGTAGAGCCAGTGCCGCTTGTCGGAGCCCACCGATCTGATATTGATAACCCATCCCCAGGATGGCAGCTCAGTAGATACCATACCAGGATGGGGGACATTATGCCAGAATGGGTACATTATACCAGAATGGGGACATTGTATCAGAATTAGGTCATTATGCCAGAATGTGAGACACTGTAACAGAATGGAGTGCATTGTACCAGGATGGGGGACATTAAACCAGGGCGAGGGACATTAAACCAGTATGATGGTCATTAAACCAGGATGGGGGGGCATTATACCAGGATGGGGACATTATACCAGAATGGGGACACTATTCTAGTATGGGGACATTTTACCAAGATGAAGGACACTATATCAGAATGGGGACAATATATCGGAAGGGGGACAACATACCAGGAAGGGGGACATTAAATCAGAATTGGGACATTATATCAGAATGGGGAAATTATACCAGAATTGGGGACATTATACCAGAATAAGGGACACTATACCAGAATGGGGTACACCATACCTGGATGGGTGACACTATATCAGAATGGGGACATTATATCACAATGATGATGTTATACCAGGATGGGGGACATTATATCACAACGATGATATTATACCAGTATGCGGTATATTATAGCAACATAGGGGACATAATGCCAGAACTGGAGATACTATACCAGGATGTGGGGCATTATACCAGCTTTGGGGACATTATAGCAGAATTGGGAGCATTACACCAGCATGGGGATATTATACCAGGTTAGAGACATTATACCAAAATGGGGACATTATATCAGAATGGGGACACTATACCAGGATGGGGACATTAAACCAGAATGAAGGAAATGATGCCAGAATGGGGACATTACCAGACAGGGGCACAGGTGGGGGAAAATGTTATAGCATAAGGCCCAGCATGTGGGAGATTATTACAAGAAGGAGCCAGGATGGGGGACATTGCTACATAGGTAGAGAACACATATACTGTATCTTTATAGGATCCAGAACGCTACAAGGGCCCATACATCTGACCAACATGCAGGTGGGGGCCTATCAGACTCTAGTTACTCCACTGGGTGGGACCATATCATTTCCAGGACTCCTTGTTCTTTACATTGAAGATAATTCTTAATGACATTGGCTGTACGTTTGGGGTTGTTCTTCTGCTGAAGAAAACATTTGGATCCAATCAGACACCTCCCTGATGATATTGCATGATGGATAAGTATCTGCCTCTATATCTCAGCATTGAGGGAACCAATAATTCTAACCCAATTCCCACTTCCATTTGCTGAAATGCAGCCCCAAACTTACAGGACCCTCCACCGTGCTTATGGATCACTATTGCCCACAGACACTCATTATTGTACTGCTCTCCAGCCCTTTAGTGAACAAAATCTCTTCTGTAATAACAACATTTTTCATATTTTGACTCAACCGTCCAGAGCACATCCTGCCAATTTTCTACACCCTGGTTCCTCTGTTTTAATGCATAGTTGAGTCACTTGGCCTTGTTTTGATGTGGGAGATATGGCTTTTTCACCACAATTCTGCTATGAAGAGAACTTCTGGCCAGTCTTCTCTGAACAGTAGATGAGTGAAGCTGAGTCCCACTGGTTGCTGCCAGTTCTGAGCTGATGGCACTGCTGGACATCTTCCGCTTTTGAAGCAAAGTAACCATAATGTGTCATACATCTGCTGCACTAAGTTTCCTTGGCCGACCACTGCATCTACTGACCTCAACGTTGCACAATTTCTTGTGCTTCTTCATAAGTGCTTGAATGACACATCTTGAACCCTCAATCTGCTTTGATATTTGTGCCTTAGAGACCTTGCTGATGTAGTATAACTTCCTTGTGTATTCTTGCTCAGTCTTGCCATGGTGTATGACCAGACACCTGACTGTATTATTACAAAATCCCTGACTTTGCGCAGGTGTACCTGGAATAATTGATGCTGTTTTAAAGTGAAAAGTTGGTCACACCAAATATTAATTGGATCTAGATTTTTCGTTTGTTCATTTACTTGTATTTTGTTAATTGATTAAATAAATCATTAACATTTCTATTTTTGAAGCGTTCTTACTTTACAGCATTTTTTCTACACCTTTCTAAAAATTATTTTTATGTGATAGTGTCTTTTATTTGCTCATTAATAATCTGATATATCTTTTGGTATTTTGTGTATAGTTGTTTTTTTGTTGTTGGGGTAAATTGTAGGATATTGATTTCAGAGTCTTTTCCTGATCCTTTGATTGTAGGAATGAGTGGTATATATGTGCTAATAAATTAGGACAAAACATAGGAAATTTAGGAAAAAAGTGAACATCTCAGCAGTAGTGTTGAGTATTCCGATACTGAAATATCGAGTATCGGCCGATATTCGCGGTATCGGAATTCCGATACTTAATTCCTATACTTTTGCAATATCGTATACCGGAATCGGAAGTTCCCATAATGCAATGAGCCATTTTCATTTTATTCAGCCAATGAGGATCCTAAGAAGTGTGGGCACATCCTGTTAGGCATGTAGGCATCTTAACTAATGGCATGGCTGTGATTGGCTGCTGAAATGATGTCATGATGCACTATAAAAGCCGCCGCCGCCATTTTGAGCTCACTCTGCTGTGAATTCAGTTAGGGATAGGACGTGTTGATCTGAGGGACAGTTTTAGCTACCTATTTGGTCTATTCTGCTTTACCCAAGCTACTTTATAAATCGCTGTGCCTTGCAGCGCTAGTGCACAGTTCTCTGTGCTGTTCACCACTGTCTGCAAGGTCTGGTGTGTGAGTGCAGCTCACCCTGTAGTGTGTGCTTCAACCACGTCTGGTTGTAGTGCACTCAGTGTGTGTCACTGCCTCATACATTGTCCTTTTTTGCCAATTCTTAATTTTTCCTGATTTCTCCTATTAGTGTGGTGGTTCCATCCGTATTCAGCTAAATTGGTTCCAAACATACTATATAGGAGTAGTTAGAGGAGCCTTTCTGCAGCATTGGGCCCTGCAGCCCCAGCCAGATTAGTATTAGCCTATTTTTTGTAGCCTCATCTATTGCATTGTAGGTTACCTTCCTACATTGTAATAGCTACAAAAAGTTTGTGATACTATCGTTATTACATCTTTAGGCACATCCAGTGTCTTTTTGTGACAAAAAAAACCTAAATAAAGTTCACCAAACACTCCACTTTACAGTTGTGTAGGCCACATTAGCTCATATTAAAGTCTAGTCCACACTTTATAAAATTAGTGTTTCTTATACCTGTTAGCAGCTGTTCAGGAATAAGCACACTAAGCCCTTAGTACTTTTCTGCCTATCTTTATCAGTCTACCAAGATGAAGAAGGCAGGGAATAAGGCATGTGGTCGTGGGCGTGGGTGTGGAGTTTCTGCAGGGAGAGGACGTGAGGATTCTGTGCCTGCAGGGAGAGGACGTGGGGATTCTGTGCCTGCTGCGGGCACCAGTGACTCAGCATCCCCCAGTTTTACCAGGGAACAGTCCTTTATGCGCAGCTTTGTAGGAGCTAGCCGTACCCCACTGCTGCGGGAGGACCAAATTGAAGCCGTTGTCGGATGGATGGCAGCTAACGCATCGACTTCAATTAGTTCCAGATCCTCTCAGGTCCTGAGCACTGAAGAGCAACCATCTGTCTCTTCACCACCTGCCAAATTGCCCAGGCAGTCAGAGAGCCCTGGACAGGAGCCATCTCTACTTCTGTTCTCTGAATCTCTTGGCTTGGAAAAAGGGGGCCAGCCAAGCAGAATTCGAGAATTTGAAGAAGAGGTAGTATGCAGTGATGCGCAACCGTTTTGTCTCTCTGAATCTGAAGAGGCGGGTGGGCCAGTGCCTATGGTCAGCAGCACACCTCAGTACGCATCTGATGATGAGACTCAGGTGCCACTTTCTGGTGCATACTGTGCTGTTGAGACTACCCAGGAGAAGCAGTTGTTTGAAGAGGGTGGTGTAGATGATGAGGTCCTTGACCCATCATGGCGTGAGGGACAGGAAGGTGGTGGGAGCAGCTCTGAGGAAGAGATTCCCCGAACAGCCCAAAAAGGAGGGAGAGGGAGGGGGCAGACTTGGTTGCCTGTAGCCTCCACTTCGGCACCCATTAGGAGCATGGCTCTTCCAAAATCCAAAGCGGGCGCTCCCAAGACTTGCAGTGCCTGGTCCTTTTTTGACACAGTTGCAGATGACATTTGCTTTGTCAAATGCAAGCTGTGTAATCAGAAGGTGAAAAGAGGGAAAAGTGTCAGCAACCTCAATACCACAAATATGTGGAAACATGTGCGGACCAAGCACGTGGTGGAGTTACAAAAACACACTGAAGACCAAAGCCAACCTACAGCGCCACCTACCACCTCTTCAGCTCGTGTTGTAGCCTCTTCCTCCAGCTCACACACAGCTGGTTCGGCTTCCTCACAGGATCGCCATAGAAGAATCTCTGGCACTTTTGTACAGAGACACAGTGTAATTCCACCCACAGCACCACTTTCCCAGTCATCCTCACACTCCCAGGCCAGTCTACAGCCATCGTTAGCACAGGCATGGGAGAAAAGGTGCCCATACTCGGCAAACCACCCCCGAGCACAGGCTCTGAATGCTGGCATTGCTAAACTACTGGCCCTTGAAATGCTATCATTCAGGCTGGTGGAGACTGACACATTCCGTAACTTTATGGCATTGGCAGTCCCACAATACAACGTGCCCAGCCGCTTTTATTTCAGCAGGCAAGCTGTCCCTGCCCTGCAACGTCATGTGGAGGGAAAAATTAAACATGCGCTACAAAACGCCGTCAGTAGCAAGGTCCACCTGACCACCGATGCGTGGACCAGTAAGCATGGACAGGGACGATACCTTTCCCTCACTGCCCATTGGGTAAATGTTGTGGAGCCGGGTACAGATCTTGAGAGTGGCGCTGTACGTGTTCTGCCAACTCCAAGGATTGCAGGAATCAAGTCTGTACACATTGACTCCTCCTCATACTCCAGTTCCTCTGAATTAGCGCTGCAGGAGCCGTCACGGTCTACCTCCACATCGACCCGTGAACGGTTACCTGTTATGGTGACCAATATGAGCACAGCCGTGGCCAAACGTCAACAGGCCGTATTAAAATTAATTTCTTTAGGGAATCGAAGCCACACAGCGAATCTCCAGCCAGGCATGGTAGTGTGTGACAATGGCCGAAATCTGGTGGCAGCTCTGGGCCTAGGCAACCTCACTCACATCCCATGTCTGGCACATGTGCTCAACTTGGTCGTGCAGAGTTTTTTGAGGGACTATCCGGATCTTGATGCACTGCTTCACAAGGTCCGCATAGAGTGCGCTCACTTGCGGCGTTCCAGCAATGCAAGATCACGCATTGCAGCTCTGCAGCGCCGATTACGTCTTCCGGAACATCGCATCATATGTGACCTACCCACCAGGTGGAATTCAACGTTACATATGTTGGAGAGGTTGTGTGAGCAGCAGGCAGCAGTAATGGAGTACCAGCTACAGCAGGCGCAAACAAGTCGCAGTGCGCGCAGTTCACACTTCACCACTACTGAGTGGGCCTCTATGAAGGACATTTGCCACGTTTTGCGTGCCTTCGATTATTCCACGCGGTTGGCGAGTGCAGATGATGCACTAGTCAGCATGACTATCCCCCTTATCTGCCTGCTTGAAAAAACACTGCAAGCACTAAGGGACGAGGTTTTGGAAGAGGTGGAGGATGAGGAGTCACAAATGCCATTTGCTTCTCTACAGTCTGCGCAACGTGGTTCCTCACAAAGGCCTAGGCAGGGGACACTTTGTGAGGAGGATGAGGAGGAGTCAATGGATGAGGAAGACATCTGTCCAGAGGAGGGAGGTACACAATGCTCTAGTAGTCAGTATCTAGAGCGAGGGTGGGGTGATGCAGAGCAGGCAGAGATCACGCCTCAAAGCAGGGGACAGCGTTTCTTGGCCAGTTGGCAGTCTGCAGCACATGGTTGATTTCATGCTGCAGTGCCTGAGAAACGACCGCCGCATCGCCCACATTCTCAACACGGCTGATTATTGGGTGTCCACCCTCCTAGATCCTCGCTACCGGGACAACTTACAAAGCCTCATAACACCGTTGAACCGGGAGCGTAAAATGCGGGAGTACCAAGACGCACTGGTGCATTCCATCATGTTCTCCATTCCAACCGAGAGCAGTGCTGCTAGTGCTTTACAAAGCAGCTTAGTGCGTCGAGGCAGTGGAGAAAGCTCTGCACAAAAAGGGAGCAGAAGCAGCGCCTCAGCACAAGGCAAGACCAGTATGGCCGAAATGTGGCAAAGTTTTGTGTCCCCGCCGCCACAAATGTCTACACCATCACAGACGGCTCCAGTCAGCAGGAGGCAACGTTTCAGTCAGATGGTGACAGACTACATGTCTTGCCCTCTCAGTGTACTCCCAGACGGCTCTTCTCCCTTCAAGTTTTGGGTCTGTAAGCTGGATACATGGCCAGAGCTTAGTCAGTATGCATTGGACGTGCTAGCTTGCCCTGCTGCTAGTGTATTATCGGAACGCGTCTTTAGTGCCGCAGGTGGTGTACTAACAGACCGTCGCATGCGACTATCCTCCGTTAACGTTGACCGGCTTACTTTTCTCAAAATGAACAAGGCCTGGATCTCTCATGAATTTGCCAGTCCTCTTCCAGAATAAATAATTGGTTGGCAACAGTATCCAGGTCTCCTGTTGTGTTCATGTTTCTACCACCTGAAATGGAATCCCTGAGCTCCAACACCGCCAGTTGGCGCTTGGAAGTGCCGTCTGCACAGTCAACACTTGCTGCCGTGTTATTGGGGTTCAGTAACGTCAGCTGTTCCCCTGCTGTGCGGACGGCAATTTCTCCTGCTCTGTCCACATTCTCACTACTACAGATTTTAAAGTTGCTCCAATTACACCTCTGGCTCCTCTGTTTTCAGTATTATCCCTGAGCTCCAACACCGCCAGTTGGCGCTCGGAAGTGCCGTCTGCACAGTCAACACTTGCTGCCATGTCATTGGGGTTCAGTAACGTCAGCTGTTCCCCTGCTGTGCGGACGGCAATTTCTCCTGCTCTGTCCACATTCTCACTACTACAGATTTTAAAGTTGCTCCAATTACACCTCTGGCTCCTCTGTTTTCAGTATTATCCCTGAGCTTCAACACCGCCAGTTGGCGCTCAGAAGTGCCGTCTGCACAGTCAACACTTGCTGCCATGTCATTGGGGTTCAGTAACATCAGCTGTTCCCCTGCTGTGCGGACGGCAATTTCTCCTTCTCTGTCCACATTCTCACTACTACAGATTTTAAAGTTGCTCCAATTACACCTCTGGCTCCTCTGTTTTCAGTATTATCCCTGAGCTCCAACACCGCCAGTTGGCGCTCGGAAGTGCCGTCTGCACAGTCAACACTTGCTGCCGTGTTATTGGGGTTCAGTAACGTCAGTTGTTCCCCTGCTGTGCGGATGGCAATTTCTCCTGCTCTGTCCACATTCTCACTACTACTGATTTAAAACCTCCTCCAAATACACCTCTGGCTCCTCTGTTTTCAGTATTATCCCTGAGCTCCAACACCGCCAGTTGGCGCTCGGAAGTGCCGTCTGCACAGTCAACACTTGCTGCCGTGTTATTGGGGTTCAGTAACGTCAGCTGTTCCCCTGCTGTGCGGACGGCAATTTCTCCTGCTCTGTCCACATCCACTGTACTACTGATTTAAAACCTCCTCCAAATACACCTCTGGCTCCTCTGTTTTCAGTATTATCCCTGAGCTCCAACACCGCCAGTTGGCGCTCGGAAGTGCCGTCTGCACAGTCAACACTTGCTGCCGCGTTATTGGGGTTCGGTAACGTCAGCTGTTCCCCTGCTGTGCGGACGGCAATTTCTCCTGCTTTGTCCACATCCACTGTACTACTGATTTAAAACCTCCTCCAAATACACCTCTGGCTCCTCTGTTTTTAGTATTTACCCTGGGCTCCAATACCGCTAGTTGCTGCTCAGAAGTGCCGTCTGCACAGTCAACGCTTGCTCCAGTGTTATTGGGGTTCAGTAACGTCAGCTGCTCCCCTGCTGTGTGTCCGGCAAATTCTCCTTCTTTGTCCACATCCACTGTACTACGGATTTAAAACTTGCTCCAATTACACCTCTGGCTCCACTCTGTTTTTAGTATTCACCCTGGGTTCCAGCACCGCCAGCTGGTTCTCGGCAGTGCCTTTGGATTAGGTGCCTCCTTCTCGATATCCAAGTTCCACCAACGTCCGCTGGTCCTTGGTAGTGCTTTCTGGCACAGGTACCTCCTGCTTAGTAACCGAGTTCCAGTACCGTCAGCTAGTTTTCGGCAGTTCCATTGGCTCTTGTACCTTCTGCTACCCATCCGGGTTCCAGTACCGTCAGCTGGTCCTCGGTAGTTCCATTTGCTCTTGTACCTTCTACTACCCATCCGGGTTCCAGTACCGTCAGCTGGTTCTCGGCAGTGACTTTGGCATGGGTACTCCCTCCTGCCCAGCCTGGTTCCAGCACGCCAGCTGTTTCCGGGTAGTGTCAACGTCACTTTGCCTCCAATGCGTTGTCCTGTCGTGTTGCGGTCGGGTTAGCCGACTCTATGGTGCCTGCAGTTTAGGTGACTCCTATGTGGGCTGCGGGATCTGGCAATGAAGGCTGGTTCCATAGTGCCAATAGGACAAGCACCCCCTGTAGGACTGTGGGTTTTGGTAACTGCGGCCGGCTCGCGGCCTTGAACTTTTTTTTACATGGGTACCTTCTGCTACCCATCCAGGTTCCAGTACCGTCAGCTGGTTCTCGGCAGTGCCTTTGGATTAGGTGCCTCCTTCTCGGTATCCAAGTTCCACCAACGTCTGCTGGTCCTTGGTAGTGCTTTCTGGCACAGGTACCTCCTGCTTAGTAACTGAGTTCCAGTACCGTCAGCTGGTCTTCGGCAGTTCCATTGGCTCTTGTACCTTCTGCTACCCATCCGGGTTCCAGTACCGTCAGCTGGTCCTCGGTAGTTCCTCAGCTTTCTTGTACCTTCTGCTACATTTCCAAGTTCAAGCTTTTTGAAATGGTTCTTGGTAATCACTCTAGATCTCCCTGACGAGGACCCTGAAGACGAGGACCCTGAAGACCAACCCTAAGAAGACCAAGAAGATGACCCTGAAGAAGTTGACCAAGAGGACAAAGAAGAGAAGACAAGCACCAAGATACAGAAGAACAAGAGACAGAAAACCAAGAAGCAGAAATACAAGAAGCTGCAGAACAAAAAGCGGAAGAACATTAAGCATAAGACTAAAAATCAGAGCAAAAGATAATATCTAAAGTATAAGCAGAAGATGACTAAGCAGTGTATGGGGGTGAGTCCGTTCCTCCTCGTGGTGCCCCTGGAAAAGACCTGCTGCTGCAGGCCAAACTGAACGCGGACAAATCCTGTTGTAAATCTTTTGTGACGGGCAGAACGAAAGGTGTAATGTCCAACCTTTTATAGATAACAACTACAGGAATGCCTGCCACAAATAAGAATATGATGAAGAAGAAGAATATGAAGAAGATGAAGAACTAGAATATGAAGAATGTAAAAAAAAAGAATAATACGAAGAAGGTGAAGAAGAAGAAGATGAAGAAGGTGAAGAAGAAGTGGATGAATAAGATGCTGAGGATGATGAAGGAGAAAGTGTGGGAGAAGTAAAAAAGAAGGTGAAGAGCATGGAAGTAGTGAAACATAAATATCTGACAAAATATAAAAATACTTAACATAGTCAACATTTCCGTAACTCAGAACGTCTTAAAAAAAATATTCATTCCTGCTATTCCATATGATTGGGCTAAACCTCTATGCCTTTATTGTCTGTCCCATTGACTTGCATTGGTTTTCGGTATCGGAATCGGCGATATCCTATACTTTTTTGGTATCGGTCCGATCCAATCCGATCCGACATTTCCCGATATCGGAAGGTATCGCTCAACACTACTCAGCAGTAATAACATGCTGATTGTGATGTCATGAAGATGACTTGAATTTACACCAATCAGAGATCAGCATGTTTCAGGTCACCCAGATAGAACAGTCCATGAAACATGAGTCACGGCCACCGTGAGGTCATAATGCTGATTAGAATTTCCACCAGTCAGAAAACAGAACCGCCCAGAAGAACCACCCAGGAGGTATGAGTCATCGCCACTGTGAGGTCATAATGCTGACCAATCACAGAGCAGCCACACCCAGATTTTCCACCAATCAGAGAGCAGCCACACCCAGATTTTCCACCAATCAGAGATCAGCAGTGGGTATAAATAGCCGCTACCACCTGCCCGGCTTAGCGTTGCACTGGTTGGGTCTCTCTTTTTTTCTCTCTCTTGGTATCTCCCGGTATCTCTCCCTCCCCTCTCTCTTCTCTGTCTCTCTTTGACCCAACGGCCCTCTTAAGGGCTACCCCAAATGTGTAAAAGATACAACCAATATTTGTGTTGTTTGTCCGTTTTATGAGCCTGTGATTAACCCCTTCCCACTCTTTGCCATATATATATATTATATACATAGTATGTGCAGGTGGGCCTTAAACGGAATTTCCAGGAGAAACATATTGATGGCCTATCCCCTGGTTAGCTCATTAATATCAGATTTGTGGGGGTCCGGCACGTGGCACCTCAACTACTCAGCTGTTTGAAACTCTGGCAGAGGTCAGATGTAAACATTGTTGTGGAGCTGAACATCACAGCTCTGGTCACTGTGTAGTGGCTGCTACCTGGTGCTGCAGATCAGCTCCTATTACATGAATATTAGCTGACTTGCAGGACCCACAGAACAGTCAATGGAGCAGTGATGTTCAGATCTTCAAACTATTTACATCTGAGCGTTGCAAACAAGTGATGGGTAGAGCCAGTGCCGCGTGTCGGAGCCCACCGATCTGATATTGATAACCCATCCCCAGGATGGCAGCTCAGTAGATACCATACCAGGATGGGGGACATTATGCCAGAATGGGTACATTATACCAGAATGGGGACATTGTATCAGAATTAGGTCATTATGCCAGAATGTGAGACCTTGTAAGAGAATGGAGTGCATTGTACCAGGATGGGGGACATTAAACCAGGGCGAGGGACATTAAACCAGTATGATGGTCATTAAACCAGGATGGGGGGGCATTATACCAGGATGGGGACATTATACCAGAATGGGGACACTATTCTAGTATGGGGACATTTTACCAAGATGAAGGACACTATATCAGAATGGGGACAATATATTGGAAGGGGGACAACATACCAGGAAGGGGGACATTAAATCAGAATGGGGACATTATATCAGAATGGGGAAATTATACCAGAATTGGGGACATTATACCAGAATAAGGGACACTATACCAGAATGGGGTACACCAT
The DNA here is from genome assembly GCF_046119375.1 of Phyllobates terribilis. NCBI lineage: Eukaryota > Metazoa > Chordata > Amphibia > Anura > Dendrobatidae > Phyllobates > Phyllobates terribilis. Next base: position 6,069,215 of record NW_027362836.1, read on the forward strand.
ACCCGGATGGGTGACACTATATCAGAATGGGGACATTATATCACAATGATGATGTTATACCAGGATGGGGGACATTATTAGTGTTGAGCCACCCCCGTAGTGTTCGAGTTCGGTTCGTCGAACACCCGTGTGTTCGCCGAACTGTTCGTCGAACTGTTCGTCGAACACCTTCGAACACCGTTAAAACCAATGGCAGGCAAACAAAAACACATAGAAACACATAGAAAACACCTTCAAAGGTGTCCAAAAGCTGACAAACTGCTCAGAAGACATAACTAACACATGGAAAAGTGACAAGTACATATAGTCATGCGAAAATAAAAGAGGTGGAGGAGTAAAAGGAGGGGGAGACACAGATATAGGCATGTCATGCCCTTCTAAAATCCAAAAAGTGAGAAGCCGACACGGCCAGTCCCCTCCTGCCCGTGCCACCTCCGTGTCGCCGGGTTTGTGCCAGAGCCGCGGTGAACCCTGACGGCCAGCCCCCCTCTCCCAATACTGGTGCCTGTCCGCTGGTGGGTCGAGCGAGCCCCCCTGTGGTGGAGGCAGCTCTAAGCTTTTTAATTTAAATTGTCTCTCTAATTTGAATGAATACACTTTAAATCCATTTACAAGGATCTATTGGAGGGCAAGTCTGATGCCAGCAGCCGCGTAATTCCAGCTCCAGTAGCGTCCACTAAAGCTGCTGCAGTTAAAAAGCTTTTATAAGGATCGAGCTCGGCTGTCCACCGCAAGGCATCCTACTGCCAGTCCCAGCCCCTATGCCTTGGGGTGCCTCCTGATGCTCTTCACTAAGTATCCCATGGTCCCGAATCATTTCCTTTGAAAAAATTAAGTGTCTAAACTACAGGTGGTGTAGCTTGCTTAACAGCCGGGATAATCCGCTGACTAGCAGACACTGCTACTAGGCACAAAGTATTTCCTGGGCTAGATGCAGTTAAAAATTTGTAATTAGATACTCTCGTTGGATGCTGAGAAAGCATTCCATAGAGTCTCCTGGCACGCCATATATGATTCTCTTAAAAAGCTTGGGGTAGGGGTCTAGGGGACCCTTTTATAGCCAAAATCACGGCCCTGTATCGCAATACGTCACCTAGGCTGAAGATAAATGGAACTGTAGCACCCTGAGGGCTCGGTTGCTACAGACGTATTGCACCTCACCCAGAGGTGTGATATCTCACTCTCAGGTAAGGATGGAGTGTGGATCAGGACCCGACACCTGCATGCATTACACCACATTGCCGTGGGGCAGGGCGACCAATATGCCCCTGAGATGGGCACGACAGTCCCTGTCCCTGGCTGGAGTGGGGGGAGGGAACACTGAGGAAGGGGAACCCTGTAGTGCAGGAGCAGGGAGGAAGCAGTTCCTGGGTGCATTGAGAAGGGAGTATAAAAGGTGGGCACCATCTTAGTTCAGTGCAGAGAAGTCTGAGCAGAAGTGGCAGGGAGCAGGGGCTCTGCATGAGCTCTGCTCCGGAGGCGGGCCTAGTAACAGAGGCCCAGGCCTGGAAGAGGGAGAAGGAAGGAAGAGGAGCGGAGAAGGCTCCAGGAACGAGGAATGAAGGGATCCCAGGGGTGCGGACGGGCGAGTCGCCACCGCACGCCCGAATCCACCTGCGTGGAGGGGTCAGGCCAAAGGGGGAGACCGGTCCCCGAACTAGTGGAGGCAGGAAACGACCCTCAGCTAGAAACCGGAGGCTCTGACATTTTATGTGGCGCAGCCCCTCGCTACACCCGCTAGGAAGGCACCACATAGGGTCAGGGAAACTGGCGCCAAGTTTACCAAGAGGAGGCCCGAGGCAGCCGGACAGAAGTGTTGGTAAGAAAGGCCAGACAAAGGACACACAAAGGGGGTCCTGTGAAGTGCTCCAAAGTTATCTGGGAGTTCTCTGAGCCCCTCACCTGGTGAGCACAGTACGACGTGGGCAGCCGTTACCTGCAGACGTGGTCTGGATAATAAGAACTGTGAGTAAAGGCCCTGGACTGCATCACTGACTCCGTGTCGTTACTGCTGCTGCCCTGCACCATCACCCCCATCCTCCGCATACACTGCCCTGAGGCTATACTCCTCCCGTGGGGAGTTATGCTACGCTCTGCTGCACCCACAACACCAGCCTCAGCGGTCTGCCCTGCAGCGGCGGTTCACTCTGACCGCAATCCACGGGTGGCGTAGTCGGACATTTAAACATCAAAACCACATAAATAGTTCCGCCACTGGTTTGACCGCCCTGAGCCACGGAACCGGGTCGCCGCCACGAAGACTACAACCACCAGCATCCACCAAAAAGGGTCCGGCTCCGGGTGTCCCAAGGCCCAGGGGGTGCGTCAGAACATTTTCATCACCTTTCACAATCACCAATGGGACAAGGCAGGGATGTCCTCTGTCCCCTCTCTTATACATCCTAGTGACGGAGCACCTGCTCTCATCAATTCGCCATAACCCCAATATTAGGTGGATTGAGGTGGGAGGCACCGAGTACAAGTGCTCTCTATTTGCTGATGATGTCCTAGTATATATCACTCAATCACATATATCCATCCCTGCTGTTATGGCTGAAATAGATCACTTTGTTACATGGTCAAATTTTAAAATCAATGCAGCGAAGTCTGAGGCCCTCGATGTCTCCCTCCCCAAATCCATATAGGATTCCATCCAGTCCAACTTTCCCTTTGCCTGTCCCTCACAGGGTATCAAATACTTAGGAATTCCTATTCATAGAGACCTCTCCCATCTATGTTATCTTAATTTTGGGCCCTTTATTGAACAACTCCATACAGACCACGGTTGGCAAGTTAGAACTGTAAGATTCACTACGTGAACCGCTGGTGTTTTGTGGAAAAGCACATGTACACTGCGTTCCAAATTATTATGCAAAAAGTGTTTAGGAGTGATAAGGGAAGAATTTGTTTGTTTGTCAGTTAAACTCATTGATGGTGATGTGTGTCAGGGCTCTTTATATCACTGTAAGCAATTGCAGACACCTGTGCTAATTAGTTTGGCAGGTGTGTCCAATGAAAGGCAAGACTACCTAAGAAGGCTCTCTCACATTATTAAGCAGCCTACATTTTCTGCCAAAATGGGAAAGAAAAAAGATGTGTCGGCTGCTGAGAAGCAACAAATTGTGGAGTGTTTAGGTCAAGGCATGACTACAATCAACATTGTGCGATGATCAGGATGAAGTGTCTTGGCAATCAAGAAGTATGTAGCTGATTCACAGTACACACGTGTGCGTGCTGATAAGGGCAAATTGAGGACTCTTTCCTACAGGCAATTACGTCAGGTTGAAAGAGCAGCGGCAAAAAAGCCTTGTCATAGCAGCAGACAAGTTTTTGAAGCTGCTTGTGCCTCCAACGTCCCCCGAACAACAAGATGCAGGGTCCTTCAGAGGTTTGCAGCTGTGCATACGCCATCCTGTCGACCTCCTCTATCCACTTCACACAAGCAGAAACGGCTCCAGTGGGCCAAACATTACATGAAGACTGATTTCAAAACAGTTTTGTTCACGGATGAGTGCCGTGCAGCGCTCGATGGTCCAGAAGGATGGAGTGGAGGATGGCTGGTTGATGGACACCCCACGCAAACACGGCTACAGCGCCAACAAGGAGGAGGTGGAGTAATGTTTTGGGCTGGAATCATGGGGAGAGAGATTGTCGGCCCCTTTAGGATCCCTGAAGGCGCTAAAGATGAACTCCATAATGTATGTGGATTTTCTCAAACAGCACTTCCTGCCATGGTTCAAGAAGAAGAACCGTGTATTTCACAGCAAGATCATTTTTCTGCATGATAATGCACCATCTCATGCTGCACATAAAACATCTGCATCTCTGGCTGATATGGGCATAAAAGGGGACAAACTTATGGTGTGACCCCCATGCTCCCCTGACCTCTACCCCATTCAGAACCTTTGGAGCATCATTAAAAGGAGTGTCTATGATGGCGGGAGGCAGTTCACATCTAAACAACAGCTCTGGGAGGGTATTCTGTCCTCATGCAAAACAATTGAAGCAGAAACCATCCAAAACCTGACAAATTCAATGGACGAGAGAGTTCAGAAGCTCCTTTCGAACAAGGGGTCCTATGTGAAAATGTAACATCACCTAGAATAAAGTTTTGAGTTGAAAACTGTTTGATTTCAGTTTCTAACAACCTGCTAATGCTTATAATTTCAAAAATGACCATTTTTTTGGTCTTTATTAAAATGAAAAGGTTGATCGAAAAGTTTGGGGGATCTAAGAGTGTGGCAACCCAGTAGTCATGATTACTTCGAATTCTGACAATATGAGGGTCATGCTGCAGGTAGTGCAGCAAGAAGGCACTTATGTGTCTTGCGCATCTCGGAGCCCCAAAATTATTTTCCGGGCTAGATGCAGCTAAAAATTATTTTTAATTTTAAATCTGGTGAAGCTTTAGTATAGATGGCCTAATAGGATCAGTGCTGCACACTGCTACAAAGCCCAAATTATTTTCCAGTCAAGATACAGATAAACATGATTAGTAATTTGAAAGCTTAAAACGGTTGGTAGGGTGATTTTAACCAATCATCAAGCTTTTACTCTCCCCAGGATGACACAGGGGTAGAAAAGTCGTTTCGGATCCATGATTTGTTCATCTTTATGAACGTGAGTCTGTCTACATTATCAGTGGAGAGCCGCGTGCGCTTATCTGTCAGCACACCACCAGCAGCGCTGAACACACGTTCAGACAGAACGCTGGCTGCGGGGCATGACAAGATCTCCAAGGCGTAAGTGGCTAGCTCCGGCCAATTATCCAGATTGGAAGCCCAAAAAGAGCAAGGGTCCAGTGACACAGTCGTGGCTTCAATGTTTACTTGGAGATACTCCTGTACCATCGTCTCTAGGCGTTGACTATGTGTCAGACTTCTTGTCTCCTGTGGCCTTGCAAAGGATGGGCTAAAAAAGTGGTGAAATGATTCCGCAAAATTGATGTTACCAGCAGATACTGTGGTTCTGTTACGGTTTGAGTGCTGAACACTTGACGGTCCCACGGTTGGCAAGTTGGAACTGTGAGATTCACTACGTGCACCACTGGTATTTTGTGGAAAAGCACATGTAAGATTCTGCAACAGTCTCTGCTGATACTCCTGCATGCGTGCATCCCTTTCTATGGCAGGAATAATTTCTGCAAATTTACTTTTGTACCGGGGATCTAACAGTGTGGCAACCCAGTAGTCAGGATTATTTCTAATTCTCACAATTCGAGGGTCATGTTGCAGGTAGTGCAGCAAGAAGGCACTCATGTGTGTTGCGCATCCAGGAGCACCAAGTCCCTGTTGTGTTGGTGGCGAGGTAACAATCATGCTTCCTTCCTCTGTCCTCTCCCCCCAACCTCGCACAACAGAAATGTGATCAAGGTCTCCCTCATCTGATGAGTCTTCCATCAGTTCGTCCTCCACTTCTTCCTGGGCTCCTGCACCTTCCTCACTAGTTTGGCTGCTACCATGCGCCCTGGTAAAACCATCTCCCCCACCCTCACATGCCTGCCGCCTTGGTGCTGCCGACCGTCTGGACCTTGCAGATGTTAGCCCTTCCGCATACAACTCCTCCTCCTCTACTTCCTCCACCTCCTCTTGTGCCACCACCTGACTCCGAATTCTGTTTAACATGTGCTCCAGCATGTAAATCACCGGAATAGTCATGCTGATAATGGCATCGTCAGCACTAAACATCTTCGTCGCCATTTCAAAACTGTGCAGAAGGGTGCATAGGTCCCTGATCTGAGACCACTCCTCCAGCGTGATTTGCCCCACCTCTGAATCTCGTTGGCCCAGGCTATACGTCAGAACGTATTGCACCAGGGCTTGTCGGTGCTGCCACAGTCGCTGCAACATGTGCAGAGTTGAATTCCACCGGGTAGGCACATCGCATTTTAGCCGGTGAAGTGGCAGGCCCAACGACTTCTGTAGAGATGTAAGTCGCTGAGCTGCGGGATGCGAACGGCGGAAGTGAGCACACAGCGACCGTGCCCTCTGCAGAAGGCCATCTAGTCTGGGATAGTGGGCTAAAAATTGCTGGACAACCAGGTTCAACACGTGAGCCATACAAGGCACGTGTGTGACATTGCCCCGGCGAAGGGCCGCACCCAGGTTTGCAGCATTGTCGCACACGGCCTTCCCTGGTTTCAGGTCCAGTGGAGACAACCATTCATGAAATTGGTTCTCCAGAGCTGACCACAACTCCTCAGCTGTGTGACTCACATTTCCCAGACATTTCAATGTAAAAACCGCCTGATGACGTTGAGCCCTACTGCCAGCATAGTAAGGAGGTGTGCAGGATCCCTTCTGCGCAGTTAGAAAGCTTGTGGCATGACCAGACAGGCTTTGGGTGCAGGTGGAAGACCGAGAGGAGGTTGAGGAGGCAGAAGCAGTGGAGGAACTTTGACATAAAGAGGATTGACGCACAACTCGTGGGGACGGCAAGACTTGGACAGCAGCCCCTTGTCCTGCTGTCACCATAGTTACCCAGTGCCCAGTCAGCGACATGTAACGCCCCTGTCCATGCCTACTCGTCCAAGTGTCTGTGGTGAAATGCACCCTGTCACACACAGAGTTTCTCAAAGAAGCGGTGATGTTGTGTGCGACATGCTGGTGGAGCGCAGGCACACCTTTCTTTGAGAAGTAGTGCCGACTGGGCATCTGGTACTGGGGCACTGCGACGGACATAAGGTCTCGAAAATCCTCTGTGTCCACCAGGCGGAAAGGCAGCATTTCTGTAGCCAAGAGCTTGCAGATGGTGAAATTCAACCTCTTAGCTTTCTCATGGCTAGGAGGAAATGGTCTTTTACTTGTCCACATCTGAGGGACCGAGGGCTGGCTATTGTGCTTAGACGGGGTTGATAAGGGTGTCCCCGGCAAACTGCGGGTCTGTGAGGAAGATGCAGGCGGACATGTTAGGTTGCCTTGATCCAAAGGTGGTGCTATTGATGTCGGACAGCGCTCAACACCAGCTGGTGTTCCCACCTCCAAAGAAAATGATGACCTGCCAATCACGCTGGCTGTTGCGGGTAAAGAGGTGGCAGGTCTGCGCCCCAAAACAGGTGTGACTGCTGTCCCCCCAGTCACAGAGGATGAAGAGGCCGCGGATGCACAAGATATGGCAGACGGTGGTTGGCCCGGCCGGCTAGACCGCATTGTAGCACACTGAGCTTCCCACTGCAACTTATGCTTCATGTCCATGTGCCGGTTCATGCATGAAGTACTCAAACTATGTATTTTTTGGCCTCTACTTAGCTTTTGCTGACAAATGTTACAGATAGCACGAGTTGGGTCATCTTTATCGATCTGAAAAAATGCCCAGGCTATGCAAGGCTTAGCACCCATGCGACCTGAAGAGCCACCACGACTTGTGGTGAGAGGCAGAGGTGTGTTTGAGGATGCAGTTGTTGACGTGCTTCCAGTACTACGTCTCTGTCCAGTAAGGCGCAACCTGACCTCGTCGTCACTAGCATCTTCCTCCACCTCCTCTGCTGACCTCATCTCTTGGCTGACTGTGGGTTGACAGTAAGTGGGATCTCCAACCTCATCATCATCACCCTGTGTGTTATCACACCCGTCGTCCTCAGAGCCAACCTGTTCCTGCCCTGACAAAAAACTAAAGTTGTCGCTCCAATCAGGTATTTGAGTCTTATCATCGTCTTCCTCATTGTCTCCACCAACAGGAGTTACAGTTTGGGAATGAGGGTCTACATTATGGTCAGAACCTTCTGCGTCTGGTCCTGGATCCGACTCATAAAGATTCTGGGCATCAGTGCAGATCATTTCCTCGTCTGGATTCACAGAAGCGCTGGAGTCGACCTCTGATTCCCAGGCTATAGTATGAGTAAACAGCTCTGCAGACTCAACCATCTGTTCTACCTCATACTCAGACGGGCAGCTGGAGATTTGGGAGCTGTGAGGAAGCAAGTGCGATTTGGGTGACACCTTTGAGGACTGGAGTATTTGTGATGTTGAAGTTGATGTGGAGGAGAGCCCACTTAAAGGAGCACTTGATATCCGTTGAAGCACCTGCTGTTTTTGTGCCTCATCTGGAATTTGTAGCGATTGGCGTGGCCGTAAGAAAGGGATCTTATCACATTGTCCGCTAAAAGAAGTAAACATTTTAGTTTGGCTGGAAGATGGTCTTTCTTCTGCAGATGTTACTGTTGCTTTAACACCTACCCCACGGACACAACCTTTTTTCCCCTTCCCAACACGCCTATTCCCCTTTCCACCAGCAGCAGGCCTTTTTCCACTCATTTTGGTGGTTAACTAATTCACAACTCTGGAGTTGTTTGCACAAAAAAACAATGGATGGTAACCGAGCAGAGCTGAGTGGCCAAACTGTGGTATTAGGCCAAAACTATTGGCTGGGTTAGATGCAGAAAAAAATTATATTCAATTTGCAACCTGATGGAGGTCAGTATAGATGGACTAATACAACAAGTCCCACACACAGCTAGAAGCCCAATATTTTTTCAGAGGTAGATGCAGAAAAAAATATATTCAGTTTGCAACCTGATGGAGGTCAGTATAGATGGACTAATACAACAAGTCCCACACACAGCTAGAAGCCCAATATTTTTTCAGAGGTAGATGCAGAAAAAAATATATTCAGTTTGCAACCTGATGGAGGTCAGTATAGATGGACTAATACAAGTCCCACACACAGCTAGAAGCCCAAATATTTTTTCAGAGGTACTGTAGATGCAGATAAAAATTATTTTTAATTTGCAACCTGATGGAGGTCAGTATAGATGGACTAATAGAGAAAGTCCGACACACTACTAGAAGGCCAAATATTTTTTCAGAGCTAGATGCAGAAAAAAATTATATTCAGTTTGCAACCTGATGGAGGTCTGTATAGATGGATTAATAGAACAAGACCCACACACAGCTAGAAGCCCAATATTTTTTCAGAGGTAGATGCAGAAAAAAATATATTCAGTTTGCAACCTGATGGAGGTCAGTATAGATGGACTAATACAACAAGTCCCACACACAGCTAGAAGCCCAATATTTTTTCAGAGGTAGATGCAGAAAAAAATATATTCAGTTTGCAACCTGATGGAGGTCAGTATAGATGGACTAATACAACAAGTCCCACACACAGCTAGAAGCCCAATATTTTTTCAGAGGTAGATGCAGAAAAAAATATATTCAGTTTGCAACCTGATGGAGGTCAGTATAGATGGACTAATACAAGTCCCACACACAGCTAGAAGCCCAATATTTTTTCAGAGGTAGATGCAGAAAAAAATATATTCAGTTTGCAACCTGATGGAGGTCAGTATAGATGGACTAATACAACAAGTCCCACACACAGCTAGAAGCCCAAATATTTTTTCAGAGGTACTGTAGATGCAGATAAAAATTATTTTTAATTTGCAACCTGATGGAGGTCAGTATAGATGGACTAATAGAGAAAGTCCGACACACTACTAGAAGGCCAAATATTTTTTCAGAGGTAGATGCAGAAAAAAATTATATTCAGTTTGCAACCTGATGGAGGTCAGTATAGATGGATTAATAGAACAAGACCCACACACAGCTAGAAGCCCAATATTTTTTCAGAGGTAGATGCAGAAAAAAATATATTCAGTTTGCAACCTGATGGAGGTCAGTATAGATGGACTAATACAACAAGTCCCACACACAGCTAGAAGCCCAAATATTTTTTCAGAGGTAGATGCAGAAAAAAATATATTCAGTTTGCAACCTGATGGAGGTCAGTATAGGTGGACTAATAGAACAAGTCCCACACACTGCTAGAAGGCCAAATATTTTTTCAGAGCTAGATGCAGAAAAAAATTATATTCAGTTTGCAACCTGATGGAGGTCAGTATAGATGGATTAATAGAACAAGACCCACACACAGCTAGAAGCCCAATATTTTTTCAGAGGTAGATGCAGAAAAAAATTATATTCAGTTTGCAACCTGATGGAGGTCAGTATAGATGGATTAATAGAACAAGACCCACACACAGCTAGAAGCCCAATATTTTTTCAGAGCTAGATGCAGAAAAAAATTAGATTCAGTTTGCAACCTGATGGAGGTCAGTATAGATGGACTAATAGAATGATGCTATGCCCAAAAGATTTTACTTCACTAGGTGCAGTAAAAAAATTGGTATTCTATACACAGGTGTTATATCTTGCAACACAGATAGGCTACTCCACTGACTAACACACTCTGCAATAGGCCAAAAAGGATTAGCTTTGCTAGATTCAGCCAAATGCTGTGAAAAAAACTTGCACAGCACTGGCACAGACCTGCCTGGCAAAAACTGATAGGAACTGATGTAACCTAGTCCTGAAAAGGACTCCAATTACAATTAGTCTTTACTCCCACAACCTATCTATTTAAGAGCACAGACCTGCCTGATAAAAGTCGTAGGAAATGCTGTAACCTAGTCCTTAAAAGGACTGCAATCACAACTATTCCCTACTCCCAAGCTATCTGTATATTTGTGCGAAAATTGGCTTGAAATTAACAAGGTATAGCGCACACAGCAACAGCGGTGCCGTCTAACACGCAGCTGCAGCAGTGAGAAAATGGTGGCGACGGGGAAAATGGCTTGGTCTTATAGGGCAAGGACATGTGACATACACTGCCAATGACACATGCCCTTGCTTGTGTGAAAAAAAGCACTTCGCTCCGTGTGTGCGCTGCTGATAGGCTGACAGATTGCACCTCCCCACTGTAAATGCGGGAAAGAGAAAAAAAAATGGAGATCTTCATTGTTCCTGCAGAGATCCATCCCCTGCCCCTCCCCCCACCCCGCTGTACACTCAAACTGCGTATTAACATTAATTTTCATCATTACTGAGAAAAAATCCAGTTATGATTTTGGTGCACGAACAGTTATCGAACATAACCTCGAACAGCCGAATTTTTCTCAAATTGTTCGTGTTCGCCGAACGGCTCGAACACCGCCCAAAACAGCTCGAATTTGAGATTGGCGAACAGTTCGAGTAGAACAACGCTCATCTCTAGACATTATATCACAACAATGATATTATACCAGTATGGGGTATATTATAGCAACATAGGGGACATAATGCCAGAACTGGAGATACTATACCAGGATGTGGGGCATTATACCAGCTTTGGGGACATTATAGCAGAATTGGGAGCATTACACCAGCATGCGGATATTATACCAGGTTAGAGACATTATACCGAAATGGGGACATTATATCAGAATGGGGACACTATACCAGGATGGGGACATTAAACCAGAATGAAGGAAATGATGCCAGAATGGGGACATTACCAGACAGGGGCACAGGTGGGGGAAAATGTTATAGCATAAGGCCCAGCATGTGGGAGATTATTACAAGAAGGAGCCAGAATGGGGGACATTGCTACATAGGGAGAGAACACATATACTGTATCTTTATAGGATCCAGAACGCTACAAGGGCCCATACATCTGACCAACATGCAGGTGGGGGCCTATCAGACTCTAGTTACTCCACTGGGTGGGACCAGATCATTTCCAGGACTCCTTGTTCTTTACATTGAAGATAATTCTTAATGACATTGGCTGTACGTTTGGGGTTGTTGTTCTGCTGAAGAAAACATTTGGATCCAATCAGACACCTCCTTGATGATATTGCATGATGGATAAGTATCTGCCTCTATATCTCAGCATTGAGGGAACCAATAATTCTAACCCAATTCCCACTTCCATTTGCTGAAATGCAGCCTCTAACTTACAGGACCCTCCACCGTGCTTATGGATCAATACTGCCCACAGACACTCATTATTGTACTGCTCTCCAGCCCTTTAGTGAACAAAATCTCTTCTGTAATAACAACATTTTTCATATTTTGACTCAACCGTCCAGAGCACATCCTGCCAATTTTCTACACCCTGGTTCCTCTGTTTTAATGCATAGTTGAGTCACTTGGCCTTGTTTTGATGTGGGAGATATGGCTTTTTCACCACAATTCTGCTATGAAGAGAACTTCTAGCCAGTCTTCTCTGAACAGTAGATGAGTGAAGCTGAGTCCCACTGGTTGCTGCCAGTTCTGAGCTGATAGCACTGCTGGACATCTTCCGCTTTTGAAGGAAAGTAACCATAATGTGTCATACATCTGCTGCACAAAGTTTCCTTGGCCGACCACTGCATCTACTGACCTCAACGTTGCACAATTTCTTGTGCTTCTTCATAAGTGCTTGAATGACACATCTTGAACCCTCAATCTGCTTTGACATTTGTGCCTTAGAGACCTTGCTGATGTAGTATAACTTCCTTGTGTATTCTTGCTCAGTCTTGCCATGGTGTATGACCAGACACCTGACTGTATTATTACAAAATCCCTGACTTTGCGCCGGTGTACCTGGAATAATTGATGCTGTTTTAAAGTGAAAAGTTGGTCACACCAAATATTAATTGGATCTAGATTTTTCGTTTGTTCATTCACTTGTATTTTGTTAATTGATTAAATAAATCATTAACATTTCTATTTTTGAAGCGTTCTTACTTTACAGCATTTTTTCTACACCTTTCTAAAAATTATTTTTATGTGATAGTGTCTTTTATTTGCTCATTAATAATCTGATATATCTTTTGGTATTTTGTGTATAGTTGTTTTTTTGTTGTTGGGGTAAATTGTAGGATATTGATTTCAGAGTCTTTTCCTGATCCTTTGATTGTAGGAATGAGTGGTATATATGTGCTAATAAATTAGGACAAAACATAGGAAATTTAGGAAAAAACTGAACATCTCAGCAGTAATAACATGCTGATTGTGATGTCATGAAGATGACTTGAATTTCCACCAATCAGAGATCAGCATGTTTCAGGTCACCCAGATAGAACAGTCCATGAAACATGAGTCACGGCCACTGTGAGGTCATAATGCTGATTAGAATTTCCACCAGTCAGAAAACAGAACCGCCCAGAAGAACCACCCAGGAGGTATGAGTCATCACCACTGTGAGGTCATAATGCTGACCAATCACAGAGCAGCCACACACAGATTTTCCACCAATCAGAGAGCAGCCACACCCAGATTTTCCACCAATCAGAGATCAGCAGTGGGTATAAATAGCCGCTACCACCTGACCGGCTTAGCCTTGCACTGGTTGGGTCTCTCTTTTATTCTCTCTCTTGGTATCTCCTGGTATCTCTCCCTCCCCTTTCTCTTCTCTCTCTCTCTCTCTTTGACCCAACGGCCCTCTTAAGGTCTACCCCAAATGTGTAAAAGATAGAACCAATATTTGTGTTGTTTGTCCGTTTTATGAGCCTGTGATTAACCCCTTCCCACTCTTTGCCATATATATATATTATATACGTAGTATGTGCAGGTGGGCCTTAAACGGAATTTCCAGGACAAACATATTGATGGCCTATCCCCTGGTTAGCTCATTAATATCAGATTTGTGGGGGTCCGGCACGTGGCACCTCAACTACTCAGTTGTTTGAAACTCTTGCAGAGTTCAGATGTAAACATTGTTGTGGAGCTGAACATCACAGCTCTGGTCACTGTGTAGTGGCTGCTACCTGGTGCTGCAGATCAGCTCCTATTACATGAATATTAGCTGACTTGCAGGACCCACAGTACAGTGAATGGAGCAGTGATTTTCAGATTTTCAAACTATTTACATCTGAGCGTTGCAAACAAGTGATGGGTAGAGCCAGTGCCGCGTGTCGGAGCCTACCGATCTGATATTGATAACCCATCCCCAGGATGGCAGCTCAGTAGATACCATACCAGGATGGGGGACATTATGCCAGAATGTGTACATTATACCAGAATGGGGACATTGTATCAGAATTAGGTCATTATGCCAGAATGTGAGACACTGTAACAGAATGGAGTGCATTGTACCAGGATGGGGGACATTAAACCAGGGCAAGGGACATTAAACCAGTATGATGGTCATTAAACCAGGATGGGGGGCATTTTACCAGGATGGGGACATTATACCAGAATGGGGACACTATTCTAGTATGGGGACATTTTACCAAGATGAAGGACACTATATCAGAATGGGGACAATATATCGGAAGGGGGACAACATACCAGGAAGGGGGACATTAAATCAGAATGGGGACATTATATCAGAATGGGGAAATTATACCAGAATTGGGGACATTATACCAGAATAAGGGACACTATACCAGAATGGGGTACACCATACCCGGATGGGTGACACTATATCAGAATGGGGACATTATATCACAATGTTGATGTTATACCAGGATGGGGGACATTATATCACAACGATGATATTATACCAGTATGGGGTATATTATAGCAACATGGGGGACATAATGCCAGAACTGGAGATACTATACCAGGATGTGGGGCATTATACCAGCTTTTGGGACATTATAGCAGAATTGGGAGCATTACACCAGCATGGGGATATTATACCAGGTTAGAGACATTATACCAAAATGGGGACATTATATCAGAATGGGGACACTATACCAGGATGGGGACATTAAACCAGAATGAAGGAAATGATGCCAGAATGGGGACATTACCAGACAGGGTCACAGGTGGGGGAAAATGTTATAGCATAAGGCCCAGCATGTGGGAGATTATTACAAGAAGGAGCCAGGATGGGGGACATTGCTACATAGGGAGAGAACACATATGCTGTATCTTTATAGGATCCAGAACGCTACAAGGGCCCATACATCTGACCAACATGCAGGTGGGGGCCTATCAGACTCTAGTTACTCCACTGGGTGGGACCATATCATTTCCAGGACTCCTTGTTCTTTACATTGAAGATAATTCTTAATGACATTGGCTGTACGTTTGGGGTTGTTGTTCTGCTGAAGAAAACATTTGGATCCAATCAGACACCTCCCTGATGATATTGCATGATGGATAAGTATCTGCCTCTATATCTCAGCATTGAGGGAACCAATAATTCTAACCCAATTCCCACTTCCATTTCCTGAAATGCAGCCCTAAACTTACAGGACCCTCCACCGTGCTTATGGATCACTATTGCCCACAGACACTCATTATTGTACTGCTCTCCAGCCGTTTAGTGAACAAAATCTCTTCTGTAATAACAACATTTTTCATATTTTGACTCAACCGTCCAGAGCACATCCTGCCAATTTTCTACACCCTGGTTCCTCTGTTTTAATGCATAGTTGAGTCACTTGGCCTTGTTTTGATGTGGAAGATATGGCTTTTTCACCACAATTCTGCTATGAAGAGAACTTCTGGCCAGTCTTCTCTGAACAGTAGATGAGTGAAGCTGAGTCCCACTGGTTGCTGCCAGTTCTGAGCTGATGGCACTGCTGGACATCTTCCGCTTTTGAAGGAAAGTAACCATAATGTGTCATACATCTGCTGCACTAAGTTTCCTTGGCCGACCACTGCATCTACTGACCTCAACGTTGCACAATTTCTTGTGCTTCTTCATAAGTGCTTGAATGACACATCTTGAACCCTCAATCTGCTTTGAAATTTGTGCCTTAGAGACCTTGCTGATGTAGTATAACTTCCTTGTGTATTCTTGCTCAGTCTTGCCATGGTGTATGACCAGACACCTGACTGTATTATTACAAAATCCCTGACTTTGCGCAGGTGTACCTGGAATAATTGATGCTGTTTTAAAGTGAAAAGTTGGTCACACCAAATATTAATTGGATCTAGATTTTTCGTTTGTTCATTCACTTTGTATTTTGTTAATTGATTAAATAAATCATTAACATTTCTATTTTTGAAGCGTTTTTACTGTACAGCATTTTTTCTACACCTTTCTAAAAATTATTTTTATGTGATAGTGTCTTTTATTTGCTCATTCATAATCTGATATATCTTTTGGTATTTTGTGTATAGTTGTTTTTTTGCTGTTGGGGTAAATTGTAGGATATTGATTTCAGAGTGGTTTCCTGATCCTTTGATTGTAGGAATGAGTGGTATATATGTGCTAATAAATTAGGACAAAACATAGGAAATTTAGGAAAAAACTGAACATCTCAGCAGTAATAACATGCTGATTGTGATGTCATGAAGATGACTTGAATTTCCACCAATCAGAGATCAGCATGTTTCAGGTCACCCAGATAGAACAGTCCATGAAACATGAGTCACGGCCACTGTGAGGTCATAATGCTGATTAGAATTTCCACCAGTCAGAAAACAGAACCGCCCAGAAGAACCACCCAGGAGGTATGAGTCATCACCACTGTGAGGTCATAATGCTGACCAATCACAGAGCAGCCACACCCAGATTTTCCACCAATCAGAGAGCAGCCACACCCAGATTTTCCACCAATCAGAGATCAGCAGTGGGTATAAATAGCCGCTGCCGCCTGCCCGGCTTAGCCTTGCACTGGTTGGGTCTCTCTTTTTTTCTCTCTCTTGGTATCTCCCGGTATCTCTCCCTCCCCTTTCTCTTTTCTCTCTCTCTCTCTTTGACCCAACGGCCCTCTTAAGGGCTACCCCAAATGTGTAAAAGATAGAACCAATATTTGTGTTGTTTGTCCGTTTTATGAGCCTGTGATTAACCCCTTCCCACTCTTTGCCATATATATATATTATATACGTAGTATGTGCAGGTGGGCCTTAAACGGAATTTCCAGGACAAACATATTGATGGCCTATCCCCTGGTTAGCTCATTAATATCAGATTTGTGGGGGTCCGGCACGTGGCACCTCAACTACTCAGTTGTTTGAAACTCTGGCAGAGTTCAGATGTAAACATTGTTGTGGAGCTGAACATCACAGCTCTGGTCACTGTGTAGTGGCTGCTACCTGGTGCTGCAGATCAGCTCCTATTACATGAATATTAGCTGACTTGCAGGACCCACAGTACAGTGAATGGAACAGTGATGTTCAGATCTTCAAACTATTTACATCTGAGCGTTGCAAACAAGTGATGGGTAGAGCCAGTGCCGCGTGTCGGAGCCTACCGATCTGATATTGATAACCCATCCCCAGGATGGCAGCTCAGTAGATACCATACCAGGATGGGGGACATTATGCCAGAATGTGTACATTATACCAGAATGGGGACATTGTATCAGAATTAGGTCATTATGCCAGAATGTGAGACACTGTAACAGAATGGAGTGCATTGTACCAGGATGGGGGACATTAAACCAGGCTAAGGGACATTAAACCAGTATGATGGTCATTAAACCAGGATGGGGGGCATTTTACCAGGATGTGGACATTATACCAGAATGGGGACACTATTCTAGTATGGGGACATTTTACCAAGATGAAGGACACTATATCAGAATGGGGACAATATATCGGAAGGGGGACAACATACCAGGAAAGGGGACATTAAATCAGAATGGGGACATTATATCAGAATGGGGAAATTATACCAGAATTGGGGACATTATACCAGAATAAGGGACACTATACCAGAATGGGGTACACCATACCCGGATGGGTGACACTATATCAGAATGGGGACATTATATCACAATGATGATGTTATATCAGGATGGGGGACATTATATCACAACGATGATATTATACCAGTATGGGGTATATTATAGCAACATGGGGGACATAATGCCAGAACTGGAGATACTATACCAGGATGTGGGGCATTATACCAGCTTTGGGGACATTATAGCAGAATTGGGAGCATTACACCAGCATGGGGATATTATACCAGGTTAGATACATTATACCAAAATGGGGACATTATATCAGAATGGGGACACTATACCAGGATGGGGACATTAAACCAGAATGAAGGAAATGATGCCAGAATGGGGACATTACCAGACAGGGGCACAGGTGGGGGAAAATGTTATAGCATAAGGCCCAGCATGTGGGAGATTATTACAAGAAGGAGCCAGGATGGGGGACATTGCTAAATAGGGAGAGAACACATATACTGTATCTTTATAGGATCCAGAACGCTACAAGGGCCCATACATCTGACCAACATGCAGGTGGGGGCCTATCAGACTCTAGTTACTCCACTGGGTGGGACCATATCATTTCCTGGACTCCTTGTTCTTTACATTGAAGATAATTCTTAATGATAGTGGCTGTACGTTTGGGGTTGTTGTTCTGCTGAAGAAAACATTTGGATCCAATCAGACACCTCCCTGATGATATTGCATGATGGATAAGTATCTGCCTCTATATCTCAGCATTGAGGGAACCAATAATTCTAACCCAATTCCCACTTCCATTTGCTGAAATGCAGCCCTAAACTTACAGTACCCTCCACTGTGCTTATGGATCACTATTGCCCACAGACACTCATTATTGTACTGCTCTCCAGCCCTTTAGTGAACAAAATCTCTTCTGTAATAACAACATTTTTCATATTTTGACTCAACCGTCCAGAGCACATCCTGCCAATTTTCTACACCCTGGTTCCTCTGTTTTAATGCATAGTTGAGTCACTTGGCCTTGTTTTGATGTGGAACATATGGCTTTTTCACCACAATTCTGCTATGAAGAGAACTTCTGGCCAGTCTTCTCTGAACAGCAGATGAGTGAAGCTGAGTCCCACTGGTTGCTGCCAGTTCTGAGCTGATGGCACTGCTGGACATCTTCTGCTTTTGAAGAAAAGTAACCATAATGTGTCATACATCTGCTGCACTAAGTTTCCTTGGCCGACCACTGCATCTACTGACCTCAACGTTGCACAATTTCTTGTGCTTCTTCATAAGTGCTTGAATGACACATCTTGAACCCTCAATCTGCTTTGAAATTTGTGCCTTAGAGACCTTGCTGATGTAGTATAACTTCCTTGTGTATTCTTGCTCAGTCTTGCCATGGTGTATGACCAGACACCTGACTGTATTATTACAAAATCCCTGACTTTGCGCAGGTGTACCTGGAATAATTGATGTTGTTTTAAAGTGAAAAGTTGGTCACACCAAATATTAATTGGATCTAGATTTTTCGTTTGTTCATTCACTTTGCATTTTGTTAATTGATTAAATAAATCATTAACATTTCTATTTTTGAAGCGTTCTTACTTTACAGCATTTTTTCTACACCTTTCTAAAAATTATTTTTATGTGATAGTGTCTTTTATTTGCTCATTAATAATCTGATATATCTTTTGGTATTTTGTGTATAGTTGTTTTTTTGCTGTTGGGGTAAATTGTAGGATATTGATTTCAGAGTGGTTTCCTGATCCTTTGATTGTAGGAATGAGTGGTATATATGTGGTAATAAATTAGGACAAAACATAGGAAATTTAGGAAAAAACTGAACATCTCAGCAGTAATAACATGCTGATTGTGATGTCATGAAGATGACTTGAATTTCCACCAATCAGAGATCAGCATGTTTCAGGTCACCCAGATAGAACAGTCCATGAAACATGAGTCACGGCCACTGTGAGGTCATAATGCTGATTAGAATTTCCACCAGTCAGAAAACAGAACCGCCCAGAAGAACCACCCAGGAGGTATGAGTCATCGCCACTGTGAGGTCATAATGCTGACCAATCACAGAGCAGCCACACCCAGATTTTCCACCAATCAGAGAGCAGCCACACCCAGATTTTCCACCAATCAGAGATCAGCAGTGGATATAAATAGCTGCTACCACCTGCCGGGCTTAGCCTTGCACTGGTTGGGTCTCTCTTTTTTTCTCTCTCTTGGTATCTCCCGGTATCTCTCCCTCCCCTCTCTCTTCTCTCTCTCTCTCTCTTTGACCCAACGGCCCTCTTAAGGGCTACCCCAAATGTGTAAAAGATAGAACCAATATTTGTGTTGTTTGTCCGTTTATGAGCCTGTGATTAACCCCTTCCCACTCTTTGCCATATATATATATTATATACGTAGTATGTGCAGGTGGGCCTTAAACGGAATTTCCAGGACAAACATATTGATGGCCTATCCCCTGGTTAGCTCATTAATATCAGATTTGTGGGGGTCCGGGACGTGGCACCTCAACTACTCAGTTGTTTGAAACTCTGGCAGAGGTCAGATGTAAACATTGTTGTGGAGCTGAACATCACAGCTCTGGTCACTGTGTAGTGGCTGCTACCTGGTGCTGCAGATCAGCTCCTATTACATGAATATTAGCTGACTTGCAGGACCCACAGTACAGTGAATGGAGCAGTGATGTTCAGATCTTCAAACTATTTACATCTGAGCGTTGCAAACAAGTGATGGGTAGAGCCAGTGCCGCGTGTCGGAGCCCACCGATCTGATATTGATAACCCATCCCCAGGATGGCAGCTCAGTAGATACCATACCAGGATGGGGGACATTATGCCAGAATGGGTACATTATACCAGAATGGGGACATTGTATCAGAATTAGGTCATTATGCCAGAATGTGAGACACTGTAACAGAATGGAGTGCATTGTACCAGGATGGGGGACATTAAACCAGGGCGAGGGACATTAAACCAGTATGATGGTCATTAAACCAGGATGGGGGGCATTATACCAGGATGGGGACATTATACCAGAATGGGGACACTATTCTAGTATGGGGACATTTTACCAAGATGAAGGACACTATATCAGAATGGGGACAATATATCGGAAGGGGGACAACATACCAGGAAGGGGGACATTAAATCAGAATGGGGACATTATATCAGAATGGGGAAATTATACCAGAATTGGGGACATTATACCAGAATAAGGGACACTATACCAGAATGCGGTACACCATACCTGGATGGGTGACACTATATCAGAATGGGGACATTATATCACAATGATGATGTTATACCAGGATGGGGGACATTATATCACAACCATGATATTATACCAGTATGGGGTATATTATAGCAACATGGGGGACATAATGCCAGAACTGGAGATACTATACCAGGATGTGGGGCATTATACCAGCTTTGGGGACATTATAGCAGAATTGGGAGCATTACACCAGCATGGGGATATTATACCAGGTTAGAGACATTATACCAAAATGGGGACATTATATCAGAATGGGGACACTATACCAGGATGGGGACATTAAACCAGAATGAAGGAAATGATGCCAGAATGGGGACATTACCAGACAGGGGCACAGGTGGGGGAAAATGTTATAGCATAAGGCCCAGAATGAAGGAGATTATTACAAGAAGGAGCCAGGATGGGGGACATTGCTACATAGGGAGAGAACACATATATCTTTATAGGATCCAGAACGCTACAAGGGCCCATACATCTGACCAACATGCAGGTGGGGGCCTATCAGACTCTAGTTACTCCACTGGGTGTGACCATATCATTTCCAGGACTCCTTGTTCTTTACATTGAAGATAATTCTTAATGACATTGGCTGTACGTTTGGGGTTGTTGTTCTGCTGAAGAAAACATTTGGATCCAATCAGAGACCTCCCTGATGATATTGCATGATGGATAAGTATCTGCCTCTATATCTCAGCATTGAGGGAACCAATAATTCTAACCCAATTCCCACTTCCATTGGCTGAAATGCAGCCCCAAACTTACAGGACCCTCCACCGTGCTTATGCATCAATATTGCCCACAGACACTGATTATTGTACTGCTCTCCAGCCCTTTAGTGAACAAAATCTCTTCTGTAATAACAACATTTTTCATATTTTGACTCAACCGTCCAGAGCACATCCTGCCAATTTTCTACACCCTGGTTCCTCTGTTTTAATGCATAGTTGAGTCACTTGGCCTTGTTTTGATGTCGAAGGTATGGCTTTTTCACCACAATTCTGCTATGAAGAGAACTTCTGGCCAGTCTTCTCTGAGCAGTAGATGAGTGAAGCTGAGTCCCACTGGTTGCTGCCAGTTCTGAGCTGATGGCACTGCTGGACATCTTCCGCTTTTGAAGGAAAGTAACCATAATGTGTCATACATCTGCTGCACTAAGTTTCCTTGGCCGACCACTGCATCTACTGCCCTCAACGTTGCACAATTTCTTGTGCTTCTTCATAAGTGCTTGAATGACACATCTTGAACCCTCAATCTGCTTTGAAATTTGTGCCTTAGAGACCTTGCTGATGCAGTATAACTTCCTTGTGTATTCTTGCTCAGTCTTGCCATGGTGTATGACCAGACACCTGACTGTATTATTACAAAATCCCTGACTTTGCGCAGGTGTACCTGGAATAATTTATGCTGTTTTAAAATGAAAAGTTGGTCACACCAAATATTAATTGGATCTAGATTTTTCGTTTGTTCATTCACTTTGTATTTTGTTAATTGATTAAATAAATCATTAACATTTCTATTTTTGAAGCGTTCTTACTTTACAGCATTTTTTCTACACCTTTCTAAAAATTATTTTTATGTGATAGTGTCTTTTATTTGCTCAATAATAATTTGATATATCTTTTGGTATTTTGTGTATAGTTGTTTTTTTGCTGTTGGGGTAAATTGTAGGATATTGATTTCAGAGTGGTTTCCTGATCCTTTGATTGTAGGAATGAGTGGTATATATGTGCTAATAAATTAGGACAAAACATAGGAAATTTAGGAAAAAACTGAACATCTCAGCAGTAATAACATGCTGATTGTGATGTCATGAAGATGACTTGAATTTCCACCAATCAGAGATCAGCATGTTTCAGGTCACCCAGATAGAACAGTCCATGAAACATGAGTCACGGCCACTGTGAGGTCATAATGCTGATTAGAATTTCCACCAGTCAGAAAACAGAACCGCCCAGAAGAACCACCCAGGAGGTATGAGTCATCGCCACTGTGAGGTCATAATGCTGACCAATCACAGAGCAGCCACACCCAGATTTTCCACCAGTCAGAGAGCAGCCACACCCAGATTTTACACCAATCAGAGATCAGCAGTGGGTGTAAATAGCCGCTGCCGCCTGCCCGGCTTAGCCTTGCACTGGTTGGGTCTCTCTTTTTTTCTCTCTCTTGGTATCTCCCGGTATCTCTCCCTCCCCTCTCTCTTCTCTCTCTCTCTCTCTTTAACCCAACGGCCCTCTTAAGGGCTACCCCAAATGTGTAAAAGATAGAACCAATATTTGTGTTGTTTGTCCATTTTATGAGCCTGTGATTAACCCCTTCCCACTCTTTGCCATATATATATATATTATATACGTAGTATGTGCAGGTGGGCCTTATATGAAATTTCCAGGACAAACATATTGATGGCCTATCCCCTGGTTAGCTCATTAATATCAGATTTGTGGGGGTCCGGCACATGGCACCTCAACTACTCAGTTGTTTGAAACTGTGGCAGAGGTCAAATGTAAACATTGTTATGGAGCTGAACATCACAGCTCTGGTCACTGTGTAGTGGCTGCTACCTGGTGCTGCAGATCAGCTCCTATTGCATGAATATTAGCTGACTTGCAGGACCCACAGTACAGTGAATGGAGCAGTGATGTTCAGATCTTCAAACTATTTACATCTGAGCGTTGCAAACAAGTGATGGGTAGAGCCAGTGCCACGTGTCGGAGCCCACCGATCTGATATTGATAACCCATCCCCAGGATGGCAGCTCAGTAGATACCATACCAGGATGGGGGACATTATGCCAGAATGGGTACATTATACCAGAATGGGGACATTGTATCAGAATTAGGTCATTATGCCAGAATGTGAGACACTGTACCAGGATGGGGGACATTAAACCAGGGCGAGGGACATTAAACCAGGGCGAGGGACATTAAACCAGTATGATGGTCATTAAACCAGGATGGGGGCATTATACCAGGATGGGGGGCATTTTACCAGAATGGGGACACTATTCTAGTATGGGGACATTTTACCAAGATGAAGGACACTATATCAGAATGGGGACAATATATCGGAAGGTGGACAACATACCAGGAATGGGGACATTAAATCAGAATGGGGACATTATATCAGAATGGGGAAATTATACCAGAATTGGGGACATTATACCAGAATAAGGAACACTATACCAGAATGGGGTACACCATACCTGGATGGGTGACACTATATCAGAATGGGGACATTATATCACAATGATGATGTTATACCAGGATGGGGGACATTATATCACAAGGATGATATTATACCAGTATGGGGTATATTATAGCAACATGGGGGACATAATGCCAGAACTGTAGATACTATACCAGGATGTGGGACATTATACCAGCTTTGGGGACATTATAGCAGAATTGGGAGCATTACACCAGCATGGGGATATTATACCAGGTTAGAGACATTATACCAAAATGGGGACATTATATCAGAATGGGGACACTATACCAGGATGGGGACATTAAACCAGAATGAAGGAAATGATGCCAGAATGGGGACATTACCAGACAGAGGCACAGGTGGGGGAAAATGTTATAGCATAAGGCCCAGCATGTGGGAGATTATTACAAGAAGGAGCCAGGATGGGGGACATTGCTACATAGGGAGAGAACACATATACTGTATCTTTATAGGATCCAGAACGCTGCAAGGGCCCATACATCTGACCAACATGCAGGTGGGGGCCTATCAGACTCTAGTTACTCCACTGGGTGGGACCATATCATTTCCAGGACTCCTTGTTCTTTACATTGAAGATAATTCTTAATGACATTGGCTGTACGTTTGGGGTTGTTGTTCTGCTGAAGAAACCATTTGGATCCAATCAGATACCTCCCTGATGATATTGCATGATGGATAAGTATGTGCCTCTATATCTCAGCATTGAGTGAACCAATAATTCTAACCCAATTCCCACTTCCATTTGCTGAAATGCAGCCCCAAACTTACAGGACCCTCCACCGTGCTTATGCATCACTATTGCCCACAGACACTCATTATTGTACTGCTCTCCAGCCCTTTAGTGAACAAAATCTTTTCTGTAATAACAACATTTTTCATATTTTGACTCAACCATCCAGAGCGCATCCTGCCAATTTTCTACACCCTGGTTCCTCTGTTTTAATGCATAGTTGAGTCACTTGGCCTTGTTTTGATGTGGAAGATATGGCTTTTTCACCACAACTCTGCTATGAAGAGAACTTCTGGCCAGTCTTCTCTGAGCAGTAGATGAGTGAAGCTGAGTCCCACTGGTTGCTGCCAGTTCTGAGCTGATGGCACTGCTGGACATCTTCCGCTTTTGAAGGAAAGTAACCATAATGTGTCATACATCTGCTGCACTAAGTTTCCTTGGCCGACCACTGCATCTACTGACCTCAACGTTGCACAATTTCTTGTGCTTCTTCATAAGTGCTTGAATGACACATCTTGAACCCTCAATCTGCTTTGAAATTTGTGCCTTAGAGACCTTGCTGATGTAGTATAACTTCCTTGTGTATTCTTGCTCAGTCTTGCCATGGTGTATGACCAGACACCTGACTGTATTATTACAAAATCCCTGACTTTGTGCAGGTGTACCTGGAATAATTGATGCTGTTTTAAAGTGAAAAGTTGGTCACACCAAATATTAATTGGATCTAGATTTTTCGTTTGTTCATTCACTTTGTATCACTTTGTATTTTGTTAATTGATTAAATAAATCATTAACATTTCTATTTTTGAAGCGTTCTTACTTTACAGCATTTTTTCTACACCTTTCTAAAAATTATTTTTATGTGATAGTGTCTTTTATTTGCTCATTAATAATCTGATATATCTTTTGGTATTTTGTGTATGGTTGTTTTTTTGCTGTTGGGGTAAATTGTAGGATATTGATTTCAGAGTGGTTTCCTGATCCTTTGATTGTAGGAATGAGTGGTATATATGTGGTAATAAATTAGGACAAAACATAGGAAATTTAGGAAAAAACTGAACATCTCAGCAGTAATAACATGCTGATTGTGATGTCATGAAGATGACTTGAATTTCCACCAATCAGAGATCAGCATGTTTCAGGTCACCCAGATAGAACAGTCCATGAAACATGAGTCACGGCCACTGTGAGGTCATAATGCTGATTAGAATTTCCACCAGTCAGAAAACAGAACCGCCCAGAAGAACCACCCAGGAGGTATGAGTCATCGCCACTGTGAGGTCATAATGCTGACCAATCACAGAGCAGCCACACCCTGATTTTCCACCAATCAGAGAGCAGCCACACCCAGATTTTCCACCAATCAGAGATCAGCAGTGGGTATAAATAGCCGCTACCACCTGCCGGGCTTAGCCTTGTACTGGTTGGGTCTCTCTTTTTTTCTCTCTCTTGGTATCTCCCGGTATCTCTCCCTCCCCTCTCTCTTCTATCTCTCTCTCTCTTTGACCCAACGGCCCTCTTAAGGGCTACCCCAAATGTGTAAAAGATAGAACCAATATTTGTGTTGTTTGTCCGTTTTATGAGCCTGTGATTAACCCCTTCCCACTCTTTGCCATATATATATATTATATACGTAGTATGTGCAGGTGGGCCTTAAACGGAATTTCCAGGACAAACATATTGATGGCCTATCCCCTTAAGTTAGCTCATTAATATCAGATTTGTGGGGGTCCGGCACGTGGCACCTCAACTACTCAGTTGTCTGAAACTCTGGCAGAGGTCAGATGTAAACATTGTTGTGGAGCTGAACATCACAGCTCTGGTCACTGTGTAGTGGCTGCTACCTGGTGCTGTAGATCAGCTCCTATTACATGAATATTAGCTGACTTGCAGGACCCACAGTGCAGTGAATGGAGCAGTGATGTTCAGATCTTCAAACTATTTACATCAGAGCGTTGCAAACAAGTGATGGGTAGAGCCAGTGCCGTGTGTCGGAGCCCACCGATCTGATATTGATAACCCATCCCCAGGATGGCAGCTCAGTAGATACCATACCAGGATGGGGGACATTATGCCAATATGGGTACATTATACCAGAATGGGGACATTGTATCAGAATTAGGTCATTATGCCAGAATGTGAGACACTGTAACAGAATGGAGTGCATTGTACCAGGATGGGGGACATTAAACCAGGGCGAGGGACATTAAACCAGTATGATGGTCATTAAACCAGGATGGGGGGCATTATACCAGGATAGGGACATTATACCAGGATGGGGGACATTATGCCAGAATGGGTACATTATACCAGAATGGGGACATTGTATCAGAATTAGGTCATTATTCCAGAATGTGAGACACTGTAACAGAATGGAGTGCATTGTACCAGGATGGGGGACATTAAACCAGGGCGAGGGACATTAAACCAGGGCGAGGGACATTAAACCAGTATGATGGTCATTAAACCAGGATGGGGGGCATTATACCAGGATGGGGACATTATACCAGAATGGGGACACTATTCTAGTATGGGGACATTTTACCAAGATGAAGGACACTATATCAGAATGGGGACAATATATCGGAAGGGGGACAACATACCAGGAAGGGGGACATTAAATCAGAATGGGGACATTATATCAGAATGGGGAAATTATACCAGAATTGGGGACATTATACCAGAATAAGGGACACTATACCAGAATGGGGTACACCATACCCGGATGGGTGACACTATATCAGAATGGGGACATTATATCACAATGACGATGTTATACCAGTATGGGGGACATTATATCACAACGATGATATTATACCAGTATGGGGTATATTATAGCAACATGGGGGACATAATGCCAGAACTGGAGATACTATACCAGGATGTGGGTCATTATAAAAGCTTTGGGGACATTATAGCAGAATTGGGAGCATTACACCAGCATGGGGATATTATACCAGGTTAGAGACATTATACCAAAATGGGGACATTATATCAGAATGGGGACACTATACCAGGATGGGGACATTAAACCAGAATGAAGGAAATGATGCCAGAATGGGGACATTACCAGACAGGGGCACAGGTGGGGGAAAATGTTATAGCATAAGGCCCAGCATGTGGGAGATTATTACAAGAAGGAACCAGGATGGGGGACATTGCTACATAGGGAGAGAACACATATACTGTATCTTTATAGGATCCAGAACGCTACAAGGGCCCATACATCTGACCATCATGCAGGTGGGGGCCTATCAGACTCTAGTTACTCCACTGGGTGGGACCATATCATTTCCAGGACTCCTTGTTCTTTACATTGAAGATAATTCTTAATGACATTGGCTGTACGTTTGGGGTTGTTGTTCTGCTGAAGAAAAGATTTGGATCCAATCAGAGACCTCCTTGATGATATTGCATGATGGATAAGTATCTGCCTCTATATCTCAGCATTGAGGGAACCAATAATTCTAACCCAATTCCCACTTCCATTTGCTGAAATGCAGCCCCAAACTTACAGGACCCTCCACCGTGCTTATGCATCACTATTGCCCACAGACACTCATTATTGTACTGCTCTCCAGCCCTTTAGTGAACAAAATCTCTTCTGTAATAACAACATTTTTCATATTTGGACTCAACCGTCCAGAGCACATCCTGCCAATTTTCTACACCCTGGTTCCTCTGTTTTAATGCATAGTTGAGTCACTTGGCCTTGTTTTGATGTGGAAGATATGGCTTTTTCACCACAGTTCTGCTATGAAGAGAACTTCTGGCCAGTCTTCTCTGAACAGTAGATGAGTGAACCTGAGTCCCACTGGTTGCTGCCAGTTCTGAGCTGATGGCACTGCTGGACATCTTCCGCTTTTGAAGGAAAGTAACCATAATGTGTCATACATCTGCTGCACTAAGTTTCCTTGGCCGACCACTGCATCTACTGACCTCAACGTTGCACATTTTCTTGTGCTTCTTCATAATTGCTTGAATGACACATCTTGATCCCTCAATCTGCTTTGAAATTTGTGCCTTAGAGACCTTGCTGATGTAGTATAACTTCCTTGTGTATTCTTGCTCAGTCTTGCCATGGTGTATGACCAGACACCTGACTGTATTATTACAAAATCCCTGACTTTGCGCAGGTGTACCTGGAATAATTGATGCTGTTTTAAAGTGAAAAGTTGGTCACACCAAATATTAATTGGATCTAGATTTTTCGTTTGTTCATTCACTTTGTATTTTGTTAATTGATTAAATAAATCATTAACATTTCTATTTTTGAAGCGTTCTTACTTTACAGCATTTTTTCTACACCTTTCTAAAAATGATTTTTATGTGATTGTGTCTTTTATTTCCTCATTAATAATCTGATATATCTTTTGTCCATGAAACATGAGTCACGACCACTGTGAGGTCATAATGCTGATTAGAATTTCCACCAGTCAGAAAACAGAACCGCCCAGAAGAACCACCCAGGAGGTATGAGTCATCGCCAATTTGAGGTCATAATGCTGACCAATCACAGAGCAGCCACACCCAGATTTTCCACCAATCAGAGAGCAGCCACACCCAGATTTTCCACCAATCAGAGATCAGCAGTGGGTATAAATAGCCGCTACCACCTGCCCGGCTTAGCCTTGCACTGGTTGGGTCTCTCTTTTTTTCTCTCTCTTGGTATCTCCCGGTATCTCTCCCTCCCCTCTCTCTTCTCTCTCTCTCTCTCTTTGACCCAACGGCCCTCTTAAGGGCTACCCCAAATGTGTAAAAGATAGAACCAATATTTGTGTTGTTTGTCCGTTTTATGAGCCTGTGATTAACCCCTTCCAACTCTTTGCCATATATATATATTATATACGTAGTATGTGCAGGTGGGCCTTAAACGGAATTTCCAGGAAAACATATTGATGGCCTACCCCTGGTTAGCTCATTAATATCAGATTTGTGGGGGTCTGGCACGTGGCACCTCAACTACTCAGTTGTTTGAAACTCTGGCAGAGGTCAGATGTAAACATTGTTGTGGAGCTGAACATCACAGCTCTGGTCACTGTGTAGTGGCTGCTACCTGGTGCTGCAGATCAGCTCCTATTACATGAATATTTGCTGACTTGCAGGACCCACAGTACAGTGAATGGAGCAGTGATGTTCAGATCTTCAAACTATTTACATCTGAGCGTTGCAAACAAGTGATGGGTAGAGCCAGTGCCGCGTGTCGGAGCCCACCGATCTGATATTGATAACCCATCCCCAGGATGGCAGCTCAGTAGATACCATACCAGGATGGGGGACATTATGCCAGAATGGGTGCATTATACCAGAATGGGGACATTGCATCAGAATTAGGTCATTATGCCAGAATGTGAGACACTGTAACAGAATGGAGCGCATTGTACCAGGATGGGGGACATTAAACCAGGGCGAGGGACATTAAACCAGTATGATGGTCATTAAACAAGGATGGGGGGCATTATACCAGGATGGGGACATTATACCAGAATGAAGAAAGAAGGAATTCTGCGGTGTTAGTGAAGCGCTAGAACAACTAGACAGTGGATTAGGTTATAACACACAAACCTTTTATTGTTTAGTACGCTCTCTAACGCCACGACGCGTTTCGATAGCATACGCTATCTTCCTCAGGTAGATTAGAGAGCAAATGAAAGAGCAACCATTATATAGGGTAGGTGCACCAATCAAAGGACACTAACAATTATGACAACACAGGAAATACAAAACAGGAAGTTAAAAAAAAAAAAAAAAGTAAGTAAAAGAAATGAATATCATATAAATATGAATATAAATACTACATTAGATCAGCAGGTTAAAAGAGAGGATAAAACATGCCACAGTATACCCAATAATGTCATGATGTACTAAAAGCAGGGATTATGAATAAAATATAAAATTAATAAAAAAAAAAAAAAAAAAATGAAATAAAAACTAGTAATGCGTGAATAAGAACCAAGAGGGAAATAGGGTTAATGAATCGCATTCTCAATTGTTAAATTAAGGCCCTCAGGGGACAGAGTGCCCAATCTAAAAATCCAATAACTCTCACGATTAATTAAACGACCCAAGCTTTCAGTCGTGGTTTCAGCAATCTGATCAATGATTTTAAGCCTTAAGTCAGTAGGATCCTTATTATGCACCACAGAAAAATGTTTAGAAACGCTATGTAGAAGGAAACCACTACGAATGTTAGACCTATGATTATTCATCCGCGCATGCATGGCCTGTATCGTATGGCCCACGTATTGTAGGCCGCACGTACATTCAAGAAGATATACCACGAACATGGAGTGACAGTTTAAAAATTGTCTAATGGTATATGTTTTGCCAGTGGTATTCGAGGAGAAAGTCTTTGAACCACTAAAGATGCTCTGGCAACACATGCATTTTGGGGACCCACAAGAGAAACAACCACTGATCAAATTGCCCATGCTGGTAGATTGGGTTGGAGAGGATTCACATAGCGTATTGCTAGGAGCCACCATATTGCGGAGGTTCTTACCCCTTCTGAACACCACCCTTGGTTTATCAGGAAGGTGCCTAGAGAGGTCCGGATCGCTCTTAAAGATAAACCAGAATTTGTCTAGTAACTTCTGGATGTTCCTGTGAGACTGGTTATAAGTAGTCACCAGGCTCCAGTTACTCAACTCAGTAGCGTCATCAGGGTTTTTATCACTGGCCGAAGTCATACTCTTAACAATACTGTCTTGGGAACGGAGCTGGAGTTTTTTGATACAGGACTCTGGAGATAATGCTCTACATTTCTGAAAGGCATCACTCTGTAATTTCCGTGGATATCCTTTTTGCCTGAACCATTTGATGAGGATTTTGGCCTCCAGGGCAAAATCAGAATTATTAGTGCAGTTTTTTCTGATCCTCCAGTATTGGCCATATGGTACGTTTCTGACCCATCTAGGGAGGTGTACACTGTCAAAGCAAAGGTAGCTGTTAACATCAACCTGTTTAAAATGGGTAGACGTGGACAACCTCCCCGACGAGTCAACCCGCACCAAAAGGTCCAAATAATGGAGGGCTGTTTCAGACACAGTTGCTGTAAAGGTAAGACCCCATGTATTCAAATTTAATTCTTCCACAAACATAGATGCCTCCTCTTTAGTCCCTGACCACAAAAAGAAGAGATCATCAATGAAACGCTTGTAGAGGAGAACATGTCCAGCTGCAGAGGGGGACTGCGCGATGAAGACAGACTCAAACACCCCCATAAGCAAGTTAGCGTAACTGGGGGCGAATCTCGTCCCCATCGCGCAGCCCCTCAACTGCTTGTAAACAGATGTCCCAAAAGTAAAAACATTATAGTTCAAAATGAATAGGATCCCCATCTTAAGAAATTCCTTCTGGTCGTCCAAGATAGTATCATCCATGGACAGAAAATGATCTACCGCACATATGCCTAGCTCATGAGGAATATTGGAATAAAGAGCTAAAGAGCTGTGACGTCTAAAGTCATCAGCAAACAACCTTGCACTGAAGGAACATCTCTAAGGTGTCTGATCAATTGGGATGAGTCCTTCAGATAGGACGCTAACTTAAGAACAAACTTTTGCAAAAAAAGGTCTATATAATGTGATAAGTTGCAAGTAATAGAACCTACCCCTGAAATTATGGGGCGGCCAGGAGGGTTTTTGGCGTCCTTATGGACTTTGGGCAGAAAATAGAAAAAAGGGGTCTGATACCTCAAGATGTTTAAAAATTTCATCTCTTTCTTATTTAAAATGCCTCGAGCATAGGCATTCTTAATAAGTTTATTGTAATTTATAAAAATAGAGACGGAAGGATCATTATCAAGTCTCTCATAGTAATTTACGTCGTCGAGAATTCGTTTACCTTCACTCAGATACCAAACGCGATTCATCACCACTATGCCCCCCCCCTTATCCGCATTCTTTATAACAATCTCCCTAATTTCTCTTAGAGTATTAATAGCCTGCCTTTCCCCCGGAGTTAGATTATCTCTTTTTCTAATATTCGCAAAGGACCGGATTTCTTTTAAGGCTAAATGTTGGAAGGTTTCCAAGTGGGGGCCCCTATGATGTAAAGGGAAAAATTTACTGGTATTTTTTGGGTTCACATGTTGGAACCCATCTGTAAGAGGTTCATTAGGGGCACTCATCATATCAATTGGACCACATTTTTTGTGCTGCCTTTCTAAAATAAAATGGCGTTGAACAGTTAATTTCCTCATGTACTCATTAAAATCAAGATACAAGGTAAAGGGATTAGCCAGTGAGTTTGGGCAAAATGAAAGGCCCCTTTTAAGTAGTGACACTTGTTCCTCTGTGAGAGTAATATCGGAGATATTAAAAATCCCAGTGCACTCAGAGGAACAGTCAGAAAGGGATTTTAATTGATTTTCATCCTTTTCAATGTGAGATCTGTCGCCATCAACAGCTCGGCGGAAGCTTCGTCCACTGCCTCTGCATCCACGCCTCCTCTTTTTCTTTTTGGGTGGCGCCCTGGAGCCACCCGAAAAAACTGTGTAATTTTTGTGTTCTTGAGAGTCTTAGGAGAAGGAGATTTCCTTACTAATTCAACAGATGGCAACAAAGAATCATTAGCCACTACTTCTTGTAAAGGTACAATAAGATCCAGTGAGGAGGAAAAGTTCAACCTAGGAGGAGGTTTATTGAGGATTAGGTCAATCTCATTACCCCTTGATTCACTGCTTACTATCTCAATGTTTATTTTATTAGCTGAATCCTCAATAATTATTTCAGATGGGTGTAAAGGCATGGAGTCCTGTTGAGGATTCAAACACAATGCAGTTTTTGGGGCTATATTATCTATTATACTAGTTATTGGGAATATATAATCTCTTATAGGTGGCACAGCTGAAGGTACTGGTATAGCAGGAGGTTCTGGCAAAGGTTCAGGTAGAATTTGGTACATCGCTTCATCAAGTGGAGAAAGGGACTGTGTTTGGGTTTTTTGGGAATAAATAACTTCATGTGTAGTTAATAGGGATAAATTAAGGGAATCCGTATTACCTTGTGTGGAGACTAGTGGTTGTGAAAGGTCTAAACCAAAATCAAAAGTGGGGGAAATACATGGAACAGTAGATTCTGTCTCAATGGGGACTGGTGGATAAGGCAATATTACCGGAGCCCATAGCCGTGTATGGGGTGCAGAGGTGTCCAAATTAATTATAGTGTCATGTGATCTGTTCGTTACAAGTGATAATACCTTTTGAGTCCCTGGCATGGTATCATCCACCGTTTGCTTATGAAACAAGGAACCCTTCTTCAAAGTTTTTTTATGCAATTCGTAGAAATTCCTCTGTTTGTCCGTTTTTAGTACACTTAAGGAATTACTACTGGGTAATTGATCTAAATGCGATTCAACCCCCACTGACTTCTGTGAGATTTGGATTGGGACCTGTGGGCCTTCCAGTATCGGCTGTGGGGAGACCTCCATAAATTCATCTAAATCAGTGAAGCCCCTAACTCGTAAAAGTTTTGCCACCTTTTTTCTAATTATATCGTCCTCTAATTTACTTAGTCTTATTCTCAATTTGGAATCCAAATCCTTGTAATCCAAAGAAAAGGAATAATAGTCAATACTAGTTCTTAAAGAGACCATATCACTCAAGGCTTTTTCTGCTAAGGAAACCCTCTTCTGAATTAATAATTGTATCATCCCTAATGAGCATTGTAAGGAAAATTCATCCCAGAGTTTAGTAAAGTCAGGGTCCTGCGGGAAAGAGGACTTCTGAGATAAGCGCAAACCCTTAGGTGCTATGCCTTCGGATAAATAACGTTTCAAAAATATTGCATCAAGGTGATTCGTAATCTCTACTTTGCACTTATTCTCATATTCATGGAACAATTCCATCAGGTGTTTCTTATCCACTTCGCTTAAATGGTGAAGATCAATTAATTTGTGTGAGGATTTGGGTACACCACCAGGTTCATCCAAAGCTTTGCATACTAGGAATTCCCTATGTGATTCCCGATTGGTCACATAAAAATCCATATCACTCAACTAGGATGTGGGGAAATGTAAATAAAAAATAAATTAAAAAAAAAAAAAAAATTCCTTCTTTCTTGATTGCTAATCTCCCCTGTGGAGAGCGGATATTGGATATTGATTTCAGAGTGGTTTACTGATCCTTTAATTGTAGGAATGAGTGGTATATATGTGCTAATAAATTAGGACAAAACATAGGAAATTTAGGAAAAAACTGAACATTTCAGCAGTAATAACATGCTGATTGTGATGTCATGATGATGACTTGAATTTCCCCCAATCAGAGATCAGCATGTTTCAGGTCACCCAGATAGAACAGTCCATGAAACATGAGTCACGGCCACTGTGAGGTCATAATGCTGATTAGAATTTCCACCAGTCAGAAAACAGAACCGCCCAGAAGAACCACCCAGGAGGTATGAGTCATCGCCACTGTGAGGTCATAATGCTGACCAATCACAGAGCAGCCACACCCAGATTTTCCACATCAGAGAGCAGCCACACTCAGATTTTCCACCAATCAGAGATCACCAGTAGGTATAAATAGCCGCTACCACCTGCCCGGCTTAGCCTTGCACCGGTTGGGTCTCTCTTTTTTCTCTCTCTTGGTATCTCCCGGTATCTCTCCCTCCCCTCTCTCTTCTCTCTCTCTCTCTCTTTGACCCAACGGCCCTCTTAAGGGCTACCCCAAATGTGTAAAGATAGAACCAATATTTGTGTTGTTTGTCCGTTTTATGAGCCTGTGATTAACCCCCTCCCACTCTTTGCCATATATATATATATTATATACGTAGTATGTGCAGGTGGGCCTTAAACGGAATTTCCAGGACAAACATATTGATGGCCTATCCCCTGGTTAGCTCATTAATATCAGATTTGTGGGGGTCCGGCACGTGGCACCTCAACTACTCAGTTGTTTGAAACTCTGGCAGAGGTCAGATGTAAACATTGTTGTGGAGCTGAACATCACAGCTCTGGTCACTGTGTAGTGGCTGCTACCTGGTGCTGCAGATCAGCTCCTATTACATGAATATTAGTTGACTTGCAGGACCCACAGTACAGTGAATGGAGCAGTGATGTTCAAATCTTCAAACTATTTACATCTGAGCGTTGCAAACAAGTGATGGGTAGAGCCAGTGCCGCGTGTCGGAGCCCAACGATCTGATATTGATAACCCATCCCCAGGATGGCAGCTCAGTAGATACCATACCAGGATGGGGGACATTATGCCAGAATGGGTACATTATACCAGAATGGGGACATTGTATCAGAATTAGGTCATTATGCCAGAATGTGAGACACTGTAACAGAATGGAGTGCATTGTACCAGGATGGGGGACATTAAACCAGGGCGAGGGACATTAAACCAGTATGATGGTCATTAAACCAGGATGGGGGGCATTATACCAGGATGGGGACATTATACCAGAATGGGGACACTATTCTAGTATGGGGACATTTTACCAAGATGAAGGACACTATATCAGAATGGGGACAATATATCGGAAGGGGGACAACATACCAGGAAGGGGGACATTAAATGAGAATGGGGACATTATATCAGAATGGGGAAATTATACCAGAATTGGGGACATTATACCAGAATAAGGGACACTATACCAGAATGAGGTACACCATACCCAGATGGGTGACACTATATCAGAATAGGGACATTATATCACAATGATGATGTTATACCAGGATGGGGGACATTATATCACAACGATGATATCATACCAGTATGGGGTATATTATAGCAACATGGGGGACATAATGCCAGAACTGGAGATACTATACCAGGATGTGGGGCATTATACCAGCTTTGGGGACATTATAGCACAATTGGGAGCATTACACCAGCATGGGGATATTATACCAGGTTAGAGACATTATACCAAAATGGGGACATTATATCAGAATGGGGACACTATACCAGGATGGGGACATTAAACCAGAATGAAGGAAATGATGCCAGAATGGGGACATTACCAGACAGGGGCACAGGTGGGGGAAAATGTTATAGCATAAGGCCCAGCATGTGGGAGATTATTACAAGAAGGAGCCAGGATGGGGGACATTGCTACATAGGGAGAGAACACATATATCTTTATAGGATCCAGAACGCTACAAGGGCCCATACATCTGACCAACATGCAGGTGGGGGCCTATCAGACTCTAGTTACTCCACTGGGTGGGACCAGATCATTTCCAGGACTCCTTGTTCTTTACATTGAAGATAATTCTTAATGACATTGGCTGTACGTTTGGGGTTGTTGTTCTGCTGAAGAAAACATTTGGATCCAATCAGACACCTCCCTGATGATATTGCATGATGGATAAGTATCTTCCTCTATATCTCAGCATTGAAGGAACCAATAATTCTAACCCAATTCCCACTTCCATTTGCTGAAATGCAGCCCCAAACTTACAGGACCCTCCAACGTGCTTATGGATCACTATTGCCCACAGACACTCATTATTGTACTGCTCTCCAGCCCTTTAGTGAACAAAATCTCTTCTGTAATAACAACATTTTTCATATTTGGACTCAACCGTCCAGAGCACATCCTGCCAATTTTCTACACCCTGGTTCCTCTGTTTTAATGCATAGTTGAGTCACTTGGCCTTGTTTTGATGTGGAAGATATGGCTTTTTCACCACAATTCTGCTATGAAGAGAACTTCTGGCCAGTCTTCTCTGAACAGTAGATGAGTGAAGCTGAGTCCCACTGGTTGCTGCCAGTTCTGAGCTGATGGCACTGCTGGACATCTTCCGCTTTTGAAGGAAAGTAACCATAATGTGTCATACATCTGCTGCACTAAGTTTCCTTGGCCGACCACTGCATCTACTGACCTCAACGTTGCACAATTTCTTGTGCATCTTCATAAGTGCTTGAATGACACATCTTGAACCCTCAATCTGCTTTGAAATTTGTGCCTTAGAGACCTTACTGATGTAGTATAACTTCCTTGTGTATTCTTGCTCAGTTTTGCCATGGTGTATGACCAGACACCTGACTGTATTATTACAAAATCCCTGACTTTGCGCAGATGTACCTGGAATAATTGATGCTGTTTTAAAGTGAAAAGTTGGTCACACCAAATATTGATTGGATCTAGATTTTTCGTTTGTTCATTCACTTTGTATTTTGTTAATTGATTAAATAAATCATTAACATTTCTATTTTTGAAGCGTTCTTACTTTACAGCATTTTTTCTACACCTTTCTAAAAATTATTTTTATGTGATAGTGTCTTTTATTTGCTCATTAGTAATCTGATATATCTTTTGGTATTTTGTGTATAGTTGTTTTTTTGCTGTTGGGGTAAATTGTAGGATATTGATTTCAGAGTGGTTTCCTGATCCTTTGATTGTAGGAATGAGTGGTATATATGTGCTAATAAATTAGGACAAAACATAGGAAATTTAGGAAAAAACTGAACAACTCAGCAGTAATAACATGCTGATTGTGATGTCATGAAGATGACTTGAATTTCCACCAATCAGAGATCAGCATGTTTCAGGTCACCCAGATAGAACAGTCCATGAAACATGAGTCACGGCCACTGTGAGGTCATAATGCTGATTAGAATTTCCACCAGTCAGAAAACAGAACCGCCCAGAAGAACCACCCAGGAGGTATGAGTCATCGCCACTGTGAGGTCATAATGCTGACCAATCACAGAGCAGCCACACCCAGATTTTCCACCAATCAGAGAGCAGCCACACCCAGATTTTCCACCAATCAGAGATCAGCAGTGGGTATAAATAGCCGCTACCACCTGCCCGGCTTAGCCTTGCACTGGTTGGGTCTCTCTTTTTTTCTCTCTCTTGGTATCTCCCGGTATCTCTCCCTCCCCTCTCTCTTCTCTCTCTCTCTCTTTGACCCAACGGCCCTCTTAAGGGCTACCCCAAATGTGTAAAAGATAGAACCAATATTTGTGTTGTTTGTCCGTTTTATGAGCCTGTGATTAACCCCTTCCCACTCTTTGCCATATATATATTATATACGTAGTATGTGCAGGTGGGCCTTAAACGGAATTTCCAGGACAAACATATTGATGGCCTATTCCCTGGTTAGCTCATTAATATCAGATTTGTGGGGGTCCGGCACATGGCACCTCAACTACTCAGTTGTTTGAAACTCTGGCAGAGGTCAGATGTAAACATTGTTGTGGAGCTGAACATCACAGCTCTGGTCACTGTGTAGTGGCTGCTACCTGGTGCTGCAGATCAGCTCCTATTACATGAATATTAGCTGACTTGCAGGACCCACAGTACAGTGAATGGAGCAGTGATGTTAAGATCTTCAAACTATTTACATCTGAGCGTTGCAAACAAGTGATGGGTAGAGCCAGTGCCGCGTGTCGGAGCCCACCGATCTGATATTGATAACCCATCCCCAGGATGGCAGCTCAGTAGATACCATACCAGGATGGGGACATTATCCCAGAATGGGTACATTATACCAGAATGGGGACATTGTATCAGAATTAGGTCATTATGCCAGAATGTGAGACACTGTAACAGAATGGAGTGCATTGTACCAGGATGGGGGACATTAAACCAGGGCGAGGGACATTAAACCAGTATGATGGTCATTAAACCAGGATGGGGGGCATTATACCAGGATGGGGACATTATACCAGAATGGGGACACTATAAAAGTATGGGGACATTTTACCAAGATGAAGGACACTATATCAGAATGGGGACATTATATCACAATGATGATGTTATACCAGTATGGGGGATATTATAGCAGCATGAAGGACAAGATGAAGGACACTATATCAGAATGGGGACAATATATCGGAAGGGGGACAACATACCAGGAAGGGGGACATTAAATCAGAATGGGAACATTATATCAGAATGGGGAAATTATACCAGAATTGGGGACATTATACCAGAATAAGGGACACTATACCAGAATGGGGTGAACCATACCCGGATGGGTGACACTATATCAGAATGGGGACATTATATCACAATGATGATGTTATACCAGGATGGAGGACATTATATCACAACGATGATATTATACCAGTATGGGGTATATTATAGCAACATTGGGGACATAATGCCAGAACTGGAGATACTATACCAGGATGTGGGGCATTATACCAGCTTTGGGGACATAATAGCAGAATTGGGAGCATTACACCAGCATGGGGGATATTATATCAGGTTATTGACATTATACCCAAATGGGGACATTATATCAGAATGGGGACACTATACCAGGATGGGGACATTAAACCAGAATGAAGGAAATGATGCCAGAATGGGGACATTACCAGACAGGGGCACAGGTAGGGGAAAATGTTACAGCATAAGGCCCAGCATGTGGGAGATTATTACAAGAAGGAGCCAGGATGGGGGACGTTACTACATAGGGAGAGAACACATATATCTTTATAGGATCCACAACGCTACAAGGGCCCATACATCTAACCAACATGCAGGTGGGGGCCTATCAGACTCTAGTTACTCCACTGGGTGGGACCAGATCATTTCCAGGACTCCTTGTTCTTTTCATTGAAGATAATTCTTAATGACATTGGCTGTACGTTTGGGGTTGTTGTTCTGCTGAAGAAAACATTTGGATCCAATCAGAGACCTCCCTGATGATATTGCATGATGGATAAGTATCTGCCTCTATATCTCAGCACTGAGGGAACCAATAATTCTGACCCAATTTCCACCTCCATTTGCTGAAATGTAGCCCCAAACTTACATGACCCTCCACTGTGCTTATGCATCACTATTGCCCACAGACACTCATTATTGTACTGCTCTCCAGCCCTTCAGTGAACAAAATCTCTTCTGTAATAACAGCATTTTTCATATTTTAACTCAACCGTCCAGAGGACATCCTGCCAATTTTCTACACCCTGGTTCCTCTGTTTTAATGCATAGTTGAGTCACTTGGCCTTGTTTTGATGTGGAAGATATGGCTTTTTTGCCACAATTCTGCTATGAAGACCACTTCTGGCTAGTCTTCTCTGAACAGTAGATGAGTGAAGCTGAGTCCCACTGGTTGCTGCCAGTTCTGAGCTGATGGCACTGCTGGACATCTTCCGCTTTTGAAGGAAAGTAACCATAATGTGTCATACATCTGCTGCACTAAGTTTCCTTGGCCGACCACTGCATCTACTGACCTCAACGTTGCACATTTTCTTGTGCTTCTTCATAAGTGCTTGAATGGCACATCTTGAACCCTCAATCTGCTTTGAAATTTGTGCCTTAGAGACCTTGCTGATGTAGTATAACTTCCTTGTGTATTCTTGCTCAGTCTTGCCATGGTGTATGACCAGACACCTGACTGTATTATTACAAAATCCCTGACTTTGCGCAGGTGTACCTAGAAGAATTGATGCTGTTTTAAAGTGAAAAGTTGGTCACACCAAATATTGATTGGATCTAGATTTTTCGTTTGTTCATTCACTTGTATTTTGTTAATTGATTAAATAAATCATTAACATTTCTATTTGTAAGGCGCTCTTACTTTACAGCATTTTTTCTACACCTTTCTAAAAATTATTTTTATGTGATTGTGTCTTTTATTTGCTCATTAATAATCTGATATATCTTTTGGTATTTTGTGTATAGTTGTTTTTTTACTGTTGGGGTAAATTGTAGGATATTGATTTCAGAGTGGTTTCCTGATCCTTTGATTGTAGGAGTGAGTGGTATATGTGTGCTAATAAATTAGGACAAAACGTAGGAAATTTAGGAAAAAACTGAACATCTCAGCAGTAGTGTTGAGCGAACATGCTCGACACTGCTCGGTACTCGCCCGAGCATCACGCTACTCGGGATGTTCGGCGAGCACCGAGCATTTCCGGGTTACTCTGGCGGGAGCTCGGGTCTCCGCCCTGCATGTTTGGCGCTCTTTACAGAGCCAATGAACATGCAGGGATTGCCAGCCAGTCACTGTAATGCTGCAGCCATGTTGGTTGTGGGCATTACAGTGATTGGCTGGCCGCACAGCGTCACCTCGAGTATTTAAAACCGGGCGCCGCCATCTTGGACACAGTCGCTCCAGATTAAACAGTGTAGGGACAGCGCTGCTGATTTAGGGAGAGATATAAACTGCGAAATAGTTAGTGTGGGGTCTGTAAAGGCTGCCAGAACAAACAAACAGTCCTTTTCAGGACTAATATCCATCCCAGATACCAGGCAGGCAGGCTGTATAGGAGACACAGTGGTTATACCAGCAAACGCTGCATTACAGTCCTGTGTGCTCCTG
The DNA here is from genome assembly GCF_046119375.1 of Phyllobates terribilis. Lineage (NCBI taxonomy): Eukaryota > Metazoa > Chordata > Amphibia > Anura > Dendrobatidae > Phyllobates > Phyllobates terribilis. The sequence continues at coordinate 6,111,040 of NW_027362836.1, forward strand.
TTGCCGAAATTGCTGGACTTAGCACCAGGTGTCGGGGGCCAGGAAAAATCATTTTTTTTCATCTAAATCCTCCTTTTTTTTTCCTCCTTCACACTGTACAAATACCCGTCTTATTAACCTTTTGGTGTGTCGTCCCCCCCCCAAAAAAAAGCGTGTCTCTGATTTTTCAGACACAAATATAACTGTTGAAAATAGTCTGGTGTAGGCTAGAGAAACAGAAATGTTGTTTTGCACTTCCACGGTTCAAACCTCTGTATTATCCATTTTGGGCCATTTGTATCTAAAAAAAAAACAGTTTGAGTGTGTCGCCCACTGTTCAGCCGCAAATCTATATATTTAAAAAAGTCTGGTATACCCCAGTAAACAATAACTGTGGTTTTGCCATCCCACGGTAAAAAATCTCTATTCTTCAGGTTTTGGTATATTTTCCGTAAAGAAAAACAGTAGTGTCTCCTGACTGTTGTGACACAAAAATATATCTGTTGAAAATATTCTTGTGTAGGCCCGACATCCCAGTGTGGTTTCGCAGTTCCACGGGTCAAATCGCTGTACTATCCAGTTTTGGGCCTTTGGTATCTAAAAAAAAGCAGTTTGAGTGTGTCGCTCACTGTTCAACCGCAAATATCTCTATTTAAAAAAGTGTGGTATACCCCAGTAAACAATAACTGTGGTTTTGCCATCCCACAGTAAAAAATCTCTATTATTCAGCTTTTGGTAGTTTTTTCCGTAAAGAAAAACAGTAGTGTCTCCTGACTGTTGTGACACAAAAATATATCTGTTGAAAATAGTCTTGTGTAGGCCCGACATCCCAGTGTGGTTTCGCAGTTCCACGGGTCAAATCGCTGTACTATCCAGTTTTGGGCCTTTGGTATCTAAAAAAAAGCAGTTTAAGTGTGTTGCTCACTGTTCAGCCGCAAATATCTCTATTTAAAAAAGTGTGGTATACCCCAGTAAACAATAACTGTGGTTTTGCCATCCCACAGTAAAAAATCTCTATTATTCAGCTTTTGGTAGTTTTTTCCGTAAAGAAAAACAGTAGTGTCTCCTGACTGTTGTGACACAAAAATATATCTGTTGAAAATAGTCTTGTGTAGGCCCGACATCCCAGTGTGGTTTCGCAGTTCCACGGGTCAAATCGCTGTACTATCCAGTTTTGGGCCTTTGGTATCTAAAAAAAAGCAGTTTAAGTGTGTTGCTCACTGTTCAGCCGCAAATATCTCTATTTAAAAAAGTGTGGTATACCCTAGTAAACAATAACTGTGGTTTTGCCATCCCACAGTAAAAAATCTCTATTATTCAGCTTTTGGTAGTTTTTTCCGTAAAGAAAAACAGTAGTGTCTCCTGACTGTTGTGACATAAAAATATATCTGTTGAAAATAGTCTTGTGTAGGCCCGACATCCCAGTGTGGTTTCGCAGTTCCACGGGTCAAATCGCTGTACTATCCAGTTTTGGGCCTTTGGTATCTAAAAAAAAAGCAGTTTGAGTGTGTCGCTCACTGTTCAGCCGCAAATATCTCTATTTAAAAAAGTGAGGTATACCAAAGTAAACAATAACTGTGGTTTTCCTCTTCCACGGTTCTAATCTACTCTTTATTACCCTTTTTCCATTGATAGTGCAAGTGTAAGCTATTTTACTTCATTTACAATAGGCAAGGCGCGTGGCAAGGGACGTGGAAGTGGACGTTCTGGTGATGGTTCGTGCAGAGGACGGGGACGTGGCCAAGGTGAAAATGTGCCACAACCAACAGCCACATCTTCTCGCTCCCACTTCTTGACCAAATTACTAGGGAAGCACAGAACAACACCAGTATTGAGAACTGATCAGTGTGAACAGGTTATTAATTGGATAGCAGATAATACTTCCAGTCACCTGGGCACCACCACCTCCGGTCTGTCTTCCACACGGTCAACTCTTAGTAGCCGTGAGTCTTGACTGCATACTCCTCCTCACCCTGATGCTCCTTCCTCCCACCATGCCGAGTGTCGTCAGACAGCAAGTGATCCCACACTTGGACACTCTGAAGAGCTGTTCACTGGTCCATTTCCATATTTGGGCCCCTCGCCTGATACGCTTGAAGTGGTGGAAGAGGAGATCCCATGTTGCGATGCCCAAATATTTGAACAGCCACGGCCACAGGAAGTCGACGTTGGCAATCTGTCACAAGAGGTGGACGATGACGAGACACAATTGCCAGGAAGTGAGGAGGAGGATCGTGGTGCGCAAGTGGAAGAGGAGGAGGTGGTGGATGATCTAGTAACTGACCCAACGTGGAAGGAGGACATGCAGAGTGAGGCCAGCAGCACACAGGGGGAGGGAGGCAGAGTACCCCAACAGGCAGGAAGAAGCAGTGTGGTGGCCGCAGACAGAAGGCAGGCAACCATTCCCCGTAACACCAACACGAGGGACGTTGCCAGTACAAGGGGTAGGTCTTCCAGAGTCTGGAATTTTTTTAAAGACTCTGCTGATAACCCCAAAAAGGCCATATGTTCCACCTGCCATGCCAGCATCAGCAGGGGTGACAAAACTACCAGCCTGACCACCACCAGCATGATCAGGCACATGGCAGCAAAGCGCCCGACTTTGTGGAGCGAAACCCAGGGTCCACGACCAGTGTCAGCGGGTGTCACCACTGCTTCTTCCACTGTTGTGCGTGCAATAGAACCCCCTGTTGTGTGTGCAAGGCAATTCCCTGTCCATACTGCATGTAAAGATGCCCCCTCCTCTCAGTCTTCACTTGTTATGGCAGTTTCTCAAGAAACAGCATCAATGTCCACGTCCACGTCCCACCGCAGCGTTCAATTGTCCATATCCCAGACCTTTGAACGAAAGCGGAAATTCGCAGCTAACGCCCCACAGGCCACAGTCCTAAATTCGCACATTTCACGACTGCTTGCGTTGGAAATGCTGCCTTTTAGGCTGGTGGAGACGGAATCCTTCCGCAATCTTATGGCGGTGGCCGTCCCTCGGTACTCAGTCCCCAGCCGACGCTATTTTGCCTGGTGTGCCATCCCTGCACTACACAAGCACATGTCCCAAAGCATCTGCCAAGCCCTCAACAACGCAGTTACTGGGAGAGTCCACCTGACAACGGACACGTGGAAAAGTGCTTGTGGCCAGGGACGGTACATCTCTCTGACGGCACACTGGGTAAACATAGTGGAAGCCGGGACCCAGTCGGACCTTGGGACGGAACACATTCTCCCCACACCGAGGATTGCGGGCCCTATGTCAGTCAGAGCTGCCCCCACAGTGTACAGCTCCTGCGCATCCTCCTCCTCCTCCTCCTCATGTTCAGCCTCCCTCTCAGATATCACCACATCAGTTACAAGCTGGAAGCATTGCAGTACTGCCTCCGCCAAGCGGCAACAGGCTGTGCTGAAACTCATAAGCTTAGGTGATAAACCTCACACTGCTTGTGAGTTGTGGACAGCTGTGAAAGAGCAGACAGATCTGTGGCTGAGACCGCTGAACCTACATCCCGGCATGGTCGTGTGTGACAATGGCCGTAACCTGGTGGCGGCTCTGAGGCGAGGTGAGATCACACACGTACCATGCCTGGCTCATGTGCTTAACCTCGTGGTTCAGCGGTTTCTTAAATCGTACCCCGAGTTGCCAGATCTGCTCGTGAAAGTACGCCGCCTGTCAGCTCATTTTCGCAAGTCGGCTACAGCTTCCGCCGCCCTTGCTGTGTTGCAGCAGCGTTTGCAGCTTCCGGCACACCGACTAGTGTGTGATGTCCCCACACGTTGGAACTCTACCCTCCACATGTTGCAAAGGATTTGTGAGCAGAAGAGAGCAGTTGTGGAGTACAAGTGTGGCACCCCAGGGGTCTGGTTTCCCACAGTAATGTAATGTTATGTCTGAGAGCAGGTGGGAGGTCCCTTGGTCAGGAATCCTATGCATGCCACACCTCCTGCCCAGTCCTGGGAGGGGAAGGACTTCCCCTGTATAAACCCGGGGCTGAGGCAGGGTTAGGAGTAGTAGAGAAGAGAAGCAGCATAGGAAGAAACAGCAGAAGCTCAGTGGGAGCAATACTACTACGAGTCAGGGGCTGGCAGCTGCAGAGCTCGCCCTGACTGAGAAGCTTTCTTACCGGACCCGGCGTCCGAGGCTGTGGGGACTAACTCTTACCCAGCAGCAGAAGCCGACCGGCAGGGGATTTCAGGTCCTCAGGCCCAGGAACCCGAAGGCACGGTCACACGCGTGGGACCAGCACCGCCATCGTGGAGCGGAAGCCATAGAAGGCCCCGAGTCACCGGCCATACGGGTGAGCACCACACGGTACACTCAGGGACGTGGGCAACTTATATCCGCTTCTAGCAAGGTAGCCAGAAGAGTACAGTCAGTTTGGGAGGCCTACAACTCCGCCTGGCCAGGGGAGATCCCATCTGCTCAAGGACTGACCAGGCCCCGTTCGCTAGCAAGTACTCCGGGAGGGTCTATCGTTGTTACCAGTAAAGACCCTGAATTACACCGCACCGTCTCTGAGTGGTTCCTGCTACCCCCATCTTCCATGTCGGCTGCCCTGAGGCCATACCCCTCCCGTTGGGGGTTATACTATCACGCTGCACAATTCTACACCGGCCTCAGCGGTCTGCCCTGCAGCGGCAGCTCCATAGCTGCAAATCAACGGGTGGCGTAGTCGACACTCAAATAACATCTATCAAGACTGCCACACACTGAGTTTGACTCCCTGGGCACGGACCGGGTCCCCGCCACTCGGAGACTACAACCCTCATCTGATCCGGTTCCGGGTAAGCCCCGTGCGCGAGACGCTGCGCGACACAGCAGGCCCAGGGGCGCGTCACAAGCTGCAACAAGGCCGTCGATATTCAGGTCAGACTCCACACATAAGACCTCAGGAGTGGACCTGGATGTTTGACATATGTACCATCCTGACAAACTTTGAGGAGGCCACCAAGATGGTGAGTGGCGATGACGCCATCATTAGTGTCAGCATCCCACTTGTCTGTCTTTTGCAACGCTCTCTGCAGAGAATTAAAGAGGAGGCATTGCAGCCAGAGTATGATGAGATGGATCAAGAAGCCGTAGCGGGCGATTACACACAGCCCAGCCTCATCTCATCCCAACGTGCATTGGGGGACAATGAGGGAGAGGAGGAGGAGGAAGAACAGGAGCTGCTATCATGCGTTGTAGACGGTAGTACCTGTACAAGTGTCATACCGTCGGTTCAGCGTGGGTGGCCTGAGCACAGGGGGGAGGAGGAAGAGGAGGAGGAGGAGGAGAGCATGGTCAGTCGTCATCTTGGAGAGGACACGGAAATCTTGCCCGTTACCAGTCTGGCACTCATGGCTGACTTTATGTTACGCTGCCTTAACCGTGACCCTCGCGTTGTCAAAATGTTGGGTGACAGTCATTACTGGTTGGTGACACTTGTGGACCCCCGCTACAAGGAGAACTTTCAGTCTCTTATTCCTGTGGTGGAGAGGTCTACAAAAATGGGGCAGTACCAGAAGGCCCTTGCTGCAGAACTCTTAAAAAAATTCCCATCTGAACACGCTAGCGGCAGAGGTCACAGTTCATAGCCCAACCAAGGCGTACAGGCGAGAGAGATGCAACTCCAATCCAGCAGAGGCAGGGGAACACTGTCAACGTTCTGGTACAGTTTTCTGACACCCGCCCAGCTTACAGGCCCTGAGGCACGGGGTACTCTCACAAGGAGTGGAAAGTTTCAAAAGATGGTGAGGGAGTACCTTGCCGACCGTACCAGAGTCCTCCGTGATTCCTCTGTGCCTTTTAATTATTGGGTTTACAAGCTGGACACTTGGAATGAACTCGCTCTGTACGCCTTGGAGGTCCTGGCCTGCCCTGCCGCTAGCGTGTTATCGGAGCGTGTTTTTAGTGCCGCTGGGGGAATTATAACTGATAAGCGCACTCGCCTGTCAACTGACAATGCTGACAAGCTGACCCTTATCAAAATGAACAAGGGCTGGATTGGGCCAGACTTCTCATCACCACCAAATGACAGCAGAGTAACATAAAGTCAAATCCACTGTGTTATTTCGGGAGGTGTATTCACATGCACCGCTTCACACCCACACATGGGTATACGCTTCCTCGTTTCGGCTGTTTTATCTTCTTCTCCTTATCTTCAGCCTCCACCACCACTATACCACCAGGGTGCCAGCATTGCAAGTTCCTCCATCCTTATTTTTGGCAGCTTTTGCTTGCAAGGCATAAGCAAATACTATGGGACACCCACTCCCCAATAATGGGACTTATGTTTGTAATATGCTGTACTGCATGGCTCTTGTAAGGGTCATTGCAAGTTGCTCCATCCTAATTTTTGGCAACTTTTGCTTGGAAAGCATAAGCAAATACTATGGGAGACCCACTCCCCAATAATGGGACTTATGTTTGTAATATGCTGTACTGCATGTGACGCGCCCCCTGGGCCGTGTGTACACGTGTGTGGGATACCCGGTGCCGGGTCTCTGGGGTCTGTAGTCTCCGTGGCGGTGACCCGGTCCCATGGCTCAGGCTGGTCAAACCAGTGGCAGTCTTTCTTAGGTTTTGAGGTTAATTGTCCGACTGCGCCACCCGTGGATTGCGGTCAGGGAGTACCACGGCTGCGAGGCAGACCGCTGAGGCTGGTGTTGTGTGCGCAGCAGAGAATGGGATAACTCCCCACGGGAGGAGTATAGCCTCAGGGCAGTGAGTGTGGATGATGGGGGTGATGGTGCACGAGCGCAGCAGGAACGACTCAGAGTCTTTGCAGTGCAGTTCAGGGTCTTTACTGATGATTATAAGGTAGACCCTCCCGGGAGTACTGGCTAGCATAAGAGGCCTGGTCAGTCTGTGAGCAAGCAGGAGTTCCCCTGGCCAGGTGGAGTTGTAGGCCTCCCCGTCTGTCTGCACTCTTCCTGGCTACCTTGCTGTAAGCGGGTAGAAGTACCCCACGTCCCTGCGTGCACCGTGTAGTGCTCACCCGTATGGCTGGTGACTTGGGGCCTTCTGTTAGCCTCCGCTCCACGACGGCGGTGCTGGTCCCTTGCTTGTGACTGAGCCTCCGGGCTTCTATGGCCAGAGGACCTGAAATCCCCTGCCGGCTGGTTTCTGCTGCTGGATATATAAGTCCTCACTGCCTCGGACTCCTGTGTCCGGTTCCTATTGTCTTCTGCCAGGGCGAGCTCTGCTCAGCTTCCAGCCCCTGGTCTTTAGCTCCTAGCTCCTACAGAACTCCTTGCTGTTACTTTCCCTTGCTCTCACTCTGACTCTGACTGTTCTCTGTTCTCTGACTCACTCAACCCTGCCCCAGATCCAGTTTATAAGGGCAGAATTCTCCCCTCCCAGGACTGGGGCAGGAGGATGTTGCATGTTTAAGGGATCCTGACCAGGAAACCTCCCACTTGCTCTCCGACGTAATGTCTCTATTACTGTGGTGACCAGACCCCTGGGGTGCCACACATGGCTCTTGTAAGGGGCATTGCAGCTCCTCATAATTTTTGGAAAGCCTTCCATTCACTGCTTAGGCCAACAGTGCACAGGAGACCCAGTTGCTATAAATGGAAAAAAAGGTTTAGTTAACGCTCTCTAACCTCCATGTCATTTCCAAGGGGCATTGGAATGCCTCGAAATTTTTGGTAGGTATTGCACTCACTGTATGCCCTATAACTGTGTAGCCGAACCGCTCCTTTTGTTACAGAAACATATCCTACAAGACATATCTGGTTGACTGGCCTGATATTGATGTGAATGGTCCCTGTCCCTCCTGCTCTTTCTCCTTTGCCACTACCTCATCCATCATTTATCACCTGAAGCTTTGTTTTAATGGGAGTCATAGAACTTGGATAGTAGCAGGAAAACATCCAGCAATCTTCGGAGGAGGTAGGATATGCGCCAAAACGCTGACCACCTCAGGCCTAGCCGCTACTACATACATGCGCTTGCATTACAACAAAACAAAGCAGATGCTAACTTCTATCATCCTCATCATGCTCCTCACCTTGGCACTCTCAACTCCCCTGATGGAGAAGCCAGGGCCCACCGGAGGAGTCTGATAGTCCGGTGGGCTCGGCCAATGCTGCCCTAAAGCAGGCCAGGCTAAGAAAAGTGTGGGAAAGGTTACCGGGACAAATAGGGGTGGCTGGGGACCGAGTATGGACACCCGGCCACCCCCTGGAGGCTGGGGAGCAAGCGGGGACACCCAGCCACCAGGCGGCTGGGGACTGAGTATGGATACCAGGCCGCCGACACAGCCATGGCGTGGTGGCCAGATTCCGCCTCCACATGCCTAAAAGACCCAATTTAAAGTGCAAGCAAGCAAGCAGTATGGTATTGCAGCCTGGGGGTGGGTGGGTGGCAGGCTGCATACTTGCGCTTGCATTGCAAGGAATGGGAGAGGTACAATTGAACACTGCCCTGGGACAAGGACTTTGAATGGGGATAGTTGCAAGTCTGCAACGACAGGTGCAAGGTGGGAGGCATCTTCGCATGTACCATGAACAGGGGTTTGGCATGCACACACTACAGCGGAATAGGCTCTCCTTCCCACTAAATGCACTGGGGAGGGCACGGGTAATGTTTTGGTATACGCGCTTAATCTTATGTATAAGGCACACCAGGACAAATAGGGGCGGCTGGGGACTGAGTATGGATACCTCGCTGCCGAAGCAGCCATGAGGTAGTGGCCAGCTTCGGCCTCCTCCAAACTAAAAGGCCCCATTTTAAGTGCAAGCTAGCAGTATGGAATTGCAGTCTGGGGGTGGGTGGGTGGCAGGCTGCACACTTACACTTGCATTAAAAGAAAACATAGCAGATGCTAACTTCTGTCATCATCATCATGCTCCTCACCTTGGCACTCTCAACTCCACCGATGGAGAAGTCAGGGCCCACCGGAGGAGTCTGGTTCTCTGGTGGGCTCGTCCAATGCTGCCTAAAGCAGGCCGGGCTAAGAAAAGTGTGTGGGGGGATGTTCCAAGGAGAAATAGGGGCGGCTGGGGACGGTTTATGGACACCCGGCTGCCCCCAGGCGGCTGGGGACCGTGTGTGGACACCCGGCCGCGGGGCGGCTGGGGACCGAGTATGGACACCCGGCCGCCGGGCAGCTGGGGACTGAGTATGGATTCCAGGCCGCCAACACAGCCATGACGTGGTGGCCAGATTCCGCCTCCACATGCCTAAAAGGCCCAATTTCAAGTTCAAGCAAGCAGTATGGTATTGCAGCCTGGGGGTGGGTGGGTGGCAGGCTGCATACTTGCGCTTGTATTGCAAGGAATGGGGGAGGTACAATTGAACACTGCCCTGGGACTAGAACTTGCATGGGGATAGTTGCAAGTCTGCATCTTCTGATGCGGCAAGGATCACTTATGATGGGCACACTTCTAGACAGTGACCTGGGAGTCAGAGATGCTTCCAGGGGTCTTCCCCATGCTGTTCCTATGTCTTTTCAGCACTTTATGCATGTGTCACACAGCACATGGCCAGATAAGGTTGTAAAATGTTAAAATGACATTTCCCGGTGAATGCATTTGTCATAGTTGAAAGCAATACAAAAGTGCAAAAACGCATAAAAAATGCTACTTGTGAACATAGCCGAAGGTGTGGAAGAGTATTTTTGTTTTTGGTCATTTATTTTAACTTATACACAAGTCTTTTCCCTGGAAAGGATGTTCCTTAACGTTTCACTTTCGTTTTTGAACGTTTTATTGTGAGCCCGTAAAAGTGGCTTAATACCTCTGACCACGTTGTTGACAGCAGTGACCTGGGGGTCAGAAATGCTTCCTGGGGCGATCCCCATGCGGTTCCCATGTCATTTGAGCACTGTCACTATCGTTTTGGGCACTTGTTAGGCTTTTAAAAGACTGCCGGGGGTGCCACCGCAAAAATGCTCGAGTCTCCCATAGACTAACATTGGGCTCGTTGCTCGGGTCGAGCACCCGAGTATCACGGCGAGCTCGGCCCGAGCTTGGAGCACCCGAGCATTTTAGTGCTCGCTCAACACTACTCAGCAGTAATAACATGCTGATTGTGATGTCATGAAGATGACTTGAATTTCCACCAATCAGAGATCAGCATGTTTCAGGTCACCCAGATAGAACAGTACATGAAACATGAGTCACGGCCACTGTGAGGTCATAAAGCTGATTAGAATTTCCACCAGTCAGAAAACAGAACCGCCCAGAACAACCACCAAGGAGGTATGAGTCATCGCCACTGTGAGGTCATAATGCTGACCAATCACAGAGCAGCCACACCCAGATTTTCCACCAATCAGAGAGCAGCCACACCCAGATTTTCCACCAATCAGAGATCAGCAGTGGGTATAAATAGCCGCTACCGCCTGCCCGGCTTAGCCTTGCACTGGTTGGGTCTCTCTTTTTTTCTCTCTCTCTTGGTATCTCCCGGTATCTCTCCCTCCCCTCTCTCTTCTCTCTCTCTCTTTGACCCAACGGCCCTCTTAAGGGCTACCCCAAATGTGTAAAAGATAGAACCAATATTTGTGTTGTTTGTCCGTTTTATGAGCCTGTGATTAACCCCTTCCCACTCTTTGCCATATATATATATATATATATATATATATATATATATATATATATATATATTATATACATAGTATGTGTAGGTGGGCCTTAAAGGGAATTTCCAGGACAAACATATTGATGGCCTATCCCCTGATTAGCTCATTAATATCAGATTTGTGGGGGTCCGGCACGTGGGACCTCCACTACTCAATTGTTTGAAACTCTGGCAGAGGTCAGATGTAAACATTGTTGTGGAGCTGATCATCACAGATCTGGTCACTGTGTAGTGGCTGCTACCTGGTGCTGCAGATCAGCTCCTATTACATGAATATTAGATGACTTGCAGGACCCACAGTACAGTGAATGGAGCAGTGATGTTCAGATCTTCAAACTATTTACATCTGAGCGTTGCAAACAACTGATGGGTAGAGCCACTGCCGTGTGTCGGAGCCCACCGATCTGATATTGATAACCCATCCCCAGGATGGCAGCTCAGTAGATACCATATCAGGATGGGGGACATTATGCCAGAATGGGTACATTATACCAGAATGGGGACATTATATCAGAATTAGGTCATTATGCCAGAATGTGAGACACTGTAACAGAATGGAGTGTATTGTACCAGGATTGGGGACTTTAAACCAGGGCGAGGGACATTAAACCAGTATGATGGTCTTTAAACCAGGATGGGGGGCATTATACCAGAATGGGGACACTATACTAGTATGGGGACATTTTACCAAGATGAAGGACACTATATCAGAATGGGGACAATATATCAGAATGGGGACAATATACCAGGAAGGGGGACATTAAATCAGAATGGGGACATTATATCAGAATGGGGAAATTATACCAGAATTGGGGACATTATACCAGAATAAGGGACACTATACCAGAATGGGATACACCATACCCGGATGGGTGACACTATATCAGAATGGGGACATAATATCACAATGATAATGTTATACCAGGATGGGGGACACTATATCACAATGATGATATTATATCAGTATGGGGGATATTATAGCAGCATGGGGGACATTATGCCACAACTGGAGATACTATACCAGGATGTGGGGCATTATACCAGCTTTGGGGACATTATAGCAGAATTGGGAGCATTACACCAGCATGGGGATATTATACCAGGTTAGAGACATTATACCAAAATGGGGACATTATATCAGAATGGGGACACTATACCAGGATGGGGACATTAAACCAGAATGAAGGAAATGATTCCAGAATGGGGACATTACCAGACAGGGGCACAATTGGGGGGAAATGTTATAGCATAAGGCCCAGCATGTGGGAGATTATTAGAAGAAGGAGCCAGGATGGGGGACATTACTACATAAGGAGAGAACACATATATCTTTATAGGATCCAGAACGCTACAAGGGCCCATACATCTGACCAACATGCAGGTGGGGGCCTATCAGACTCTAGTTACTCCACTTGGTGGGACCAGATCATTTCCAGGACTCCTTGTTCTTTACATTGAAGATAATTCTTAATGACATTGGCTGTACGTTTGGGGTTGTTGTTCTGCTGAAGAAAACATTTGGATCCAATCAGAGACCTCCCTGATCATATTGCATGATGGATAAGTATCTGCCTCTATATCTCATCATTGAGGGAATCAATAATTCTGACCCAATTTCCACCTCCATTTGCTGAAATGCAGCCCCAAACTTACAGGACCCTCCACCGTGCTTATGCATCACTATTGCCCAGACACTCATTATTGTACTGCTCTCCAGCCCTTCAGTGAACAAAATCTCGTCTGTAACAACAAAATTTTTCATATTTGGACTCAACCGTCCAGAGCACATCCTGCCAATTTTCTACACCCTGGTTCCTCTGTTTTAATGCATAGTTGAGTCACTTGGCCTTGTTTTGATGTGGAAGATATGGCTTTTTCACCACAATTCTGCTATGAAGAGAACTTCTGGCCAGTCTTCTCTGAACAGTAGATGAGTGAAGCTGAGTTCCACTGGTTGCTGCCAGTTCTGAGCTGATGGCACTGCTGGACATCTTCCACTTTTGAAGGAAAGTAACCATAATGTGTCATACATCTGCTGCACTAAGTTTCCTTGGCCGACCACTGCATCTACTGACCTCAACGTTGCACATTTTCTTGTGCTTCTTCATAAGTGCTTGAATGGCACATCTTGAACCCTCAATCTGCTTTGAAATTTGTGCCTTAGAGACCTTGCTGATGTAGTATAACTTCCTTGTGTATTCTTGCTCAGTCTTGCCATGGTGTATGACCAGACACCTGACTGTATTATTACAAAATCCCTGACTTTGCGCAGGTGTACCTAGAAGAATTGATGCTGTTTTAAAGTGAAAAGTTGGTCACACCAAATATTGATTGGATCTAGATTTTTCGTTTGTTCATTCACTTTGTATTTTGTTAATTGATTAAATAAATCAATAACATTTCTATTTTTGAAGCGTTCCTTACTTTACAGCATTTTTTCTACACCTTTCTAAAAATTATTTTTATGTGATTGTGTCTTTTATTTGCTCATTAATAATCTGATATATCTTTTGGTATTTTGTGTATAGTTGTTTTTTTGCTGTTGGGGTAAATTGTAGGATATTGATTTCAGAGTGGTTTCCTGATCCTTTGATTGTAGGAATGAGTGGTATATATGTGCTAATAAATTAGGACAAAACGTAGGAAATTTAGGAAAAAACTGAACATCTCAGCAGTAATAACATGCTGATTGTGATGTCATGAAGATGACTTGAATTTCCACCAATCAGAGATCAGCATGTTTCAGGTCACCCAGATAGAACAGTCCATGAAACATGAGTCACGGCCACTGTGAGGTCATAATGCTGATTAGAATTTCCACCAGTCAGAAAACAGAACCGCCCAGAAGAACCACCCAGGAGGTATGAGTCATCGCCACTGTGAGGTCATAATGCTGACCAATCACAGAGCAGCCACACCCAAATTTCCCACCAATCAGAGAGCAGCCACGCCCAGATTTTCCACCAATCAGTGATCAGCAGTGGGTATAAATAGCCGCTGCCGCCTGCCCGGCTTAGCCTTGCACTGGTTGGGTCTCTCTTTTTTTCTCTCTCTTGGTATCTCCCGGTATCTCTCCCTCCCCTCTCTCTTCTCTCTCTCTCTCTCTCTGACCCAACGGCCCTCTTAAGGGCTACTCCAAATGCGTAAAAGATAGAACCAATATTTGTGTTGTTTGTCCGTTTTATGAGCCTGTGATTAACCCCTTCCCACTCTTTGCCATATATATATATTATATACATAGTATGTGCACGTGGGCCTTACATGGAATTTCCAGGACAAACATATTGATGGCCTATCCCCTGGTTAGCTCATTAATATCAGATTTGTGGGGGTCCAGCACGTGGCACCTCAACTACTCAGTTGTTTGAAACTCTGGCAGAGGTCAGATGTAAACATTGTTGAGGAGCTGAACATCACAGCTCTGGTCACTGTGTAGTGGCTGCTACCTGGTGCTGCAGATCAGCTCCTATTACATGAATATTAGCTGACTTGCAGGACCTACAGTTCAGTGAATGGAGCAGTGATGTTCAGATCTTCAAACTATTTACATCTGAGCGTTGCAAACAACTGATGGGTAGAGTCAGTGCCGCGTGTCGGAGCCCACCAATCTGATATTGATAACCCATCCCCAGGATGGCAGATCGATAGACACCATACCAGGATGGGGGACATTATGCAACAATGGGTACATTATACCAGAATGGGGACATTATGTCAGAATTAGGTCATTATGCCAGAATGTGAGACACTGTAACCGAATGGAGTGCATTGTACCAGGATGGGGGACATTAAACCAGGGCGAGGGACATTAAACCAGTATGATGGTCATTAAACCAGGATGGGGGGCATTATACCAGGATGGGGACATTATACCAGAATGGGGACACTATACTAGTATGGCGAAATTTTACCAAGATGAAGGACACTATATCAGAATGGGGACAATATATCAGAATGGGGACAATATACCAGGAAGGGGGGCATTAAATCAGAATGGGGACATTATATCAGAATGGGGAAATTATACCAGAATTGGGGACATTATACCAGAATAAGGGACACTATACCAGAATGGGGTACACCATACCCGGATGGGTGACACTATATCAGAATTGGGACATTATATCACAATGATGATGTTATACCAGGATGGTGGACATTATATCACAATGATGATATTATACCAGTATGGTGGATATTATAGCAGCATGGGGGACATTATGCCAGAACTGGAGATACTATAGCAGGATGTGGGGCATTATACCAGCTTTGGGGACATTATAGCAGAATTGGGAGCATTATACCAGCATGGGGGATATTATACAGGTTAGAGACATTATACCAAAATGGGGACATTATATCAGAATGGGGACACTATACCAGGATGGGGACATTAAACCAGAATGAAGGAAATGATGCCAGAATTGGTACATTACCAGACAGGGGCACAGGTGGGGGAAAATGTTATAGCATAAGGCCCAGCATGTGGGAGATTATTACAAGAAGGAGCCAGGATGGGGGACATTGCTACATAGGGAGAGAACACATATATCTTTATAGGATCCAGAACGCTACAAGGGCCCATACATCTGACCAACATGCAGGTGGGGGCCTATCAGACTCTTGTTACTCCACTGGGTGGGACCAGATCATTTCCAGGACTCCTTGTTCTTTACATTAAAGATAATTCTTAATGACATTGGCTGTACGTTTGGGGTTGTTGTTCTGCTGAAGAAAACATTTGGATCCAATCAGACACCTCCCTGATGATATTGCATGATGGATAAGTATGTGCCTCTATATCTCAGCATTGAGGGAACCAATAATTCTGACCCAATTTCCACCTCCATTTTCTGAAATGCAGCCCCAAACTTACAGGACCCTCCACCGTGCTTATGCATCACTATTGCCCACAGACACTCATTATTGTACTGCTCTCCAGCCCTTCAGTGAACAAAATCTCTTCTGTAATAACAACATTTTTCATATTTGGACTCAACCGTCCAGAGCACATCCTGCCAATTTTCTACACCCTGGTTCCTCTGTTTTAATGCATAGTTGAGTCACTTGGCCTTGTTTTGTTGTGGAAGATATGGCTTTTTCGCCACAATTCTGCTATGAAGACCACTTCTAGCCAGTCTTCTCTGAACAGTAGATGAGTGAAGCTGAGTCCCACTGGTTGCTGCCAGTTCTGAGCTGATGGCACTGCTGGACATCTTCCGCTTTTGAAGGAAAGTAACCGTAATGTGTCATACATCTGCTGCACTAAGTTTCCTTGGCCGACCACTGCATCTACCGACCTCAACGTTGCACAATTTCTTGCTTCTTCATAAGTGCTTGAATGACACATCTTGAACCCTCAATCTGCTGTGAAATTTGTGCCTTAGAGACCTTGCTGATGTAGTATAACTTCCTTGTGTATTCTTGCTCAGTCTTGCCATTGTGTATGACCAGACACCTGACTGTATTATTACAAAATCCCTGATTTTGCGCAGGTGTACCTAGAATAATTGATGCTGTTTTAAAGTGAAAAGTTGGTCACACCAAATATTGATTGGACCTCGATTTTTCGTTTGTTCATTCACTTGTATTTTGTTAATTGATTAAATAAATCATTAACATTTCTATTTTTGAAGCGTTCTTACTTTACAGCATTTTTTCTACACCTTTCTAAAAAAATTTTTTATGTGATAGTGTCTTTTATTTGCTCATTAATAATCTGATATATCTTTTGGTATTTTGTGTATAGTTGTTTTTTTGCTGTTGGGGTAAATTGTAGGATATTGATTTCAGAGTGGTTTCCTGATCCTTTGATTGTAGGAATGAGTGGTATATATGTGGTAATAAATTAGGACAAAACGTAGGTAATTTAGGAAAAAACTGAACATCTCAGCAATAATAACATGGTGATTGTGATGTCATGATGATGACTTGAATTTCCCCCAATCAGAGATCAGCATGTTTCAGGTCACCCAGATAGAACAGTCCATGAAACATGAGTCACGGCCACTGTGAGGTCATAATGCTGATTAGAATTTCCACCAGCCAGAAAACAGAACCGCCGAGAATAACCACCCAGGAGGTATGAGTCATCGCCACTGTGAGGTCATAATACTGATCAATCACAGAGCAGCCACACCCAGATTTTCCACCAATCAGAGAGCAGCCACACCCAGATTTTCCACCAATCAGAGAGCAGCCACACCCAGATTTTCCACCAATCAGAGATCAGCAGTGGGTATAAATAGCCGCTGCCGCCTGCCCGGCTTAGCCTTGCACTTGTTGGGTCTCTCTTTTTTTCTCTCTCTTGGTATCTCCCGGTATCTCTCCCTCCCCTCTCTCTTCTCTCTCACTCTTTGACCCAACGGCCCTCTTAAGGGCTACCCCAAATGTGTAAAAGATAGAACCAATATTTGTGTTGTTTGTCCGTTTTATGAGCCTGTGATTAACCCCTTCCCACTCTTTGCCATATATATATTATATGCATAGTATGTGCAGGTGGGCCTAAAAGGGAATTTAAAGGACAAACATATTGATGGCCTATCCCCTGGTTAGCTCATTAATATCAGATTTGTTCGGGTCCGGCACGTGGCACCTCAACTACTCAGTTGTTTGAAACTCTGGCAGAAGTCAGATGTAAACATTGTTGAGGAGCCGAACATCACAGCTCTGGTCACTGTGTAGTGTCTGCTACCTGGTGCTGCAGATCAGCTCCTATTACATGAATATTAGCTGACTTGCAGGACCCACAGTACAGTGAATGGAGCAGTGATGTTCAGATCTTCAAACTATTTACATCTGAGCGTCGCAAACAAGTGATGGGTAGAGCCAGTGCCGCGTGTCGGAGCCCACCGTTCTGATATTGATAACCCATCCCCAGGATGGCAGCTCAGTAGATACCATACCAGGAGGGGGACATTATGCCAGAATGGATACATTATACCAGAATGGGGACATTATATCAGAATTAGGTCATTATGCCAGAATGTGAGATACTGTAACAGAATGGAGTACATTGTACCAGGATGGGGGACATTAAACCAGGGCGAGGGACATTAAACAGTATAATGGTCAATATACCAGGATGGGGACATTATACCAGAATGGGGACACTATACTAGTATGGGGACATTTTACCAAGATGAAGGACACTATATCAGAATGGGGACAATATATCAGAATGGGGACAATATACCAGGAAGGGGGACATTAAATCAGAATGGGGACATTATATCAGAATGGGGAAATTATACCAGAATTGGGGACATTATACCAGAATAAGGGACACTATACCAGAATGGGATACACCATACCCGGATGGGTGACACTATATCAGAATGGGAACATTATATCACAATGATGATGTTATACCAGGATGGGGGACATTATATCACAATGATGATATTATACCAGTATAAGGGATATTATAGCAGCATGGGGGACATTATGCCAGAACTGGAGATACTATACCAGGATGTGGGGCATTATACCAGCTTTGGGGACATTATAGCAGAATTGGGAGCATTACACCATCATGGGGGATATTATACCAGATTAGAGATATTATACCAAAAGGGGGACATTATATCAGAATGGGGACACTATACCAGGATGTGGACATTAAACCAGAATGAAGGAAATGATGCCAGAATGGGGACATTACCAGACAGGGGCACAGGTGGGGGAAAATGTTATAGCATAAGGCCCAGCATGTGGGAGATTATTACAAGAAGGAGCCAGGATGGGGGACATTACTACATAGGGAGAGAACACATATACTGTATCTTTATAGGATCCAGAATGCTACAAGGGCCCATACATCTGACCAACATGCAGGTGGGGGCCTATCAGACTCTTGTTACTCCACTGGGTGGGACCAGATCATTTCCAGGACTCCTTGTTCTTTACATTAAAGATAATTCTTAATGACATTGGCTGTACGTTTGGGGTTGTTGTTCTGCTGAAGAAAACATTTGGATCCAATCAGACACCTCCCTGATGATATTGCATGATGGATAAGTATCTGCCTCTATATCTCAGCATTGAGGGAACCAATAATTCTAACCCAATTCCCACTTCCATTTGCTGAAATGCAGCCCCAATCTTACAGGACCCTCCACCGTGCTTATGGATAACTATTGCCCACAGACACTCATTATTGTACTGCTCTCCAGCCCTTCAGTGAACAAAATATCTTCTGTATTAACAACATTTTTCATATTTTGACTCAACCGTCCAGAGCACATCCTGCCAATTTTCTACACCCTGGTTCCTCTGTTTTAATGCATAGTTGAGTCACTTGGCCTTGTTTTGATGTGGAAGGTATGGCTTTTTCGCCACAATTCTGCTATGAAGACCACTTCTGGCCAGTCTTCTCTGAACAGTAGATGAGTGAAGCTGAGTCCCACTGGTTGCTGCCAGTTCTGAGCTGATGGCACTGCTGGACATCTTCCGCTTTTGAAGGAAAGTAACCATAATGTGTCATACATCTGCTGCACTAAGTTTCCTTGGCCGACCACTGCATCTACTGACCCCAACGTTGCACATTTTCTTGCTTCTTCATAAGTGCTTGAATGACACATCTTGAACCCTCAATCTGCTTTGAAATTTGTGCCTTAGAGACCTTGCTGATGTAGTATAACTTCCTTGTGTATTCTTGCTCAGTCTTGCAATGGTGTATGACCAGACACCTGACTGTATTATTACAAAATCCCTGACTTTGCGCAGGTGTACCTGGAATAATTGATGCTGTTTTAAAGTGAAAAGTTGGTCACACCAAATATTAATTGGATCTAGATTTTTCGTTTGTTCATTCACTTTGTATCACTTTGTATTTTGTTAATTGATTAAATAAATCATTAACATTTCTATTTTTGAAGCGTTCTTACTTTACAGCATTTTTTCTACACCTTTCTAAAAATTATTTTTATGTGATTGTGTCTTTTATTTGCTCATTAATAGTGTTGAGCGATACCTTCCGATATCAAGAAATATCGTATCGGATTGGATCGGACCGATACCCAAAAAGTATCGGATATCGCTGATTCCGATACCGGAAACCAATGCAAGTCAATGGGACACAAATATCGGAATGAAAATAAAACCTTTCTTTCCTTGCAGGTTAATTCTACATGAAGTAAAACAACTAAGAATAATGTTGAATGTATTACTCGAAAAGCCGGCAATTCAGCAGCGGCATACACCGGTACCCGACAATTTACAACAGAAAGAATAGAGCTTCACACATAGATTAGATAGATAGAAACATGTCAGTCAAATATATATGAAGTACTGTGACAGTGTTGCTTACTGTACTTGTCATTTAGTGTAAAGGATTTATTAAAAAAAATAATAGTGTTTTCATGCACTGTCTCTTTAAAAAAGCCGGCCGGCAATTCAGCAGCGGTACCCGACAATTTAGAATAGAAGGAATAGAGAATCACACATAGATTAGATAGATAGAAACATGTCAGTCACATATATAAGAAGTACAGTGACAGTGTTGATTACTGTACTTGTCATTTAGTGTTAAAATAAAGGATTTATTTAAAAAAAAAATGGCGTGGGGTTCCCCGTAATTTTAGGCTCTAGCGGAGGTTAAGCAGACGGCTGGGGCAGATGTTTAAAGCCTGGGAAGGGGGTAATACCCACGGAGCTTCCCAGGCTACTAATATCAGCCCCCAGCTGAATACCTAGCCTTTACTAGCTATTAAAATGGGAGACCCCCCAAAAAAATGACGTGGGGTCCCCCCTAATTTAATAGCTAGCAAAGGCTAGGCAGACAGCTGGGGGCCGATATTAATAGCCCAGGAAGGGTGCCATGAATATTGGCCCCCTCCCAGGCTAGAAACACCAGCCTTCAGCCGCCCCAGAAATGGCGCATCCATAGGATGCGCCAATTCTGGCACTTGGCCTCGCTCTTCCACGCTGCCCTGGTGCGGTGGCAGGGGGTAATAGTGGTGGGGTTCATGTCAGCGCCAGCTGCCATGAAGCCCAGGTTAGTAATGATGGGCGTCTATAAGACACCCCCATTACTAACCTACAAAGTGTTAAAAATAAAAAACACACTACACCCAGAAAAAAAATAATTTATTTGAAATAAAACACACCATTTTATTTAATTCTTAGTTTACTAAAAAAAAAAATAGTTACCTGTCCACGTTCCTGCGCTGATCTCCCATGCACAGCTGTCACATCTGGAGATGGTAAGCTCATGCTGCCGGGAACACGTCCGCTCCTGGCAGCGGGAGCCACTGACTGAGGTCACCGGAGTGCATTCAGTCAGCGCAGCTCCGGTGACCTCCTTTACGGCACTGCTGTACCGTGGGAATTTCTCACGGTACAGCGGGGCCGTAAAGCAGCTAACCGGAGCAGCGCTGCCTGAACTCCGGCGAACCCGCTTATGCAATGACGGGGCTGCTTTACGGCCCCATCATTCTAGCGGCGGCGGCGGTTCAGAGCGGTCACATTCTATGTGGCTGCTATAAACTGGAGATCTTCGTGGGACACTCGTGGACTACTACGGAGGGGTAAGGATAAGGTTGTGGTTTATTATTTTATATTTTATTACAGGAGATCGATGGCTTCGGGGAATTTGGTGTCTAGGTGAGTATAGGTGTATTTTTTTATTTTTTACTTTATTTTAGGTGGCGATCGGCGGGGACAGGTAATGTATGAACTAATTTATTTTAGGTAACCACTGGCCACCAATGACATGTATTTAAAATTTATTGGGGACTAAAAAAAAAAAAAAAATAAAACATGTATAGGGCCAAAATAACATATGGGGTAGTTTAAATAGCAGGATCAGGCTGATGGGAACTACTGCTCCCATCAAGCTGATCCTGCTGGCACAAGTGGACGGGGGACAGACATAGGCCGATGGGAGTAGTAGTGTCACATCGGCCTATGTTTGCCTGCACGCACACACCTACAGACATCGCACAGACACCGCGCACACACCCGGAGACATCGCACACACACCGCACACACACCACGCACACCCGCACACATCGCACAGACACCCCGCACACACCCGCAGACATCGCACAGACACCCACACACACCAATCATGACCGGTGAGGCTGACCTGTGCGGCCGTGGGAAAGTTCATGTGAGTTCATGCAATGCAGTCAAGCATGAACTCACATGAACCCTCTGAGGGCACCCGGCTACTTCAAATGAACAGCTGATCAGCATCACCTGATACCTCAGCTGTTCATTTGAAATAACTGGCGGGAAAGCGCAGCACAGAACGGGAAAGCCGGCGGTGAAGTCTTTTCACTGCCGGCTTCCCCGCCCGAGTCCTTCGCTCCCCGCTCCTTTGTGCTGCGCTCCCCGCCCGGTCCTAACTTACGATCGGGATGGGAGGTGGCGAGGGGAGCGGAGGATCGGGGTGGGAGGCTGCGGGGAAGCGAGTGTGGGGCTGTGCGATTGTTTAAAAGCCGGCGGCTTTTTACCGCCCGCCGGCTTTTAAACAATCAGGAGAATTCTCTCACGCTAGGATGGCATTCTGATGACAGGCTGGATCGCAGCTGAGCGCTGCCATCCAGCTTGTCATCCTTCAGAGACACTGCAGAGCGCAGGCATTATGGGAACTTCCGATTCCGGTATTCGATATTCTAAAAGTATCGGAATTAAGTATCAGAATTCCGATACCGCGAATATCGGCCGATACCCGATATTTCAGTATCGGAATGCTCAACACTAGTCATTAATAATCTGATATATCTTTTGGTATTTTGTGTATAGTTGTTATTTTGCTGTTGGGGTAAATTGTAGCATATTGATTTCAGAGTGGTTTCCTGATCCTTTGATTGTAGGAATGAGTGGTATATATGTGCTAATAAATTAGGACAAAACGTAGGAAATTTAGGAAAAAACTGAACATCTCAGCAGTAATAACATGCTGATTGTGATGTCATGAAGATGACTTGAATTTCCACCAATCAGAGATCAGCATGTTTCAGGTCACCCAGATAGAACAGTCCATGAAACATGAGTCACGGCCACTGTGAGGTCATAATGCTGATTAGAATTTCCACCAGTCAGAAAACAGAACCGCCCAGAAGAACCACCCAGGAGGTATGAGTCATCGCCACTGTGAGGTCATAATGCTGACCAATCACAGAGCAGCCACACCCAGATTTTCCACCAATCAGAGAGCAGCCACACCCAGATTTTCCACCAATCAGAGATCAGCAGTGGGTATAAATAGCCGCTGCCGCCTGCCTGGCTTAGCCTTGCACTGGTTGGGTCTCTCTTTTTTTCTCTCTCTTGGTATCTCCCGGTATCTCTCCCTCCCCTCTCTCTTCTCTCTCTCTCTCTCTTTGACCCAATGGCCCTCTTAAGGGCTACCCCAAATGTGTAAAGATAGAACCAATATTTGTGTTGTTTGTCCGTTTTATGAGCCTGTGATTAACCCCTTCCCACTCTTTGCCATATATATATTATATACATAGTATGTGCAGGTGGGCCTTAAAGGGAATTTCCAGGACAAACATATTGATGGCCTATCCCCTGGTTAGCTCATTAATATCAGATTTGTGGGGGTCCGGCACGTGGCACCTCCACTAATCAGCTGTTTGCAGCTTCGGCAGAGGTCAGATGTAAACATTGTTGTGGAGCTGAACATCACAGCTCTCGTCACTGTGTAGTGGCTGCTACCTGGTGCTGCAGATCAGCTCCTATTACATGAATATTAGATGACTTGCAGGACCCACAGTACAGTGAATGGAGCAGTGATGTTCAGATCTTCAAACTATTTACATCTGAGCGTTGCAAACAAGTGATGGGTAGAGCCAGTGCCGCGTGTCGGAGCCCACCGATCTGATATTGATATCCCATCCCCAGGATAAATCATCATTATTATACTACTGGAAACTCCATTAATGGATTGTCTGGGATTAATAACTCGAGCCCCTTCTTTAAGAAAAAACAGTCCCTAACTGGTCACAGGATAAATGTGGGATTTCAGGTCACCCATTTACTGCAATGTAGCTGGCAATGCCACCCAGCGGATCTAAGCAAGTCCCGGGGCCACAACAATATACAGTCAGTGCCCGAGTATAGGATGGAAGATTAAAAAAAAATCTTCAAAAATGTATTTAGTGTGAGGCATACATCAAAAATACAGGCAATGCTTTTCCTGACAACTCTGAGTTTTATAATGTGGAAAAAAACATTTAAAAAAACACTGTGTGAACATAACCCTAACTGCATTGTGACTGTGTATATACATATATAAGCTGCCCCTCCCCCACCATGTGAGCATTCTCAGCGTGTACTGACCAATTCTGTCCACCAGGTGGCAACAGCAGGAAATTACAGCGATGAGACAAGCACTGCATGACAGCCCCGCCCCAATCTGTCCTATACCAGACACGCCCCCTACCAACGCCCCTCCTCCGCTGCCATGACAACCGAATTATTTAATGGCAGAAAGAGAGACCTTATATGAGCAGAGAAGTAGCGGCCGGAGCGCGGGGTCCGCACAGGTGAGCGCCCCCATAACACAGTGTATGTACTGCACGTCAGCTCTATGGCAGACTGTCACCTGTGCTGGATCCAGGACGTGTTACACTTATATCTGTGCAGAGACACAGAGGACGCAGCGGGGCCTGTAGCTATATATGTGTGTGTATATATACAGTATATATATATATATATGTGTGTATATATACAGTATATATATATGTGTGTGTGTGTGTATATATGTATACTGTATATGTGTGTGTGTATATATGTATACTGTATATGTGTGTGTGTATATATGTATACTGTATATGTGTGTGTGTGTATATATACAGTATATATATGTGTGTGTGTATATATGTATACTGTATGTGTGTGTATATGTATACTGTATATGTGTGTGTGTGTATATATACAGTATATATATGTGTGTGTGTATATATACAGTTTATATATATGTGTGTGTATATATACAGTATATATGTGTGTGTGTATATACAGTATATATATATGTGTGTGTATATATACAGTATATATGTGTGTGTGTGTATATATACAGTATATATATGTGTGTGTGTATATATGTATACTGTGTGTGTATATGTATACTGTATATGTGTGTGTGTATATATACAGTATATATATATGTGTGTGTATATACAGTATATATATGTGTGTGTGTATATATACAGTTTATATATATGTGTGTGTGTATATATACAGTATATATGTGTGTGTGTATATACAGTATATATATGTGTGTGTATATACAGTATATATATGTGTGTGTGTATATATACAGTATATATATGTGTGTGTGTATATATACAGTATATATATGTGTGTGTGTATATATATATACAGTATATATATGTGTGTGTATATATGTATACTGTATATGTGTGTGTATATGTATACTGTATATGTGTGTGTGTATATATACAGTATATATATATATGTGTGTGTGTATATGCTGTATTACTGTATATATGCGTGTATATATGTGTGTGTATATATGTATATTGTATATGGGTGTGTATATGTATACTGTATATGTGTGTGTATATATATGTATACTGTATATGTGTGTATATATATATGTATACTGTATGTGTATATATGCATACTGTATATGTGTGTGTATATGTATACTGTATATGTGTGTATATGTATACTGTATATGTGTGTGTATATATATGTATACTGTATATGTGTGTATATATATGTATACTGTATGTGTATATATGTATACTGTATATGTGTGTATATGTATACTGTATATGTGTATATATGTATACTGTATATGTGTGTGTATATGTATACTGTATATGGGTGTATATATGTATACTGTATATGTGTGTGTATATATATGTATACTGTATATATGTGTATATATATATATATGTATACTGTATATGTGTGTATATATGTATACTGTATATGTGTGTGTATATATATATGTATACTGTATATGTGTGTATATATGTATATATATGTATACTGTATATGTGTGTGTATATGTATACTGTATATGTGTGTATATATGTATACTGTATATGTGTGCATATATATGTATACTGTATATGTGTGTATATATGTATGTATATATATGTATATGTATACTGTATATGTGTGTGTATATGTATACTGTATATGTGTATATATGTATGTATATATATATGTATACTGTATATGTGTGTATATGTATACTGTATATGTGTGTATATGTATGTATATATATATGTATACTGTATATGTGTGTGTATATGTATGTATATATGTATACTGTATATGTGTGTATATGTATACTGTATATGTGTGTATATATGTATACTGTATATGGGTGTATATATGTATACTGTATATGTATACTGTATATGTGTGTGTATATGTATACTGTATATGTGTGTATATATATGTATACTGTATATGTATGCATATATATGTATACTGTATATGTGTGTATATGTGTATACTGTATATGTGTGTGTATATATGTATACTGTATATGTGTGTATATGTATACTGTATATGTGTATATATGTATACTGTATATGTGTGTGTATATATGTATACTGTATATGTGTGTATATATGTATACTGTATATGTGTGTATATATATGTATACTGTATGTGTGTGTGTATATATGTATACTGTATATGTGTGTGTATATGTATACTGTGTGTATATGTATGTATATATATGTATACTGTATATGTGTGTATATGTATGTATATATATATATGTATGCTGTATATGTGTATACTGTATATGTGTGTGTATATATGTATACTGTATATGTGTGTATATATGTACACTGTATATGTGTGTGTATATATGTATACTGTATATGGGTGTGTATATATGTATACTGTATATGGATGTATATATGTATACTGTATGTGTGTATATATATGTATACTGTATATGTGTGTGTGTATAAGTATACTGTATATGGGTGTATATATGTATACTGTATATGTGTGTGTATAAGTATACTGTATATGGGTGTATATATATGTATACTGTATATGGGTGTATATATATGTATACTGTATATGTGTGTGTATATATATGTATACTGTATATGTGTGTATATATATGTATACTGTATATGTGTGTGTATATGTATACTGTATATGTGTGTATATATGTATACTGTATATGGGTGTGTATATATGTATACTGTATATGGATGTATATATGTATACTGTATGTGTGTATATATATGTATACTGTATATGTGTGTGTGTATAAGTATACTGTATATGGGTGTATATATGTATACTGTATATGTGTGTATATATGTACACTGTATATGTGTGTATATATGTACACTGTATATGTGTGTGTATATATGTATACTGTATATGGGTGTGTATATATGTATACTGTATATGGATGTATATATGTATACTGTATGTGTGTATATATATGTATACTGTATATGTGTGTGTGTATAAGTATACTGTATATGGGTGTATATATGTATACTGTATATGTGTGTGTGTATAAGTGTACTGTATATGGGTGTATATATGTATACTCTATATGGATGTATATATGTATACTGTATGTGTGTATATATATGTATACTGTATATGTGTGTGTATATATGTATACTGTATATGTGTGTATATATGTGTGTATATATATATGTATACTGTATATGTGTGTGTATATATATGTATACTGTATATGTGTGTATATGTGTATACTGTATATGTGTGTATATGTATACTGTATATGTGTGTGTATATATATATATATGTATACTGTATATGTGTATATATGTATACTGTATATGGGTGTATATATGTATACTGTATGTGTGTATATATGTATACTGTATATGTGTGTATATATATGTATACTGTATATGTGTGTATATATGTATACTGTATATGGGTGTATATATGTATACTGTATATGGATGTATATATATGTATACTGTATATGGGTGTATATATGTATACTGTATATGGGTGTGTGTATATATATGTATACTGTATATGTGTATATATGTATACTGTATGTGTGTATATATGTATACTGTATATGTGTGTATATGTGTATACTGTATATGTGTGTGTATATATACATACTGTATATGTGTGTATATATGTATACTGTATATGGGTGTATATATGTATACTGTATATGGATGTATATACAGTACAGACCAAAAGTTTGGACACACCTTCTCATTTAAAGATGTTTCTGTATTTTCATGACTTTGAAAATTGTACATTCACACTGAAGGCATCAAAACTATGAATTAACACATGTGGAATTATATACTTAACAAAAAAGTGTGAAACAATTGAAAATATGTCTTAGATTCTAGGTTCTTCAAAGTAGCCACCTTTTGCTTTGATGACTGCTTTGCACACTCTTGGCATTCTCTTGATGAGCTTCAAGAGGTAGTCATCGGAAATGGTTTTCACTTCACAGGTGTGCCCTGTCAGGTTTAATAAGTGGGATTTCTTGCCTTATAAAAGGGGTTGGGACCATCAGTTGTGTTGTGCACAAGTCAGGCGGATACACAGCTGATAGTCCTACTGAATAGACTGTTAGAATTTGTATTATGGCAAGAAAAAAGCAGCTAAGTAAAGAAAAACGAGTGGCCATCATTACTTTAAGAAATGAAGGTCAGTTAGTCCGAAAAATTGGGAAAACTTTGAAAGTGTCCCCATGTGCAGTTGCAAAAACCATCAAGCGCTACAAAGAAACTGGCTCACATGAGGACCGCTCAAGGAAAGGAAGACCAAGAGTCACCTCTGCTTCTGAGGATAAGTTTATCCGAGTCACCAGCCTCAGAAATCGCAGGTTAACAGCAGCTCAGATTAGAGACCAGGTCAATGCTACAATGAGTTCTAGCAGCAGACACATCTCTACAAGAGGAGACTTTGTGCAGCAGGCCGTCATGGTAAAATAGCTGCTATGAAACCACTGCTAAGGACAGGCAACAAGCAGAAGAGACAAGTTTGGGCTAAAGAACACAAGGAATGGACATTAGAGCAGTGGAAATCTGTGCTTTGGTCTGATGAGTCCAAATTTGAGATCTTTGGTTCCAACCACCGTGTCTTTGTGCGACGCAGAAAAGGTGAACGGATGGACTCTACATGTCTGGCTCCCACCGTGAAACATGGAGGAGGAGGTGTGATGGTGCGGGGGTACTTTGCTGGTGACACTGTTGGGGATTTATTCAAAATTGAAGGCATACTGAACCAGCATGGCTAAAACAGCATCTTGCAGCGGCATGCTATTCCATCCGGTTTGCGTTTAGTAGGACCATCATTTATTTTTCAACAGGACAATGACCCCAAACACACCTCCAGGCTGTGTAAGGGCTATTTGACCAAGAAGGAGAGTGATGGGGTGCTACGCCAGATGACCTGGCCTCCACAGTCACCAGACCTGAACCCAATCGAGATGGTTTGGGGTGAGCTGGACCGCAGAGTGAAGGCAAAAGGGCCAACAAGTGTTAAGCATCTCTGGGAACTCCTTCAAGATTGTTGGAAGACCATTTCCGGTGACTACCTCTTGAAACTCATCAAGAGAATGCCAAGAGTGTGCAAAGCAGTCATCAAAGCAAAAGGTGGCTACTTTGAAGAACCTAGAATATAAGACATATTTTCAGTTGTTTCACACTTTTTTGTTAAGTATATAATTCCACATGTGTTAATTCATAGTTTTAATGCCTTCAGTGTGAATGTACAATTTTCATAGTCATGAAAATACAGAAAAATCTTTAAATGAGAAGGTGTGTCCAAACTTTTGGTCTGTACTGTATATGTATACTGTATATGGGTGTATATATGTATACTGTATATGGGTGTGTGTATATATATGTATACTGTATGTGTGTATATATGTATACTGTATGTGTGTATATATGTGTATACTGTATATGTGTGTATACAGTGCCTACAAGTAGTATTCAACCCCCTGCAGGTTTAGCTGGTTTGATAAGATGCAAATAAGTTAGAGCTTTCAAACTGCAAACGAGAGTAGGTTTTATGAACAGAAGCATAAATCTTACAAACCAAAAAGTTATGTTGCTCAGTTGAATTTTATTACATTTTAAACATAAAAGTGTGGGTCAATTATTATACAACCCCTATGTTTAATATTTTGTGGAATAACCCTTGTTTGCAATTACAGCTAATAATCGTCTTTTATAAGACCTGATCAGGCCGGCACAGGTCTGTGGAGTTATCTTGGCCCACTCCTCCATGCAGATCTTCTCCAAGTTATCTAGGTTCTTTGGGTGTCTCATATGGACTTTATTCTTGAGCTCCTTCCACAAGTTTTCAATTGGGTTAAGGTCAGGAGACTGACTAGGCCACTCCAACACCTTGACTTTTTCCCTATTGAACCAGGCCTTGGTTTTCTTGGCTGTGTGCTTTGGGTCGTTGTCTTGTTGGAAGATGAAATTACGACCCATCTTAAGATCCTTGATGGAGGAGCGGAGGTTCTTGGCCAAAATCTCCAGGTAGGCCGTGCTATCCATCTTCCCATGGATGCGGACCAGATGGCCAGGCCCCTTGGCAGAGAAACAGCCCCACAGCATGATGCTGCCACCACCATGCTTGACTGTAGGGATGGTATTCTTGGGGTCGTATGCAGTGCCATCCAGTCTCCAAACGTCACATGTGTGGTTGGCACCAAAGATCTCGATCTTGGTCTCATCAGACCATAGAACCTTGAACCAGTCTGTCTCAGAGTCCTCCAAGTGATCATGAGCAAACTGTAGACGAGCCTTGACATGACGCTTTGAAAGTAAAGGTACCTTACGGGCTCGTCTGGAACGGAGACCATTGCGGTGGAGTACGTTACTTATGGTATTGACTGAAACCAATGTCCCCACTGCCATGAGATCTTCCCGGAGCTCCTTCCTTGTTGTCCTTGGGTTAGCCTTGACTCTTCGGACAAGCCTGGCCTCGGCACGGGAGGACACTTTCAAAGGCTGTCCTGGCCATGGAAGGCTAACAGTAGTTCCATAAGCCTTCCACTTACGGATGATGCTCCCAACAGTGGAGACAGGTAGGCCCAACTCCTTGGAAAGGGTTTTGTACCCCTTGCCAGCCTTGTGACCCTCCACGATCTTGTCTCTGATGGACTTGGAATGCTCCTTTGTCTTTCCCATGTTGACCATGTCTGAGTGCTGTTCACAAGTTTGGGGAGGGTCTTAAATAGTCAGAAAAGGCTGGCAAAAGAGATCTTTAATCCACACATGTGAAGCTCATTATTCTTGGTGCCTGAACTACTTCTTAATACTTTAGGGGGACCAAACAGAATTCTTGTGGTGTATACATATGTGTATGTATAATGTATATGCGTGTATATATATGTATACTGTATATGTGTATGTATAATGTATATGTGTATATATATATGTATACTGTATGTGGGTGTATATATGTATACTGTATGTGGGTGTATATATGTATACTGTATATATGTGTATATATGTATACTGTATATGTGTATATATATGTATACTGTATGTGTGTATATATGTATACTGTATATGGGTGTATATATGTACTGTATATGTGTGTGTATATGTATACTGTATGTGTGTGTATATATATGTATACTGTATATGGGTGTATATATGTACTGTATATGTGTGTGTATATGTATACTGTATATGTGTATATATGTATACTGTATATGTGTGTGTATATATGTATACTGTATGTGTGTGTATGTATGTATACTGTATATGTGTGTATATATATGTATACTGTATATGTGTGTGTATATATATGTATACTGTATGTGTGTGTATATATGTATACTGTATATGTGTATATATGTATACTGTATATGTGTGTGTATATATATATGTATACTGTATATGTGTGTATATATGTATACTGTATATGTGTGTATATATGTATACTGTATGTGTGTGTATATATATATGTATACTGTATATGTGTGTATATGAATACTGTATATGGGTGTATATATGTATACTGTATGTGTATATATATGTATACTGTATGTGTGTATATATATGTATACTGTATATGTGTGTGTATATGTATGTATACTGCATATGTGTGTATATATGTATACTGTATATGTGTGTATATATGTATACTGTATATGGGTGTATATATATATGTATACTGTATGTGTGTATATATGTATATTGTATATGTGTGTATATATATGTATACTGTATATGGGTGTGTACATATATATATATGTATACTGTATGTGTGTGTATATATATGTATACTGTATTTGTGTATATATATGTATACTGTATATGTGTGTGTATATATGTATACTGTATGTGTGTATATATATGTATACTGTATATGTGTGTGTATATGTATACTGTATATGTGTGTATATAAATGTATACTGTTTATGGGTGTATATATGTATACTGTATATGTGTGTATATATATGTATACTGTATATGTGTGTATATATGTATACTGTATGTGTGTATATATGTATACTGTATGTGTGTATATATATGTATACTGTATATGTGTGTATATGTATACTGTATATGTGTGTGTATATACAGTACAGACCAAAGTTTGGACACACCTTCTCATTTAAAGATTTTTCTGTATTTTCATGACTATGAAAATTGTACATTCACACTGAAGGCATCAAAACTATGAATTAACACATGTGGAATTATATACTTAACAAAAAAGTGTGAAACAACTGAAAATATGTCTTATATTCTAGGTTCTTCAAAGAAGCCACCTTTTGCTTTGATGACTGCTGTGCACACTCTTGGCATTCTCTTGATGAGCTTCAAGAGGTAGTCACCGGAAATGGTTTTCACTTCACAGGTGTGCCCTGTCAGGTTTAATAAGTGGGATTTCTTGCCTTATAAATGGGGTTGGGACCATCAGTTGTGTTGTGCAGAAGTCTGGTGGAGACACAGCTGATAGTCCTACTGAATAGACTGTTAGAATTTGTGTTATAGCAAGAAAAAAGCAGCTAAGTAAAGAAAAACGAGTGGCCATCATTACTTTAAGAAATGAAGGTCAGTCAGTCTGAAAAATTGGGAAAACTTTGAAACTGTCCCCAAGTGCAGTTGCAAAAACCATCAAGCGCTACAAAGAAACAGGCTCACATGAGGACCGCCCCAGGAAAGGAAGACCAAGGGTCACCTCTGCTTCTGAGGATAAGTTTATCCGAGTCACCAGCCTCAGAAATCGCAGGTTAACAGCAGCTCAGATTAGAGACCAGGTCAACGACACACAGAGTTCTAGCAGCAGACACATCTCTTCAACAACTGTTAAGAGGAGACTTTGTGCAGCAGGCCTTCATGGTAAAATAGCTGCTAGGAAACCACTGCTAAGGACAGGCAACAAGCAGAAGAGACTTGTTTTGGCTAAAGAACACAAGGAATGGACATTAGACCAGTGGAAATCTGTGCTTTGGTCTGATGAGTCCAAATTTGAGATCTTTGATTCCAACCACCGTGTCTTTGTGCGATGCAGAAAAGGTGAACGGATGGACTCTACATGCCTGGTTCCCACCGTGAAGCATGGAGGAGGAGGTGTGATGGTGTGGGGGTGCTTTGCTGGTGACACTGTTGGGGATTTATTCAAAATTGAAGGCATGCTGAACCAGCATGGCTACCACAGCATCTTGCAGCGGCATGCTATTCCATCCGCTTTGCGTTTAGTAGGACCATCATTTATTTTTCAACAGGGCAATGACCCCAAACACACCTCCAGGCTGTGTAAGGACTATTTGACCAAGAAGGAGAGTGATGGGGTGCTACGCCAGATGACCTGAACCCAATCGAGATGGTTTAGGGTGAGCTGGACCGCAGAGTGAAGGCAAAAGGGCCAACAAGTGCTAAGCATCTCTGGGAACTCCTTCAAGATTGTTGGAAGACCATTTCCGGTGACTACCTCTTGAAGCTCATCAAGAGAATGCCAAGAGTGTGCAAAGCAGTCATCAAAGCAAAAGGTGACTACTTTGAGGAACCTAGAATATAAGACATATTTTCAGTTGTTTCACACTTTTTTGTTAAGTATATTATTCCACATGTGTTAATTCATAGTTTTGATGCCTTCAGTGTGAATGTACAATTTCCATAGTCAAGAAAATACAGAAAAATCTTTAAATGAGAAGGTGTGTCCAAACTTTTGGTCTGTACTGTATATGTATACATGTATACTGTATATGTGTGTGTATATATATATGTATACATGTATACTCTATATGTGTGTGTATATGTATACTGTATATGTGTATATATATGTATACTATATATGTGTGCATATATGTATACTGTATATGTGTGTGTATATATGTATACTGTATGTATATATTTGTATACTGTTTTTGGGTGTATATATGTATACTTTATATGTGTGTGTGTATATATACAGTATATGTGTGTGTGTATATATGTATACTGTATATGTGTGTATATATGTATACTGTATGTGTGTATATATGTATACTGTATATGTATAATGTATATGTGTGTGTATATGTATACTGTATATATGTGTGTATATGTATACTGTATATGTGTGTATATATGTATACTGTATGTATATATATATATGTATACTGTATATGTGTGTCTATATATGTATACTGTATATGGGTGTATATATGTATACTGTATATGTGTGTGTATATGCATACTGTATATGTGTGTGTATATGTATACTGTATATGTGTGTGTATATATGTATATGACGCGCCCCCTGGGCCATATTCTTTAGGGGAATACCCGGAGCCGGATCAGATGGGGGTTGTAGTCTTCCGAGTGGCTGTGACCCGGTCCGTGCCCAGGGTGTCAAACTCAGTTGTATGTGGCAGTCCTACAGATGTTATTAAGTTCTTAATGTCGACTACGCCACCCGTTGTATTGCGGTCACTATGGCCGCCGCTGCAGCAGGGTCCGCTGAGGCTGATGGTGTTGGTGCAGCTTTTGATGGTATAACCCCCAACGGGTGGGGTATAGCCTCAGGGGGTCAGGTGCAGAGGATGGGGTTGTGGTGGTGCAGCGTAGATGGTAATGAAGACAGAGTCGGGTTGTGCAGTTTAGGGTATTTACTCACTGCTGATGTTCCGGTCACTCCAGCTTCAAGTGACCACCCGAGCCGTGCTGCGTCCACCAGGTCCTGGATCCAGCCAACCCCCAAGCAAGTCCGGAGCGTGACCCTGAGCTCTCCTTCTGTCCTTTCCTCTGGCCGTCCCCACTAGTGATCCACCTAGGTCCAGCTCCCTCGGGCCTTCTGTTGGGAGACCCTTGGCCTTGGGTTCCCTGACCCTCCACGTGGTCTGCCTTCGGGGTGGATATGGTGGGTGGCCGTGGCAGACGCTGCCCACGGCCTCCGGTCTCTGGCTAGGGTTTGCTTTTGCCCCCACCAGTTTGGGCTCCGGTACCCTACTGCCGACTCTTCACCCGGGGATAGAATTTGGGTTCTTAGAGTCTCTTCTTTTTACCCCCTCTGGGTCTCTCTTTCTTCTCCTCTCTCACTCTGGCTCAGGCCGCTCTGCTCCTCTGCTAAGACTGGCTGACTGACTGACCCTGCTCTTTGATGGTGCCCACCTTATATACTCCCTCTATGTGTGAGCTCAGGTGACCAGCACCCAATGAGCTCCTATCTTTACCCAGGCTGCTCCCCCTATCTGCCCCTACACTACTTGGGATGTACCACCCCCCTCCCACTCCAGCCAGGAACAGACTCGGTCGTACCTGCACATTTCTAAGTGGGAGTACCGTTGGTCTGTCCCCCGGAAATGGGATGTGTGTAGTGCATGCAGCCTACCGAGCTCAGTTCCACACTCCATCCTTACCCGGGAGTGGAATATCACACCTCTGGGTTGAGGTGCAATACCCCTGTAGCAGCCGAATCCTCAGGGTGCTACATTCCCCCCTGGTAAATCACAGCACGTCCTCGGGCTGTAAGACATAAATAACACCAAAACATACAAATTTTTGCATAAACATATAAAACATTATATATATATGACGCGCTCCTGGGCCTGTGTCGCGCTGCGCTGCGCACGCGGGAGCCTACCCGGAGCCGGATCAGTGGAGGGTTGTAGTCTCGTGGCGGTGACCCGGTCCGTGCCCAGGGAGTCAAACTAGACGGCAGTCTATTAGTAGTAAATAGTTGATGACTACGCCACCCGTTGAGAGCAGCCAGGGAGCTGCTGCTGCAGGGCAGACCGCTGAGGCCGGTGGTAGGATTGTGCAGCGTGATAGTATAACCCCCAACGGGAGGGGTATGGCCTCAGGGCAGCCGACGTGGATGATGGGGGTAGCAGGAACCACTCAGAGACGGTACGGTGTAGTTCAGGGTCTTTACTGGTAACAACGACAAACCCTCCCGGAGTACTTGCTAGCAAACGGGGCCTGGTCAGTCTTTGAGCAGATGGGATCTCCCCTGGCCAGGCGTAGTTGTAGGCCTCCCAAACTGACTGTACTCTTCTGGCTACCTTGCTAGAAGCTGATGTAAGTAACCCACGTCCCTGAGTGTACCGTGTGGTGCTCACCCGTATGGCCGGTGACTCGGGGCCTTCTAATGGCTTCCGCTCCACGATGGCGGTGCTGGTCCCACGCGTGTGACCGTGCCTTCGGGCTTCTGGGCCAGGGGACCTGAAATCCCCTGCCTGACGGATTCTGCTGCTGGGTAGGAGT
Source organism: Phyllobates terribilis (assembly GCF_046119375.1). Taxonomy (NCBI): domain Eukaryota; kingdom Metazoa; phylum Chordata; class Amphibia; order Anura; family Dendrobatidae; genus Phyllobates; species Phyllobates terribilis. The sequence continues at coordinate 6,147,223 of NW_027362836.1, forward strand.
TAGTCCCCACAGCCTCGGACTCCGGGTCCGGTAAAGAATCTTCTTAGTCAGGGCAAGCTCTGCAGCTGCCAGCCCCTGACTCCTTGTAAGCCTGCTGTTTCCTATGCTGCTTCTTGTCTCCACTCTCCTTGTCTCACTCACCCTGCCTCAGCCCCGGGTTTATACAGGGGAAGTTCTTCCCCTCCCAAGACTGGGCAGGAGGTGTGGCATGCACAGGATCCCTGACCAAAGGACCTCCCACCTGCTCTCAGACATAACATTACATTACTGTGGAAAACCAGACCCCTGGGGTGCCACATTCCCCCCTAGTGAAATTTAGTACTCCGGGACTAAACACATTTAGAAAAACATAACAAGGCAAAAAACATTAATAATACAATAAGAAAACATATAAAGATGGTTACGGCGTGTCCGCAACCGGGTGCAGTCTCTGAAAGAAGCAAGGTGTCCATTTCACCAACACAGGGAGACGTAACCAGGTAGGGGTCTGTCCTACCCCGAGTCCTTAACAGTCTCTAGTCCATCCTGGGTTACGCTCCAACTATGTACAAGGATTCCCGGTAAATCCACCAAGGTTTCCTAAAAACAACTGGAAACACAAAATTATACACAAGCAACAATACACAGATAAACATAAATAAAACTATTTTTACACTTCAAATTCTCCAGCGTGCGGGTAACTGGCCTCTAGTGGCCCTAGTGGACCTACGGAGCTGACTGTCTGGCCCTGAACTACAGGGTGGAGGAGCTGTCAAGGGTAAACTGGGCAGCTGTCTACCGGCTCTTTGTCTCACTAGGGGTACGGCAGGCTCACTATAAGCAGAGGGTTGATTCTCCTGTTCTACTCGTGTGGAGTCTTCTGCCTCCTGGACCGGCTGCTCTTCCAGCTCTACCCGTTGCTCCGTAGGTTCTTGGGATGATGGTTGGAGGAAGGTGAGTACGGGTACCACAACTGCACCATTGACTTGAGTCCAAGACCGAGGGAAGTCCCCGAGCACGGTACTAACCATATCTTCCCTTTCTCCCACGGGTCGATGGTCTTCTTGTTCCTCTTCAGGGTTCCTCAGTTGTTCGGGACACTTCTTCAGGTGGTCCCGGGATACAATGGCTGTGGTTTCCCCTCCATCTTTACTGATGGTACAGACCTTCGGGTTCTCGTGGCTTGAGGGCAGTACGGTGTACGGGTCCTTCTCCCACTGGTCGTCCAACTTGTGGAGCCGTCTCTTCCTCTTCAAGACCTGCTCTCCGGGTACCAGGGGAACAGCGGGAGCATACTGGTTGTAAGTTTTCTCTTGTCTTTCCCTAGCCTGACAGAGACTTCGCTCCACGCTCTCCTGTACTCTCCGGTACTGCTGCTGCCTCTCTGTGTCCCAGTCTGTTTCTGGTGAAGTGTCCTCGGGGGTCAGGACTCCCATTTCCAGGTCAACAGGTAACTTACCAGGTCTTGCCCTCATTAGGTAAGCCGGGGTACAGTTGGTGGAACCTACCGGGATGTGGTTGTATAGGTCCACCAGATCGGGCAACTTTTCAGGCCACAGACTGCGTTCTTCCAGGGGCAACGTTTTTAGAAGATCCATTACCACCTGGTTCATTTTTTCACAAAGTCCATTAGTTTGCGGATGGTAGGGTGTCGTCCTTATCTTCCGGCAGCCATACAGATTGCAGAATTCCTGAAAGACCTCCGCTTCAAAGGCAGGTCCCTGGTCCGTCAGCACTTGGTCCGGGTACCCGTGTGGACGGCAGAAGTGCTGCTGGAAGGCTCTAGCTGCTGTTTGAGCCGTTAAGTCCTTGACGGGGACGACAACCAAGAACCGGGAGTAATGATCCACGATGGTTAACGCGTAGACGTAGCCACTTCTGCTTGGGGTCAGTTTTATATGATCCAAGGCTACCAGTTCCAACGGTTGCCGGGTGACGATGGACTGCAGGGGAGTCTTCTGGCTGGCCCGGTCCTTCCTTCTCAGATTGCACGGGCCACAGTCTCTGCACCACTTCTCGATGGTTCCCCTCATGCCTACCCAGTGGAACCGCTCGCGCAGCAGGAACTCCAGCTTTTTCCACCCGAAGTGTCCAGCTCCGTCGTGGTATGCCTCCATCACCATGGCTGCGTCTCTTCGTGGCACCACTACTTGCCAGAGTAGTTCATGCGTCCGGGAGTTGACCATTCTGCGGCACAACTTCCCCTTGTAAAGGAATAGTCGACTCTTCTCCGCCCATAGTTGTTTGGCTTCCTCCGGAGCGTCTGGTTCAAGGCGAGCCTCCGGCCGAGTCAGCATCTCCTTCACTAGTCGAACGGCAGGGTCGCTGTCTTGCGTTTCCGCCCAGTTGTAGTGGGGTAAGGGGTTCAACGTAGCAGCCTGCTTACCCCTTACCCGGTGGGAATACTGGATAGTCCCATGACGGTGGAACGCAGGGAGTTCAACTTCTTCCAGTCCCTCCGGATCTTCTCCTTCGTCCGGCAGGTTGGGCATCCTGGACAGGGCATCCGCGTTAGTATTGGAGCGTCCTGCCCGGTATTTGATTGTGAACTCGTAGTTGGACAGACGGGCCATCCACCTCTGCTCCAGGGCACCGAGTCTTGCCGTGTCCAGGTGTATCAACGGGTTGTTATCCGTGTATACGGTGAACCGGGAAGAAGCGAGGTAATGCCTAAAGCGCTCGGTGACTGCCCATACCACGGCCAGGAACTCTAACTTAAATGAGCTGTAATTCTCGGGGTTCCTTTCGGTGGGTCGCAGTTTTCGGCTGGCATAGGAGATTACTCGTTCTCTCCCCTGCTGAATCTGGGACAGTACGGCTCCTAGCCCGATGTTACTGGCGTCGGTGTAGAGGATGAAGGGCTGGCTATAGTCCGGGTACGCCAAGATTTCATCCCCCGTGAGGGCCATCTTCAGCTGGCGGAAGGACTCCTCTTCTAGCTCTTCCCATTTGAAGGGCGGCTTCTGGTTCTTGGCCTTCCGGGACTGGCCTATCAGGAGGTCCTGCATAGGCGCTGCCTTTTTGGTGAAACCGGGAATAAACCTTCGGTAGTAGCCTACCAACCCTAGGAACTGCCGCACTTCTTTTACGCTGGAGGGGCTTGGCCATCCCTTAATTGCGGTGATCTTATCGGGGTCGGGAGCCACTCCGTCAGCGCTCACCACGTGTCCCAGGTATTGCACCTTTGGTTTCAGGAGGTGACACTTGGAGGGTTTCACCTTTAGGCCGTAACTCGCCAGAGCTTCGAACACCTCCGCCAGGTGTTTCAGGTGGTCCTCATAAGTTTTGGAGTATACGATGACATCGTCCAGGTACAACAGGACCGTCTCAAAGTTTCTGTGGCCCAGACAGCACTCCATTAATCGTTGGAAGGTTCCTGGGGCGTTGCAGAGTCCGAACGGCATGCAGGTGAACTCGCTAAGTCCCATCGGGGTGGTGAATGCGGTCTTCTCCCGGTCCGCCTCTGCTACAGGAACCTGCCAGTACCCGCTAGTGAGATCCAAGGTAGAGAAGAAGTTAGCAGATCTTAAAGCAGCCAATGACTCCTCTATCCTTGGTAAGGGGTACGCATCCTTGTGTGTGATACGGTTGATTTTCCGGTAATCTACACACATCCTCATGGTGTTGTCTTTCTTTTTGACTAAAACTAGTGGGGCTGCCCAGGGGCTACAGCTATCCCGGATTACCCCAGCCTCCTTCATGTCTCGAAGCATCCCCTTGGCGTGTTGGTAGTGTGCAGGGGGTACGGGTCGATACCTCTCTTTTATGGGAGGATGATCTCCCGTGGGGATGCGGTGTTCTACCCCCTTGACCCGCCCAAAGTCTAACGGGTGTTTACTAAACACTCTCTCATACTCTTGAACCACCCGATAGACTCCTTGTTTCTGATGTGAGGGAGTGGAATCAGTACCCAAATGTAGTTGCTGACACCAGTCCTCCATGTCTTTCTTAGAGCCGTTACCTTCCTCCGGGTGAGATGGAGGCAAGGGTTCCACAGATTGTATAGAATTTTGATTAGTGGTATATAATTTGGCTAGCGTGGCATACCGGGGCAGGTACACTTCCCTCTCCCCGATATTTATTATGCGAATGGGCACCCTCCCATGGCGTACATTGACCACCCCCCGTGCTGTCAAAATGGTGGGCCTACTGTCTGAGTAAACTGGTTCCACCATTGCCTGGTAATCTCTTCCTCTCAGACCAATAGCTGCCCGGCACCAAATCATCATTTCACTTTTTGGGGGCATGGCAATAGGAAAAGGGTCACACATTCTTACGCTACCAATCTCACCGCCGGAGAGTTCCACTTGTTGCCGTTGCATCAGTGCCCGGATCTCTTTCTGGAGCACCCGCTGCTCGCCGGAGCTGGCGTTCTTGGCAACCTGCTGTAAAAGGAAAATCACCTCTGCAAGACAATTTTCAATTACGTTAGTTCCCAGAGTTATTTTTGGGTGACTCTCATGTTTATCAATATCTACAATGATCAGTCCCTGTGCGGCCAGTTCGACTCTACCGATTTTGAGGGCCACCTCTTTAAATCCGATCTGTGGCACGGGCTGGCCATTGCTGGCGATGATACTCAAGTCGTCGTCAGGGTAGTGGGTAATATCCGAGTCATTCCAGTACTGCTTGAAGAGCACGTACGGGATGGTGGTGACCTGTGACCCGGTATCCAGTAGGGCACTCATGGGAATGCCATCCAGTACCACAGGCAAGACTGGACGTCCTCCCACATATCTGTCGCGCCAGTTCGATGGGCCTGGTGATCTTTTTCCTGGGGGTTGGCCCTCTACCCCAGGTTGTGCCCGTTTAAAGAACAGTACCTTTCCATATGTCCGGATTGATTGCAGCGGCGGCAGATGGGTCGTCCGTCCTCGCTGTATCGGTCACTGGGTCTTCCTCTGGCCGGTGGGGTCCTCCTTGGTCGACGCCACGGGATGTCCTCCGGTCCGGATGCCAGCTGGATCTTCCCTGGGGTGGAAACCTGTAAAGACTGCACAGTTCGGGTTAGCGCAGCAACGCTCTTAGCTAGCTCTTGGACCTGATGGTGTAGGTCTGGAGCCGGGTCATTGTCCAAAGCCTGCGCATCAGCTCCCACAGGCCCTGCTGACAAGGGCGCCGCCTCCTGGTAGTAAGTGGTAGTGGGGCGTCTGTGGGTCACAACGCCACCTGGTGCCGGTTCTCGGAGCACCCGGATGGCTCTGTCCTTGAACTGTGCAAAGTCCAGATGGGGATCCTGTAAGGCCATTGCCCGCAACTGGGTTCGGTGGGCATTGCAATATAAACCCTCTATAAATTGTTCAGTCAACAGCCTGTCCTCGTTTCCCACCCCATCAGGGTCGGTCTGCTTTATGGCCCTCAGGGCCTCTTGTAGGTTTAGTGCATAGTCCCTTATACTCTCATGCGCTCGCTGCTTGCACCCGTAGAATCTAAGCTTAATCTCGGCTGAGGTGCGGGTATCAAAGGTGTCCTTCAGCCGGGTTAGTATCCCTGCGACAGTCTTCCTCCCAGGTGGCCAGGATTTTACTTCCCTTTTGGCTGCCCCGGTTAGTTGGGCCACCAGGATGCTCACTTTTTGCTCTTCTGTGAGGGGGTACACCTGGAAGAGGCTATCCAGCTTTTCTCTAAAGTCATGCAGGGTATGTGACTCCCCTGAGTACTGGGGTAGCCAGGCTGCTCCTGGGATATAGGGCATGGTGAAGGGCATAACTGCAGCAGCGGTAGCGCTGGCGGGGGTTGAGGCAGTGAAGCTCTCCTCCGTATCCGACATCTTCCTCCCCCCTAGTGGACCGTGGCCTACCTTGCGATGATCCTCTTCCGTAGGCCGCGGCTCCGCAGTGGATCGTCAGGGTTGAGGACCTTCCGTCGCGCTCCTGTGACGTCGGCGTCTGCTGGGCTCCTTCCAGGACCTTACGCAACGTCCGGACGTGAGGCGGGGCTTCAGTTCTCGCGCGCTTTCGGAGTCCACGCCCCTCTTCTTCCTGCGCGGCGTCCTCAAGATGGCGTCCAATGGCGGGAAAACTCCACGGATGGCGGGAAGAAGGTCGAAGATGGCGCCGGATGGCGGGAAAACTTCGCGGATGGCGGGAAGAAGGTAGAAGATGGCGCCGGATGGCGGGAAACCTTCACCACTGGTAAGTTTGAACAGTCTTTGCTTTTCAGGCACGCAGTACCCGGTGGTTGCGGGCACGAAATCCTGCCGACTACGCCAAAGTTGACGCGCTCCTGGGCCTGTGTCGCGCTGCGCTGCGCACGCGGGAGCCTACCCGGAGCCGGATCAGTGGAGGGTTGTAGTCTCGTGGCGGTGACCCGGTCCGTGCCCAGGGAGTCAAACTAGACGGCAGTCTATTAGTAGTAAATAGTTGATGACTACGCCACCCGTTGAGAGCAGCCAGGGAGCTGCTGCTGCAGGGCAGACCGCTGAGGCCGGTGGTAGGATTGTGCAGCGTGATAGTATAACCCCCAACGGGAGGGGTATGGCCTCAGGGCAGCCGACGTGGATGATGGGGGTAGCAGGAACCACTCAGAGACGGTACGGTGTAGTTCAGGGTCTTTACTGGTAACAACGACAGACCCTCCCGGAGTACTTGCTAGCAAACGGGGCCTGGTCAGTCTTTGAGCAGATGGGATCTCCCCTGGCCAGGCGTAGTTGTAGGCCTCCCAAACTGACTGTACTCTTCTGGCTACCTTGCTAGAAGCTGATGTAAGTAACCCACGTCCCTGAGTGTACCGTGTGGTGCTCACCCGTATGGCCGGTGACTCGGGGCCTTCTAATGGCTTCCGCTTCACGATGGCGGTGCTGGTCCCACGCGTGTGACCGTGCCTTCGGGCTTCTGGGCCAGGGGACATGAAATCCCCTGCCTGACGGATTCTGCTGCTGGGTAGGAGTTAGTCCCCACAGCCTCGGACTCCGGGTCCGGTAAAGAATCTTCTTAGTCAGGGCAAGCTCTGCAGCTGCCAGCCCCTGACTCCTTGTAAGCCTGCTGTTTCCTATGCTGCTTCTTGTCTCCACTCTCCTTGTCTCACTCACCCTGCCTCAGCCCCGGGTTTATACAGGGGAAGTTCTTCCCCTCCCAAGACTGGGCAGGAGGTGTGGCATGCACAGGATCCCTGACCAAAGGACCTCCCACCTGCTCTCAGACATAACATTACATTACTGTGGAAAACCAGACCCCTGGGGTGCCACATATATATATATCAATAAAACTCTTCATATAAAACTTTCTCGTAGTCACTTCTTGCTTCTAGCTCCTCCTCCGGACACTGTGCAACGTGTGCCCAGGAAAAGTGCGACAGTCTTTTCTTAAAAACATGGTTTTCCTATAAAACCGGTAGGGGGCGCTTTAGGACGCGCAACTATATACAGGGACTATGGCCGCTCTCAGTCCTCGGCCAGGTATTAGGGATGAATGACCGCTCTCAGTCCTCGGTCAGTGGGATTTAGGGGTTAAACGGGTAAACAGTTCAATTCTCTGGTCCCAACGGGGACTATATTTTAACTAGCAGCAGTAACAGTTCACTGTGCCCCGACGGGCAACTATATACAGCTTCGGCTCCGCTGTACTTAACGACGGCGTCCTCCTGCTCTTTCTTTATGGTTACCTCTAACTCTTGTTTCAGACCCGTCCGGGTCCTCTTGTTCTTCCTCCTCACACCGCAGCTCTTCCTCCGTCAGGCGATGCACATGGAGGGCGTAAGGTCCTTTGGCACACTTGTGCCGGGTGAAGGTGACCTCGTCCCCGATGTAAAGGTCACGACCTCGGTGTCCCTCCGGTAGGTGGGACTCAACGTCTCTCCTGGTTACAAAGACGTCGCCTAGGGTGCGGTGGTCTCGGATGAAGCCCCACCCATGCTGCATGTTAAACTTAATCACAGTCCCGGTGGTGCGGGGACTATGCTCTGCACGGGGGTCTCTCCTGGCCCGGCTCTTCTGCTCCGCGCTCCTTATTTGAGCTTGCTGTTCCCGGACCCGCCTCTCTCTCCGCTCCCTCTCGAAGACCTCGAGCTGTTGGCGGCAGCACTCAGCACGCTCCGCTGCAGCTGCCCGAGTCTCTTGAGTGAACCCCATGAGATCTTCTCCGGTGGGGTCCCACTCAAACTGCGCTTCTGCTAGCGGGGGCGAGATCCTCTTGACGGGCTTTGGAGCCGGGATCAGGGGTTCATCCAGGGGTCTCTCTCTCCGGAGTCGGGGATGGTGAAACTCCGGTGGCCATATAAATGGCTGCCCATCCGGGCACGTATGCTGGGCGTACAGGTCCTCTCCCAGATGCGGCACTCTTGGTCTTATGGGCGCGGTGGTGTTAGCGCCCGGGTTGTCCGGGCCTTGCGGCCAGGCCTGGGGTATCTGGAAGGTGAAGGGCACCGTAAGGACGGCGGCGCCCTGGGCTACTTGGCCCTGCGACCAGGCCGGGGGCTCCGCGGAGGTAGGGGGCGCTGTTGGTATTGCGGCGCCCGGGGGTACTAGGCCTTGCGACCAGGCTGGTGGTACTTCCTGCTTGGTCACGCTCGGGGTCGGGGCGTGTGACGTCACAGGGGTCGCGGCTCCCGTTTGAGGCCTAGTCTGCGGCGGTGACGTTGCAGCGACGGGCACGGCAGGATAGACTTCGGGCTCTGCGACGGGGAGCTGGGGCAGGTACGCGGTTCCCCGGTTTGGGGTATAGACGTCCCCTTTACCTGCCTCCACTCGTTCGGCTCCCTTCTCGGCGCCGTCTCCGGCCTTCAATCCTCCCGCGCCATCCTCAGAGGCGGTCTGTTTCCTCGTCTCGGGTGGCGTGCTCCGCTGACAGGTCTCGGTCTGCTGGGCCATCTCACGGCTCCACTCCGCCAACGTCTCTCGCTGCACCCGGGCCATCCTCCTTGCGAGGCCCTCCAGAGCGGTCTGTGCACACTCCCGGTCTCGGGGAAGCTGTGCTAGGACCTCCACTAGGCCTAGTGGGGTCGTTGTTTCCAGCAGGCTCCTGACCAACGGGTCGGTGCTGCTCTGCTCTCTTTCCGTTGTCTCCAGCAGGCTCCTGGCCAACGGGCCGGTGCTGCTCTGCTCTTCCTCCTCTGTTTCTAGCAGGCTCCTGGCCAACGGGCCGGTGCTGCTCTGCTTTCTCGCCATCTCCGGGTAAGCTCCTCCGATATTCTTCTCCAGGCTTCTTGCCTCCGGGTGCGCTCTCTCCAGACTGCTCCAAGCGACACCCATCTTTGCTCTCTCCTTTCGTCTCCTCCCCCTTTGAGGGTGGTCCCGGGGCCACTTGGTGATTGTCAGCTCCAGGGGCTGTTCTTTCACGCTGACAGACACCTCTAGCATCACAGTCTCTGTTGGTGGGGGCGGTTTCCACTTTTGGCGCCATTTTCGGTCCTGGCCCACGATGGGAGGTGGCCTCTTGCCACCCTCTGGCACGCCCATAATGGCGTCCGCTCTTCCAAGGCGGGAAACCTTTGGAAATGGCGGGAACCGCTTCCCAGTGGCGGGAAACTCTGCAGATGGCGGGAAAAAGCTGTTAATGGCGGACAACCGGCGGGAATCGACTGGTGATGGGGTCCGATGGCGGGGACCCTCCGGAACCGGCAGGAGACTTCTTTTTGAGGTAAACTCGTTCTTTTCTTCAGGCACGCAGTACCCGGGTGTTGCGGGCACGTGATCCTGCCGACTACGCCAAAGTTGACGCGCCCCCTGGGCCATATTCTTTAGGGGAATACCCGGAGCCGGATCAGATGGGGGTTGTAGTCTTCCGAGTGGCTGTGACCCGGTCCGTGCCCAGGGTGTCAAACTCAGTTGTATGTGGCAGTCCTACAGATGTTATTAAGTTCTTAATGTCGACTACGCCACCCGTTGTATTGCGGTCACTATGGCCGCCGCTGCAGCAGGGTCCGCTGAGGCTGATGGTGTTGGTGCAGCTTTTGATGGTATAACCCCCAACGGGTGGGGTATAGCCTCAGGGGGTCAGGTGCAGAGGATGGGGGTTGTGGTGGTGCAGCGTAGATGGTAATGAAGACAGAGTCGGGTTGTGCAGTTTAGGGTATTTACTCACTGCTGATGTTCCGGTCACTCCAGCTTCAAGTGACCACCCGAGCCGTGCTGCGTCCACCAGGTCCTGGATCCAGCCAACCCCCAAGCAAGTCCGGAGCGTGACCCTGAGCTCTCCTTCTGTCCTTTCCTCTGGCCGTCCCCACTAGTGATCCACCTAGGTCCAGCTCCCTCGGGCCTTCTGTTGGGAGACCCTTGGCCTTGGGTTCCCTGACCCTCCACGTGGTCTGCCTTCGGGGTGGATATGGTGGGTGGCCGTGGCAGACGCTGCCCACGGCCTCCGGTCTCTGGCTAGGGTTTGCTTTTGCCCCCACCAGTTTGGGCTCCGGTACCCTACTGCCGACTCTTCACCCGGGGATAGAATTTGGGTTCTTAGAGTTTCTTCTTTTTACCCCCTCTGGGTCTCTCTTTCTTCTCCTCTCTCACTCTGGCTCAGGCCGCTCTGCTCCTCTGCTAAGACTGGCTGACTGACTGACCCTGCTCTTTGATGGTGCCCACCTTATATACTCCCTCTATGTGTGAGCTCAGGTGACCAGCACCCAATGAGCTCCTATCTTTACCCAGGCTGCTCCCCCTATCTGCCCCTACACTACTTGGGATGTACCACCCCCCTCCCACTCCAGCCAGGAACAGACTCGGTCGTACCTGCACATTTCTAAGTGGGAGTACCGTTGGTCTGTCCCCCGGAAATGGGATGTGTGTAGTGCATGCAGCCTACCGAGCTCAGTTCCACACTCCATCCTTACCCGGGAGTGGAATATCACACCTCTGGGTTGAGGTGCAATACCCCTGTAGCAGCCGAATCCTCAGGGTGCTACATATACTGTGTATGTGTGTATATATATGTATACTGTTTATGGGTGTATATATGTATACTGTATATGTGTATATATGTACACTGTATATGTGTCTATATATGTATACTGTATATGTATGTATATATGTATACTGTATATGTGTGTGTATATGTATACTGTATATGGGTGTGTGTATATATGTATACTGTATATGGGTGTGTATATATATGTATACTGTATGTGTGTATATATATATGTATACTGTATATGGGTGTATATATATATATGTATACTGTATGTGTATATATATATATATATATATGTATACTGTATATGTGTGTATATGTATACTGTATATGGGTGTATATATGTATACTGTATATGTTTATATATGTATACTGTATATGTGTGTATATATATATGTATACTGTATATGTGTGTATATATGTACACTGTATATGTGTGTGTATATATGTATACTGTATATGGGTGTGTATATGAATACTGTATATGTGTGTATATGTATACTGTATATATGTGTATATATATGTATACTGTATGTGTGTATATATATCTATACTGTATATGGGTGTGTATATATATGTATACTGTATATGGGTGTATATATATATACTGTTATATGTGTGTATATGTATACTGTTTATGTGTGTATATATATGTATACTGTTTATGGGTGTATATATGTATACTGTATATGTGTGTATATGTATACTGTATGTGTGTATATATGTATACTGTATGTGTGTATATATATATGTATACTGTATATGTGTGTGTATATATATATATGTATACTGTATATGGGTGTATATATGTATACTGTATATGTGTGTGTATATGTATACTGTATATGGGTGTATATATGTATACTGTATATGTGTGTGTGTATATATGTATACTGTATATGTGTGTATATGTATACTGTATATGTGTATATATATATGTATACTGTATATGAGTGTGTATATAGGTGTATATATGTACACTGTATATGTGTGTATATATGTATACTGTATATGTGTGTATATGTATACTGTATATGTGTATATATATATGTATACTGTATATGAGTGTGTATATAGGTGTATATATGTACACTGTATATGGGTGTATATATGTATACTGTATATGTGTATATATATATGTATACTGTATATGATTGTGTATATAGGTGTATATATGTACACTGTATATGGGTGTATATATGTATACTGTATATGGGTGTGTATATATGTATACTGTATGTGTGTGTGTATATATATGTATACTGTATATGTGTATATATGTATACTGTATATGTGTGTATATATATGTATACTGTTTATGGGTGTATATATGTATACTGTATATGTGTATATATATATATATATGAATACTGTATATGTGTATATATGTATACTGTATATGGGTGTGTATATATATGTATACTGTATATGGGTGTATATGTATACTGTATGTGTGTATATATATATGTATACTGTATGTGTGTATATATATATGTATACTGTATATGGGTGTATATATGTATACTGTATATGTATACTGTATATGTGTGTATATGTATACTGTATATGGGTGTATATGTATACTGTATATGTGTGTATATGTATACTGTATATGTGTGTATATATATGTATACTGTATATGTGTATATATATGTATAGTGTATATGGGTGTATATATGTATACTGTTTATGGGTGTATATATGTATACTGTTGATGTGTGTATATATATGTATACTGTATATGGATGTATATATATGTATACTGTATATGGGTGTATATATGTATACTGTATATGTGTGTATATATATGTATACTGTTTATGGGTGTATATAAGTATACTGTATATGTGTATATATATGTATACTGTATATGTGTATATATGTATACTGTATGTGTGTATATATGTATACTGTATGTGTGTATATATATATGTATACTGTATATGTGTGTATATATATGTATACTGTATATGGGTGAATATATGTATACTGTATATGTGTGTGTATATGTATACTGTATATGGGTGTATATATGTATACTGTATATGTGTGTGTATATATATGTATACTGTATATGTGTATATATATATATATGTATACTGTATATGGGTGTATATATGTATACTGTATATGTGTATATATATATATGTATACTTTATATGGGTGTGTATATGGGTGTATATTTGTACACTGTATATGGGTGTATATATGTATACTGTATATGTGTATGTATATGTATACTGTATATGTGTGTGTATATATATGTATACTGTATATGTGTATATATGTATACTGTATATGTGTATATATGTATACTGTATATGTGTGTGTGTATATATGTATACTGTATATGTGTATATATATGTATACTGTATGTGTGTATGTATATGTATACTGTATATGTGTGTGTATATATATGTATACTGTATATGTGTATATATGTATACTGTATATGTGTGTATATATATGTATACTGTTTATGGGTGTATATATGTATACTGTATATGTGTATATATATATATGTATACTGTATATGTGTATATATGTATACTGTATGTGTGTATATATGTATACTGTATGTGTGTATATATATATGTATACTGTATATGTGTGTGTATATATATGTATACTGTATATAGGTGTATATATGTATACTGTATATGTATACTGTATATGTGTGTGTATATGTATACTGTATATGGGTGTATATATGTATACTGTATATGTATACTGTATATGTATGTGTATATATGTATACTGTATATGTGTGTGTATATATGTATATGTATACTGTATATGTGTGTGTATATATATGTATACTGTATATATGTGTGTATATATATATGTATACTGTATATGTGTGTGTATATATATGTATACTGTTTATGGGTGTATATATGTATACTGTATATGTGTGTGTATATATATGTATACTGTATGTGTGTATATATATGTATACTGTATATGTGTGTGTATATATATATATGTATACTGTATGTGTGTATATATATGTATACTGTATATGGGTGTATATATATATGTATACTGTATGTGTGTATATATATGTATACTGTATATGGGTGTATATATATATGTATACTGTATATGTGTATATATGTATACAGTATATGTGTGTGTATATATATGTATACTGTATATGTGTGTGTATATATATGTATACTGTATATGGGTGTATATATGTATGTATACTGTATGTGTGTATATATGTATACTGTATATGTGTGTGTATATATATGTATACTGTATATGTGTGTATATATATATGTATACTGTATGTGTGTATATATATGTATTCTGTATATGTGTGTATATGTATGTATACTGTATATGCGTGTGTATATATATGTATACTGTATATGTGTGTGTATATGTATACTGTATATGTGTGTATATGTATACTGTATATGGGTGTATATATGTATACTGTATATGGGTGTATATATATATGTATACTGTATATGTGTGTGTATATGTATACTGTATATGTGTGTATATATGTATACTGTATGTGTGTATATATATGTATACTGTATATGTGTGTGTGTATATGTATACTGTATATGTGTGTGTATATGTATACTGTATATGTGTGTATATATGTATACTGTATGTGTGTGTATATATGTATACTGTATGTGTGTGTATATATATGTATACTGTATATGTGTGTGTATATATGTATACTGTATGTGTGTGTATATATATGTATACTGTATATGTGTGTATATATATGTATACTGTATGTGTGTGTATATATATGTATACTGTATATGTGTATATATATGTATACTGTATATGGGTGTGTATATATATGTATACTGTATATATGTGTGTATATATGTATACTGTATGTGTGTGTATATATATGTATACTGTATATGTGTATATATATGTATACTTTAAATGGGTGTGTATATATATGTATACTGTATGTGTGTATATATATGTATACCGTATGTGTGTATATATGTATACTGTATATGTGTGTGTATATATATGTATACTGTATATGTGTGTATATATATGTATACTGTATATGTGTGTGTATATATACTGTATATGTGTTTATATATATGTATACTGTATATGTGTGTGTATATATGTATACTGTATATGTGTGTATATATGTATACTGTATATGTGTGTATATATGTATACTGTATATGTGTGTATATATATGTATACTGTATATATGTATATATATATATGTATACTGTATGTGTGTATATATATTTATACTGTATGTGTGTATATATATGTATACTGTATATGTGTGTATATGTATACTGTATATGGGTGTATATATGTACACTGTATATGTGTGTATATATATATGTATACTGTTTATGTGTGTATATATATGTATACTGTATATGTGTGTGTATATATGTATACTGTATATGTGTGTATATATATGTATTCTGTTTATGGGTGTATCTATGTATAGTGTATATGTGTATATATGTATACTGTATATGTATACAGTATACATATATACACACACATATACAGTATACATATATACACCCATATACAGTATACATATATACACATACATATACAGTATACATATATACACCCATATACAGTATACATATATATACACCCATATACAGTATACATATATACACACATATACAGTATACATATATATATACACACATATATAGTATACATATACACACATATACAGTATACATATACACACACATATACAGTATACATATATATACACCCATATACAGTATACATATACACACATATACAGTATACCTATATACACACATATACAGTATACATATATACACGCATATACAGTATACATACATATACACACATATACAGAATACATATATATACACACATACAGTATACATATATATATACACCCATATACAGTATACATATACACACACACATACAGGATACATATATATACACACCCATATACAGTATACATATATACACATATACAGTATACATATATATACACACATACAGTATACATATATATATACACCCATATACAGTATACATATATACACATACATATACAGTATACATATATACACCCATATACAGTATACATATATATACACCCATATACAGTATACATATATACACACATATACAGTATACATATATATACACACATATACAGTATACATATACACACACATATACAGTATACATATATACACACATATACAGTATACATATATACACCCATATACAGTATACATATACACACACACATATACAGTATACATATATATATACACACATACAGTATACATATACACACACATATACAGTATACATATACACACATATACAGTATACATATATACACCCATATACAGTATACACATATATACACACATATACAGTATACATATATATATACACACATACAGTATACATATACACACACATATACAGTATACATATACACACATATACAGTATACATATATATACACACATATACAGTATACATATATACACACATATACAGTATACATATATACACACACATATACAGTATACACATATGCACACATATACAGTATACATATATACACATATACAGTATACATATATACACCCATATACAGTATACATATACACACACACATATACAGTATACATATATATATACACACATATACAGTATACATATACACACATATACAGTATACATATATACACACACACATATACAGTATACATATATACACACACACACATATACAGTATACATATATATACACACATATACAGTATACATATATACACACATATACAGTATACATATATACACACACATATACAGTATACACATATGCACACATATACAGTATACATATATACACATATACAGTATACATATATACACCCATATACAGTATACATATACACACACATATACAGTATACATATATATATACACACATATACAGTATACATATACACACATATACAGTATACATATATACACACATATACAGTATACATATATACACACACATATACAGTATACACATATACAGTATACATATACACACATATACAGTATACATATACACACATATACAGTATACATATATACACACATATACAGTATACATATATACACACACATATACAGTATACACATATACACACATATACAGTATACATATATACACATATACAGTATACATATATACACCCATATACAGTATACATATACACACACACATATACAGTATACATACATATACACACACATATACAGTATACATATACACACATATACAGTATACATATACACACATATACAGTATACATATATACACCCATATACAGTATACATATACACACACACATATACAGTATACATATATATACACACATATACAGTATACATATACACACACATATACATTATACATATATACACACACATATACAGTATACACATATACACACATATACATATATATATACATACATATACACGCACATATACAGTATACATATATATATACATACATATACACACAGTATACATATATACACACATATACAGTATACATATATATACACATATACAGTATACATATATATACACATATACAGTATACATATATACACACATATACAGTGTACATATATACACCCATATACAGTATACATATACACACACACATATACAGTATACATATATATACACACACATATACAGTATACATATACACACATATACAGTATACACATATACACACATATACAGTATACATATACACACACATATACAGTATACATGTATACACACATATACAGTATACACACATATACATATATATATATACATACATATACACACATATACATATATATACATACATATATACACACATATACAGTATACATATATATACACATATACAGTATACATATATACACATATACAGTATACATATACACACATATACAGTATACATATACACACACATATACAGTATATATATATACACACATATACAGTATACATATATACACACATATACAGTATACATACACACACATATACAGTATACACATATACACACATATACAGTATACATATATACACATATACAGTATACATATATATACACACACATATACAGTATACATATATACACATACAGTATACATATATATACACACACATATACAGTATACATATATATACACACCCATATACAGTATACATATATACACATATACAGTATACATATATATACCCATATACAGTATACATATATACACATATACAGTATACATATATACACCCATAAACAGTATACATATATATACACACATATACAGTATACATATATACACACATATACAGTATACATATATAAACACACATATATACACACATATACAGTATACATATATACACATACAGTATACATATATATATATACACACAGTATACATATATATATATATACACACACCCATATACAGTATACATATATATATACACACCCATATAGAGTATACATATATACACACCCATATACAGTATACATATATACACACATACAGTATACATATATATATACACACCCATATAGAGTATACATATATACACACACATATACAGTATACATATACACACCCATATACAGTATACATATATACACGCATATATACAGTAATACAGCATATACACACACACATATACTGTATATATACACACACACATATACAGTATACATATATACACACATACAGTATACATATATACACACACATATACAGTATACATATACACACCCATATACAGTATACATATATACACACACATATACAGTATACATATATACACCCATATACAGTATACATATACACACACATATACAGTATACACATATACACACATATACAGTATACATATACAGTACAGACCAAAAGTTTGGACACACCTTCTCATTTAAAGATTTTTCTGTATTTTCATTACTATGAAAATTGTACATTCACACTGAAGGCATCAAAACTATGAATTAACACATGTGGAATTATATACTTAACAAAAAAGTGTGAAACAACTGAAAATATGTCTTATATTCTAGGTTCTTCAAAGTAGCCACCTTTTGCTTTGATGACTGCTTTGCACACTCTTGGCATTCTCTTGATGAGCTTCAAGAGGTAGTCACCGGAAATGGTCTTCCAACAATCTTGAAGGAGTTCCCAGAGATGCTTAGCACTTGTTGGCCCTTTTGCCTTCACTCTGCAGTCCAGCTCACCCCAAACCATCTTGATTGGGTTCAGGTCTGGTGACTGTGGAGGCCAGGTCATCTGGCGTAGCACCCCATCACTCTCCTTCTTGGTCAAATAGCCCTTACACAGCCTGGAGGTGTGTTTGGGGTCATTGTCCTGTTGAAAAATAAATGATGATCCAACTAAACGCAAACCGGATGGAATAGCATGCCACTGCAAGATGCTGTGGTAGCCATGCTGGTTCAGTATGCCTTCAATTTTGAATAAATCCCCAACAGTGTCACCAGCAAAGCACCCCCACACCATCACACCTCCTCCTCTATGCTTCACGGTGGAAACCAGGCATGTAGAGTCCATCCGTTCACCTTTTCTGCATCACACAAAGACACGGTGGTTGGAACCAAAGATCTCAAATTTGGACTCATCAGACCAAAGGACAGATTTCCACTGGTCTAATGTCCATTCCTTGTGTTGTTTAGCCCAAACAAGTCTCTTCTGCTTGTTGCCTGTCCTTAGCAGTGGTTTCCTAGCAGCTATTTTACCATGAAGGTCTGCTGCACAAAGTCTCCTCCTAACAGTTGTTGAAGAGATGTGTCTGCTGCTAGAACTGCTGTTAACCTGCGATTTCTGAGGCTGGTGACTCGGATAAACTTATCCTCAGAAGCAGAGGTGACTCTTGGTCTTCCTTTCCTGGGGCGGTCCTCATGTGAGCCAGTTTCTTTGTAGTGCTTGATGGTTTTTGCAACTGCACTTGGGGACACTTTCAAAGTTTGCCCAATTTTTCTCACTGACTGACCTTCATTTCTTTAAGTAATGATGGCCACTCGTTTTTCTTTACTTAGAATTTGTATTATGGCAAGAAAAAAGCAGCTAACAGTCTATTCAGTAGGACTATCAGCTGTGTATCCACCAGACTTCTGCACAACACAACTGATGGTCCCAACCCCATTTATAAGGCAAGAAATCCCACTTATTAAACCTGACAGGGCACACCTGTGAAGTGAAAACCATTTCCGGTGACTACCTCTTGAAGCTCATCAAGAGAATGCCAAGAGTGTGCAAAGCAGTCATCAAAGCAAAAGGTGGCTACTTTGAAGAACCTAGAATCTAAGACATATTTTCAGTTGTTTCACACTTTTTTGTTAAGTATATAATTCCACATGTGTTAATTCATAGCTTTGATGCCTTCAGTGTGAATGTACAATTTTCGTAGTCATGAAAATACAGAAAAATCTTTAAATGAGAAGGTGTGTCCAAACTTTTGGTCTGTACTGTATATATACACACACATATATACACACATATACAGTATACATATTTACACATACAGTATACATATATATACACACCCATATACAGTATACATATATACACACCCTTATACAGTATACATATATACACACATACAGTATACATATATACACACACACATATACAGTATACTTATACACACCCATATACAGTATACATATATACACGCATATATACAGTAATACAGCATATACACACACACAAATATACTGTATATATACACACACATATACAGTATACATATACACACACATACAGTATACATATATACACACACATACAGTATACATATATACACACATATATGCAGTATACATATATACACGCATATATACAGTAATACAGCATATACACACACACATATACTGTATATATACACACACACATATACAGTATACATATATATACACATATACAGTATACATATATACACAGTATAGATATACACACACACATATACAGTATACATATACACACATATATACTGTATATATACATATATACACACATATACAGTATACATATATACACACACATATACAGTATACATATATATACACACATATACAGTATACATATACACACACATATACAGTATACATATATATACACATATACAGTATACATATATACACAGTATAGATATACACACACACATATACAGTATACATATACACACATATATACTGTATATATACATATATACACACATATACAGTATACATATATACACACACATATACAGTATACATATATATACACACATATACAGTATACATATATACACACATATACAGTATACATATATATACACACATACAGTATACATATATACACACATATACAGTATACATATATACACACATACAGTATACATATATACACACATATACAGTATACATATATATACACACATATACAGTATACATACAAACACGCATATATACAGTAATACAGCATATACACACACACATATACAGTATACATATACACACATATATACTGTATATATACATATATACACACATATATAGTATACATATACACACATATACAGTATACATATATACACACACATATACAGTATACATATATATACACACATATACAGTATACATATACACACATATACAGTATACATATATATACACACATACAGTATACATATATACACACATATACAGTATACATATATACACATATACAGTATACATATATATACACACCCATATACAGTATACATATATATGCACACATACAGTATACATATATACACACATACAGTATACATATATACACACATATACAGTATACATATATACACATATACAGTATACATATATACACCCATAAACAGTATACATATATATACACACATATACAGTATACGTATATACACACATATACAGTATACATATACACACACATATACAGTATACATATATACACACCCATATACAGTATACATATACACACATATACAGTGTACATATATACACCCATATACAGTATACATATATACACATATACAGTATACATATACACACACATGTACAGTATACATACACATATGCAGTATACATATACACACACATATACAGTATACATATATACACACACATATACAGTATACATATATACACACATATACAGTATACATATACACACACATATACAGTATACATATATATACACACATAGAGTATACATATATATACACACACATATACAGTATACATATATATACACACATACAGTATACATATATATACACACACATATACAGTATACATATATATACACACACATATACAGTATACATATACAGCGATATTGGCGCCAAATTTAAACACCGCTATGCTGATTGGTCACGGTTACCGGTCGCAAATAATCAGCATTATTGGCGCCAAATTTAAACACCGCTCTGCTGATTGGTCCCGGCCGTGACCAATCACCATTATTGGCGCCAAATTTAAATAACGCTGTGCTGATTGGTCGTGACCGCCGGCCGCAACCAATCAGCATTATTGGCGCCAAATTTAAACCCCGCTCTGCTGATTGGTCGCGTTCGCTGCCCGTGACCAATCAGCATTATTGGCGCCAAATTTAAACCCCGCTCTGCTGATTGGTCGTGTTCGCTGCCCGCGACCAATCAGCAATATTGGCGCCAAATTTAAACCCCGCTCTGCTGATTAGTTGCGACCGCCGGCCGTGACCAATCTGCGATATAGCCGCCAAGTTTTAACGCCGCTTTGGTGATTGGTCACGGTTGCCGGCCTCGACCAATCAGCGATTTTGGCGCCAAATTTAAACACCGCTCTGCTGATTGCGCCCTGTCGGCCGCATACATATTCTAGAATACCCGATGCATTAGAATCGGGCCACCATCTAGTGGGTGTATATATGTATACTGTATATGTGTATATATATATACTGTATGTGTGTGTATATATATGTATACTGTATAAGTGTGTATATATGTATACTGTATATGTGTGTATGTATGTATACTGTATATGTGTGTGTATATGTATACTGTATGTGTGTGTGTATATATATGTATACTGTATATGGGTGTATATATGTATACTGTATATATGTGTATATATATATTTATACAGTATGTGGCTATATATATGTATACTGTATATGTGTATATATATTGTATATGTGTGTTTATATATGTATACTGTATATGTGTGTATATGTATACTGTATATGCGTGTATATATATGTATACTGTATATGTGTGTATATATGTATACTGTATGTGTGTGTGTATATATATGTATACTGTATATGGGTGTATATATGTATACTGTATATATGTGTATATATATATTTATACGGTATGTGTGTATATATATGTATACTGTATATGTGTATATATATTGTATATGTGTGTATATATATGTATACTGTATATGTGTGTATATGTATACTGTATATGGGTGTATATATGTATACTGTATGTGTGTATTTATATGTATACTGTATATGTGTGTGTATATATATGTATACTGTATATGGGTGTATATATGTATATACTGTATGTGTGTGTGTATATATGTATACTGTATATATGTGTGTATATGTATACTGTATATATGTGTATATATATTTATACTGTATGTCTGTATATATATGTATACTGTATATGTGTGTATATATATGTATACTGTATATATGTGTATATATGTATACTGTATGTGTGTATATATATGTATACTGTATATGTGTGTATATGTATACTGTATATGTGTGTGTATATATATGTATACTGTATATGTGTATGTATAATGTATATGGGTGTATATATATGTATACTGTATATGTGTGTATATATGTATACTGTATATGTGTATGTATAATGTATATGGGTGTATATATATGTATACTGTATATGTGTGTATATATATGTATACTGTATATGTGTGTATATATGTATAATGTATATGTGTGTATATATATGTATACTGTATATGTGTGTATATATGTATACTGTATATGTGTATGTATACTGTATATGTGTGTATATATATGTATACTGTATAAGTGTGTATTTTCATGACTATGAATTAACACATGTGGAATTATATAGTTAACAAAAAAGTGTGAAACAACTGAAAATATGTCTTATATTCTAGGTTCTTCAGAGTAGCCACCTTTTGCTTTGATGACTGCTTTGCACACTCTTGGCGTTCTCTTGATGAGCTTCTAGAGGTAGTCACCGGAAATGGTCTTCACTTCACAGGTGTGCCCTGTCAGGTTTAATATGATAAAGTGCTTTATTCTTTGTCAGGTCCAGGGGTCCTGTAGAATGTGAATCCCTGAGGAACAGCGTATCCTTGGCTTGTGCCAAGACAGAAGAAAAGTTGCTGAACACTTGGTACCCCAACGTGATCAATCTATTTGCCAATCAAGATGCCCTGCAGTTGATTAATGCGGACAAATTGGATTCCTTTTATAACTGCGTCTCGACACTTATGTCCAACCAGGTAAAGTCGGCAGCGAGATCCGTGATATATAAGGATTCATGTTCATTATTGTATCTCTGGATCAAACATAGACTCAGAGTGGTATTCCCATCTCATATATGTATGGCACTTCCACAGTCTGAGGACGCACATCCGGCTGAAGTATATTGCTGCGCAGGAACATGCCGGGTCCCTGAGCTGCAATGCATGCCGCCAGCCAAAGGCCGGTAGCTGATGTCGGCGTGCCAGTCACGAGCGACGCATGGAAGTGACGTCATGCGCTGCCTCTACCGGCACACTGAAATCAGCTACAGAAGAAGGCGCCGCATGTCGTGGGAGCGGAGGAAGGTAAGAAGAATCATTTATTTTTGTTTATTTAATGTATTGGAAAAGAACGACAGAACATTAAACCAGGAAAGGGCCAAGGATGGGGAGCATTATACAAGGAAGGGGCTCAGGGTGGGGAGAATTAGACAAGGAAGGGGCCCAGGATGGGGAGCATTATATAATGAAGGGGCCCAGGATGGGGAGCATTATACAAGGAAAGGGCCCAGGATGGGGGGAATTAGACAAGGAAGGGTTCCAGGATGGGGAGCATTATACAAGGAAGGTGCCCAGGATGGGGGGAATTAGACAAGGAAGGGTCCCAGGATGGGGAGCATTATACAAGGAAGTAGCTTAGGATGAGAAGCATTATACAAGGAAGGGTCCCAGGATGGGGAGAATTAGACAAGGAAGGGTCCCAAGATGGGGAGCATTATACAAGGAAGTAGCCTAGGATGAGGAGCATTATACAAGGAAGGGGCGCAGGATGGGGAGCATTACACAAGGAAAGGTCGCAGGATGGGGAGCATTACACAAGGAAGGGGAGCATGATGGGGAGCATTATACAAGGAAGGGGCGCAGGATGGGGAGCATTACACAAGGAAGGGGTGCAAGATGGGGAGCATTATACAAGGAAGTAGCCTAGGATGAGGTGCATTACACAAGGAAGGAACGCAGGATGGGGAGCATTACACAAGGAAGGGGCGCAAGATGGGGAGCATTATACAAGGAAGGGGCGCAAGATGGGGAGCATTATACAAGGAAGGGGCGCAAGATGGGGAGCATTACACAAGGAAGGGGCGCAGGATGGGGAGCATTATACAAGGAAGGGGCGCATGATGGGGAGCATTTTACAAGGAAGGGGCCAAGGATGGGGAGCATTATACAAGGCAGGGGTTCAGGATGGGGGGCATTGTACAAGGAAGCAGCCCAGGATAGGGAGCATTATACCAGAATGGGGATCATTATACCATGACATGGGCCAGGATGAAGGACATTACACCAGGAAGGGCACAATGATGGAGGTCATTATACCAGAATGGGGCCTAGGATGGGGGACAGGATACCAGGATGGAAGACATTGTTATAGGATGTGGGATATTATACTAGGATAGGGGACATTGTTACAGGAAGGGGCCAGGATGGGGGACATTATTACAGTAAGAGGCCCTGGACCAAGGACATTATACCAGGAAGGAGCCCAGGATTGGGACATTATTGCTGAAAGGGGGCTCAGGATGGGCGGTATTATACACAGAAGTTGGATATTATAACAGGAAGAGGCCCAGGATAGGGGATATTATAACAGGAAGGGGTGCAGGATGGGGAACATTATACCAGGAAGGGGCCTAGAATGAGAGACATTATTATAGGATGGGGCTAGGGCTACGATGGGGGAGATTATTACAGGAAACATCCAAGGCAAGGGCGAACACGCGCATCATTATCGGATCTAGAATGCTACAAGGGCCCATAGGCATTATACAAGGAAGGTGCCCAGGATAGGGGGAATTAGACAAGGAAGGGTCCCAGGATGGGGAGCATTATACAAGGAAGTAGCCTAGGATGAGAAGCATTATACAAGGAAGGGTCCCAGGATGGGGAGAATTAGACAAGGAAGGGTCCCAAGATGGGGAGCATTAAACAAGGAAGTAGCCTAGGATGAGGAGCATTATACAAGGAAGGGGCGCAGGATAGGGAGCATTACACAAGGAAGGGGAGCAAGATGGAGAGCATTATACAAGGAAGGGGCGCAGGATGGGGAGCATTATACAAGGAAGGGGCGCATGATGGGGAGCATTATACAAGAAAGGGGCGCAGGATGGGGAGCATTACACAAGGCAGGGGTGCCAGATGGGGAGCATTACACAAGGAAGTAGCCTAGGATGAGATGCATTACACAAGGAAGGCGCGCAGGATGGGGAGCATTACACAAGGAAGGGGCGCAAGATGGGGAGCATTATACAAGGAAGGGGCGCAAGATGGGGAGCATTACACAAGGAAGGGGCGCAGGATGGGGAGCACTATACAAGGAAGGGGCGCATGATGGGGAGCATTATACAAGGAAGGGGCGCATGATGGGGAGCATTTTACAAGGAAGGGGCCAAGGATGGGGAGCATTATACAAGGCAGGGGTTCAGGATGGGGGGCATTGTACAAGGAAGCAGCCCAGGATAGGGAGCATTATACCAGAATGGGGATCATTATACCATGACATGGGCCAGGATGAAGGACATTACACCAGGAAGGGCACAATGATGGAGGTCATTATACCAGAATGGGGCCTAGGATGGGGGACAGGATACCAGGATGGAAGACATTGTTATAGGATGTGGGATATTATACTAGGATAGGGGACATTGTTACAGGAAGGGGCCAGGATGGGGGACATTATTACAGTAAGAGGCCCTGGACCAAGGACATTATACCAGGAAGGAGCCCAGGATTGGGACGTTATTGCTGAAAGGGGCTCAGGATGGGCGGTATTATACACAGAAGGTGGATATTATAACAGGAAGAGGCCCAGGATAGGGGATATTATAACAGGAAGGGGCGCAGGAAGGGGAACATTATACCAGGAAGGGGCCTAGAATGAGAGACATTATTATAGGATGGGGCTAGAGCTACGATGGGGGAGATTATTACAGGAAACATCCAAGGCAAGGGCGAACACGCGCATCATTATCGGATCTAGAATGCTATAAGGGCCCATAAATCTGACCAACATGCTGGTGGGGGCCCAGGTCCAAATTTTGCACATCTACAGGAACATGGCATAACAATATGTCATATGTTGGGAAGGGTTTAAGCTACAACACATTACATAGCCTCTTGCAGCTATATCAATGGAAAAATGAAAAATGTATGGCTTTTTGAAGACGGAAAGGAAAAAATCCAAAACAAAAAATGATCCGGTCCTGAAGGGATTAAGGATTTCCCACCCACAGTAAATGTTGTCACTCAGCTTTCTTCTCTTATGGCCCAGTCCGTCTCCCTGTTTTCTGCACCACTCTCGTAGTCATATATTTTTTCTCCTTATAAACACTAATATATACTTGCTGATTCTCCCCCCCACAGGTGAGAGACCTTCTGCAGAAAACTGTAGAAACTTTTGTCCGTTTATTTGATCTGATAGACGGGCAATTTTTACCAATCTTCAAAATGCAACTTACATTTGATGACGAGAAAATGGATTTCTATCCAAGCTTCCAGGACGTAGAAGAAGTTGTACTATTTATATTAACTCGGATCTCCAAGACCCTTCAGGTATCAGGATTTTTTTTTCAATGCTGACAACTTACTTTTTATAGTAGGTACATGTGTGGCTCACAGGTAAAAACTGCAGTAAAAAAAATTGGAAATTTGCTGCCACCATTTTGGAATATCACAGCAAAAAAAAAATATAGTACTGGCTGATTTACAATTCCTATTGGCTGTCACCTAGTATATGAGCGTCCGCAGCAGTATCCTCCGGTGGGCCCCCATGCAGGGATAGGACAACGAGTATATTGACTTTGTAATACACATTGCAAAAATATATGAGAATTATAAGTAGAAGAGTTGGGTAGCATAAACACTTTTACAGGCTCGGACTGGCCAACAGGAGAAATGGAGAATCCTCCGGTGGGCCCCCATGAAGGGATGGCTCTCCACTCCAGTCCCCTATTAAAGTGCACCTGTCAGCAGGAGTGTGCTCAGTAAACCACATACACTGTCAGGAGGGCGACATTACACAGAGTAAAATGATACCTTAGTTGATGAAATTCGTCCTGTGGTTCTTGTGTAATCTTTACTTTCAGTTTGGAAATAATGATACGCTTATGCTCCGGGGCGGCGTGTGGGGGCACTCTATCTGGTGCTCTGCTTACATATTCATCTGTATGCTCTTATGACAGCTCACTGATCGTCCACTGACCTGCCTCCTATTTTACCTAGCCCCGCACTACTAGATGCATTATGTAAAAGAGGAGGCAGGTCAGTGAAGGCACAATGAGCTGTCATAAGAGCATACAGATGAATATGTAAGCAGAGCACCAGATAGAGCGCCCCCCACAGGCCGCCCCGGAGCACGAGCGTATCATTATCTCCAAACTGAAAGTAAAGGTTACACAAGAACCACAGGACGGATTTAATCAACTAAGTTATCATTTTAATCAGTGTAGTGGCACCCACCTAACAATGTATGTGTTTTACTGAGCTCAATCCTGCTGACAGGTGCGCTTTAAATGTATAAGTGGTTAAATCTGAATTTTTGGGGTGACAGATGCCCTTTAAGCTCCCTTTAGTGGCCACTGAGGATACACAGCATGGCAGCTTTTATTTCATGTCTATGCTGAGGATATGGAGCTTTGTATGGAGTTTTTGATTTATTTATATCAAAATAGGTGGATGTTCAGGGGGTTTATATTAGAGACATCTGCAGTATTCATGTCACTTTATAGAACGTTCTTCTTTGTCCAGAACATTCAGACGGTGCAGCCGTGGCTTTCTGGTAGTAACACGGTTCAGATCATCGAGGCCAAACTCCCTGATTACATCTTTGATTCTGCCGCGCTGAAGCTGAAGGAGGCCGTCAGCCACAATCTACACCAGCCATTCAGGCATTTCCAAACCTACGGTAAGCGGGACGTGAATCATTAAAAGGATGATACATACGGTAAGCTGGACGTGAATCATTAAAGGGATGGTACATATGGTAAGCTGGACGTGAATCATTAAAGGGATGGTACATACGGTAAGCTTGACGTGAGTCATTAAAGGGATGGTACATACTGTAAGCTGGACGTGAATCATTATAGGGATGGTACATACAGTAAGCAGGACGTGAGTCTTTAAAGGGATGGTACATACGGTAAGCTGGCTGCGAATCATTAAAGGCATGGTACATACGGTAAGCTGGACATGAGTCATTACAGGGATGGTACATATGGTAAGCTGGCCGCGAATAATTAAAAGAATGGTACATACAGTAAGCTGGACGTGAATCGTAAGTATTAAAGCGATGGAACATATGGGAAGCTGGACGTGAATCTAGTATTAAAGGGATGGAACAATCACAATCAGAAATCTCCTGCCGGCGCTTGCAGCGTGATCTTCCTGTGGACGCTTTGATCCTGATACCTTTCCAAAAGCCATTGAACTCAGTGTTAGGGGTTCCCAGAGGTGTGATCCTCATCTATCAGACATTATCATGTAGAAATACTATATATCACTGGTCTAACAAGCACTGCAAAGAGGATCTGTCTCTAGATTTCACCATATAAATGTAGATTATCAAATTGATTTCTTAGACCTGATGAAGCCAGAGAACTCGCTTTCAAAAATCCATGTCCGATCAGCTGTATAATCCTCTTTGAAAGTTTTCTCCGCCCGATATTAAGATGAGTCTAGATACAACTATAAATTCTGTTATATTATTTGATAGTTGAAAGCTTCAGCTGGCTGGTGGATGGTTCAGCCACGGAGAAAGTAGAAACTGTGTGCAAAGCAGTCATCAAAGCAAAAGGTGGCTACTTTGAAGAACCTAGAATATAAGACATATTTTCAGTTGTTTCACACTTTTTTTTAAGTATATAATTCCACATGTGGTAATTCATAGTTTTGATGCCTTCAATGTGAATGTACAATTTTCATAGTCATGAAAATACAGAAAAATCTTTAAATGAGAAGGTGTGTCCAAACTTTTGGTCTGTACTGTATGTGTGATCATAATGTGTTTTTTTTTTTTTACATATTGGACCTTCTTGCATATTATCTCGAACCGTCATTAAATTGACTCATCCCTGCACAGCAACACTGGCTTTGATGTTTCTAGTAAAAATCGACTGCTTATGCGCCGTTCATCATATGCAAGTTATCTAGGACTAGTCCAGCGGGACGTCACTTCCCACAAACAAATCTGACCTCAGATGCTGTGATCACACCCAAATCATGGCATCTTAGTCTCACCTGGCGAGGTGGATCTTCTAAGCCTCGGGTCTGGGTGGGCACACGGACCCCGGGTGTTGGTGTGGCAAGCAGGAAGGCACATGAGCAGCAAGGAATTGGCACTCAGGAATCTTGGGAGCTGCAGGATGGATGTAGCGTAACCCAGTAGGAATGGAAGAAAGTTAACGCAGAAGGTGGAGCACACCAAACAAAAGTCTAAAAACTCAATCCTAAAACCCAGGTGTGTGTCCTAATGGTCCATAAATAGGATTTAGGAGATTATGTCACTGAGCTACACAGGACAACCTGTAAAACCTGACGTGGAGCACAACACGGGGCAGGAGACCGAAGTGAAGGAAGCAGAGCTCGGATACCCAAGACAGGTGTATAATACTTAATTTCACATGCCCAATTTGCATATGACGGCCGGCACATAAAAAGTTTAGTCTTTTAAGGTAGAAACATTTTTGCCAGATATATACCGTGGATGTCAATGCAGGAATTTGGCATGCCTGAAGGACCTGACAGGTTCACTTTACGGGGACCCCCTTTGGTTCGTTTGAAGGGTCCCTTGACAATAGGCTGATCACAGCTGTAGTCGGGTGGACACAGCAACGAGGACTAAGTTGCAGGAATCATTTTCTTACCATTCCCATTAGAATCAATACTGTCCTAAGTCCTACAGAGCGAGGGGTGCAACGTGTCCGATAATAATTGAGGGTCAAATCAGAAATCTCAAGGGTAAACGAGACTGATTTATATTTGTATTCCAGTTTATAGAAGAATTTCACACCCTGGCCAGAGATATCATGGGACTGCCCACCCGTGCTTACTTCACCATGGTACACCTCGACTGCGATGACTTAAAGCAAGGCCTGGCTGACAAAGCAAAAAGTTTTGCAAATATATTACTAGATAGACTGGTGACAAATCACAGATTGGAGAATGAAGAGTGAGTAAAATCCTGGATTCAAGGAGGTTTCACAATAGAAAAAAATAATCTGTAATGGGCCTCTACCTGCCATGTGCCATTCAGGGGTCCTTGGGGTCGAGGTCAAGTGCTACTTCTGCTATGATTTCATACAGTGAGTTATAGATGCTGATGCTACAGTAAAAGTTAAGAATCTCACATTACTTTACTTATGATACCATAAAATATCATCACATTCCAGTATATAATATACAGGTGCATCTCACTAAATTAGAATATCATCAAAAAGTAAATTTATTTCAGTTCTTCAATACAAAAATTTAAATTCATATATTATATAGAGTCATTACAAACAGAGTGATCTATTTCACGTGTTTATTTCTGTTAATGTTGATGATTATGGCTTACAGCCAATGAAAACACAAAAGTCATTATCTCAGTAAATTAGAATAATTAACAAATACACCTGCAAAGGCTTCCTAAGCTTTTAAAAAGGTCCCTTAGTCTGTTTCAGTAGGCTCCACAATTATTGGGAAGACTGGTGACTTGACAGATGTCCAGAAGGCAATCATTGACACACTCCACAAGGTCTCAGAGTCTGGAGGAAGAGTGGAGAGGCCACAATCCAAGCTGCTGGAGGTCTAGTGTGAAGTTTCCACCATCAGTGATGGTTTGGGGAGCCATGTCATCTGCTGGTGTAGGTCCACTGTGTTTTATCAAGACCAAAGTCAGCGCAGCCCTCTACCAGGAAATTTTAGAGCACTTCATGCTTCCCTCTGCTTTTTGGAGATGGAAATGTCATTCTCCAGCAGGACTTGGCCCCTGTCCACACTGCCAAAAGTACCAATACCTGGTTTACACACAACAGTATCACTGTGCTTGATTGGCCAGTAAACTCGCCTGACCTTAACCCCATAGAGAATCTATTATAGAGAATCTATGGGGTATTGTCAAGAGGAAGATGAGAGACACCAGACCCAACAATGCAGACGAGCTGAAGGCTGCTATCAAAGCAACCTGGGCTTCCATAACACCTCAGCAGTGTCACAGGCTGATCACCTCCATGCCACATTGCCGCATTGATGCAGTAATTGATGCAAAAGGAGCCCCGACCAAGTATTGAGGGCATTTACTGAACATACATTTCAGTAGGATAACATTTCGGGTTTTAAAATAATTTTTCAAGCTGTTATAAAAGTATTCTAATTTACTGAGATAATAACTTTTGTGTTTTCATTGGCTGTAAGCCATAATCATCAACATTAACAGAAATAAACACTTGAAATAGATCACTCTGTTTGTAATGACTCTATATGATATAGGAGTTTCACTTTTTGTATTGAAGAACTAAAATAAATTAACTTTTTGATGATATTCTAATTTAGTGAGATGCCCCTGTGTGTAATAATCTTTGCTTCGCTTAGGATCTGCATGGAATTTGAGAAAATCAAGGAACAAGCGTTAAAGGCTCCTGAAACTAATGAAGATGTAATAGAGGAGTTTGCGTTTGTGGAGCAGGCGAAGAATAAAAGCCTGGTAGAGCTAAAGTCC
Organism: Phyllobates terribilis; assembly: GCF_046119375.1. Lineage (NCBI taxonomy): Eukaryota > Metazoa > Chordata > Amphibia > Anura > Dendrobatidae > Phyllobates > Phyllobates terribilis. Next base: position 6,180,344 of record NW_027362836.1, read on the forward strand.
CGAATTGCTGTACGTACAGTACGTCCCTGGGTATAATTAGTGTAAAACATAATATATAGGATTATTCCGATATTTCTTGTGTCCTGGTTAATATGTATTTTTCCATATATAGGTCATGTCATACTAGCTATACTTACCAGTCCCCCTCCAGGTTTCAGTGATGAGATCCCCAACATGATCATGTGATTGCTGCAGCCTATCAGTGACTACGGTGGTAACCTGCTCCAGCCAGTGATTGGCTACAGAAATCACATGTCCACATAGAGCAGGAAGAACACAAACCGATGGAGGGAACTGGAGTTGTGGAGCATCAGTATAATTTTATAACCTAAGTTTTTGGAAAAAATATAATTGGTGCAACCCCTGTGATTGTAGATGCTAGATACATTAATACAGAGTGAGTTTCATTTGTTTCATTTTAGGAGTGTCAGCGGAGGATGAGTTATCTTCTAGATGTTCATTTATTTGTACCTGAAGATATCATCCTGAACTCAACAGTGTTACTGTGGCCAAAAAATATCAACCCAGTGTTTGATGAAAATGGGGTCTCGGGTGCCAGCCCCAATGAAGCAGCAGCCCCCTGCAGTGTCCAGGTAATTAAACGGGGCGCTCTGGGAGCGTTTTTTGATAACTGTTCCTTTATAAAAGCTGATTGAAAACGCCAAGTGTAAAGGAGAGGGCGAGCTGCTGGGGAAAAGAGAGAAGCTTATGCTGGAACTGGAGAAACTTTTGCGTCGGATGGAAGAATTTGCAGAGTGCTCTGAGCTGGATATGATGCAGCAGGTATGATAGTCACAGGCTGTGTTATAGTTTTCCCTCTTCTTATTTTCATTACTTTAAGACTCTTTTCATATTTGTACAGATTCTTTTTACCCAAAACGCATCATGGTTGTCGTGAACGATAATTTTTTTGTGCAACACAAAAGATCATTTCACCCGACGATCAAGTGTTTGGCCATTCGTCGGTGATTGGCAGCCTATTTATACTGCACAATTATCCTTAAACGAGCGTTCCTGGGAAGTAGTTATAAAATGCTCCCCAACTCTGGTTTGGAGTTGCATTAGGCTTTTTTTATGTTGTTTCTTTTGGGGGGGTTCTATCCCTTTTTAAAGGCAAGAATCAAAAATATTGAGACTACAGCCAATAGTGTAACCTGAAGCTTCAATGCAAAATCTCCATTAGGGCCCCCAACTATTGCAGGTCTTTAATAGTAGTGATCTTCTCATATGAGTCAAAGAGACCTTTTGAGCCCCCCTTAGCTCCAGATGTGACTGCAACCCCTGCACGCACTGTAGTTACGCCCTTGACTGCAGCATTATTTTTTCTATACAAAAAAAACTATGAAAAAAACATAAACCCGACTGACCACCATTATCAGCCAGAACAGTCTTTATAGAGGCAGTCCCTAGTGCTTAACCTGAAGTGCAGTCAAACAAAGGCAGGTCAGAGGCAGTCGTCACACCTGAGCACTGGCGTATGAAAGCATCCACTAGGCCTGAAATGTGTTGCGTCCAATAGGCCTGAAACGCGTTGCGTCCAATAGGCCTGAAACGCATTGCGTCCAATAGGCCTGAAACGCGTTGCGTCCAATAGGCCTGAAACGCGTTGCGTCCAATAGGCCTGAAAAACATTGCTTCCAATAGGTCTGAAACGCCATGCGTCCAATAGGCCTGAAACGCATTGCGTCCAATAGGCCTGAAACGCGTTGCGTCCAATAGGCCTGAAACGCGTTGCGTCCAATAGGCCTGAAAAACATTGCTTCCAATAGGTCTGAAACGCCATGCGTCCAATAGGCCTGAAACGCGTTGCGTCCAATAGGCCTGAAAGGCCTGAAAGTTACACCTCTGACATCAGCTGTCTATAAAGTGGAGCATATAGGAGTCTGTATTCTGCAAACGAGAAGTAAAGTTCACCGGTGAGAAGTCAGTCTCATACTGTAACTTGTGAATGTCTAACTCATTTTCTTTAATGGAGGCAGTCCGGTTAACCCTTTACTTATCTGTGTATTGTGCCTGGTTTCAGTAAGTGACAGATGTGAGGACTGTACAGAAGCGAATAGCAGACGCAGAGGAGGCGGTGGCTTATATTAACAAAGAAGAAGCACTGTATAAATGGGACCTTACAACATACCCTCAGCTGGATTCTTCAAAAGTCAACATTGAACCTTACCAGAAACTTTTTGCACTGATTTACAAATGGCAAAAAACTGAAAAAAAGTATATGCACCCCATTGGGGAATTCTGAGTTAACTCTTGGCATGCCGTTATTTATTAACACCATACGTGATCTGAAGTGGAGAGTAAATGGTACATTTAAACAAGCTGATAATCATTCCCAATTATCAGCCCGTGTAAATGTGCCTGTAATCACCCGATGAACAAGCAAAACACTAATTCGTTGGGAACTAATCATTTATAGCAGCAAAAAATCATCTTTAACTACAGCACTTCGCCCCTTGTAATGTTATAGGGACAAAGTATATCTAATAACCAATCGTTCTGTCCCCATCACTGTTCTTCGGTCCTGGAAATAACCAAGCGCCAAAAGTCTTGCATATATTACAAGGGGATTATGTGTTATTAAAGGGCTGTCCGGCCTTGGGGCACAAGTCTGCAGTCACTCCATGTGACTGCAGACATGTGAATCCTCACAGCATGTGTACTGTGCGCGTAATAAGGATTCTCCAGCATCGGGAGCACAGGCGTGTGACAGCAAGTATGTGATTTGCATATATACGGTCACATCCCAACTAGACATATCCGGCCTTGCTCAATGCAAGCACATTGAGTGGAGCCAGACACGTCTAGTCGGAATGTGGTCAGAAGTATGCAAATCACATACTTGTGGTCACATAACAGCCCGTTCCCGGCACCGGAAAATCCTCGCAGTGCGTGCAATGTGAGGATTTACAAGTCTGCAGTTACATAGACTGTAGACTTGTACCCCAAAGCCAGACAATCCCTTCTGCAAAATAAGAGATAAATGTATGATCGGTAGGGGTGCTCTAATACTGAGGACAGAGGTTCCAAAGTCTGCTGTGTGAATGGAGTGATCGTGCGCATGCATAGCCAGCACTCCATTCATGTCTATGGGAGCAGTCATGCGCATGCGTAACCATCACTCCCATAGATGCACACATGCTTCATTCACAAAGCTGTATCTAGGACCACCGCTTTCAAAACTGCTGGGGGCTGCAGCAGTCGGACTCCCAGTGATCAGACATTTATCAACAACCTTGTGGATAGGTGATTAAACATTATTTATGGGACAACCATAGCCATAGATGTAGAAGAGAAAAAAAGCAGAATAAACAGTAATAGATGAGCTAAAAACATGAAACTTATCAAAATATGTCTTGAAAAATCTCACGCTTCCAGGTGGATCGACGGCACTTTCCTTGACCTGAACGGAGAAAGCATGGAAGCCGAGGTGGACGAATTCTTCCGAGAGGTCTACAAGATGATGAAACTATTTCAGCAGAAGCAGAAGAAGTTAGAAGAGGAGAAGAAAAAGGCGGCTCAACACCGGACACTGTCTGAAGATAAGGATTCGGTGGACGAGGAAAAGAAGGAAAGCCGCATAGTTCTCATGTGTTCTGCCATCACAGAGCAAATCAAGGCTTTTAAGGTAGATGCATCAAATAATGGATATATCAGTAATCTGGGCCAGGTTTGCTGGAGCACGCTGTTACCTCCCAATCCCAGCCAACTTCAGCACAGTGGTTATTATCGAGACAGCAGCGGTGGTCAGTCTCCTAGGCAACGATCTGTAAACAAAAGAAAAGTGTTAATATCTCAAGAACGGCTGCAAATGTCAAGAAGCAGTAAATTGCAAAAATGCAGGTTTTTACAATATCTATGAAGATGGGAATAACCCTTTAATTCATTTTTGGAGCCGTAATCCCGGGACACTGATTATGATTGACTCCTTTTCAGGAATATATCCCTCTGGTGAGCATCCTTTGCAACCTATGCCCCTCCCATATATCCATCCTGGCCTCCATGTGTCCAGCCTGCCCCCCTTCATATATCCATTCTGTCCCATATATCTATATATATCTATATCATATATATATAAATATATATATATATATATCTAACAGTTTTGATTTATATATATCCATCCTAGCCCCCCCATATATGCATCCCACCCCACCCCATATATCTATCCAGGTCCCCACGTGTCCAGCTTGCCCCCCTTCACCTGCATGCGTTCATCCAGGTCCCCACGTGTCCAACTTGCCCCCCTTCACCTCCATGCGTCCATCCAGGTCCCCACGTGTCCAGCCTGCCCCCTCTTTAGCCCCATGCATCCATCCAGGTCCCCACGTGTCCAGCCTGCCCCCCCTTTAGCCCCATGCATCCATCCAGGTCCCCACGTGTCCATCCTGCCCCCCCTTCAGCCCCATGCGTCCATCCAGGTCCCCACGTGTCCAGCCTGCCCCCCTTCAGCCCCATGCATCCATCCAGGTCCCCACGTGTCCAGCCTGCCCCCCCTTCAGCCCCATGCGTCCATCCAGGTCCCCATGTGTCCAGCCTGCCCCCCCTTCAGCCCCATGCGTCCATCCAAGTCCCCACGTGTCCAGCCTGCCCCCCCTTCAGCCCCATGCGTCCATCCAGGACCCCACGTGTCCAGCCTGCCCCCCCTTCAGCCCCATGCATCCATCCAGGTCCCCACGTGTCCAGCCTGCCCCCCCTTCAGCCCCATGCGTCCATCCATGTCCCCACGTGTCCAGCCTGACCTCCCTTCAGCCCCATGCGTCCATCCTTGTCCCCACGTGTCCAGCCTGCCCCCCCTTCACCCCATGCTTCCATCCAGGTACCCACGTGTCCATCCTGCCCCCCCTTCAGCCCCATGCGTCCATCCAGGTCCCCACGTGTCCAGCCTGCCCCCCCTTCAGCCCCATGCGTCCATCCAGGTCCCCATGTGTCCAGCCTGCCCCCCTTCAGCCCCATGCGACGATCCATGTCTCCACGTGTCCAGCCTGCCCCCCCTTCAGCCCCATGGGTCCATCCATGTCCCCACGTGTCCAGGTCTGCCCCCCCTTCAGCTCCATGCGTCCATCCATGTCACCACGTGCCCAGCCTGCCCCCCCTTCAGCCCCATGTGTCCATCCAGGTCTCCACATGTCCAGCCTGCCCCCCCTTCAGCCCCATGCGTCCATCCATGTCTCCACGTGTCCAGCCTGCCCCCCCTTCAGCCCCATGCGTCCATCCATGTCCCCACGAGTCCAGCCTGCTCCCTTCAGCCCCATGCGTCCATCCATGTCCCCACGTGTCCAGCCTGCCCCCCCTTCAGCCCCATGTGTTCATCCATGTCACCATGTGTCCAGCCTGCCCCCCCTTCAGCCCCATGCATCCATCCATGTCCCCACGAGTCCAGCCTGCTCCCTTCAGCCCCATACATCCATCCATGTCTCCACGTGTCCAGCCTGCCCCCCCTTCAGCCCCATGCGTCCATCCATGTCCCCACGTGTTCAGCCTGCCCCCCCTTCAGCCCCATGCGTCCATCCATGTCCCCACGTGTCCAGCCTGCCCCCCCTTCAGCCCCATGCGTCCATCCATGTCCCCAATTGTCCAGCCTGCCCTCCCTTCAGCCCCATGCATCTATCCAGGTTCCCATGTGTCCAGCCTGCCCCCCTTCAGCCCCATGCATCCATCCATGTCCCCACGTGTCCAGCTTGCCCCCCCTTCAGCCCCATGCGTCCATCCATGTCTCCACGTGTCCAGCCTGCCCCCCCTTCAGCCCCATGCGTCCATCCATGTCCCCACGAGTCCAGCCTGCTCCCTTCAGCCCCATGCGTCCATCCATGTCCCCACGTGTCCAGCCTGACCCCCCTTCAGCTCCAAGTGTCCATCCATGTCCCCACGTGTCCAACTTGCCCCCCCTTCAGCCCCATGCGTCCATCCATGTCCCCACGTGTCCAGCCTGCCCCCCCTTCAGCCCCATGCGTCCATCCATGCATCCTGGGTAGGTGTTTATGCCCCTGCATCCATCCATCCTGGGTAGGTGTAAATGCCCCTACATCCATCCATCCTGGGTAGGTGTAAATGCCCCTCCAGCCATCCATCCTGGGTAGATGTATATGCTTTTACATTCATCCATCCATCCTCGGTAGGTGTATATGCCCCTCTATCCATACATCCATCCATCCTGGGTAGGTGTATATGCCCCGCCATCCATCCATCCATCCTGGATAGGTGTATATGCCCCTCCATCCATCCAATCTATCTATCTATCTTTCTATCCCTTCCTTTCTGATATAAGCTGCAATAATGCATTTGTCCTTTGCTACACCTTTGCACATACACCATATACCTAATCAGTGGCCTTGTTATCAGCTGCTACTCTTTTAATTCAACTGTCCCATCAGTTGGGTGTTGCTAAGTACCACGCATTTAAAAAAAATGTGGGGGCCGTTACGATTTCTTTAGTGAAATGCTGGCTCCCTCTGGTGGAGCACTGACTTCTTTAATTTTCTATCTGTGGATGAAAAAAAGATAAAAAAAGTTTGGTCTGAGATGTTGTTTTAAAGTGCTACCTATGTCTGGCAATCAGAGCATCCTATTGGTTTTCACCCAGGCAGATAGATTGCTTGCAATAGATGTAATGAGTGAATGGAACAATGGAATAATGCAAGAGAATGGGACAATGGAACAATGGAATAATGGAAGAATGGAAGAATGGAACATCATTGCACGTTTCATAATGGGCTCCTAGCCTTTATCTGGCTGTGCTTCTGCAGTCAGCTACAGTCTGCAGGGAGCCTGCAGACTAGGAAGAAGGTGGACCGCCGCTTGTTTGTTCACTAATTAGTTATCCTCTCCCCATCCCCTTGTCTGCAGGTACATGGGACATTGGGGGGGGGGGGGGAGCATGTTTGAAAATAGGCAGACTCATGCAGATTAAAAATGCACGCTTGGGCTGCAGCTGCAACAAGCAGTAAAGTTGTGGGTTTTAAGATGACTATTGATGAACAACATGTCCTCCTAAGGGAAGTCTTTGCCCTATCCCTACAATGGGTGCCTTCTTGAAGACAGGGTGCAGTCATAGGCCAAAACCAATTCAGGTTATCGCTTCTCGGCCTTTTGGCTAACATCAAGTGTAGTATATGTTCTCATTTAGTATATGTGCTTTGCTTTTACCAATATATTGTATTGCAATGTTATCTATCTATCTATCTTCCCACCTGCTTGTTTTCCCTCTATCCACACCCTCCTCTTCTTTGATTGACAGCTCTGGCTTCATAGAACCAGAGAAGGAAGGAGACAGAGGTAAAACAAGCAGGTGGGAAGGTGTATATAAAGGATTGGCCCACGCCGTGATTCACGGAGCGCTTGTACTTGGTTTCAACAGTCATTCTGTGCTGACAGTCCCTTTAAAATCAGTGTTTACCAAACTCCAGTCCTCACGGCCCCCCACAGGTCATGTCTTCAGGATTTCCATAGTATTGCACAGGTGAGAGAATTCCGGATTCCTTGATGATACTTTCATCACATGTGTAATGACGCGCCCCCTGGGCCATATTCTTTAGGGGAATACCCGGAGCCGGATCAGATGGGAGTTGTAGTCTTCCGAGTGGCTGTGACCCGGTCCGTGCCCAGGGTGTCAAACTCAGTTGTATGTGGCAGTCCTACAGATGTTATAAGTTCTTTATTGTCGACTACGCCACCCGTTGTATTGCGGTCACTATGGCCGCCGCTGCAGCAGGGTCCGCTGAGGCTGATGGTGTAGGTGCAGCTTTTGGTGGTATAACCCCCAACGGGTGGGGTATAGCCTCAGGGGGTCAGGTGCAGAGGATGGGGGTTGTGGTGGTGCAGCATAGGTGTTAAAGGAAGACAGAGTCGGGTTGTGCAGTTTAGGGTATTTACTCACTGCTGATGTTCCGGTCACTCCAGCTTCAAGTGACCACCCGAGCCGTGCTGCGTCCACCAGGTCCTGGATCCAGCCAACCCCCAAGCGAGTCCGGAGCGTGACCCTGAGCTCTCCTTCTGTCCTTTCTCTGGCCGTCCCCACTAGTGATCCACCCAGGTCCAGCTCCCTCGGGCCTTCTGTTGGGTGACCCTTGGCCTTGGGTTCCCTGACCCTCCACGTGGTATGCCTTCGTGGTGGATGTGGTGGGTGGCCGTGGCAGACGCTGCCCACGGCCTCCGGTCTCTGGCTGGGGTGTGTTTTTGCCCCCACCAGCTTGGGTTCCGGTACCCTGATGCCGACTCTTCACCCGTGGATTGGATTTGGGGTCTTAGAGTCCTCTCTTCTGCTTCCCCCTCTGGGTCTCTCCTTCTTTCTCCTCTCTCTCTCTTTGGATCTGCTCTGCTCCTCTTCCTGTGACTCCTCTGCAAAGGCTGACTGACTGACCCTGATCTAAGATGGTGCCCACCTTATATACACCCTCTATGTGTGAGCTCAGGTGACCAGCACCCAATGAGCTCCTATCTTTACCCAGGCTGCTCCCCCTATCTGCCCCTACACTACTTGGGATGTTCCACCCCCCTCCCACTCCAGCCAGGAACAGACTCGGTCGTACCTGCACATTTCTAAGTGGGAGTACCGTCGGCCTGTTCCTCGGAAATGGGATGTATGTAGTGCATGCAGCCTACCGAGCTCAGATCCACACTCCATCCTTACCCGGGAGTGGAATATCACACCTCTGGGTTGAGGTGCAATACCCCTGTAGCAGCCGAATCCTCAGGGTGCTACATTCCCCCCTGGTAAATCACAGCACGTCCTCGGGCTGTAAGACATAAACACCAAACATACACATTTTTTTCATAAACATATAAAACATATTAAACAACATATCTTAGCAGATAAAACATTCTCGTCGCCTCAGGCTCCTCCTCCGGTCACTGTGCAACGTGTGACCGGGTAAAGTGCGACAGTCTCTTAGAAAAATGGTTTTCCTATAAAACCGGTAGGGGGCGCTTTAGGACGCGCAACTATATACAGGGAAGTGGCCGCTCTCAGTCCTCGGCCAGGTATTGGGGAGGAATGACCGCTCTCAGTCCTCGGTCAGTGGGATTTAAGGGTTAAACAGGTAACAGTTCACACTTGCTGGTCCCAACGGGGACTATCAACAGTAACAGTTTCAGTTTCAGTTTATGGTGCCCCGACGGGCAACTATATACAGCTTCTGCTTCGCTGTACTTAACGACGGCGTCCTCCTGCTCTTTCTTTATTGTTACCTTTGGCTCTAGTTTCAGACCCGTCCGGGTCCTCTTGTTCTTCCTCCTCACACCGCAGCTCTTCCTCCATCAGACGATGCACATGGAGGGCGTAGGGTCCTTTGGCACACTTGTGCCGGGTGAAGGTGACCTCGTCCCCGATGTAAAGGTCACGACCTCTGTGTCCCTCCGGTAGGCGGGACTCAACGTCTCTCCTGGTCACGAAGACGTCGCCTAGGGTGCGGTGGTCTCGGATGAAGCCCCACCCATGCTGCATATTAAACTTTACCACAGTCCCGGTGGTGCGGGGACTATGCGCTGCACGGGGGTCTCTCCTGGCCCGGCTCTTCTGCTCCGCGCTCCTTACTTGAGCTTGCTGTTCCCGGACCCGCCTCTCTCTCCGCTCCCTCTCGAAGTCCTCGAGCTGTTGGCGGCAGCACTCAGCACGCTCCGCTGCAGCTGCCCGAGTCTCCTGAGTGAACCCCATGAGATCTTCTCCGGTGGGGTCCCACTCAAACTGCGCTTCTGCTAGCGGGGGCGAGATCCTCTTTACGGGCTTTGGAGCCGGGATCAGGGGTTCATCCAGGGGTCTCTCTCTCCGGAGTCGGGGATGGTGGAACTCCGGTGGCCATATAAATGGCTGCCCATCCGGGCACGTGTGTTGGGCGTACAGGTCCTCTCCCAGATGCGGCACTCTTGGTCTTATGGGCGCGGTGGTGTTAGCGCCCGGGTTGCCCGGGCCTTGCGGCCAGGCCTGGGGTATCTGGAAGGTGAAGGGCACCGTAAGGACGGCGGCGCCCTGGGCTACTTGGCCCTGCGACCAGGCCGGGGGCTCCGCGGAGGTAGGGGGCGCTGTTGGTATTGCGGCGCCCGGGGGTACTAGGCCTTGCGACCAGGCTGGTGGTACTTCCTGCTTGGTCACGCTCGGGGTCGAGGCGTGTGACGTCACAGGGGTCGCGGCTCCCGTTTGAGGCCTAGTCTGCGGCGGTGACGTTGCAGCGACGGGCACGGCAGGATAGACTTCGGGCTCTGCGACGGGGAGCTGGGGCAGGTACGCGGTTTCCCGGTTTGGGGTATAGACGTCCCCTTTACCTGCCTCCACTCGTTCGGCTCCCTTCTCGGCGCCGTCTCCGGCCTTCAGTCCTCCCGCGCCATCCTCAGAGGCGGTCTGTCTCCTCGTCTTGGGTGGCGTGCTCCGCTGACGGGTCTCGGTCTGCTGGGCCATCTCTCGGCTCCACTCCGCCAACGTCTCTCGCTGCACCCGGGCCATCCTCCTTGCGAGGCCCTCCAGAGCGGTCTGCGCACACTCCCGGTCTCGGGGGAGCTGTGCTAGGACCTCCACTAGGCCTAGTGGGGTCGTTGTTTCCAGCAGGCTCCTGACCAACGGGTCGGTGCTGCTCTGCTCTCCTTCTGTTGTTTCCAGCAGGCTCCTGGCCAGCGGGCCGGTGCTGCTCTGCTCTCCCTCCTCTGTTTCTAGCAGGCTCCTGGCCAACGGGCCGGTGCTGCTCTGCTTTCTCGTCATCTCCGGGTAAGCTCCTCCGATATTCTTCTCCCGGCTTCTTGCCTCCGGGTGCGCTCGCTCTAGACTGCTCCAGGCGGCACCCATCTTTGTTCTCTCCTTTCGTCTCCTCCCCCTTCGAGGGCGGTCCCGGGGCCACTTGGTGACTGTCAGCTCCAGGGGCTGTTCTTTCACGCTGACAGACACCTCTAGCATCACAGTCTCTGTTGGTGGGGGCGGTTTCCACTTTTGGCGCCATTTTCGGTCCTGGCCCACGATGGGAGGTGGCCTCTCACCACCCTCTGGCACGCCCATAATGGCGTCCGCTCTGACAAGGCGGGAAACCTTTGGAAATGGCGGGAATCGCTTCCCAGTGGCGGGAAACTCTGCAGATGGCGGGAAAAAGCTGTTAATGGCGGACAACCGGCGGGAATCGACTGGTGATGGGGTCCGATGGCGGGGACCCTCCGGAACCGGCAGGAGACTTCTTTCTGAGGTAAACTTGCACTTTTCTTCAGGCACGCAGTACCCGGGTGTTGCGGGCACGTAATCCTGCCGACTACGCCAAAGTTGACGCGCCCCCTGGGCCATATTCTTTAGGGGAATACCCGGAGCCGGATCAGATGGGAGTTGTAGTCTTCCGAGTGGCTGTGACCCGGTCCGTGCCCAGGGTGTCAAACTCAGTTGTATGTGGCAGTCCTACAGATGTTATAAGTTCTTTATTGTCGACTACGCCACCCGTTGTATTGCGGTCACTATGGCCGCCGCTGCAGCAGGGTCCGCTGAGGCTGATGGTGTAGGTGCAGCTTTTGGTGGTATAACCCCCAACGGGTGGGGTATAGCCTCAGGGGGTCAGGTGCAGAGGATGGGGGTTGTGGTGGTGCAGCATAGGTGTTAAAGGAAGACAGAGTCGGGTTGTGCAGTTTAGGGTATTTACTCACTGCTGATGTTCCGGTCACTCCAGCTTCAAGTGACCACCCGAGCCGTGCTGCGTCCACCAGGTCCTGGATCCAGCCAACCCCCAAGCGAGTCCGGAGCGTGACCCTGAGCTCTCCTTCTGTCCTTTCTCTGGCCGTCCCCACTAGTGATCCACCCAGGTCCAGCTCCCTCGGGCCTTCTGTTGGGTGACCCTTGGCCTTGGGTTCCCTGACCCTCCACGTGGTATGCCTTCGTGGTGGATGTGGTGGGTGGCCGTGGCAGACGCTGCCCACGGCCTCCGGTCTCTGGCTGGGGTGTGTTTTTGCCCCCACCAGCTTGGGTTCCGGTACCCTGATGCCGACTCTTCACCCGTGGATTGGATTTGGGGTCTTAGAGTCCTCTCTTCTGCTTCCCCCTCTGGGTCTCTCCTTCTTTCTCCTCTCTCTCTCTTTGGATCTGCTCTGCTCCTCTTCCTGTGACTCCTCTGCAAAGGCTGACTGACTGACCCTGATCTAAGATGGTGCCCACCTTATATACACCCTCTATGTGTGAGCTCAGGTGACCAGCACCCAATGAGCTCCTATCTTTACCCAGGCTGCTCCCCCTATCTGCCCCTACACTACTTGGGATGTTCCACCCCCCTCCCACTCCAGCCAGGAACAGACTCGGTCGTACCTGCACATTTCTAAGTGGGAGTACCGTCGGCCTGTTCCTCGGAAATGGGATGTATGTAGTGCATGCAGCCTACCGAGCTCAGATCCACACTCCATCCTTACCCGGGAGTGGAATATCACACCTCTGGGTTGAGGTGCAATACCCCTGTAGCAGCCGAATCCTCAGGGTGCTACATGTAATACTGAGGAAATCCTGAAAACCTGACCTGTTGGGGGCCATGAGGACTGGAGTTTGGGAAACACTGCTTTAAATGGAGCGGTGCTGCAGTTTTATTATTCAGCAATTAGCAGGATCCCCCAACAATTTCTTAAGCAATGAGAAAATGCAGTCCCTAATGATGTCCTCTGACAATAAGCGGATGACGGACAGCAGATGCATTGGGTTCTGCATTTCTTGGAGAATGGGATGGGGCAGCTTCTGTCTTCTCAGTGATACAATCAGGAAGGAGATGCAGCGTGAGACAATCCCTGTCTACATCTTTGATCTGATCATCAATACAGAGGGCTGATTGGTGAAGACAGAGGGAAAGGCTAATAAAATTATTTAAAAAAAACGTAGTTTTTCGGCTGGCGCTTCCTCTGGGGTCAGTATGCCAAGCCAACCTCATTGACTTCATAGCACTTGTCAGAGTGGGCAGACACGATTTTATTGCCTTTACACACGTCACCTCCACACAGGGCGATGCTGCTACGACGCCTCTGTAGTGATCAAACGTGGAGTCAAACAGCAGGGCTTTAAGAGGGCTACCCTTTTCAATCTTGGGACAAAAACACAAAAATAAGACATCCTGTTAAGGGGGATAAAGGTAAGTAAACCGCGTTCAGTCCAGAGTGATGAATTAAAAAAGACAAAGTTTATTCCGCCATCACATAACGTTTCGACCTGTTATAGGTCTTTATCAAGTATATACAAAGACATACAGGGATACTGATCCCCTTTAAGGAAAATCAGTGGCCAGAACCCTTTAAATTCCCCTTAAATGGTCCAAAACTGAAACTGTGGGAACAATATAATCCACTTAGGGTTCAGCAAACTTACAGTCAAGGGTTTGATAAAATTATCTACACCCTTGTGTCTCCAGAAAGCATAGCTTACGTTCATGTGCTGAAAATGCCGACCAGTGCTGGAGTGAGCGGAGGTCCGCAGCTTGTGACACTCCTGCTGTAGTGAAACTACAGGTCCCAGCAGACTGACGGTCTCTCATCAAGTTATGCTGGGAGCCGCAGGTTCACAAATAGTGCTAGAGGATCCATGTCAGAAATATGAGGCTGCCACTAGGGTTTCTCCCACAAATATGTAATCGGACGTGGAGCAGATCTGCACATGGATGAGCCATATTCTCTATCTGTGAACATACTACTCCTTCACTCAGATTCTAAGTGGTTCTGCAGCGCATCTGTGCAGAGCAAGCTGTCAATCAAAATCCGGGCCGGGTTTACAGCCGTCACCCCTGATATAGCGAGCGGTGCTGTGATCCAAGACTGTAGCCGCTCCGTGCACAACGATGAGTGAAGGCCGGCGGCTGCAGGGAGGAAAGAAGTAAATTTTCTCCCGGTACCTACACTATCAATAAGGCGGCCAGGCAGCACTGTAACAATATTTATCTGCAGATTAACCCTATACCTGCAGGTACATAGCATTTTCCAAGGTGACAGGTTCCCTTTAATAAAGAGAAGATGGATAGAGCCGCATTAGTCCGTACTTTCGGTGGAAGCCTCCTGACAACTTCTTGAAGAACACTTTCCACATTTGTTCCAAGCTTCCCCGACATCTAATAGAAATAAACAGAGAAATGAATTTCTTAATACAGTTTAGAACTCGGCTACAACGAATCAGAAGAAATGAAACCTGTTTGAAGCTGACAAGCAATCAAGCCCCTCCGTAAGCCACACAGAACATGGCTACTTATGTCATCTGCAGGTGATTAAAGGAACCTGTCATGCTGAAATGGTATAAGATCTGTAGGGGGTGTTGTAGAGCAGAGAAGTTGATCAGACTGATAGACATATCTGTGGGAAGAGAGTCAGCAAAACTGGCATTTTATGCAGTGAAAAGTCCTGCCGTATGTACACTAGTCCAGTGGGCGGTCCTACTAAGTGATTGACAGTTCCCTGTATGACCATGCAGGCAAAGATAGCTGTCAATCACTAGTAGGACCGCCCACTGGACTCATCTGTACAAACAGCAGGATTCCACTGAATAAATTGATACAGGAAAAACATCTATCTTTGTACCGTATTAGCCAGTAGATAGAAGAGTATTTAGATTTGAGAGTCCTCAGTGGTTGATACCATCTTTTCCGTTAGCCATTAAAAGGTAACAAATTGCAGGCTTTCCAGACTACTCAGGTCTCAGGTCTGCCTGATGAAGAAGCCTGAGTAGTCTGGAAAGCTTGCAATTTGTTACCATCTTTTCAGTTAGCCATTAAAGGTATCAACCACTGAGGACTCTCAAATCTAATGAATAAATTACAATTTATACTGAATCTTCTCCCACAAACCTATATATCGTTCTGCTCAGTTTCTCATGGATAAAACCTGTACATCTGAATGGGGCTTTAATGTTGTTATTACAATCACGTAACCGCAGATCACAAAATCTTTCATATGATCATTTTTTTAACACCTAAAACCCCAATGGATATTTATGTTTACTAAAGGATTCCTTTCCCATTCTTCTGACAGCTCTTCTTTAGGTATGGACACAGACCGGCATCCGGCATAAAGACATCTGGAGACTTTTCCTTTTTCGGTGATATTGGATAATCTTCTTCATTTCTAACGCTTTAAATCTTTCAAATTCTTTCTGAAAAATGTATCATAAAGGGACTTTCTCAGGTCAGTTTTGCTTGTGGTTGTGTTACCATTATTTGTGCCAAATGTATCAAAGTGTTGCGCGATGTTTGATAAATGTTTATGTAGCACTTCCATCTATCTTTATTTATTTTACTCACTTATATGGCGCCATTAATTTAACAGCACTTTACAGACATTATCATCACTGTCCCCATCGGGGCTCACAATCTACATTCCCTAGCAGTATGTCTTTGGAGTGTGGGAGAAAACCGGAGAACTCGGAGGAAACCCACGCAAACACAGGGAGAACATACAAACTTCTTGCAGATGTCGTCCTTGGTGGGATTTGAACCCAGGATCCCAGTGCTGCAAAACAACAATGCTAACCACTGAGCCACCGTGTATCTTTATCCACTTTTAACGTCACCCGTCGTTCTTAGACCTGTGTAGCTTACCAAGCCCAATTTCTAAAAGTTGCAAGAGTGCTGTAAAATAGGAAGCTGCACATTTTTGTGCAAAAATGATGCATCACAAAAGTTTTTTATTTTTTTTGAACACCAAAAATTGATGTAAATTCCTCGCTACATTGCCCCTTTTCCAACCACATTTTGTAGAAAAAAAATAAAAAGACAAGGTACAGACAGCGGAGTGTGAACAAGAGTTTAGGGAGAGATGTACAACTGGCACTGGCCTATAAAAGGGATTGTGTAATCGTACAAAACTAGCAAAAATGTAAAGTGCCTGGAAAACAAGGAACGTGCAATTTACCTCTTAGTAAAATCCTATGCTTTCTCAAGAACAGAGGAATTTTAATTTCATACTTTTTTTAATCAAATCATTTTTATTGAAAAACTCCAACTACAAATATTCCATCTTTCAAATAACATACATGACATAGTAATTCCATAGTAAAAATATGAACAAAGTATCTGAACTTCAATTCCCATAACCCACCCTAAACCCAAATCCCAACACTCCAGAGAGAACCATTTTCAGAGCAGTTCTAGAATAACGGACTATAGCATTCGTAGAAGGGGAAGAAGATAAAAAAGTGACTAACAAAGGGGTAGCAGCGTTTTAATGTTATCATTTACTGCTTGATGCCTGAGCTGGGGAGTGCACGCTGAAAACTGTTGCAGGCTGCTGTAATCACAGGACACAAGCAAACAGCATGGCATTTCCTATCAGCAGGGAGGAAGTAAAGGGCGACAGTAATGAAAGTCTCCTCCTACTCCGCTCCATATTGAAATGAATAGTGTGCATCCTACAAATGAGATGCATACAGCAAACAATTGATTTTCTATACATAAGTTTTGAGTTGACCACTGGATATACACATGTGTATCACTAATTACCAGAACTGGAAATCGAAAAAAAAGACAAGCAAGTTTGGGGTGAATCCTGCCTTCATTACTGCTCAGCCGCTCATAGAGGGATCGGTGCTAGGAACAGCAGGAGTGCCGGCGATGGTCACAGATTTACCTGCTGCGGGACTGAAGGAGTCTGATCACGCTCGGCTCGAAGCTTTTTACCTGGTTTACGACAGGAATAATTGAAAGCTGTGCTTCAAAGGCAAGGAAGAAGTTTGCCACCGTTTGCGCTTGAATACCCTTAAGGGGGGGAAAAAAATAATATACATATATACAAATACTGAAACATATAAATGCATTAGAACATCAAACCCGGTGAACCGGTAAATGACTTGTCCTCCAGGGATACAGGCTACTGTCATTCAGTAATTATTTAATAGGAATTTTACATTTTATGTGATCACCACGCTAGAATGTAAATGGAGAAAAACACAACACAACTCCTCACCATATGAAGATATTTTGTGTTATAGAACAGGATTTCTGTGGAATAACAAGACTGATTTACTATGTATGCACCATAGCCTTCATTTGATGTCACTTACTTAGCACCAACACCTTGCCCCAACTCTGCAATCCCCAATATCAGTCCATGACCTCAATGGGGTCACTATAAAATTCTAAAGAGGACTGGTCATGTCTCTATTAGAAAATAGACAAACTTAGGATAGAAACAATATGAACATATACCCTGCTATAAGTAAGTAAAAGCAATAGGAAATATATATAATATAGGGTACTTAGTAAACATGGTTTTTGATTAAAAAAAAAAGCCATCCCACCAGCACCAAGGTGTACCCAGTCAGTTATGTGAAGTATATAATAAAATACACTTTAGTACAATATTAGTATCTTGTCCCTTTATATCTGCAGCTACTTCTGTCACCATGGTAACTGCATTCATACTCAGCCAATAGGATTGCTCGGTTTGAATCTGAAGAAAAATAAAAAGTCCTGTGTCATCAGTTTGTTCCATCTCATCTGAGTGTGAAGACAGACACCTGCGATCAGCGAGATTATAGGTATAAGACGTGATATAATATAACGGACGGAGCCACATCCCATCACACGCACTCAGCGACCACAACTGACAGGAATCAGCACATTTATCAGAGGAGAAGTCATTATTCCCCAACACATGATAAGTGACAACTTCTAGATCTGCTGGGAACCCAACTAATCCCTGCTAGACCCTCCCCGGACCACCGCTCCATTCATTCTCTATGCAGGAGAAAGCTGAGTACAGCGCCCCCCATAGAGAATGAACGGACCGGCGGTTGAACATTTGCACTTCGCTCACTTCTATCTATAAGTGCTGTTCTGCTGATTGGGTCATAGCGGCCAAACCCACCGATCATCACCTATCCAGAGATCAGTGAGAACTTGTTCCAACTAGACATCCCCTTTAATTGAAGAGATCACATATCTAACAGCCAATCCTATTCATTCCCAATCTTCCCTGTGCCCAGTAATGCCCCTGGGTATATCGCCAATATGAGCCAATCACCAAACCCTCTGCTGACTGTTCCCCATGTTTTATAGATTTTGGATCCGTTTCTACAAGAGAAGATCTCAGCGGCCACCATGGGGATGGGTTACTCTGCCAGCGATGGAGCAGGTAGTATCCACCAGCCGGTGATATCTCACCTTCCTCCATATTCTGCTGTTACATGCGTTTCTTCAGCTTTACCCCTTCCCAACAGAACCAATTGATGTTTTTTTTCTGTTTTTTCCTTGGCTTTTTCCAAGGGCTATAACTTTTTAATGTCTGTCCACATAGTGTGAGGTCTTGTTATTTTGCAGGACGAGCTGTACTTATAAATCCCACCATTCATTTACCACATAGTACTAGAAAACGGGAAAAACATTCCAAGTGCAGTAAAAGTGCGAGGAAAAAAAAGCCTGACACTGTTTTTCTGGGAAGGGTTTTAACGGCGCACATTGTGTGGTAAAAATGACCTGGTAATAGGATCCTACTCCTCAGTGTGATTACAGCAAGAACAAACTTCTCCAAGAGTTTTGGCAAAAGAAAAAAACTTTTTTTGATGGTGTCACCATTTTTTCTGAGACCCGTAACATTTTCGTTTTTCGGGTTGATGGAGCTGTGTGGGGGCTTATTTTTTGAAGGGCAAGAGGACTTTATTGATAACATTTTGGGACACATATGACATGGTCATCACTTCTTACAGGATTTTCTGCAGTATTGTGGCGAACGAAAAAAATGCAATTTTGGCTTTTTGAATTTTTTTCTGTGTTCACTGATCGTTTGTTTTTTATATTTGGATAGATTGTATTTCTCTGAAAGAGACCATACCACAAATGTGTATATTTTTATTATATTTATTTTTAGTGGGAGGTGAGTTGAACGTGTGGGGTTTTAATATTTTACACTTTTTTTTTTTTTTTTAATTTTCACTGCATTTGTATACATTATCTGATTGCTTGTGCTATATACAGCGATACTACAGTAATGCTCCATATAGCAAAACCACTTTCTTCTTTACAGCCCAAATGAAGCTTTATGATGACAGGCACGGAGGCTTCAGCAGACCCCCGGATGTCATAGCGGTCCATCTGCGCCCTGTGATCGCGTCACAGGAGCGCCGGTGGGTGCATGGAACGATGCGTCCCAATGCCGGCGCACTGTTAATGCTGCTGTTAGAGATTGACAGCAGCACTGAACAGGTTAACAGTGGTGGGCAGATCTTCGCTCCACTCGCAGCTCTTAGAGGCAGGTCCTGGTTGTTTGTCACAGCCATTATCTGTCATGTACGAGGCGAGCTGACTCTGCTCCATACACCCGCTACTGACTTATACCAGACATGTACGGCAGATGTTGGTAAGGAGTTAAAGCGGTTGTCCTGCTTTGCGGCCATTTGTTTTTTTTACTTTAATGCAAGTATTTGGGGCTAAAATTGATTTCTGTCATTGAGTTTCATTAAAAATGTTGCGTTCTGTAGCATCTGTGCTGCACTGTCTATTGCTGGCTGCAAAATTAGCTAACTGAGAATCTATCAGTGAGCTCCTTCTGACAGTCTTAAGGGAGAGTGTGTAGATCTTTCATCTGTTTTCTTTTCCTGAGTGCCTTTTAGCTGATCTATGCCCAAAGAAAACATGAAACTTGAATGTGCAGGGAAGCAATAAGTCTGTAATAACCAGTGAAAAATGAAATCTAAATGTAAAAAATTACTTTTAGTAATAAATAGATGGACATAAGAAAATACACACTGCTCAAAAAAATAAAGGGAACACTTAAACAACAGAATATAACTCCAAGTGAATCAAACTTCTGTGAAATCAAACTGTGCACTTAGGAAACAACACTGATTGACAATCAATTTCACATGCTGATGTGCAAATGGAATAGACAATAGATGGAAATTATTGGCAATTATCAAGACACCCTCAATAAAGGAGTGGTTCTGCAGGTGGGGTCCACAGACCGCATCTCAGTACCAATGGTTTCTGGCTGATGTTTTGGTCACTTTTGAATGTTGGTTGTGCTTTCACACTCGTGGTAGCATGAGACGGACTCTACAACCCACAGAAGTTGCTCAGGTAGTGCAGCTCATCCAGGATGGCACATCAATGCGAGCTGTGGCAAGGAGGTTTGCTGTGTCTGTCAGCGTAGTGTTCACAGGCTGGAGGCGCTACCAGGAGACAGGCCAGTACACCAGGAGACGTGGAGGGAGCCGTAGGAGGGCAACAACCCAGCAGCAGGACCGCTACCCCCGCCTTTGTGCAAGGAGGAACAGGAGGAGCACTGCCAGAGCCCTGCAAAATGACCTCCAGCAGGCCACAAATGAGCATATGTCTGCACAAACGGTTAGAAACCGACTCCATGAGGGTGGTATGAGGGCCCGACGTCCACACATGGGGGTTGTGCTCACAACCCAACACCGTGCAGGACGCTTGGCATTTGCCACAGAACACCAGGATTGGCAAAGTCGCCACTGGCTCCCTGTGCTCTTCACAGATGAAAGCAGAGTCACACTGAGCACATGTGACAGACGTGACAGAGTCTGGAGACTCCGTGGAGAACGATCTGCTGCCTGCAATATCCTTCAGCATGACCGGTTTGGCAGTGGGTCAGTAATAGTGTGGGGTGGCATTTCTTTGGAGGGCCGCACAGCCCTCCATGTGCTCGCCAGAGGTAGCCTGACTGCCATTAGGTTAAGAGATGAGATCCTCAGACCCCTTGTGAGACCATATGCTGGTGCGGTTGGCACTGGGTTCATCCTAATGCAGAACAATGCCAGACCTCATGTGGCTGGAGTGTGTCAGCCTCATTTTGACTTGCTTTAAGGACATTACATCAAAGTTGGACCAGCCTGTAGTGTGTTTTTCCGCTTAAATTTTGGGGGTGACTCCAAATCCAGGCCTCCATTGGTTAATAAATTTGATTTCCATTGATGATTTTGTATGAACATTTGCTAAAGAAGAACTGCGCCCAGCGGAGCCAAGCTGAAGGAAGAGAATGGACTTGATCTGACTTCAGACATTTTTTCAAGTTTACCCTCAGGAGGGGGCCAGTTCACTTTTTAGCTGGGTTAAAATACACTGCTCAAAAAAATAAAGGGAACACTCAAATAACACATCCTAGATCTGAATGAATGAAATATTCTCATTGAATACTTTGTTCTGTACAAAGTTGAATGTGCTGACAACAAAATCACACAAAAATCATCAATGGAAATCAAATTTATTAACCAATGGAGGCCTGGATTTGGAGTCACCCCCAAAATTTAAGTGGAAAAACACACTACAGGCTGATCCAACTTTGATGTAATGTCCTTAGAACAAGTCAAAATTAGGCTCAGTATTGTGTGGCCTCCACGTGCCTGTATGACCTCCCTACAATGCCTGGGCATGCTCCTGATGAGGTTGCGGATGGTCTCCTGTGGGATCTCCTCCCAGTCCTGGACTAAAGCATCCGCCAACTCCTGGACAGTCTGTGGTGCAATGTGATGTTGGTGGATGGAGCGAGACATGATGTCCCAGATGTGCTCAATCGCATTCAGCTCTGGGGAACAGGCGGGCCAGTCCATAGCTTCAAAGCCTTCATCTTGGAGGAACTGCTGACACACTCCAGCCACATGAGGTCTGGCATTGTCCTGCATTAGGAGGAACCCAGGGCCCACTGCACCAGCATATTGTCTCACAAGGGGCCTGAGGATCTCATCTCGGTACCTAATGGCAGTCCGGCTACCTCTGGCGAGCACATGGAGGGCTGTGCAGCCCTCCAAAGAAATGGCACTCCACACCATTACTGACCCACTGCCAAACCGGTCGTGCTGAAGGATGTTACAGGCAGTAGATCACTCTCCACTGTGTCTCCAGACTCCGTCACGTCTGTCACATGTGCTCAGTGTGAACCTGCTTTCATCTGTGAAGAGCACAGGGAGCCAGTGGCGAGTTTGCCAATTCTGGTGTTCTGTGGCAAATGCCAAGCATCCTGCACAGTGTTGGGCTGTGAGCACAACCCCCATCTGTGGACGTCGGGCCCTCATACCACCCTCATGGAGTCAGTTCTAACCGTTTGTGCAGACACATGCACATTTCTGGCCTGCTGGAGGTCATTTTGCAGGGCTCTGGCAGTGCTCCTCCTGTTGCTTCTTGCACAAAAGCGGAGGTAGCGGTCCTGCTCCTGGGTTGTTGCCCTCCTATGGCCCCCTCCACGTCTCCTGGTGTACTGGCCTGTCTCCTGGTAGCGTCTCCAGCCTCTGGACACTACGCTGACAGACACAGCAAACCTCCTTGCCACAGCTCTCACAGATGTGCCATCTTGGATGACCTGCACTACCTGAGCATCTTCTGTGGGTTATAGAGTCCGTCTCATGCTACCACGAGTGTGAAAGCACAACCAACATTCAAAAGTGACCAAAACATCAGCCAGAAAGCACTGGTACTGAGATGTGGTCTGTGATCCCCACCTGCAGAACCACTCCTTTATTGAGGATGTCTTGATAATTGCCAATAATTTCCATCTATTGTCTATTCCATTTGCACATCAGCATGTGAAATTGATTGTCAATCAGTGTTGTTTCCTAAGTGGACAGTTTGATTTCACAGAAGTTTGATTTACTTGGAGTTATATTCTGTTGTTTAAGTGTTCCCTTTATTTTTTTGAGCAGTGTATATAAAAAAAAAATTACTGCAGCTTTAATGCTATTTATTACGTCTCACCAGTAAGAACATGGCATAAGCGTAATTTAAAGGAAGAGGAGGACATTATTCACTCCAGTTTCCTGCGGCCCCTCGGGAGTATAGGTTGCTGCACAGTACTCTGCATTCTGTGTAAAACAGGAAAAAACACTTTTACTTAGCGGGATGAGGGGAGCGCGGTGGTCAGTAGTGGCACTCTGTCAGTTGAGGATTGCTCCTAATATCTGGTTGTGTTTCCTGAGAAGAGGGGATCCACCAAAGAGGAGACCCACCGAAGAGGAGACCCACCAAAGAGGAGACCCACTGAAGAGGATACCCACCGAAGAGGAGTCCCACCGAAGAGGACACCCACCGAAGAGGAGTCCCACCGAAGAGGAGTCCCACCGAAGAGGAGACCCACCGAAGAGGAGACCCACCGAAGAGGAGTCCCACCGAAGAGGAGTCCCACCGAAGAGGAGACCCACCGAAGAGGAGACCCACTGAAGAGGAGACCAAAGAGGAGACCCACCGAAGAGGAGACCCACCGAAGAGTAGACCGAAGAGGAGACTCACCGAAGAGGAGACCCGCCGAAGAGGAGACCCCGCCGAAGAGGAGACCCGCCGAAGAGGAGTCCCACCGAAGAGGAGACCCACCGAAGAGGAGACCCACCGAAGAGGAGTCCCACCGAAGAGGAGACCAAAGAGGAGACCCACCGAAGAGGAGACCCACTGAAGAGGAGACCCACTGAAGAGGAGACCCACCGAAGAGGAGTCCCACCGAAGAGGAGTCCCACCGAAGAGGAGACCGAAGAAGAGTCCCACCGAAGAGGAGTCCCACCGAAGAGGAGACCGAAGAGGAGTCCCACCGAAGAGGAGACCCACCGAAGAGGAGTCCCACCGAAGAGGAGTCCCACCGAAGAGGAGTCCCACCGAAGAGGAGACCAAAGAGGAGACCCACCGAAGAGGAGACCCGCCGAAGAGGAGTCCCGCCGAAGAGAAGTCCCACCGAAGAGGAGTCCCACTGAAGAGGAGACCCACCGAAGAGGAGTCCCACCGAAGAGGAGTCCCACCGAAGAGGAGACCCACCGAAGAGTAGACCCACCGAAGTGGAGTCCCACCGAAGAGGAGACCCACCGAAGAGGAGATCGAAGAGGAGACCCACCGAAGAGGAGTCCCACCGAAGAAGAGTCCCACCGAAGAGGAGTCCCACCAAAGAGGAGACCCACCGAAGAGGAGACCGAAGAGGAGACCCACCGAAGAGGAGTCCCACCGAAGAGGAGTCCCACCGAAGAGGAGACTGAAGAGGAGACCCACCGAAGAGGAGTCCCACCGAAGAGGAGACCGAATAGGAGACCCACCGAAGAGGAGACCCACCGAAGAGGAGTCCCACCGAAGAGGAGTCCCACCGAAGAGGAGACCCACCGAAGAGGAGACCCACCGAAGAGGAGTCCCACCGAAGAGGAGTCCCACCGAAGAGGAGACCAAAGAGGAGAACCACCGAAGAGGAGTCCCACCGAAGAGGAGTCCCACCTTAGAGGAGTCCCCCCGAAGAGGAGACCCACCGAAGTGGAGTCCCACCGAAGAGGAGACCCACCGAAGAGGAGACCGAAGAGAAGACCCACCGAAGAGGAGTCCCACCGAAGAGGAGACCCACCGAAGAGGAGACCCACCGAAGAGGAGTCCCACCGAAGAGGAGTCCCACCAAAGAGGAGACCCACCGAAGAGGAGACCCACCGAAGAGGAGACCCACCGAAGAGGAGACCCACCGAAGAGGAGTCCCACCGAAGAGGAGACCCACCGAAGAGTAGACCCACCGAAGTGGAGTCCCACCGAAGAGGAGACCCACCGAAGAGGAGACCCACCGAAGAGGAGTCCCACCGAAGAAGAGTCCCATCGAAAAAGAGTCCCACCGAAGAGGAGACCCACCGAAGAGGAGACCCACCGAAGAGGATTCCTACCGAAGAGGAGTCCCACCAAAGAGGAGACCCACCGAAGAGGAGACCCACCGAAGAGGAGTCCCACCGAAGAGGAGTCCCACCGAAGAGGAGACCCACCGAGGAGGAGTCCCACCGAAGAGGAGTCCCACCGAAGAGGAGACCCACAGAAGAGGAGTCCCACCGAAGAGGAGACCAAAGAGGAGACCCACCGAAGAGGAGTCCCACCGAAGAGGAGTCCCACCGAAGAGGAGACCCACCGAAGAGGAGTCCCCCCGAAGAGGAGTCCCACCGAAGAGGAGACCCACCGAAGAGGAGTCCCACCGAAGAGGAGTCCCACCGAAGAGGAGTCCCCCCGAAGAGGAGACCCACCGAAGAGGAGACCCACCAAAGAGGAGTCCCACCGAAGAGGAGTCCCACCTAAGAGGAGTCCCACCGAAGAGGAGACGCACCGAAGAGAAGACCAAAGAGGAGACCCACCGAAGAGGAGTCCCACCGAAGAGGAGACCCACCGAAGAGGAGTCCCACCGAGGAGGAGTCCCTCCGAAGAGGAGTCCCACCGAAGAGGAGACCCACCGAAGAGGAGTCCCACCGAAGAGGAGACCCACCGAAGAGGAGACCCACCGAAAAGGAGTCCCACCGAAGAGGAGTCCCACCAAAGAGGAGACCCACCAAAGAGGAGACCCACCGAAGAGTAAACCGAAGAGGAGTCCCACCGAAGAGGAGTCCTACCGAAGAGGAGTCCTACCGAAGAGGAGTCCCACCGAAGAGGAGACCCACCGAAGGAGTCCCACCGAAGAGGAGTCCCACCGAAGAGGAGACCCACCGAAGAGGAGTCCCACCGAAGAGAAGTCCCACCGAAGGAGTCCCACCGAAGAGGAGTCCCACCGAAGAGGAGACCCACCGAAGAGGAGTCCCACCGAGGAGGAGTCCCTCCGAAGAGGAGACCCACCGAAGAGTAGACCCACCGAAGTGGAGTCCCACCTAAGAGGAGACCCACCGAAGAGGAGACCGAAGAGGAGACCCACCGAAGAGGAGTCCCACCGAAGAGGAGACCCACCGAAGAGGAGATCCACCGAAGAGGAGTTCCACCGAAGAGGAGTCCCACCAAAGAGGAGACCCACCGAAGAGGAGACCCACCGAAGAGGAGACCGAAGAGGAGACCCACCGAAGAGGAGTCCCACCGAAGAGGAGTCCCACCGAAGAGTAGACCCACCGAAGTGCAGTCCCACCGAAGAGGAGACCCACCAAAGAGGAGACCCACCGAAGAGGAGTCCCACCGAAGAAGAGTCCCACCGAAGAAGAGTCCCACCGAAGAGGAGACCCACCGAAGAGGAGACCCACCGAAGAGGATTCCTACCGAAGAGGAGTCCCACCAAAGAGGAGACCCACCGAAGAGGAGACCCACCGAAGAGGAGTCCCACCGAAGAGGAGACCCACTGAAGAGGAGTCCCACCAAAGAGGAGTCCCACCGAAGAGGAGACCCACAGAAGAGGAGTCCCACCGAAGAGGAGACCAAAGAGGAGTCCCACCGAAGAGGAGTCCCACCGAAGAGGAGTCCCACCGAAGAAGAGACCCACCGAAGAGGAGTCCCACTGAAGAGGAGTCCCCCCGAAGAGGAGTCCCACCGAAGAGGAGACCCACCGAAGAGGAGTCCCACCGAAGAGGAGTCCCCCCGAAGAGGAGACCCACCGAAGAGGAGACCCACCGAAGAGGAGTCCCACCGAAGAGGAGTCCCACCTAAGAGGAGTCCCACCGAAGTGGAGACGCACCGAAGAGGAGACCAAAGAGGAGACCCACCGAAGAGGAGTCCCACCGAAGAGGAGTCCCACCGAAGAGGAGACCCACCGAAGAGGAGTCCCACCGAAGAGGAGACCAAAGAGGAGACCCACCGAAGAGGAGTCCCTCCGAAGAGGAGTCCCACCGAAGAGGAGACCCACCGAAGAGGAGACCCACCGAAGAGGAGACCCACCGAAGAGGAGTCCCACCGAAGAGGAGTCCCACCAAAGAGGAGACCCACCAAAGAGGAGACCCACCAAAGAGTAAACCGAAGAGGAGTCCCACCGAAGAGGAGTCCTACCAAAGAGGAGTCCCACCGAAGAGGAGACCCACCGAAGGAGTCCCAATGAAGAGGAGTCCCACCGAAGAGGAGACCCACCGAAGAGGAGACCCACCGAAGAGGAGTCCCACCGAAGAGGAGTCCCACCGAAGAGGAGACCCACCGAAGAGGAGACCCACCGAAGAGGAGACCCACCGAAGAGGAGACCGAAGAGGAGACCCACCGAAGAGGAGTCCCACCGAAGAGGAGTCCCACCGAAGAGGAGTCCCACCGAAGAGGAGACCCACCGAAGAGGAGACCCACCAAAGAGGAGACCCACCGAAGAGGAGACCCACCGAAGCGGAGACCGAAGAGGAGACCCACCGAAGAGGAGTCCCACCGAAGAGGAGTCCCACCGAAGAGGAGTCCCACCGAAGAGGAGACTGAAGAGGAGTCCCACCGAAGAGGAGTCCCACCGAAGAGGAGTCCCACCGAAGAGGAGTCCCACCGAAGAGGAGACTGAAGAGGAGTCCCACCGAAGAGGAGTCCCACCGAAGAGGAGACCGAATAGGAGACCCACCGAAGAGGAGACCCACCGAAGAGGAGTCCCACCGAAGAGGAGACCCACCGAAGAGGAGTCCCACCGAAGAGGAGTCCCACCGAAGAGGAGACCCACCGAAGAGGAGTCCCACCGAAGAGGAGACCCACCGAAGAGGAGTCCCACCGAAGAGGAGACCCACCGAAGAGGAGTCCCACCGAAGAGGAGTCCCACCGAAGAGTAGACCGAAGAGGATTCACACCGAAGAGGAGACCCACCGAAGAGGAGACCCACCAAAGAGGAGACCCACCGAAGAGGAATCCCACCGAAGAGGAGTCCCACCGAAGAGGAGACCCACCGAAGAGGAGTAAAGAGGATTCACACCGAAGAGGAGACCCATCGAAGAGGAGTCCCACCGAAGAGGAGACCCACCGAAGAGGAGTCCCACCGAAGAGGAGACCCACCGAAGAGGAGACCCACCGAAGAGGAGTCCCACCGAAGAGGAGACCCACCGAAGAGGAGTCCCTCCGAAGAGGAGACCCACCGTAGAGGAGACCCACCGAAGAGGAGTCCCACCGAAGAGGAGACCCACCGAAGAGGAGACCCACCGAAGAGGAGTCCCACCGAAGAGGAGTCCCACCGAAGAGGAGTCCCACCGAAGGGTAGACCCACCGAACAGGAGACCCACCGAAGAGGAGACCGAAGGGGAGACCCACCGAAGAGGAGACCGAAGAGGACAGAACTGCACCTTAAGATCCCTTGGGGGAAAGGGATGGCCAAAGGCCAGAAAAGACAACAATCGATCCTACAACAAAAAGGAAGAAGCAGAGCCAGAACAACGTCCGCCATTACATCAACCGGTATTTGAGAGGAAAGAGGAACATCATGTGGACCATCCTGCTGGGACCTCTCTGCCGATAACATCATATGGCAATACCGGCTGGTAAGTATAAATCCACCAAAGTAATAATAGCAGGATAGTAGTAATATAGTGGTAGTATATCAGTATTAGTGTAATTTGAGTAATAATACTAGTGATAATAGTAAGAAAGTAATAAAATAACAGTAGTAATAGTAGTAGGTAGAATAGCAGTGTGATCCAGGGTTCTAGGACTGATCGCCTTTTCTCGGGGTCAAGAAGGAATTTTTCCGCTGTGACACAAATTGGCTGAAGGTGTCCTGAGGTTTTTGCCTTCTTTTGGATCAACACTCTAGGTACAGGGTAGTATTAGTAGCAATAGGAAAGAAGAATAATACCGTAATAAGATATCAGGTTATTATTATTAATAAATATAAACTAACTATATCTATAGAAAGAACAAAGAGTAAATAAAAATAATTATAGACGTAGTTCAATCAATACTGTAATATTAAATAGTTATAGAAAAGTTAGAGTAGCACTTTAATAAGAAAGCAGGACATAAGACAAAATATATGAAAAAAACTATATTAAAAACAACTGTACTAGTACATTTAGTACAGTAATAGTAATTACATAACTAGTAACATAATTAGGTTTGATCCAGGGTTCTAGGACTGATCGCCTTTTCTCGGGGTCAAGAAGGAATTTTTTCCCTGTGACACAAATTGGCTGAAGGTGTCTTGGGGTTTTTGCCTTCTTCTGGATCAACACTGTAGGTATAGGGCAGTATTAGTAGTGATAGGAAAGAAGAATAATACTGTAATAAGATAGCACAATGTTAAGTATAACCATATCAAATAGTTAGATTTATAAAAACAAATTAAAATAACTCCAGTGGTACAATAATTAGTGTAATATATAACTTGTAATAACATTATTAGGTTTGATCCAGGGTCCTAGGACTGATCGCCTTTTCCCGGGGTCAAGAAGGAATTTTTCCCGTGACACAAATTGGCGTTAGGTGTCCTGGGGTTTTTGCCTTCTTCTGGATCAACAGCTTTAGGCATAGGGATTTTAGTAATACCATTATTAGAATCACAAGAATAATAAAAAAATTAGAATTTAATTTTTTTAATTAGTTTTATAACAGTTACAATTAATTGGATTAATGCAATAATAATAAATAGTAAAAATGGTGGTAATAATAATAAAAAAAAATAGTCCCAGTTACTAAGTTAGTGTAGTGTTAGTGTAGGGACCCATCTGAAGAGGTCGCCTTGACGTTGGCAGATGGGCTCGCACAATTTGCTCAAAATGTGCGCTAAGAACCTCATATTTCTATGTACAGGAGATCTAGCAGTAATTCCATTCAGGAGATAGATATTTGTGTACACACACACTTTGTTATATACTTTTGTGCAGCACACAGGGCAGGTATACAGGTACAGGGCGAGAGTGTAACAGTGATATTATAACTCGGCCTTAAGGATAAAATGCTGACAACTACAGATCCTGGAAACACATCCGAAACTAGACCTTGTAAGTAACTGGTTCCCAGCTAGTGGTGAATATGTACAGGGCAGTCCGGTACCAGGACCCGCTCTATAGGACACATTATCATCAGGCAGGTCCTGTCAGGGCTCTTACAAGATCTGCGGCAGAAGTGTGGCTGTATAACACAGTCCTGCTCCTGCCTCAGCCACCGACAGTGGAGCCAACCCTGACCCTGGCAGTTTAATCCACTGTATGACACAGTAGGGGGCTTCCACAGCATTTAGGCACTTTAGACAGGAGAGGGAGGCGCGATCATGGTGCCGATGAGTTTCTATGGCAGCCGAGATCTAACAATGGACCCCATGACGGCCATCTTACTGCTCCTATTAGACCCCGGCTGAGCAAAGGTCTATGAGGATGCCGGTGAGACTTATGTCGCCTGCTCTGCACATATTAGAAATGCCTAGGGCTGATTAGTTTGCCATTTGTAAATCTGATCCAGCAGCGCTGGGCTACCACTGATGTGATCAGGGCTATTGAGCTCCTAGATTGGGCAGAGGAGCTCAGTCTTCAGCAGGAGCTGGCCGAGGAGAACGGAGCAACTTGCATGGGGCTGCTGCATAAGAAGCAACTCACAAGGTGGAGATTTACCCGGAGACGCGGTGCCCGGGCTGTGATCTGCTGTGCAGGCTGCATAGTCGATGCCTCCTAGGACCCGAACTTCACCCCTAACAGGCACAGCAGAGCTCGGACGGCTGCAAGTGAATGGAGAGCGGCTGATTAGTAACTGCTGCGTCTCCTGCAGCTCAGATAAGAGCCGTACAGAGCTGGGGCTCAGTAATGATGAATACGGGAAGTGTCCGCCCCTCACATGTCCTATATGCGGCCTCCAGAGGTAAAGTCTCCCCTGTAACCAGCGCCTTCTCCCACCTTCTCTGCTGGCATGCTCCATTGCTTAAAGGGGATGTCTGAAGAAAACAAGTTATCACTTATCCACAGGCTCGGTGATCACTTACTGATCGTGGGGTCTGACCGCTGCGAACCATCGTCTGATCGGGAAGGAGTGGAAAGTCAGGATTCAACTGCAGATCCATTCATTCTCTATGGGGCTCCAGAAAAGCCGAGCTCAGGGCTTGAATGCCACATAGGGAAGGAATGGAGCGGATCCTGGAGTAATAACATGTCCTCCTCTCCTCAGCTTTCTGTCTGTGTAAGTGGCTCAGCCCTTGTCTCCCCTTCTCACCAGCTTCTGTACTGGTCCCTGTAGACTTTCTCCTATGAGGAAGAGGAAACCCCTCTGCCCTTCTGTTCTCAGTCCTCTGCGGCTTTTCCCCATCGCTCAGTGCAGCCATTATATGTAATAAGGATCATTCTTGTCTGGCTTTCATCCTGCCCAGCTGACAAGATAATAAACATGTGAGGTGGAAGGTTCACAATTATTAGATGTGTTGTGAAAAGTCTCCACAGCAAATTCAGAGAAAACTGCAGGGTGACCGCTTGTGAAACCAGCACAAAATCCAGCGGACAGCGCCTCCCTGCCCCCCGCCGGTCTCTGTATCCTGGCATTCAGCTATTCCATTTGGTGCTTATTCAGGGAGGAAAACAAAAATGTGATGTTCTTACACAGACGCCTGAAGACGCGACGTTCGCTGCTGTGACGCCCAGCTGAGCTTGGTATCACAGATCCTAGAAGTGTGCATTGATGGATTCCTCCACAAGAGGCCCTCATAAGCATTCACACACCTCCACCTTCCACCTCAGACCACCAGAGGGAGACCATTAGGCTGCGTGCCCACGTTGCGTATTACAAGCGTATATGCTGCGGGTAAAACGCATGTATATCCGCACCCCATGGTCCCCAATGGCATTCCGCAATGTCAATGCCCATGCTGCGGATTTTTCCACAGCGTATATGCTGCGGTCAAAAATCCGCAGCATGTTCATTAATTTTGCGGAAGCGCAGCGGAATCAATGTGCGGATGGTACCCAAGTCTGGATGAGAGGAGACTCTCATCCAGACCTGGGTACCAAAGAACCTGTAAAAAAAAGGAAAAAATAAAGTTTATACTTATCTTCTGATGTTTTCCCTCCATCGCGCTGTTGTGTGAAGGACCTGCCACGTCATTGAGTCATGTGACCCATCACATGACTCAATGACTTCACCGCAGGTCCTGCACACAACAGCGTGAGCCGCTCAAGACTCCGGACGGGGCAGAGAATGCATCGGAAGGTGAGTATAAACTTTATTTTTTACCATTCTGATTCTTTTTTTTTAACTATTACTTGGTCACACTATATAAATCCATGCCGGTTGCATGGATTTATATAGTGTGAACAAGTTGTCAAGCACTTTTCCAAGTGATGCTTAAATCACTTGGAGAAGTGCTTGATAACCCGCATGCGGAAATGCATGCAAAGACGCTGCAAAGACGCCTCACAAACGCTTCTACCTGGCGGGAAAACCGCATGTAAAATCCGCATGCGATTTTCCCGCCAGGGATAAGAGTTAAAAATATGCTTCAGTTCCGCAACGTGGGCACTTAGCCTTAGGGATATATAAAGGGAAGGTGGAGCCAGGCAGCCCAGAAAGTGATTCAGCAGTTTCCTGCTCAGACACAGAAGGACTCAGTGCAGTCGAGCCAGAGCCTAGCAGTTCCTGCAGAAAGAGTTCAGTACAGTCTGTAGAGTGATTCCAGACTAGAACTCAGCTCCGGATAGAGAGCTAGGAGTGTGCCGACGCTCTGAGAGCGGCGAAGAAGAGCAGTGTCCCGGCTGCAGTGTGTGTTGCCTAGTGAGGGCCCCGAGAGGGGCCGAAGGCGAGTGGAGAGTGAGTACATAGGGGGCAGAGGAGCTTAATTAGCTCACCCTGAATCATTTACCGGACACCGGGTCCGAAACTTACCGGGATCTCTACGACCCAGTAAGGCATAACCGGAATCCCTGGAGAACTACAGGTCCCAGGATCGCTAGAGTGCTGATACGTAACAGAGCCGGGAGACACATAGGCCCCGCAAGCTGAGGAGCGTGTACTCCAAGAAAAGGCCCTACCACAAGGTCAGCCAGCGCAGGACAGAGACAAAGTTAGGCCTAGCTCCAGGCAGGTCAGAAACTTACTACGCAGAGGCAAGAGACAGGAGGCCCTACACCCGCTCATTGGGGAGGATCCTGATATGCACCCTTCACCCTACAGTGCTCCGGGATGTGCCTGACTTTCCATCAGTAAAAGGTACTGAAGTGACTACCGTGTCCGTCCCCGTTCTTGCTCTGACCCGGCTGGGTCTTGCCTGTCCTGCATTCCCCTAGCATACGCTGCCCTGAGGCCTAGCTCCACCTGTGGGGAGCTATACCATCGAGCTGCCTTATCACCGGCCTCAGTGGACTGCCGCAGCGCTGGTGATTATCATCAGAAACCACAGGTGGCGTCACGAACTTTCATAAAATTAACAAACAACCACCCTTTTAAAGAGTGACCCCAGGGTACGGGCCCGGGAGCCGACCACCGCGACATCCCCAAGGCCAGGCAAAGGCCCGGGTACCGAGTCATCCCCATCCCCTGGGCTGGTCACTGCTTTTCATCATCCATGTTGGGCTGTTGTACGACGTGTGGACTACTCTGCTTGTTGGATTCTTCCATTACCACAAACACTGCCTTTATTTTGTGATTTCTGTGCCGCTTCCCATTTCTATTGGCAGCGTGATATACCAGCACGTGAGGGCTGCCACAATCATGTGTCAATAGGTTATTGATGGAGGCCGTGATACAGAGACCGTCCTGGACCAGGGAGGAGTTGGTACAGAAGCACCTAGAGAGGGGGGTACAGGGGCTTCATTTCAATTTTAAAACTTAGCTGGATTGTGTTTAGCTACAAGAATGGAAAGAAAAATAGAAAAAAAAAATTAAGATTTTATTATTTGGCAAAATCGTCCATCAGAGGTTTGGCCACTACCAAAAAGTTTTTGATGAACTTACAGTAGCAGCTGGCAAAACCCAAAAAACTTTGTAACGCCTTTAAGTCCTGAATATTATACCAATCCAGTACCATCCGGACTTTTGCCAGATCCATGCAAAAACAGTGAATGATAAGAAATAACCCAAAAAAGGGACCTCCTGAATGGAGAACAAAAATTATTTGTCAAACCAGAGAAATGTATTATCTTTGAGTATCTGTAAGACCTGCCTGACATGTACCTGATGTGATACGAGGTGAATAAATTAGACTGTGGGGACCCCCAACCAAACCCCGACGCTCAGGCCCCCTACCGCCACCCCTTCCTTAACAATACAGTAATGTAACTCTTACAACTGGATGGGTGAGGATCGGTCACAGCTTTATTAACTCTTTAACTCATTCCACTAGAAAGGCATTTTATTTCCAAAAATAATTCCTCTTGTTGCAGCATGCCCTGTGTCTCCACACCGGCAAGTTGGCCAACAAGAGTAACTTTCCAACATGTCCTTTCTATTTCAGGCCAAGGAGGATCCTGCGTACTCGTATGCAGGACTCCGACCCCCACCCATCATCATTAACGCTTGCTCCACTCCGTCCTGGAGTCCTGACAGGAATATGTCCAGTCCAATATCCGTTAAATGAACACCGTCGGGCCGTATGAGGCCAGCTTTATCTCCTTCCAGTTCTCGGTGTCTTATCACTACACCACCTCTTTCCTTTACAAATTTTGCCATCCGAATATTTATTAGCCGCCTTGTCCGTTCAATGGCTGCACTGTCTCGCGCACCTCGCCATACCGTTCTCGGCACAATCTCTAACCATATTATACTTAGTTTACTAAAAAATGCTCTGAAGCGCTCAGTGTCTAGCTTCATTATTGCCATTAGTTCTGCGCTCTTGTAATGACCGAAGTCGTTTCCCCCGGCGTGTATAACTAAGATAACCGGACCTGTTGCTTCTCTCCCTATGTTGATTACCTCCATTAGTACCTGTGGCCATCGCAGGCCTCTAATACCTCTCCAGTTGAAATATGTGTCATGAAACCCCATATTCCTCCCGCCTGGGCGGACTGTCGCCCTTTTTTCTGCCCAGTATATGTACGAGTGGCCTATCACCCACACTGTTGGCTTATCGTCACCTGTAAAAGAAACAAACCACGTTAGGATAACAAGTCCGGTCTTATGTATTTCGCAAAACACGCGGATCGCCATCTGACTATCCTCTGCACTTCCGTTTCTGACAGTCCTGCTCTAGCTGCTTCCGTGGCCACTCCTATGCGGAATGAGTGTGTCCTGTAATCTTTGGGGTGGTTCCCTGCTGATGTTAGGCATTTATTAAATATAAATTGGTACTGGTATCTTGATAATGGCGTTCCATCAATGTGTGATAGGAAGAAATTACTTTTTGGCCTGATGGCTGTATATGTTTTTACTATTGTTACCGGACACAGTGTACTGTTTGTGGGTTTTAGAAGCACCCAAGTGCCCTTGCCCGCTGGGTCTGTTTTGGATTTGCGTATGCGTAGGCATATTGCATTATTGGCTATGACTACGTCCTGGTGTAATAAGCCTCCACTGGTGGTGATTTTGGATCGAGGGACTAATTCGCTTATGCGTAGCGCTCCGAAAAAGGCGATCACAAATGCAGTAGACAGTAGTGTTGCTTCAAATTGTGAGTGGCATGTTAATGGTGTTAGGGATATGATTTTTGAGAGCAGATTTAGTGACACGGGACGTCTACACTCCGGACTTGGCTGACCTCTTTTCCACCCTTTTAAGGCTTGACTGATGATGAATCTTTTTGTCACATCTCCCCAATTCAGTAGTTGGAAATGAAATGCTACTCCGGTCCGCCACCGCTGCGCTGATGCCCCTGATATTCCCCTCATCATTAGCTGGTGGAGAAATTCTATGGTTACATCTAGTCTGGCTTGTTCACATTGGTCAACCAGTCAGCCTGCTACTAGTCGTGTCCAGTCTTCCCATGCCTTACCGTATGCTTTCCACATTGACGGGGCGACTGACGCTCTGATTAATGGCATCAGCTGTTCGCCACTAGATCCCATAGGGAGGGTGGGCAACTGGTGCCCGACGGGTGGGCGTTGGGGAGGAGCTCTCTGAAAACCTGCCAATTGAATTGTGATAAAGCGTTAGCAGCAGCGTTAGATCCCCCCTCCACATTGTGGCTAGCGCGGACCCATACATTGTGTTTTAGGCACAGGAATGCTAGCCGGCATAGTAGGCCTAGCACTGGGAGAAACGATGATGCCATCTTATTAATGCAGTGCGCTAGGCTGGTGTTATTTGTCATGATGCGTATATTTTTGTTCGCAAGGTACGTGCCCCATATTTCTATGGCTACCACTATTGGGAAGAGTTCCAGGAGTGTCTGTTTTTTTGTTAACCCTTGTTCAGACCAATACGGAGGCCATAAGCCTGTGCACCACTGGTTATCTAGTATCGCTGCATATCCGCCCACTTCTGCTGCCCCGGTGAATAATGTTAGTTCAATGTTGGACTGTTCTGCTGACATAAATAACGTGTGACCATTGAATGATTGTAAGTATGTTTTCCACACCTCTAAGTCCGTCCGAAGCTGCCTGCTGATTCTGATTCTATGACTCGGTTTTAATGCACGTTTTGTTGCAAGGGATAAACGACGAGAAAAAACCCTTCCGACTGGCATCACCCGGCTCGCGAACACGAGGAGGCCTAGTAACACTTGCATCTGTTGTAGTGTTACTTTCCGTACTGTGCAAAATCCCTCGATGAGGTGTAGTGTTTTTTGTATTTTTTCTGTTGGGAGGTGGAATAACCTTGCTGTGGTGTCGATTTCGATGCCTAAGAACGATAGCTTTGTTGTGGGGCCTATGGTTTTTGTAGGGCATAATGGGACTCCGAACCGTCGAGAGATGTTTGTGAATTCGTTAAGTAATGATTGGCATTGATTTGAGTCTTTTGGGTCCGACGAATAGGAAGTCATCTAGGTAATGTGTGACGGACCTATTGCCGGTTTCGTACCTCAACACCCATTCTAGGAAGGAACTGAATAGTTCGATGTAATAACAGATATTGAACAACCCATTGGGAGGCAAGTGTCGTAGAAGTATTCATTGTCCACTTGGCATCCCAGCAGGTGGTAGTGTAGCACCCCGAGGACTCGGCTGCTACAGGGGTATTGCACCTCGAACCAGAGGTGTGATATTCCACTCCCGGGTAAGGATGGAGTGTGGACCGGGGCTCAGTAGGCTGCATGCACCACACACACCCCATTTCCGAGGAACAGACCAACGGTGCTCCCACTAGACAGAGTGCAGGCACGACAGCTTCTGTTCCTGGCTGGAGTGGGGAGAGGGAGGAAAACCCAGTGGTGTAGGAGCAGATAGGGGTGGGTTTCTGGGCATAGTTAGGAGCCCATTGGTTGCTAGTCACCTGGGCTCACACATAGAGGGAGGTATATAAGGTGGGCACCATCTTAGATCAGGGTTCAGTTCAGAGAGGAGGAGAAGAAGAGAGGAGCTCAGCCAGAGAGGGCTGACAGGGAGCTGTGGCTCAGTCTGGGCCCAGCTCCAGAGGCAAGCCTGGAGTGGAGGCCTGAGACAGCAGAAAGAGAAAGGAGAAGGAACAGGAAGGAAAGTAAGAAAGGAACTGAAACGGAGGAGAAAGGAGGCAAGGAACACAAAGAAAGGCCCAGAGACACGAAGGCAGAAGGAACCCCATATTCCCAGAGGAGATACTGGGTGAAGGGTTGGCAGAGCAGGGTACCGGAACCCGAATTGGTGGAGCCGACTAATCCTCAGCCAAAACCAGAGGTCGTGACCACATCTTGGTGCGACCCCTCACTACATCCACCAGAAAGGCATACCGCATAGGGTCAGGGAGACCGGAGAGAGGTTTCACCAACAGAAGGCCCGAGGAAGCTGGACAAAGGTGGGTCACTGGTGGGGACGGCCAGTAGAAAGGAAGAGAGGGGAGCTTTCAGCCACACTCTGAAATTGCTTGGGAGTTGACCGAGTCCCTCACCTGGTGGACGCAGCACGGCTCGGGCGGTCACTGCTGGCCGAAGTGACCGGAGCAACAACTGTGAGTAAAGCTTTGGAAACAGCACCACACGTCTCTGTGATTCCTTGCCGCTCCAGCACCATTAGCACTGGGACCCTCACACCATCACTCCCATCATCTTCCATATTAGCTGCCCTGAGGCAATACTTCTCCCGTGGGGAGTCATCCCATACTCAGCTGCGCAAACAACATCAGCCTCAGCGGTCTGCAGCGCAGCGGCGGTCCCCACTGACCGCAATCCACGGGTGGCGTAGTCGGACACTTATTACCATACAAATAGACTGCCACTGGTTTGACCACCCTGGGCACGGACCGGGTCACCACCACACGGAGACTACAACCCTCAACCTCCAGCGATCCGGTTCCGGGTATTCCCCCTGCACAGCGGCAGCAGCACAGGCCCAGGGGGCGCGTCAGTAGCAATCTGGGTGCACCGGTAGTAGGCGAAAGGCGGATTCTATGTCGGATTTAGCGAGCAGCGCTCCGGGCCCCGCATCGCGTACTAACATTACTGCTGTGTCGAACGACGCGTAGGAGACCGAGGCGTCTTCAGACAAAATACCGTCATTTACAGACTCTCCTTTTGGGTAAGATAAATGATGGATAAGCCGGAATGAACCTGGCTCTTTTTTGGGGATTATTCCCAGAGGGGAAACTCTTAGGTTACTGAATGGTGGTGTTGGGAAAGGGCCCGCCACTCTGCCTAGAGCTACTTCTTTTTGTATTTTTTGCCTAAGTATTTCAGGGTGCTCTTTTGCAGATTTAAGGTTATTTGCAAAGGTGGGCGATTTATTAAGTTTGAAAGGGATGAAAAAAAAACGTATGTGAAACCAAAACGTAACTGTCCCGCTGCATCTTTCTTAGGATATTGGTCTAGCCAGGGGCCCATCGCGTTTACGCTCACCGGGGTCCTTGGATTCTGACTGGGGGAGTTTAATTGATAATTTGCTTGCGGGACGAGAACATCTTGCCGCGGGGTGGGCTGCACCGCAGGCTGAGCATTCATGTTTGTATCTGCATAAGGCGTAGAAACGACAGTGTCCCTCATTGTACTGCCAGCAGGCCCCTGGTCTACGTACTACCACTGAATTTTGGCCTGCTGTTGTCTGTTGTCCAGTAGCCGTTGTTGGAAAGGGATGGTGTTTCTGTGACAGCATTAATCGCAACCATACGTCTGTAGCTTTTACCCCCCAGCCTAGCTGTGGTTGCAGGGCCAACCGCCTCCGGAACTCTTCATCGTAGCGCCACCATGCTGAACCGCCGTGGGCTTTGTACGAGTTATACACCATATCCTGGTATATGAATAGTTCCGAGCAGCGTTCCGAATGGCCCATGATGCAACCCAGCACAGAAAACGCCTGTAACCAGTTACTCATCGTCATTGCAACCTTTTGTCTGTTTCTGTCGAATGGTCTGTCGGCTATCCTTTTCTCTTTGTCTATAGTATGTTGGTCAGCGGTTACAAGTGACCAAATGTCGATGTAGTCATTATTCCATATTTTAATTCTGGTTTCCTCGTCTATGTGTGAGCCCAATGGGCTTATCCCGCAAAAGAATGCGTCCTTGTGTACGCTGCTAATGGTGGAGTTGTTTTAGTAGAATTATGTATAGCGCCTGGTGGCATGGATAGTTGTTCGACTATGGCCTTAAGGGCCGCTATTAAGTTGGTGTTACTATTTCCCATTTCAGTTATACTTATATTGCACGCACCCATTCTTGCGGCTGGAGGAGGGACTCCGATGTGTGGAGGGACTCTGACACCTGTCTCGCTCGGGGTGAGCGGCGTGCCTCTGCTCGTAGACCTGCGTGAAATCGTTGTATCGTGCAGACTGTAATCTCTGGAGGGTGCCATTGTATCATTTCTGTCCCCCGGAGGACGGGATCGGTGCAAGCGGCTGTTGGGGCTCGACGATGCGCTCGACATCTCTGATGCAGAGGATGGTGAGCGCCACCTTGAGGACTGCGACCTGTGACCCCTCCTGTGGGATGCCGATCTCCGCTTTGCTTGTGACGACCGCTTCCTTCGCCGGTGACTTGTGTGCGATGGCGTAGATCTGTCGTCGGAGGAACTACAGCGAGTTCGCCTAGAGCGAGTACGCCTGGAGTCTCTGTGTCCCTGAGGGTGTATGGGGGGTTCTGCGCAGTTTACATGTGTCCCGCCGGGACATGTCGGTGCTATTTGTGGCCAGGGCGATGCTATAGCGGTGTCAAGCGCGTGCGTCGCTGCGCTATTATAGGGGTATATGGGGGAGGCGAGGATGGTCGCTGAAGTGTTTAGGCTCCGTATCGTGTCCATCAGCGGGGTATTGATACTGTGACTGGGCTCTGGATGGGCTGCGGTGATTACAGGGGCCGCAATGTCCCCTGGATGTGTAGTGTCACGTGTTCTGTTTTGGGAACTTTTTCTTTTATTTTTAATAGGAGTTTTTCTGTGGGGGATTGTTGGGGGGGAAGCAGAGCACAGCCCCCGGCAGAGGATTCCTGTCTGGAGCTCTGCTCTGCCACAGCCCCTGCTGTGTGTTGAGGGGGCGGGGAATGGTTACTAAGTGGCCTGCAGCTTCTTCTGTGAGGCTGCGGGGTGCTGTGCCTAAAGCGCTCTGGAGGACGGGAATGCCTGCTGGACCTCCGCCCTCCAGGGCGCTCCTCGGCAGGATGCGGGATGGGAGTGTTAACAGGGGTGGGGAACAACAGGCTCTGTGCTGTCTCCAGCGCCGGCGGCAGGCAGGAGACCTGAATCCCCTCTGTGCCCGCCGCCGACATGGAAGACAGCCCGCACTCATTTATTAGTGCAGCGGAGCCCTGCGCCCGCTGTGAGTGAGGCGCAAGGTCCACCGCCGCACTAGCTTCAGCTTCCTGCTCCGCCCCGCAGCTTTCTGGACTGGGGGGCGTGACCTGCGGGGTCACGTGGGGCGGACATGCGCCCCGCACATGCGCATCGAGCGCTTCCTGCCCTCCAGCTCCGCCTCCCCCAACATGCCTCTCCGGCCTAGTGGAGTCGCACGCCCGCTTCCGGACCGCCACGGCTGCCCGCTTCCCCGAGTCAGTGTGCGCCCGCAGCACTACCGCAGCCACCTGCCGTCCCGCGCCGGGTTGAGTGGCCCGATGAACACTGTAAAGTTGTGCGGATGTGGTGGTCGGGTGAGGACGGGGATCGGGACCAGGCCGCAGAAGTAATGTGGCCCCCCGTTCAAGATGACCCGACCGCCGTGGAGGGGACCGTTGTATCGTGGGCAATTGGAGTGGGTAAGTAGGCCCAAGTGATGAGGGGACTGGGACTGGGGAATATGATGTTCCCATAAGGGGTTGAGGGCTAGGGGCAGGGTGATCTGGGGATTTAGAGCTGGGGCCAGGGGGATGAGCGCTGAGCCCCGACATGAGAGCCTGTAACCAGCGCTCGCCCCCCTGTGCAAACCCAGCCTGGAGGGCCTCAGCAATCTGACCTGATCCTGAAATCTCCATGACGTTCGACTCCGGGACCAGCAAAGAAAGGAAGTAACGTGGGATGTCCCGGTGTTTATGTATCCATGAGACGGCTTGTAGCAGCCGTCCCTTTCGCTTCATTGGATCCTTCCGGGGGCTTCAGGATCACTGGTCAGTAAGGGGCAGCGAAGGGGGGGTCACCACAGTCACTGACTCCCTCCTTATTTAGTATGGAGTCTACCATTATGTCATCAAGATGGGTTTGTTGTGATCTACCTGCCAGATGAGCATTAGTCAACCCAAATGCCATCACAAGGTTTTCATAGTGCCCCTCAGGAGTATTGAAGGCCGTCTTCCACTCATCTCCTCAATGTGAATGAGATTATAAGCCCCCCTGAGGTCTAGTTTAGTCAAATTGTAGGAGCCAAATGGTTTTCTAAAGAGGTCTGGGATGAGAGGGAGAGGATATGCATCCCAGACCGTGATCTGATTAAACTCGCAAAAATCAAGGCAGGGGCGCAACCCCTAGTCTTTTTTTTTTTTTGACAAAGAAAAACCCCACTGCAACGGGAGATGAAGAAAGTCTTATGGCCCTTTGGTAGACTTTCAGTGATCTAGTTTTTCATGGCCTGCCTCTTTGAACCAGAGATATTATATAACCTGCTTTTTTGGTAGCTTGGCCCCAGGAATAATATTACCGACGCAATCATAAGGATGATGGGGAGGAAGTTCTTGACACCCCTGTTCAGAAAACACATTCCTGAAATCAGACCCACCATGGCTATCCGAGTGACCAAGCAGTGTTCTTGGCAATACTTGCTCCATTTTACCACCTCCCGAGTCTGCCAGTCTACGGCTAAGTGCCCACGATGCAGAAATGCTCCGAATTTTTCCTGAGCGTTTCTGCATCT
Organism: Phyllobates terribilis; assembly: GCF_046119375.1. Lineage (NCBI taxonomy): Eukaryota > Metazoa > Chordata > Amphibia > Anura > Dendrobatidae > Phyllobates > Phyllobates terribilis. The sequence goes on from NW_027362836.1 coordinate 6,222,117, forward strand.
CCCTGGCAGAAAAAAATGCATGCGGATTGTCAAGCGCTTTCTAAGCGATTTTAGCATCACTTGGAAAGTGCTTGACAACTTGGTCACACTATATAAATCCATGCAACCGGCATGGATTTATATAGTGTGACCAAGTTAATAGTTGAAGAAAAAAGATTAAAAATGGTAAAAAAAACAAAAACATTTTACTTACCTTCTGATGGCCCCTGGTCTCTTGTACGGCTCACGGTGGTGTGAAAGGACCTTCCATGACGTCATTTAGTCATGTGACAGGTCACGCGACCGCCGACGAGCCGTACAAGAGACTAGACGCAGCGGAGAAAAGACCGGGGGCCATCAGAAGGTAAGTATAATGTCTTTTTTTTTTTTTTTTTTACTACAGGTACCATGGTACCCGGGTCTGGAGGAGAGTCTCGTCTTCTCCAGACCCGGGTACCATCCGCACGTTGAATCGCTTAATATCCGCATGTGCACATGTAGTCATGCGGATATTAAGCCATTCAATGGAGGCGAAAACGTTGCGATTACGCAAAATAATTGGTAGTGCTGCGGATTTTTCCGCACTGATAATGCGCAGCGGAAATTTCCGCAGCATGTGCACAGCACATGCGGATTATCATTGGGGAACATTGCAGACCTTCTACCAAGCGTTTAAGCGTTTCTGCAATGGAATTGCCGCTGCGGAAACACTTAAAAGACGCATAGTGGGCACACAACCTACCACAGGATTGTGCAGCGTAAACCAAGGTAGTCCAAGGACCACAGGAGAGGGCAAGCGCTCTAGCACATAACAGTCAATAAATTTTGAGTGCCAAGCCCCTACCTGCAGATGTAGCACACGAGCGACAAGAGTAAAATACCCCTAGCTCAAGGGTGCAGAGTCAATGGTGATTATGGGTGTTGAGCCAGAAAATTTATGAGGTTTGAGGTCCTGATCGAACCTAGCGTCGATCAAAATAAACCCCGCCCCACTGTCCAGAAAGGCAGAAATTACCACCATACTTTTGCCAAGATGGATCTTGGACGGTAAAAAAAAAAATTGTGACCTACCCACAGAGGAAATAAGTACACCCCCGAGTTGCCAATTCACCCCGCAACTCGGGCGCCTTAGTTTTCCGGTGGGTGTTTAGGAATTTTGGAAAGACACACACACACACACACACCCTTTCCGCCAAACTACAGTTGGACCAACAGAACAAGTCGCCACACCCAACAGCATGGGTTCCTCAGTTAACTCAAACCTCGGTGCCCTTGACCCCAGGCCCCCTGCAAATTGGAGAATCTCCTTATGTCTCTGGCAAAGACAGCGGTTAACACACAATGCCTCTTCAAAACAACCAACACCTCCGACTCCAGAACTAGGCAGCATAAATCTAACACTGGCAATCCAAGATTGCCAGAGGCGAGTATATATAGGAGAGGGGAGAGGCCAACACTGAACAGCTGAGACCATCAATGCTGGAAAGCTCTAGCAGCTCTCAACTGAACAGATTAACCTTTGCACTGCTAGCAGAAACCTTCACGGTTTAATATGATAGTGAAGTGCTTCTAATCAGTGCAGGAGCTCAGACGCCGCAGTCTTCTGGCCCCTCTAGTTACGGTAAACCCGTGGTACCTGGATTCCAGCGATGTGTCACTTACTGAGCTGCTTGATGCAGTGTTGATAAAATCCCTTTATTAGCTGCAGATGTTCTGCCTATGCACAGGGTACACAGAAAGCTGTCAATCAGTGGTGCGGGTGGGGCTATATATAGAGCTCATGAATGTAGAGGACTACATGGTAGCAGGTTTACTAGTCCTTGAGTGATAAAACTAAAACAAGCAGCCAGTTATTGACACATGGCTGGAGTCAGAGTCTCTGTCTTTATATAATCAGAATCTAATAAGAGTATAGATGCAAGTGTACAATAAATCTGGAAGAATAAAGAAGTAATCAGTATATCATAAATTATATCTACCCTACAGGTAGCATATGCATTATAATTACATACAACATCACTAAGGAAAAGTACCTCATTTGCGTCGACCACCAATAATACACCTTGGCAAGCAGAAAGGGACCTTGAAACTTCATAGCTAAAATCAACATGACCCTACAAAAGTACAAAAACGTTAAAAGGGAAAACATGTTGGACAAATATGGATTGATGGATACAAGGCGCATTCTTAAATAACCATGTATAAATGTGAGGGGAGTCATTTCGTATGTAGATGGACAAAGAATACTGAGAGTTGGAAACATGTTGCTATGTTGCATAAATTTTTCACTTGAACCTTGTGGATTAATGGACTTTTAAAGATGAAATAATAAAGATGGATTTTATGGAGCTGGAGTTCCTTTTCTTTTTCCTGTGATTTACACACGTGTGGCCACACGATCTCCAGGCTTCAGCACGCCGAGAGCCGCTGTGGGTGAGCTGGTGGTTTTTTCTATAGCATTCTTAAATAGGCTGTGCCAAGATCGCAACTTTTTGGCTATTCTGTGGGGGGGGGGGTGACAACTGGGACCTCCAATGATCAGAAGAACAGATGTCTCACATCCCCTTTTTTAATGGAGTGGTGCCATTGTCTACGGGACTGATGGAGATAGCTGAGCTCTGAATTCGGCCATCTCCGGCAGCCCGTTACACTTTGAGTGGAGCAGCAGTGCACACGCTCATCGGCCAATCCATTGGCGTAATATGGCTCCTGCACCTGATTTCCTGTGATTGGGGTCCCAGAGATGGGTCCCCAGCTATTAGCAAGCAATCTGTTCTGTAGAAAAGCGATAAGTTGTAATCTGAGAGCAAACTCTTTCAATTTTAAAATATTGGATAGCTCTTATGGGCGTCTATAAAACAAAACAAAACAGTGTTAGATCTACAGGGTCGGCCATTTATATGGATACACCTAAATTAAATGGGAATGGTTGGTGATATCAACCTGAAACAACGGATACTGGAAGCCTGTGCTAGCATTTCTTCTGCGGTGTTGCTATCAGTGTGTCAAGAGTGGGAGAAGAGGGTTGCATTGACAATCCAACACAATGGGCAGCACTTTGAACACATTTTATAAGTGGTTATAAACTTGTACAAAACTCATGAAAGAATAAAGTTACGTTAAAACCAAGCACACCATTGTTTTTCTTATGAAATTCTCAATAAGTTTGATGTGTCACATGACCCTCTTCCCATTGAAAAAATAAAGTTGGATCCAAAATGGCCGCCATGGTCACCACCCATCTGGAAAAGTTTTCCCCCTCCCATATACCAATGTGCCACAAACAGGAAGATGATATCACCAACCATTCCCATTTCATTTAGGTGTATCCATATAAATGGCCCACCCAGTAAAATAATAAATTATTATTATTATTATTATTGCAGCTGCTGCATTTTGTAGAACTCATTCAGTATCTGAACATCTGCAACAAGAGCACAGAGAAACAAATCAAGAAGAAACGTTACACTCACCGGAGTGCCGATCAGGTTCAGGAGATACTTCTTTCCCTCCTAAGTGTAAACCAGAGACGCAGTCTGGACCTTCACCGTAATCCGGGCTCCCTCTCCACCTGCAGCTTGTCCAGAACTTGCTTATTGGAGGCGGCTTTTGGAATACACCCTGAGGGAAGGAGCGAGACCCCAGAATCCACACTGTTAGCTCGTGGTGGCAGTGTCCCCCTCCATACTAGTCTGTCAAGGTTAGCTTGTTTCTGTGTTTTATATATGTATTTTATGTGTGTAAACCCTCTTCATGTGTACAGCAGCCTGGAATGAACGCTGCTTAAAAAATAAATAATAGAGTAAGGCCTCATTCAGACCACAGTGATTTCTCTTGTAGGTAAAAAAAAAAAAAAGACTGATTTTCATCAGCTTTGTTTTGCATCCGAGAAGTTCTAAACTTTGATTTGGATCAAAATCCGACAGGTCAACGTGTTTCTGTGAAAAATACGCGATCCGCAGAAATATGTGAACAGCCCTAGACTATAATAGATATGAGTTCTGTGAAAAACAAGGATCGAGCTCGTACGAGATCCAACATTTCATTCTATAAATCTACATAAATAATTAAGTAACGTGCCAAATTGCTTTTTTTTGCGTATGTTTTGCGTGTACGGAGGGAAAGTTCCCAGTGCTAGTGTCTATGGTGCTCCATTAGGCTAGGGCTACCTTGTGACTGTGTGTGGCGCTACTGATTGAGCAATAGCTCCAGTTCAAAGCAATACACTAATTTTAAAAGGAAATCTGTTTGACCTCAGATGTCGGCATGCAGGCCTTTGACATGGAAATCTAAACCAATGGACACTTTTATATCTTCTACCTGTTGCTGCACTCCTAAGTAATTAGAATTTTGGTTCACATGTAAATGAGGAGTTAAGTCTCTGTCTCCTGAGATTATCTCCCACAGCAAGCATCCGTTCTCTTTAGGCTACGTTCCCATCGCTTTTGATGAGTTTTCGATGTTGCAGATTTTCTACAGCATTCCTGCGCCTATTAAGTAAAATAGGTTACTTGTTTTTTTTTCTTTAAATCTGTAACATCAAAAGCTCACTGAAAGCTCGTGGTGGGAACTTAGCAAGATATAGAAAAAAAGGGTAATGAACTCCAAATAAAGTGAAATGGTGCAGAAGAAAAAAAAACAAAAACATTTCACTGCTTTTAAAAAATTCTAAACTTTGCAAACAAATTGTTTGGCTCGTGTTTCAATTTTCTAAGACCGTTTTTAATACTTACCATTTTGGGGTACAACTTTTTGATTGCTCCATCAAATGAATAGTCATAAGTTACTTACCGGTAACGGGATTTTTCAGAGACCATGACAGCACCACGAGAGAGGGGATCCGCCCACCAAGGAGAGGAAACCTACAGGCTTAAAAGGGCGCCACCTCTCTCCCGCCTCAGTTTGGATTACAGAGCACTGAGAGGACCGCCAGGTTAATGAACACAGCAAACAATCCCAAAGTTGCCATACCACACGACACCTATTGAGTGTGAGATTATAATTTATAAAGGGGAGTGCTCCCACAAAGGTGAAGGGAGGGAATGTAAGGGTGCTGTCATGGTCTCCAAAAAATCCCATTACCGGTAAGTAACTTATGATTTTATCGGTCGACCATGACAGCACCACGAGAGAATTACAGGGATGAAGTAATCTATTGAAGGACCACAGCCTGGAACACTCTTCTCCCAAAGGTGAGGTCAGCCGATACTATATAGGTTAGATATGGGTGTGTCTATGGAATGTAGAGGGACAGGACCAGGTAGCAGCCTTACATATGTCTTCTAATCAAGACACCTGTCTTCTCAGCCCAGGAGGTCGCCACAGCCCGGGTGGACTGAGCCTTCAACCCTCCTGGCACTTCCTTGCCGCTAGATGTATATGCTAGAGAAATGGCCTCCTATTCCATCTAGCTATGGTGGACTTTGTGACATTAGACCGTTTTCTAGCCCCTTGGTAGGATATAAACAACGAGTTATCTTTCCTAAAGCTTCTGGTAACTGAAAGGTACCTAACCACACATCTCCTCACTTCTAACGTATGTAACTCCGCCTCTTTCTGGTTACTAGGATTTGGACAAAAGGAGGGTAGGAGGACTTCCTGAAGACTGTGGCAACGAGTGGCTACCTTAGGGAGAGAGAGAGTGATTTTTAGACTAGATCCTGCCTATCATCCAGAATTTGAGTAAACGGCGAGGCCATAGACAGGCCCTGGATGTCACTAATGCTCCTGGCCGAGGTTAAAGCTATTAACAAAGCGGTCTTAAGGGAGAGGGATTTAAGGGTTGCTGACTATTAGCTCAAACGGCGAGCTAGTCAAGGCCTTTAGAACCAAATTTAAATCCCAGGGAACCAAGCTGCTTTTAATAATAGGTCTAGATCTAAAAGCTGCCTTAATGAACCGAGAAACCCAGTAGTTAACCGCTAGATCACAGCTATATAGGGAACCCAAGGCAGAAACCTGAACTTTAAGGGTGCTGGTGGATAACCCTAGTTCAAGACCTTTTTGTAAAAACGCCAAGATTTTTCCTATTGGCGCCTTCCCCTCCCCCATCAACCCCAGGTTTTCTGCTGTGCATCAGGATGGTTACTATACCTTGGGAAAAACCTTTCCGATTTAGCAGTGTCTTTTCAAGTTCCACACCGTCAAGTGGAGGCCAGTTGCTTGAGGAGATACGGAATCTCTGGAAGAACCCAAGGATCGGAGATGAACATGCTCCTCAGGCATGAGAACCAGGGCCTCCTGGGCCAAAAGGCTGCGATCAGCAGAACCCTGGCCTTGTCCTCCCTGATCTTTCTTATGACTATGAGAAGAAGAGCCAACCAGGGGGAGGCATACGCCAGGCTGAAATCCCAATGTATCAGGAGAGCATCCACAGCTAGGGGACTTAGGGAACACAAGATCTTTGTCTTCCGATTTAGTTTTGTGGCAAACAGATCTACCTGACCGGAGGGCCCCCCACCCCCCCATCTTTGGCTATTTGGGTAAAAATTCCTTGATTTAGTTCCCATTCCCCTTGCATCAGAGGATAGCAGCTTAGGAAATCTGCTCTGGTGTTTTCTTTTTCCCTTATATGGAGGGCCATCAGGGAAAGGAGGTGACTTTCTGTAATCTGGAAGAGATGATCTGTCACTCAACAGCAATCTTGACCATGTGTCCCCCTGGTGGTTCACATATGCTACCGCAACTTGATTATCCAAGAGGATCTTTACATTCTGGCCCTGAAGGAAAGGTAAGAAATTATTCACCGCCTTGTCTACCGCCAGAAGTTCTTTTGCATTGGAGGAGAGACCCTTTTCGATATCTGACCAGGTCCCCTGGGCTCCCCACCCTCTGGGACTCGCATCTGTGGTAATTGTGCTAGTGACCCCAAGTACCCAGGGAACCCCTCGAGATTGGTGGCAGGATGAGCCTAACCTCTATAAAGATTTTACTGACCGGGGTGATAAGGACTAGAGATGAGCGGTGTTCGACTAGAACTGTTCGCCAATCTCAAATTCGAGCTGTTTTGGGCGGTGTTCGAGTCATTCGAAGAACGCGAATGATTTGCAAAAAATTCGGCTGTTCGAGGTTATGTTCGATAACTGTTCGTGCACCAAAAGCGTGTCCTGCATGTCTGGTGCTATTTAGAGCACCAATCATGCAGGGATTGTCTGCCACTCACTGTAATGCCACAGCCATGGTGGTTGTGGCATTACAGTGGGTGCCCAAATCGATGGGAACAGTGCTCACAGTGAAACATGAAAAGCCGGCAATTCAGCAGCGGCATACACCGGTACCCGACAATTTAGAACCGAAAGAATAAAGCATCACACTTAGATTAGATAGAAACATGTCAGTCACATATATAAGAAGTACAGTGACAGTGTTCGTTACTGTACTTGTCATTTAGTGTTAAAGGATTTATTAAAAAAAATATTAGTGTTTTCATGCACCGTCTCTTTAAAAAAGCCGGCCGGCAATTCAGCAGCGGTACCCGACAATTTATAACAGAAAGAATAGAGCATCACACATAGATTAGATAGATAGAAACATGTCAGTCACATATATAATAAGTACAGTGATAGTGTTGATTACTGTACTTCAGAGACACTGCAGAGCGCAAGCATGCCTGCGCTCTGCAGTGTCTATGAAGGATGGCATGCTGGATGGCAGCGCTCACCTGTGATCCAGCCTGTCATCTCAATGCCATCCCAGCGTGGGAGAATTCTCCTGCTCAAGCGCTGAGCACTGAGAATTTTCCCACGCTGTCAGTGACGTGCATGAGGTGAGCTGAGTTCATTGGACAGTTGCATCTCACTAAATTAGAATATCATCAAAAAATTAATTTGTCAGTTCTTCAATACAAAAAGTGAAACTCATATATAGAGTCATTACACACAGTGATCTATTTCAAGTGTTTATTCTTGTTAATGTTGATTATGGCTTACAGCCAATGAAAACACAACAGTCATTATCTCAGTAAATTAGAATACTTTTATAACAGCTTGAAAAATTATTTTAAAACCCGAAATGTTATCCTACTGAAATGTATGGTCAGTAAATGCACTCAATACTTGGTCGGGGCTCCTTTTGCATCAATTACTGCATCAATGCGGCAATGTGACATGGAGGCGATCAGCCTGTGGCACTGCTGAGGTGTTATGGAAGCCCAGGTGGCTTTGATAGCAGTCTTCAGCTCGTCTGCATTGTTGGGTCTGATGTCTCTCATCTTCCTCTTGACAATACCCCATAGATTCTCTATAATAGATTCTCTATGGGGTTAAGGTCAGGCGAGTTTGCTGCCAACCAAGCACAGTGATACTGTTGTTTGTAATCCAGGTATTGGTACTTTTGGCCGTGTGGACAGGGGCAAGTCCTGCTGGAGAATGACATTTCCATCTCCAAAATGCTTGTCAGCAGAGGGAAGCATGAAGTGCTGTAAAATGTCCTGGTAGACGGCTGCGCTGACTTTGGTCTTGATAAAACACAGTGGACCTACACCAGCAGATGCCATGGCTCCGCAAACCATCACCGATTGTGGAGACTTCACACTAGACCTCCAGCAGCTTGGATTGTGGCCTCTCCACTCTTCCTCCAGACTCTGAGACCTTGTGGAGTGTGTCAATGACTGCCTTCTGGACATCTGTCAAGTCAGCAGTCTTCCCCATGATTGTGGAGCCTACTGAAACAGACTAAGGGACCTTGTTAAATGCTTAGGAAGCCTTTGCAGGTGTTTTTTTGTTAATTATTCTATTTACTGAGATAATGACTTTTGTGTTTTCATTGGCTGTAAGCCATAATCATCAACATTAACAGAAATAAACACTTGAAATAGATCACTCTGTGTGTAATGACTCTATATAATATATGAGTTTCAGTTTTTGTATTGAAGAACTGAAATAAATTAACTTTTTGATGATATTCTAATTTAGTGAGATGCACCTGGATTATTAGAATTATCACACCAATACACCTGTTTTCTCATTTGCAAGATTTAAGTAAACCTTGTATGATATCTTATTCATTTGTGAATGTCCTTATACTTTCAAGCAGAACCTAGACACCCCACAATGCAATAACCCATCGATCACTACAAGCCCTCCGTTTTCCATGGATATCCATATTATGGACTGAGTATACCTTTCTTATGCCTGAACCGCGCACCCCTCGGTGAAGACAGTGAGTTTTTTGGGGGCAGCTTATGGTCGTCTCAGGATATGAACACCCCCTGATCTGCTTGAAAATAGAACTGAAATAAAATGTTGAGAAAAAATGTCAAATATCACGTTGACCCTTCAAGTCACTGTCTTGTAAATCTTTATCACTTCTCCACAGAATAGGTGATTGGTCTGAAATCACTCAGGGGGTAAAGAGACTCTGTCATCACAGAATAACTAATCAAACCAATGGCAGCCCCTCAGTATATCATGGCACCCTGTATTTTGATTGGCAGCTGTAGCTTTATAGGGTCTTAAACATTTGGCCACAGGGGCTGCCTCATGCAGGCCGCAGGCACCATACTCCTTGAGGATTGTGGCACGTCAGCACTTTTTCAGTGGAACATACTGCAGGCGCCGTGCACAGACAAGCTCTTTGCTCAGCTCTACCAATGCCAACTGTGGGTCAATCACAGGCCAGCAGCTAATGTCCGCAGGGGACCAGGATGGGAACAGTACTAGAAGATGAGGATCAGGATCCTGACATTACTGCAAAGAGACATTACTACAAAAAGGGGACCAGGAAGGGACACGTTACTATGAGATAGGGAGCCGAATGGTGAGATTGCTACAAGAAGGGGACCAGGTTGGAGGATATTTCTACAAGATGGCCATGATGGGGGACAATAAAACAAGATGAGGACCATGATGGGGGACATAAGCACAAGATAGGGACCATGATGGGGACATTACTACAAGATGTTGGCCAAAACTACTATATGGCGCTAATAGTAAGATTGTATTACAAAAAGGGGCTAAAATGTAAAAGAAAACAAAAAAAATTCTAAATATTGGCTTCAATTTTTTAGTGCCAATAAAAATGTTTTTTTTATAAATAAACTAAAATAAAGCCAAAAAAGTGCACACTTGTTATCGGTCATCTGTAATAACCCAACCTATAAAATGATTATACATCATAACAGAAAATAAATAAATCTGCAAAAAATATTCTAAACAAGTGATCAAAAGGTGTATACAACCCCTGGCAAAAATTATGGAATCACCGGGCTCGGAGGATGTTCATTCAGTTGTTTAATGTTGAAAAAAAGCAGATCACAGACATGGCACAAAACTAAAGTCATTTCAAATGGCAACTTTAGGGCTTTAAGAAACACTAAAAGAAATCAAGATTAAAAATGTGGTACTCAGTAAGGGTAATTTTTTTCAGACCAAGCAGAGGGAAAAAATTCCGCCCACTCTTCAGAAATGTCGCTGCTGTGGCTGTGATTGGTGGAAATACAGTAAAAGTCAAATTCGGGCAAAACTGAACAATCAGTGCTGTGTGTAATTATGTATGTCACAAAAAGTAACAATACATCCATCCATTTATAATTCCTATGCCACTAGATTGGAATCTATGAGGAGCTCCTGGAATTAACTCAATTCTCGAGGTTTCAGTCATGAGCCGTCTAGATTGGATTTGATCCTATGAGGACATCGCTCCAGCAACTCCATTCTAGTCAGGTCAGCAATGAACTGTACAGAATGGAGACTACAGGGAGATCATCTAAAAATCCACTCCAATCTAGACGGCTCACTAGTGAATCAGCTAGAATGGAGTTGCTAAAATGAGGTACTCAAAAAAAGCCACTCCGATCCAATGTTGTAAATTATGAGGACTCTCTCGGCTGCGCTCTGTTATGTTTCTCCCTGCGAAGCTCTGCTCACTGTTTGAAAAACTCGATTCGAGTCACCTCAGCACCAAACTGTACAGATTGGAGGCTACAAGGAGATCCTCAAAAAACCCACTCCGATCCAATGTTGTAAATTATGAGGACTCTGTCTCTGCGCTCTGTTACGCTTCTCCCCGCGAGGCTCCACTCTCTTTAAAAAAATTTTTTTATTTCAGTCACTGACGCACCCAGGGGATGGGGATGACTCGGCGCCTGGGCCTTGTTGTTGCCTGACCTTGGGGGGATGTCGCGGTGGTCGGCTCCTAGGCCCATACCCTGGGGTCACTCTTAAAAGAAAGGGGGAAAGTTATATGGGATAGGGGAATGTTCATGATGCCACCCGTGGTGTCTGGTGAGGATCACCAGCGCTGCAACAGTCCTCTGAGGCTGGTGTTTAGGCAGCTTAGTTGGGTCAACTCCCCACAGGTGGTGCGGGGCCTCAGTGCAGCGTAGAAGAAGGATGCAGGACAGAGGGGACCCTGCCGGGTCAGAGGAAGGATAGAAGAATAGGCACACACACCAGAGTTCACTTCAGTACCTTTACTGGTGGTGTTTCTGGCACGGTCCAGGGTACTTCAGGGTGAAGGGTGCATATCAGGACTCTCCCCAGTGAGTGGGTGTGGGGCCTCCTGTTTCTTGCCTTTCCTTGATAAGTTTCTGACCTGCCTGGAGCTAGGCCTAACTTGGTCTCTGTCTTGCACCTGCTGACCTTGTGGTAGGGCCTTCTATTGGAGTGCACACTCCTTGGCCTCCGTGACTCCTGACCCTGGTATAACAGTCAGCTTTTGGTGTTCCTGGGACATATAGTTCGCCAGGGGTTCCGGTTGTTTCTGCTGGATGTAAGGAATCCCTGCAGACGCGGACCCGGTGTCCGATATATGTTCCTGGGGTGAGCGGGTAAAGCTCCTCAGCCCCCTATGTTACTCTCTTTCCACTTGGCTTCGGCCACGCTCAGGGCCCTCACTAGGCTTCACACTGCAGCGGGCACACTGCGCTTCGCCGCTCTTTTGGCGTCGGCATGCCCTAGGCTCACTAATCTGAGCTCACTGAGTCTGAACTGACCTGACAACCTCTCTGGCTGCAGCAGACTGACTGCCTAATTCCACCCTCCAGTATATATATCCCTATCCGGGCTCCCTCTAGTGGTCTGAGGTGGTAGGGTGGAGGTGTGTGAATGCTATGAGGGCCTCTTGTGGAGAAATCTGTCCATGCACCCCTCTGGGATCTGTGGCACCAATGCGCAGCAGGGCGCCACATCACCTTAGCACCAAAGTGTACAGAACAGAATCCACTCCAATCCAATGTTGTAAATTATGAGGACTCTCTCGGCTGCGCTCTGTTACGTTTCTCCCCGCAAGGATCCGCCCACTCTCCGAAAAACTCGATTCCAGTCACCTCAGCACTAAACTGTACAGAATGGAGTTGCTAAAAGAGGTCCACAAAAAATCCACTCCGATCTAGATGGCTCAATGGTGAATCAACTAGAATAGAGTTGCTAAAATGAGGTCCTCAAAAAATCCACTCCAATCCATTATTGTAAATTATGAGGATGCTGTCTCTTTCCTCTGTTACGTTTATCCCCGCGAGGCTCCGCCCACTCTCGAAAGACTCAATTCCAGTCACCTCAACACGAAACTGTACAGAGTGAAGACTACAGGAAGATCCTCAAAAATCCACTCCGATCTAGACAGCTCACTAGTGAATCAGCTAGAATGGAGTTGCTCAAATGAGGTCCTCAAAAAATCCATTCCAATACAATGTTGTAAATTGTGAGGACTCTGTTGCTGCGCTCTGTTACTTTTCTCCCTGCGAAGCTCCACTCACTCTTTGAACAACTCGATTGCAGTCACCTCAGCACCAAACTGTACAGAATGGAGGCTACAGGGAGATACTCAAAATACCCACTCCGATCTAGATGGCTCTCTAGTGAATCAGCTAGAATGGAGTTGATTGTTTGAGGACCACAAATAATCAACTACAAACTAGATGCAACCCTGCCTGGAGCGACGCCTGGTCCGTACTTCACAGTGCGCACAGGAAGCAGTCCCAGGGCGATGACGCCGGCAGTGTCGCGCTGCGCAGAGGAGGCAGAGGGGCACTGCGGCAGCAGGCTGCCGATATGATTAGCGAACTGGGGGGGGGGCCCTCTGTTCTCTGTACAGAGCCCAGGGGGTGTAGAAGGGCGGGGCTTGGGGCGTGGCCATCAGGACCCGGGGCCCACCGGGGGTTTTCCCGATCCACCGGTGGGCCAGTACGCCCCTGAATCTATATACCTATATTTTTCTAATATATATCTAATATCTAAATAGAAAAGTTGGAGCAGCATCAGAGAAATATGGGGGCACAGCCTCCCTGGCAAAAACCAAATCCATCGAGATAGAAAGCAAAAAACTCCAGAGCTAGTAAACCACTCTCTTTGTCATAATTTGTTAAAATGCTTCCTCCAGTTTTTGCTTTCTATCTAATATCTATATATCTATCTACATCACATATCTAATTCAGATTCAAATAAGCTTTATTGGCAGGACCAAGTACACATTAGTTTTGCCAAAGCAAGTGTGCAGTAGAGAATAGGGATAGGGACTGTGGGATGATGGGTAGGGACTGTAGGAACCAATGGCGGACACAGACAGAAAAGGGGCGCTGTAATTGGCTGCTGAAGTCACATGTCCCTCTCCATATAAATAGTGGACATGTTGTTTTAGCGCCATTTTGTCAGTGTAACAGCGCAGAGAGGCTACTCCTGACTATGGTCCTGGATACTGAGAGATTTGAGATAATTCGCTAGGCAGTTGCTTCTAAGTCAGATAGTTTAGATAGATAGGGTCCTGTGTGGCTGGGAAATCGTCCTTCCAGCAGATCAATCATTTTTGCTATTAGTGAGGTCTAGACAGAGACAGCAGGGCATATTTCAGCATAGAACTATATTATGAACTGATGAGATTGTGCTGCATGCAGGAGTACACCTTTGAAACTCAAATTTTTTCCATTACTATTGTAATACATAGAGCAGCCAACATCTCAGTGAGTAATTTTTTGGGGGTCCAAACTCAGCTGTATCCACAGCTCATCCACAGTAAAAAAAAATAAAAAAAAATTCTGTTACTAATATGATACAGCAGGCCACAACTCAGTTTGTTATTTTTTGGCGCATATATTCTGCTTTATACAGGTCTCGTCCACAGTAAAAAATCTAATTTCTTCTGTTACTAACGCGATACATAGAGCAGGCCACATCTTCACTTGTAATTTTTTGGTGCTGATAATGTTCTCCATACACGGGTTCACATGATAAAATCTAACTTTGTTGCCTTACTACTGTGCTACATAAAGCAGGCCACATTTCAGCTTTTACTTCTTTTTTGCTGATATTCTGCTCCATTCAGGAGTTCACATTACTAAATCTCAATATTTGCTGCTACTACTGTGCTACACAAACTAGGCCACATTTGAGCTTTTATTTCTTTGGTGCTGATATTCTTCTACATACAGGGGTTCACATGATAAAATCTAACTTTGTTGTCTTACTACTGTGCTACAGAAACCATGCCACATTTGAGCTTTTAATTCTTTGGTGCTGATATTCTGCTCCATCCATGAGTTCACAACAGAAAATCTCAATTTTTGCTGCTACTACAGAGCTACAGAAACTACGCAATATTTGAGCTTTTAATTTTTTGGTGCTGCTATTCTTCTACATACAGGGGTTCACATGATAAAATCTAAATTTGTTGCCCTACAACTTTGCTACATAAAGCAGGCCACATTTCAGCATTTAATTCTTTGGTGCTGATATTCTTCTCATTACAGGGGTTCTCATGAAAAAAATCTAAATTGTTGTCTTCCTACTGTGCTAGAGAAACCATGTCACACTTGATCTTTTAATTCATTGGTGCTGATATTCTGCTCCATCCAGGAGTTGACATTATAAAATCTAAATATTTGCTGCTGCTACCATGCTACATAAACCAGACTACATCTGAGCTTGTAATTGCTTTCCACTGAGATTCTGCTCTATCCAGAGCTCCACATTAGAAAATTTATTTTTTTCTGGTACTACCGTGCTACAGAAATCAGGCCACATTTCAGCTTTTAATTATTTTGTGCAAGTATTGTTCTCTAGCCAGGAGTCCACATTTCACAATCTAAATTCTTTGTGCTAATAGCCTGGTCCAGAAATCAGGCCACATTTCAGCATATAAATATTTTGTGCTAATATTGTGCTCCATCCAGGAGTCTAAATGTCTGTATCTAAATTGGTTGTGGTAATAGCATGGTTCTGAAATCAGGCCACATTTCAGCATTGGACAGTGCTTGGAGCAGCATTTCTAGCTTACACTTTGATCAGCAACAGGTGGATGAATGACAGGTGTAGGCCTGGTGCTCTGAGAGTTCTGCCAAATTCAGGCAACACACATGATGGAGACCCAACTTAGAGACCAAACATTTCCAAGAATTATGGGCAGATACCACTCAAGTGGCATCAATTTTTATTTATCTATTTTACTCACTTACTGTAGTCAGCCCCTGCCTTTCCCAGTGTTCCGGGTGACAAGTGAAATATGTCATGACTGATTCATTTAAACAGAAAAAACTGACGGCACTTCCAATACAAGAAATAGGTGTGAACAGGTGCTTAGTAGGAGAAGCTACCTCCATATACAATTAACAAACAGACTGCTACTTTGTTTGATAATTGATTAATTTAAACAGTCGCATAAAAAATAAAATACACAAACAAGTTATGCACATTTATGAGCTGATTTATATGTAACTTTCTGTTCAAGAAATGTCACCTATAATCAGGATTTGTTATATTTTCAAAACACAACATATATTGCGAATCATGAAAACGTGCAAAAATGTTAACCCCTGCATGGACCTGCCGACAATCCATAGGCAGATATAATTAAATGCTAATGAATTCAAGCAATTGATCATTCCCTCAGAGCTGTATTAAGTTGTCCTGCAAATTCAGAAGTTTAGCTACATGGCAAAATGTTATGTTGTACCTGTTATGTTGTACCTGCAAGCAATCACCACTAGAGGGCACAATCAGTCAATGACCTGCTGTATAACAAAAGCGAGGGGGGCTTATTTACTCTGTGAAAGGTGTCAATGGATTGTCTTTGTGACAGTGAGTCAACATCACATGTAATGACTAGTGATGAGCGAGCACTAAAATGCTCGGGTACTCGATGCCTGGGTCGAGCACATTGGAATACTCGGGTGCTCGACCCGAGCAACGAGCCCAATGTAAGTCTATGGGAAACTCGAGCATTTTTCAGGCGGCTCCCCCTGGTGGTCTGCAGAGGGCCTAAAAATTGCCCAAATCTATGGGAACAGTGCTCAAATGACATGGGAACTGCATGGGGAAGACCCCTGGAAGCATTTCTGACTGCCAGGTCACTGCTGTCAACAACGTTGTCAGAGGTATTATGCCACTTTTACGGACTCACAATAAAACATACAAAAACAAAACCAATATGGATTTTCCTAAAAAAAAAAAATACTCCTTCACACCTTGGGCTATGTTCACACGTAGCGTTTTTGATGCGTTTTTGCACTTTTGCATTGCTTTCAACCGTGACAAATGCATTCACCAGGAAATGTCATTTTAACATTTTACAACCTTATCTGTCCATGTGGTGTGTGAGAAATGATCAGACACATCCTGTTTCATTTATGAAGGAGGGACTCTGAAAGTCACAAAGCCTATTTTTATAGGGCCATCAGGCAGCCTTTACTATTCTTAGAGAGCCAGCAATCGGCCCTCGCTATTCTTAGAGAGCCGTCAGCTGCCTATGCTTTTGTAGCATCGGCGTCTCTGCCCCCTGCCAGGCAGAGACGCCATCCCTCTCACCGCTCCCCGCCCGGCGTCCTCCGGCGCTCCTCTTCCTGCTGCTGCCGGCGCGTGCAGCTTCCCGGGTACTGTGCTTAGGGCGCGCGCGCTCCCTCCCTCTTAAAGGGGCCGCGCGCGCCGGCCTAAGGAGTTCCCGGCCAATAGCCGGAGGTCCTCCCATATATAAGGGCACCTCCAAAATGGAGGTGCCCGAGCAATAGTTGTTGCACAGTGTGCTTACCTCTGCTTCAGCCCTCAGGTTCCGCTGCTAGCCTGACTACTAGTCCTGCCCGCCAGCCCGACTACCAGTCCAGTCCGCCAGCCTGACTACTCTCCAGCCCAACAGTCTCTCTTGCATTCAGTCCGCCAGTCAGTCTATGGGTTCTGCCCGTCTGCTTACCTGGAAGCACCTGCCTGCTTCCTGCCGTGCCTACCTGGAGGCTCCTGCTTGCTACCTGCCGTGCCTACCTGTAGGCTCCTGCCCGTCACTTGCCGTGACCGCCTGACAGCCTACATGGAGGCTCCTGTCCGTCATTTGCCGTGACCACCTGACAGCCTACCTAGAGGCTCCTGCCTGTCACTTGCCGTGACCACCTGTCAGCCTACCTGGAGGCTCCTGCCCGTCACTTGCCGTGACCACCTGACAGCCTACCTAGAGGCTCCTGCCTGTCACCTGCCGTGACCACCTGACAGCCTACTTAGAGGCTCCCGCCTGTCGCCTGCTGTGTCTGCCAGTCCATCTACCCGGATCACTCGTCAGCCTGCCTGCTGTGCCCATCTGCAATACCGGTCAGTCCCTGCCATCTGTACCGTGGGAGTCACCTGCTCCCTTATAAGGTCGTCCCCAGAGTAGCACCTGGTCCCTCTTCTCGGACCCTCCCTGGTCACGGAGTCGATTGAGCCGCCGTACGACCTTGGTCGCTATGAGTTGATACCTAGTTACGCCCCTCTGGGTCCCTCCTTGCACCGCAGCACAGAGGTTCCACCACCCTGATCCGTAACAGCTTTGTTGTTCCCATTAATAAAGAGTGGGTCTCCTATACTGTTGTTGTGTATGCAGTAAGTGGCAGGTCTGCCAAAAATTTGGACGCACCCCAATACCCCTTTGAAAATTTGGACACACCCCAATACCCCTTTGAAGAGACTTAGATGAGGGCCTACTGAAAACAATGTTCCCATTATTAGGAAGTGGGTCTCCCATACTGTTTGCCTATGCAGTGAATGCAAGGGCTTCCAAAAATTTGGACCTACTCCAATGCCCCTTGGAAGAAACGTAGAGGGCCTCATGAAAAAATGTTCCCATTATGAGGAATTGGTTCTCCCATAGTGTTGGCCTATGCAGTGAATGCAAGGGTTGCCAAAAATTTGGAGGCACTCCAATGTCCCTTGGAAGAGACGTGGAGGGCCTCATGAAAAAATATTCCCATTATTAGGAAGTGGGTCTCCCATAGTGTTGGCCTATGTAGTGAATGCAAGGGCTGCCAAAAATTGGGAGGCACTCCAATGCACCTTGAAAAAGACGTGGAGGAGGGCCTCATAAAAAAATGTTCCCATTAGAAAGGAGCAGGTGTCCTATACTTGCAATGCCCATGCGCTAAGTGTATGGGCCGACAAACATTTACCCCTGGGGTAAATGAACATAAACATAATGTATAAAAAAAAATTTTTACGGGCATCATAAACACTCTTTAAAAAAATTATGTGGGCGTTGCATCACGGACCACAGTCACCCTGGTGATATGGTGGTGGAGGATGAGGAGAAGCAAATAGCCAAAATCAGGGAGTGTATACCCAGGTCTGGGTGTGAAAAGGTGCATGGAATACACCTCCTAAAAAAGACACTGGATTTGAGTTTATGTTACACTGCTATCATTCGGTGGTGTTGAAAAGTCTGGCCCAATCCAGCCCTTGTTCATTTTTATAAGAGTCTGCCTGTCAGCATTTTCAGTTCCACCAGCGGCACTAAAAACCCGCTCTGATAAAACGCTAGAGGCAGGGCAGGCCAGGACCTCCAAGGCATAGAGAGCCAGGTCATTCTACGTGTCCAGCTTGGATACCCAATAATTACAAGGCACAGAGGAATTGCCCCGCTCCTCAGGGCCTGTGCGATAGGAGGGGCTAAGAAAACTCTTCCAGAACTTTGACAGTGTTCCCCTGCCTCTGCTGGATTGAAGTTGTGTCTCTCTCGCCTGTACTCCTTGGTTGTCCAACGAACTGTGACCTCTGACGCAAGTGACTAGCCCAGGGGGATGGGGATAACTCGGTACCCAGGCCTTTAGCCTGGCCTTTAGGGATGTCACGGTGGTCGGCTCCCGGGCCCGTACCCTGGGGTCGCTCCTTTAAAAAGGGGATAGTTTGTTTATTTTTTTAAGATAGAGTTCGTGACGTGGAGCTAGGCCTCAGGGCAGTGTATGATGGGGTATGCAGGACAGACGAGACCCAACCGGGTCAAAGCAAGAACAGGGACAGACACGATAGTCACTTCAGTACCTTTTACTGATGGAAATTCAGGCACGTCCCGGAGCACTGTAGGGTGCAGGGTGCATGTCAGGATCCTCCCCAATGAGCGGGTTTTGGGCCTCCTGTTTCTTGCTTCTGCGTAGTAAGTTTCTGACCTGCCTGGAGCTAGGCCTAACTTTGTCTCTGTCCTGCGCTGGCTGACCTTGTGGTAGGGCCTTTTCTTGGATTACACGCTCCCGACTTACGGGGCCTATGTGTCTCCTGGCTCCGTTACGTATCAGCACTTTAGCGATCCTGGGACTTGTAGTTCTCCAGGGATTCCGGTTATATCTTACTGGCTCATAGAGATCCCGGTAAACTTCGGACCCGGTGTCCGGTAAATTCTTCGGGGTGAGCCAGTTAAGCTCCTCTGCCCCCTATGTACTAACTCTCCACTCGCCTTCGGCCTACTCGGGCCCTCACTAGGCTACTCACACTAACGGCAGCTTGCCGCGCTTCACCGATCTTATGGCGCCGGCACACCTAAAGCTCACTGTTCTGAGCTACAACTGAGTCTGGACTGTGCTCCACTGCAGACTGACCTCTTTCAGGCTTTTGCACTGCAGAAACTCTCTCAACAGGTTTGCTTTCTGTCAACTCCAGTCTAGACTAACTGAGTTCGACTCTGCATTCAGGTTTGTACTTGCTGAACTCTCCAGAGGAACTGCACTGCCTGGCCCCACCTTCCCTATTTATCTATCCCTAATGGGCTCCCTCTGGTGATCTGAGGTGGAAGGTGGAGATGTTTGAATGGTTATGGGGGCCTCTTGTGGAGGAATCCTTCAATACACCCTTCTAGGATCTGTAATACCAAGTGCAGCTGGGCGTCATACAAGCGTTTTCAGATGGGAATTTTTTTAATAGTTCTGCAACAAGGGCCTTCTGGTACAGCCACATTTTTGTAGACCTGTCCGCCTCAGGAATAAGAGATATAAAGTTCTCATTGTAGCGTGGGTCAAGAAGTGTCACCAACAATAATGACTGTCACCCAAAATTTTGAGAACGCGAGGGTCACAGGAAAGGCAGCGTACCATGCCTGCCAGATTGCTAACAGGCAAGACTTCCGTGTCCTCACCAAGAGGACGACAGACCATGCTCTCCTCCTTCTCCCTGTCCTCAGGCCATCCACGCTGAACAGACGGTATGACAGTTGTGCAGGTAGTACCGTCTATAGCGCATGAAACTAGCTCCTGTTAGCTTCCTCCTCCTCTTTGTCACCCAATCCACATTGGGATGAGATGAGGCTGGGCTGTGTGTAATCACCCTGTATGGCTCCTTGCTCCATCTCATCGAGCTCCGCCTGCAACGCATCCTCTTTGATTGTGAGCAGAGAGCGTTTCAGAAGACAGAGAAGCGGGATAGTGACGCTAATTATGGTGTCATCGCCGCTCACCATCTTGGTGGAGTTCTCAAAATTTTTGAGGATGGTACATATATCTGACATCCATGTCCACTCCTGAGGTATGTGTTGAGTCTGAACTGAATACCGACGGCCTTGTTGATGCTAGTAGTCAACAACTGCCCTCTTCTGCTCACAAATCCTTCCCAACATCTGCAGTGTAGAGTTCCAACGCGTTGGGACATCACACATCAGTCAGTGAGCCGGAAGCTGCAAACTCTGCTGAAGCACGGCAAGAGTGGCGGAAGCTGTAGCTGACTTTCTAAAATGGGCACACAGGCGGCGTACTTTGACAAGCAGATCCAGCAGCTCTGGGTAGGTTTTGAGAAACCGCTGAACCACGAGGTTAAGCACATGGGCCAGGCATGGTACATGTGTGAGCTCGCCTCGCCTCAGAGCCGCCACCAATTTCCAGACATTGTCACACACGACCACGCCTGGCTGTAGGTTCAGCGGTGTGAACCACAGATCTGCCTGCTCTTTCAGAGCTGTCCACAACTCTTCAGCATAGTGCGGTTTGTCACGAAGCATATTAACTTCAGCACAGCCTGTTGACACTTGGCTGAGGCAGTGCTGCAGTGCTTCCAGCTTATGACTGATGTGGTCATTTCAGAGATGGAGGCTGAAGAGGAGGAGGAGGCTGAGGAGGATGAAGTGCAGGTGATGTAGACTGTGGGGGCAACCCTAATTGACCTAGGGCCCGCAATCAGGAGGATGTCAGGAGTCAGGAGGATGTGTTCCGTCCCAAGGTCCGACTGGGTCCCGGCTTCCACTATGTTAACCCAGTGTGCCATCAGCGAGATGTACCATCCCTGCCCACAAGCACTTGTCCACATGTCCGTGGTTAGGTGGACTTTCCTAGTAACGGCGTTGTTGAGGGCACTGCTAATGTGGGACACGTACTTGTGTAATGCGGGGACAGCACACAGGGAGAAATAGTGGCGGCTGGGGACCGAGTACCGAGGGACTGCCGCCGCCATCAGTTTGTGGAAAGCTTCCGTCTCCGTGAGCCTACAAGACAACATTTCGAGCGTAAGCAGTCACAATATGTGGGAATTTAGTAGTGTGGCCGGTGGGGCATTGGCTGCGTATTTGCACTTGCGTTCCAAGGACTGGGGTATGGACAACTGAATGCTGCGCTGGGACAAGGACGTGCATGCTAATGGTGCTAGTTGAAAGTGTGCAACGACAGGTGAAGGGCAGGAGGCATCTTCGCATGCACTATGGACAGGGGAGTGGCTTGCACGCACAGCAGTGGAAGAAGCAGTGGTGTCACCCGCAGACACTGTTCCTGGACCCTGGGGTTCGGCCCACAAAGTCGGGTTCTTTGCTGCCGTGTGCCTGATCATGCTGGTGGTGGTCAGGCTTGTAGTTTTGCTACCCCAGCTGATGCTGGCCTGGCAGGTGGTGCAAATGGCCTTTTTGGGGTTATCTGCAGAGTTTTTAAAAAACAACCAGACTCGGGAAGACCTAACAGTTGTACTGGCAACTTTTGTCGTGTTGGTGCCTTCAGTCTGCGGCTACCACACTGCTTCTTCCTGCCTGTTGGGGTGCTCTGCCTCCCTTCCCCTGTGTGCTTCTGTCCTTGCTCTGCATGTCCTCCTGCCAGGTTGGGTCAAGTTACTATATCATCCACAACCTCGTCTTCCACTTCCGCACCCTGGTCCTCCTCCTGACGTTTTGGCAATTGTGTCTCATCATCGTCCACCTCTTGTGACACTTTCCCACCGTCGCCTTCATATGGCCGTGGCTGCTGAAATATTTGGGCATTGCTGCATGCGATCTCCTCTTGCTCCGCTTCAAGTGGACAGGGCGAGAGGCCCGAATCTTGAAATGGAAAAGTGTATAGCTCTTCGGAGTGTCCAAGTGTGGGATCAGTTGTCTCTGGGCACTCGGCATGGTGGGAGAAAGGAGGATCAGGGTGAGGAATATGAGGTCCAGACTCACGGCTACTGAGACTTGACTGCGTGGAAGTCGGGGTGGTGGTGGTGGTGGTAAGTGACTGGAAGCATTATCTGCTATCCAACCAATAACCTTTTCACACTGCTCTATGTTCAATAGTGGTGTTCTGCGGTCCCCTATTAATTGGGACAGGAAGGTGGAGCGAGAAGATGTGGGTGTTTGTTGTGCCACAATTTCAGCTTGCCCATGGCCTCGGCCCCTGCATGCACCATCACGTCCAGTTCCCCATCCCTTGCCACGTGCCTTACCCATTTTAAATGGAGGACAATGTTTTCCACCCTCACTACAAATGGCTGAATTTGGACCGAACTTATATGTGATGCGTGTGATGGACAAACCATAGTTTTAAATAGCTGGCCTGTAGGTAACAATTTTTAACAGCGCCAACCTCATGTCAATAAGTTCGCTGACACATTGCAACAAAATTTCATTGGAGGCCAGAAATGGCAGAATTTTCAGCGCAATTATATGTGATCCGTGTGATGGACAAACCACAGTTTTAAATAGCTGGCCTGTAGGTAACTATTTTTAACAGCAAACTGGTGTCAATAACTTCGCTGACACATTGCAACAAAATTCTAATGGAGGCCAGAAATGGCAGAATTTTCAGCGCAATTATATCTGATCCGTGTGACGGACAAACCCCAGTTTTAAATAGCTGGATTTTTAGCGCTGTAATATGGAAAGGACCTGGCTGTATTCTGCAGTGCCAACAAGCAATTGGTGCAGAAAAAACTGTGTTCTCTGGATTGCTTTTTAAGCAAATAATCAGGAATAAGATAAAAAAAAAATATTCCTGGCCCCTGATACCTGGGGCTATTTCTACAAATATCTGTAAAAGCACCAGCAGACAGAACTGGAGTGGACCCTCTTGCTATGTGCACTGCAGTCTGCTATATACCCTGCCTGCCTGCCTAGCACTGATATCTCTGCAGCTGGATTAGACCTCATTAGGACTGTTAGTGGAGATGGATATGTAGAGAATCTTGTATAATACCTACACTAACTAATAAACAACCAAATCTCTCCCTAGCTCAGCAGCACCTCTCCCTACGCTGTCTGATTCCGGAGTGACTGTGACGAGCATGGCGGCGCCAGGTCTGATATAGACCTGATGACGCTGTGCGGCCAGCCAATCACTGTAATGCCACAACCAACAAGGCTGCGGCATTACAGTGTGTGGCAGACAATCCCTACATGTTGATTGGCTCTGTAAAGAGCGCCAAACATGCAGGGAGAGGACCCAAGCTCCCGCCGAGCAACCCCCGAAATACTCGGCAAGCGCCGAGCATCTCGAGCAGTGAGATGCTCGGGCAAGCACTGAGAAGTAGCGAGCATGCTTGCTCATCACTACTCCTGAATGGTGATGAGTGAGCACTAAAATGCTCGGGTACTCATTACTCAGGTCGAGCAAATTGGAATACTCAGGTGCTCGTCCCAAGCAACGAGCCCAATGTAAGTCTATGGGAAACTCGAGCATTTTTCAGGTGGCTCCCCCCGGCGGTCCGTAGACGGCCTAAAAATTGCTCGGGCGAGCACCGAGAAATAGCGAGCATGCTCGCTCATCACAATTCAGATTATCAAAAAAAAATACCGACATCGCTGCCAGAAGAAAACTCAAGCACAATTATGCAGTGGCACATAGACAATAAGTGCAAATACAAAAAGTGCCCCCTAAAATTGTAAAGTGCTGCAGAATACGTTGGTGCTATAAAAATAAAAATTATCATTATTATTAAGTGCAGAGTAAGATTTACTTAAGCACAAATAACACTTAAGTATAAAGAGGTCGTAGTGTGGACCTACGGTAAGTAAATAGAGAAGATAAAGAGTAAGGCTGAGTGCCCACTATCCGTTTTTCAATCATTTTTGCCGCTGAATTTCTGCAGCAAAAACGCTTAAAAACAGTTGGTTTTACGTGCCTCATGGTCCCCAATGATAATCCGCATGTGCTGTGCACATGCTGCGGAAATTTCCACTGTGATTATCATTGCGGAAAAATCTGCAGCATGTCCATTATTTTTGCGGAAACGCGGCGTTTTCGCCGCCATTGACTTGCAATGAATCGCATAATATCCGCATGACTACATGAATCGATTCAATGTGCGGATGGTACCCAGGTCTGGAGAAGAAGAGACTCTCATCCAGACCCGGGTACCATAGTACCTGTAAAAAAAAAAGAATTAAAAAAAAAAAAAATTATACTCACCTTCTGATGGCCCGCAGTCTTCTCTCCGGTGCGTCCTGGTTCCCCGGTGGCTCGCGATGGTGTAAAAGGACCTTCCATGACGTCATTTAGTCATGTGACAGGTCACGCGACCGCTGACGTTGGCATGGAAGGTCCTTTTACACCATCGCTAGCCGCCAAGACATCGGACGCACCGGAGAAGGAGACTGGCGGCCATCAGAAGGTGAGTATGTTTTTTATTTTTACATTTTTATTCTTTTTTTAACTATTAACTTGGTCACACTGTATAAATCCATGCCGATTGCATGGATTTATATAGTGTGACCAAGTTGTCAAGCACTTTTCCAAGTGATGCTAAATCGCTTAGAAAAGCGCTTGATAACCTGCATGCAAAAACGCTCGACAAACGCTTCTACCTGGCAGGAAAAACGCATATAAAATCCGCATGCGTTTTTGCTGCCAGGGAAATGCAGAAAAAATCAGCAGCATTTCTGCATCGTGGGCACTTAGCCTTACTGAAGCAACAGTGGCAAATGAATGTGAAGAGGCTATGGTATAAGTGGTATAAGTCCTCATTAAATAAACAGGAAAACTTACTAACACGGGTTCATGCTGTCGATGCTGCTGCCGCCGCCTCCCGCTCAGTCACTCAGCTTCCTCAGGGAGTGATCAACCCCTCATATACAGCCTGCACCCCATGTACCCCTCATACAGCTTGCACCCCCCATATACAGCCTGCACACCATGTACCCCCATATACAGCCTGCACCCCCCATATACAGCCTGCACACCATGTACCCCCATATACAGCCTGCACCCCCCATATACAGCCTGCACTCCATATACCCCCCATATACAGCCTGCATACCATGTACCCACATATACAGCCTGCACCCCCCCATATACAACCTGCACTCCATGTACCTCCCATATACTGCCTAAACTCCATGTACCCCTCATACAGCCTGCACCCCCCATATACAGCCTACACACCATGAACCCCCCACTTCACTTCCTGCAAACTTGTATGGGAGGATGGCTCCTCCTATATGAGTCACATGGGCATGACGTCCTCACAGGTCCTTTACCTGTCCTCTAGGATTCATTGTCTCCTGCGGGAGCAGGGAGATACTCAGTGCTCCTCCGCCCATGCAGCACACGGGCAACTCCTGAACCTCCACCATCTTTCCCCTCCCATCCTCTCCAAATAAAAACCGTGATACTGATATTTGGTCCAGCGATGAAGCAGGGGGAAATTAATATTAGTTTTTTAACTCCTTCATGGTGGCGCTGCCCCCTGCCATCTTATACACCCTCCCTCCAATGCCTAGTAGCTGCAGATGCAGCATTCTACAGCCAGCCAATCAGAACGTTTGTCAATTTGTCAGCCGGGGCGGGTCAATTTGTTAGGAGGGGCAGGTCATTTTGTCAGCAGGGGCGGGTGAATTTGTCAGCAGGGGCGGGTCATATTGTCAGCACGTTACTTTTGAGTTGTTTTTTTTATTGTCTCCCTAAGGTAAAAAATTGTTCATTACAGGCCCATAAATAGAGCTGAAGTTCTCCTGTATAATTGTGTGTGGAGCAGAGATTGAGGTCGTCATCCAGGCATTTGCATGGAGGGCACGGGAGTGATGCAGGTATCTGTTTGGGGATTACCATACTTAGTGATCCAGGTACTTGCCATGTGCACATACGATTACATGGTTTACAAGGCAGCCCACCTTACCTGAGAGTTCTCATATGTGGTGATACATAACTGGAACTCGTGACATGAAGTGGTCTCTCCGCTGCACACACTTTTTCCTACAGGTTTGGTGGCTCAGAGCTTAGTGACCAGGCGGTGCTGGGGTTGTGGCCTCAGATCCCCCCGTGGCCACATCCACACTGTATTTTTAGGCTTGCTGTTACGTGGACCTCACTGATACAGTCATGTGCAGGTTACATGTGCATTTATTAACTTTTCACTGCAGAAATGCAATAAAAATACTAAAAGTGTTTGCTCTCTGCAGATTTTCCTCATCTCATTCAAGTCTATGGGTAAAATCCTCAAATAAAATATTATTTGAACTTAACCTAATATTTATGGGGGCCCCTAACAGATGACTGCGGAGGTAGATGGGGGTCTGCCATGTCCCCTATGAGAATGCTGGTCAGGGGCATCGCTACCATCAAAGATCTGGGGCTCCAGCCCCAAACATTTTGCTTAGAGCCCTGGATCTCCTGCTACTGCTGCATTGAACTGTGTTGGCGTAAACTGACACCAATACAGGTCAAAGGGGCGTGTCATGCAGGAGAAGAGCACTGACCAATGAGCATCAGACTGATAGAAGATTGGTCAGTGTTCCTCAGAGAGCCAGCAGCAATCAAGAGGCAAGGTAAGCATAGGCGGATTATAATGAGGGCAATCTGGGCTACCGCCCAGGGCCTGAGGCTCCGGGGGGTCCATGAATTGCCCCCATTATAATTGGCAATCCCATGTGTTATTTAAGTTACCGCTGCGGGCCCGCGGCAGCAGGCGGCTTGAATTATGCTGAGCCCGCCCTGCCGCATGACGTCAGGCAGAGTGGACTCAGCATACACAGCGCGGGCGGCCGGGCGCGTCTATTTTCCCACTCATGTCACGACCAAGCCGCTCCTAGCCGGCAGCCGCGGCCGCATATTGTCACCATCGCGCGCAGATGCTGGACCCGCCCTGCCTCATGACGTCAGGCAGAGCAGGAATGGCCCCGGGTACCATCTGGAGCACAGCGTCTGGGGTACGGGAGCGAGGTGAGTATGTGTTGTGCTTATTTTTTTAATTATATGCTGTATATATATATATCCGTCTATGGGGACTAAATATAACCAGCTATGGACGGCTCATATTGTATATAACCAGCTATGGGGTGCTCATATTGTATATAACCAGCTGTGGGGGGCTCATACTGTATATAACCAGCTATGGGGGCTCATACTGTATATAACCAGCTATGGGCGGCTCATACTGTATATAACAAGCTATAGGGGGGCTCATACTGTATATAACAAGCTATAGGGGGGCTCATACTGTATATAACCAGCTATGGGGGCTCATACTGTATATAACCAGCTGTGAGGGGCTCATAATGTATATAACCAGCTATGGGGGCTCATACTGTATATAACAAGCTATAGGGGGTCATACTGTATATAACACGCCATGGGGGCTCATACTGTATATAACCAGCTGTGAGGGGCTCATAATGTATATAACCAGCTATGGGGGCTCATACTGTATATAACAAGCTATAGGGGGCTCATACTGTATATAACAAGCTATGGGGGCTCATGCTGTATATAACAATCTATGGGGGGCTCATACTGTATATAACAAGCTATAGGGGGCTCATACTGTACATAACCAGCTATGGGGGCTCATACTGTATATAACCAGCTATGGGGGCTCATACTGTATATAACCAGCTATGGGGGGCTCATACTGTATGTAAGAAGCTATAGGGGGGCTCATACTGTATATAACCAGCTATGGGGGCTCATACTTTATATAACAAGCTATAGGGGGTTTATACTGTATATAACAAGCTATAGGGGGGATGTGTCTCCGAGACCAACTGGCTCCCTGCACTACAATCCATTCCAAAGGCCAATCAGAGGCCGGCAGCTGACGTCGGCCAGCCTGTCATGGACGGTGCATGGCAGTGACACACCGTAAGACAACGACAGTATATAGATAGGTAGGAAAAGACAGTAACAGCTGCCCTGTGAAATATTGGGTGCAAGCCCCTGTACAGCGACCTGAGGTCCACTATATAAGTATAGAAGATGCAGGCAGCCCTCCAAATAAGGTGTACAAAATACTGGGGGTATGTCTACTGACCCACCTGAAATGTTGTGTGACCCATCAAACAACATTTTTTAGAAGCCAAAATATCCGCATCATTTTTGAAGCAGATGACACTCCAGGAAAACAATGGCGGCGTGTTTCCTGAAGCGACTTCTTTGCCGTCTTTCTTGTCATTTCTGTGGCGGCTTTGCTGTCAATGTCCTTTTTCTTTACTTTTATACCTAAGATAGTGGCTCCGTCTGAAGAATGGCCCGGTCACGTCTTTTAGCCTCTTCACTGCTGTTGAAATCTGAAGTGGTTAAAAGAAGTGACAAAAGACGGGACATATTCTCAGCAAGGCGTTTTGACTTTGCTGTGTATATGTTCATTCTATTTGCCATTTATCAAGCTCTTTTTCAGGCGAGTTTCAGGCAGAATCTGCATGTATATGACATTGTGTGAACATACCTTTACAGTCCAACAGAACCCAGCACCGTACCCAGTATTCAGATGTGTAACCTAATTCTATACAGTAAAGAGTAACAGCCGGACATAAAGATGACAAATGATATTTATTTGAATGAATATTTTGCCAGTGGATGTAATGTATGGCGACATCCGTGTCTGTACCATGTGCCATCGCCTTCAGTCCTTGTGCTCACCTTGGCTTAGTGAACCCACCTCACCAGGTAAGCCCTAACAGAACAATCAGGCAATGGAGTCCAGAGGAGCAGCGCTGACAACACTGCTGCCATTAGATAGCTGCTGAATGGACTCATGGTCTCTTCCAGTATCACTGCCACAATCTTATCTCATTCCTGGAATCTTTAAGATGTTCTGAAGCTTCAAAGGAAGCAGTGACTACGGCATAGGGGGCAGGGAGGGTTGGAGTGGAGCCATGTAGAGATGCAACCGTGATGGTAGGAATGATTGCATGGCAGAACTACGACTTCCTCTCCAATCTCATAATCCATTATACAGATGGCACAAGATTCGGCCTCCTCCTGAGATTTTATATTCCATGTTGGAAAGTTCCTAGCTCGCAGAGCTTGCCTTCGCTGCAGAATATTAACCAGATTATACTGTGCAGGTGGGGATGGTGGCTGCATCTGTGGCCGAGATGTCACCATTCCCATTCCCTGCAGCTGAATGATGGGGTCAACCAGACAGTTGTCCTGGTGTAGCTGTACAGCAGATCGGCTTGGCGCTGGAAGCTCCCTGGGTCTGGAGGGTTCTGCAGGGACCGGTCTTAGTGGCGAGCGGCTTCTTTCCCTGCTCTCTTGTGCTGTCTGCCGCAGAGGAGCTCTGGCCCATCTCCCACTCGCGATGACGGCAGTGGGGTCTGCCTCATGTCCATCATTGCTGATTAGCCTTCTCTCACCGCTTTGAGAAGATCTTAATCGATGGTGGAAGATTATGGCCTGACCTATAAAGAAAAAGATTACTATTATTATGCTAAATTTAAAAAAAAACACTTTTTGGCCAAAGGGATAGAACCAGCTGATGCTTCGAGATTCAGGGAGAGAAGCAAAAATTATTTCATTTTTGGACTACATAATCCTGCTCAGTTTCAGTATTCCTTCTCTTAAGACATCACAAAGCAGGGGTGCAAATATGTTAGTATTTGGGGCCCCAGTTTTAACTTTTTCCCATGGTCCCACTTTGTCCAAAACTGGCCCTGATCGGCCCCCAAAGAATATGAATGGAGGGTGGAGGACACACTGTGTGTTATAAAACATCTTACCCCAGGGAAAACTCTCAGAAAAGCCCCTATAAAGCGGAATATTCTGCCACTTACCCTGATTTTCAGGTCGGCTCATCCATGTGTCGTTGTCAGCATTTAGCTGATGAAGCTCCCGGGAAGTCATGGCTTGGTTACCCGGGGCTGAGATGGTGAAATGTAAAAGAACTAAGTTCTCTGATGGCGCAGATGTTATAGTGCCCAAATAACAGTAAGAAGCTGTGGAAGTAAATACTAGACGTACAGAACAATCTAGCTCGTGCTTCCAAGACCAAAGTGGAGTCTCCGCAAATACATCAACTCTGAAAATGGCGCTGATGTCACCGTGCGCAGAGATTGTATAACCTCACAGCATTCTATGTCATTGTGACATCACATGTGAGAGCAACAACGCGCTGTCATAATGGCTGACTGTCCAATCTGTTATATGTCCTCTATATACACACATACAACAAAACAAATGACATGCATACATTGTAAGAATAATAGACACCTAGGGATAATAATCATTTTATCATTTATATTAATCTGCGCATTATTCCCTATAGAAACCTCAGCCACTGCAGAACCGGTTTCTCACGGTGGTCCTGAAATAAAGCAAAACACAAACCCGCCTACAGACCCCAGCTGCTCCTCGGTACTGCTGCCAGTGTCCCCCGCCAATCTCCTGGCTTCCTCTTCTAGCAAAGGCCATTGGGTGACCACTGCAGCCAATCAGTTACTTTAATACAAATTTCCCATTCATTTGTTTAATGATGATCCAAAATAAAAACATTTAGAAAACAGATAAATATGATTTTCAGAAAATGGCATGTATGAAGATGGATACTTATGGTATGATATGCAGAGAGAAGAATACTGGGAGGACACAGATCTTGTTAGTCCACCTGCTTAACCCACAGGAAAATAATCAGGTCATACAGGGGCGTACATAGAGACCCTCAGACCCAATAGCAAAGGTCCGAATTGGAATCTCGCATTGGCCCCCGGCAGCTATTAAGCAACCTGGTGGAGATGACAGAGGCCTCCTGTCTAACTGCTTAGTTGCTGGTCACTTTGGAGTCTAAGGGGTTAAACTGAGCGAGCTTGAATTGCAGCAGGTGTAGAACAGCCGGCACCCAGTGGATATAGAGCGGGCTCAGCTTGTGAGTCTGCTCCTTATAAATCATCTTATACTGTACATATACGGCATGAGCAGGGGATGGGGCCATTCGGCACCAGGCTCCCCCTGTACATAGACCCCATAGGTGAATGAAAAATATATAAAATAATGTATGGTAGAAAATTAAGATTCATCTCAGAAAAAAGTCCATTTCTCTTGTGCCCATTCACATTAAAGCTAATTTATCTGAAACTGCTGATTTTGGTTAGAGAGGCTGATTATCCTAAAGAAAGCACATGCACGCTCGGCCGAAACAGTCATACATGTGTATTGGGGGGGCGGTGAGGGAGAGAAGATTGAAGTGCTAACAATACATTACATAGATATTTAGGATGGATTAGGAAAAATAGCTTGGAGTGCTTCTTTATATCCTGGTGTGCACCATGCATTTAGAAAAATGAATTTTGTAAAATACATGGTGTCTACAGTGAAACATGACGGTCTCAGTGTCTATATGTGGGGCTGCATGAGTGCTGCTGGTGTTGGGAAGCTACATCTCATTGATGGTGTCATGAATTCACAGATGTACTGCTCTATATTGAAAGAGAAGATACTACCATCACTCTGTGCCCTTGGTAGACGTGCACATTTCCAACATGACAATTATCCAAAACACACATCTGTTGTATTTCTGAAGAACAGAGTGAAAGTGATTTAGTTGCCAATTATGTCTTCTGATCTGAACCCAACCGAACACCTAAGAGGAATTCTGAAGAGACAAGTAGTCATCACTCTCCATCCATCATCCAGGCTCTAAAAAGTGAGTTTGTGAAGAATGGAAAAACATGGTGCAACAGGTCATCAACTTGTTCATTCCAGGCCTAGAAGATTTGGTGCGATCCTTAAAAATCATGGGGGTCATACAAAACAGTAATAGTATTTAATGTAGGGTGTACTCATTTTTGCAACAACTAATTTGAGTAAAACTGAAGATCTGTAGATTGTGAGCCCTCGGGGGCAGGGTCCTCGCTCCTCCTGTATCAGGCGCTATAATAATAAATAATAATAATTTTGTAATTAAAGTTAAATTATTAACCTTATTTTCATGTTATGGGTCAAAAACATGTTCTAAGAAACTCAGTCTTGTCAACATTTGGAAATTGTTCTTGTATTCAGTAACATAATGATTAATATCTTTCTTTCACGGGGGGGGATACTCATTATTGCTGAGCACTGTAATATAACATATATATGTATACCATATACAGGACAAGAGAAGTGGTACTGAGCAGTGTGTGTGTATGAAAAGTGTTAGCCCCCTTCCTGATTTCTTATTCTTTTGCATGTTTGTCACACTTAAATGTTTCAAATCACAAAACTATTTTGAAAGTAAATACAAAATGCAGTTTTTAAATTATGGTCTTTATTATTAAGAGAAAATGAAATCCAAACCTACAAGGCCCTGTGTGTAAAAGTGATTGCCCCCCCCCACCCACTTAAAACATAAATTAACTGTGGTTTAACACATCTTTGGGAAGCTGAGTTCAATTTCCCTAGCCACACACAGGCCTGATTACTGCCACAACTGTTCTCAATCAAGAAGCTACTTAAATAGGACCTGCCTGACAAAGTGAAGTAGACCAAAAAATCCTCAAAAGCTAGACATCATGCTGCGATCCAAACAAATTCAGGAACAAATGAGAAACAAAGTAATTTACATGTATCAGTCTGGAAAAGGTTATAAAGTAATTTTTAAAGCTTTGGGACTCCAGCAAACAACAGTGAGAGCCATTATCCACAAATGTTGAAAACATGGAACAGCGGTGAACCTTCCCAGGAGTGGTCGGCCGACCAAAATTATCCCAAGAGCGCAGTGACGACTCATCTAAGAGGTCACAAAAGCCCCCCCAACAGCATCCAAAGAACTGCAGGCCTCACTTGCCTCAGTTAAGGTCAGTGTTCTTGACTCCACCATAAGAAAGAGACTTGGCAAAAATGGCATGCATGGTAGAGTTCCAAGACAAAAACGACTGCTGAGCAAAAAGAACATAAAGGTTCGTCTCAGTTTTGGCAGAAAACATCTTGATGATCGCCAAGACTTTTGGGAGAATATTCTTTGGACTGACGAGACAAAAGTTTAACTTTTTGGAAGATGTATGTCCCATTACATCTGGAGTAGAAGTAACGCAGCATTTCAGAATTTCTGCTGGTAGTGTGATGGTCTGGGGCTGTTTTGCTTCTTCAGGACCTGGGAGATTTGCTGTGGTAAATAGAACCATGAATTCTGCTGTCTACCAAAAAATCCTGAAGGAGAATATCCGGCCATCTGTTCATGACCTCAAGCTGAAGCGCACTTGGGTTATGCAGTAGGACAATGATTCAAAACACACCCGCAAGACCAGCTCTGAGTGGCTTAAGAAATACAAAATTAAGACTTTGGAGTGGCCTAGTCAAAGTCCTGGCCTTAATCCGATTGAGATGCTGTGGCATGATCTTAAAAAGGTGATTCATGCTCAGAAACCCTCCAATGTGGCTGAATTACAACTATGTTGCAATGATGAATGGGCCAAAATTCCTCCAGAGCGTTGTAAAAGACTTACTGCCAGTTATCGCAAACGCTTTATTGCAGTTGTTGCTGCTAAGGCTGGCCCAACCAGTTATTAGGATTAGGGGGCAATCACTTTTTTTCCCACAGGGCCCTGTAGGTTTCGATTTCTTTTTCCCTTAATAAAGATCTTCATTTAAAAAATGCATTTTGTGGTTACTTGTGTTATCTTTGTCTAATATTTAAATTAGTTTTTGTGATCTGAAACATTTAAGTTTGACAAACATGAAAAAGAATAAGAAATCAGGAAGGGGGCAAACACTTATTCCACACCACTGTCTACACAGGTGCATCTCACTAAGTTAGAATATCATCAAAAAATTTATTTATTTTAGTTCTTCAATACAAAAAGTGAAACTCATATATTATATAGAGTCATTACAGACAGAGGGATCTATTTCAAGTGTTTATTTCTGTTAATGTTGATGATTATGGCTTACAGCCAATGAAAACACAAAGTCATTATCTCAGTAAATTAGAATACTTTATAACAACAGATTGAAAATATTTTTGAAATCCGAAATGTTGCCCGACTGAAATGTATGTTCAGTAAATGCACTCAGTACTTGGTCGGGGCTCCTTTTGCATCAATTACTGCATCAATGCGGCAATGTGGCATGGAGGCGATCAGCCTGTGGCACTGCTGAGGTGTTATGGACGCCCAGGTTGCTTTGATAGCAGCCTTCAGCTCGTCTGCATTGTTGGGTCTGATGTCTCTCATTTTCCTCTTGACAATACCCCATAGATTCTCTATAATAGATTCTCTATGGGGTTAAGGTCAGGCGAGTTTGCTGCCAATCAAGCACAGTGATACTGTTGTTTGTAAACCAGGTATTGGTGCTTCTGGCAGTGTGGACAGGGGCCAAGTCCTGCTGGAGAATAAATTTCCATCTCCAAAAAGCTTGTCGGCAGAGGGAAGCATGAAGTGCTCAACAATTTCCTGGTAGACGGCTGCGCTGACTTTGGTCTTGATAAAACACAGTGGACCTACACCAGAAGATGACATGGCTCCCCAAACCATCACTAACTGTGGAAACTTCACACTAGACCTCAAGCAGCTTGGATTGTGGCCTCTCCACTCTTCCTCCAGACTCTGAGACGTGGATTTCCAAATGAAAATTGGAAATCTGGGACCTTGTGGAGTGTGTCACTGACTGCCTTCTGGACATCTGTCAAGTCAGCAGTCTTCCCCATGATTGTGAAGCCTACTGAAACAGACTAAGGGACTTTTTTAAACACGTAGGAAGCCTTTACAGGTGTTTTTGTTAATTATTTTAATTTACTGAGATAATGACTTTTGTGTTTTCATTGGCTGTAAGCCATAATCAGCAACATTAACAGAAATAAACACGTGAAATAGATCACTGTTTGTAATAACTCTATATGAGTTTCACTTTTTTTTATTGAAGAACTGAAATAAATTAACTTTTTAATGATATTCTAACTTAGTGAGATGCACCTGGACATAGACATATATTATACACTAGATGGTGGCCCGATTCTGAAGCATCGGTATTCTAGCATATGTCTCCCGTTCCTCCTTCATAATGCCCCATGCAGGAAGTCACATCCCCCGTATATAATACCCCATGCAGGATGTCACATCCCCCCTATATGATGCCCCATGCAGGAAGTCACATCTCACTATAGTGCCCCATGCAGAATGTCACATCCCCCCTATATAATATCCCATGTAGGATGTCACTTTTCCCCCATATAATGCCCCATGAAGAATGCCTCTCCCCTATATAATGCCCCATGAAGAATGCCTCCCCCCTATATAATGCCCCATGTAGGATGTCACCTCTCCCCCCATATAATGCCCCATGCAGGATGTCACCTCTCCCCCATATAATGCCCCATGTAGGATGTCACCTCTCCCCCCATGTAATGCCCCATGCAGGATGTCACCTCTCCCCCCATATAATGCCCCATGCAGGCTGTCACATCCCCCTATATAATACCCCATGCAGGATGTCACCTCTCCCCCCATATAATGCCCCATGTAGGATGTCACCTCTCCCCCATATAATGCCCCATGTAGGATGTCACCTCTCCCCCCATATAATGGCCCATGTAGGATGTCACCTCTCACCCATATAATACCCCATGCAGGATGTCCCATACCCCCATAGTGCCCCATGCAGGTCCCCTATTGCCCCATACAAAAAAAAAAAATCCAATACTCACCTCCCTTCTCAGCTGCTTCTCTGGACTCCAGAATAGCCGGCATCTTCACGCTGTCCGCTGTGATCGGTCAGGAGAGAGCGCGGTGTAAAGATGTCACTGCGCCCTCTGACCTGAGACATCACAGAGCTGCAGCGGAGGCACGGGGAGGGGTAAGTATGACGCCGGGGTCCTGATCGAGTGGGGGGAGGGACGGGAGGAGAGGAGAGTGGAGGGGAGAGGAGGGGAGGGGAGGGGTAAGTATGACGCCGCATCGAGCGGGGGGAGGGACGGGAGGAGAGGACAGGGGAGGGGAGAGGAGGGGAAAGGAGGGGAGGGGAGGGGCGTCACACTTGTCCTTGGGAGATAAGCGGCCGTAGCCGCTGATCTTCCGACGATAGCCGCATGTAGGTCAGCGGCGCCTGCGGTCGGGGGACTTATGCTGCGAGCAGCCGGCTGCATCTCCCGGCTGCATCGCCGCTGACCTCCGTGCCTCACATGAGCCGCTAACGGCCGCCATGTTTTTCTGAAATGCCGCGTCGCTGATTGGCCGCGGCCGGACCAATCAGCGACGCGGGATTTCCAGGACAGACATACAGACAGAAAGACAGACAGACAGACAGACAGATGGGATAAGACAATTATATAGATAGATATACACTGCTCAACAACATAAAGGGAACACTCAAATAACACATCCTAGATTTGAATGAATGAATGAAATATTCTCATTGAATACTTTGTTCTGTACAAAGTTGAATGTGCTGACAACAAAATCACACAAAAATCATCATTGGAAATCAAATTTATTAACCAATGGAGGCCTGGATTTGGAGTCACCCCCAAAATTATAGTGGAAAAACACACTACAGGCTGATCCAACTTTGATGTAATGTCCTTAAAACAAGTCAAAATGAGGCTCAGTGTTGTGTGTTGCCTCCACGTGCCTGTATGACCTCCCTACAATGCCTGGGCATGCTCCTGATGAGGTTGCGGATGGTCTCCTGTGGCATCTCCTCCCAGACCTGGACTAAAGCATCCGCCAACTCCTGGACAGTCTGTGGTGCAACTTGACGTTGGTGGATGGAGAGAGACATGATGTCCCAGATGTGCTCAATCGGATTCAGGTTTGGGGAATGGACGGGCCAGTCCATAGCTTCAATGCCTTCATCTTGCAGGAACTGCTGACACACTCCAGTCACATGAGGTCTGGCATTGTCCTGCATTAGGAGGAACCCAAGGCCAACCGCACCAGCATATGGTCTCACAAGGGGTCTGAGGATCTCATCTCGATACCTAATGGCAGTCAGGCTACCGCTGGCGAGCACATGGAGGGCTGTGATCCAAAGAAATGCCACCCCACACCATTACTGACCCACTGCCAAACCGGTCATGCTGAAGGATGTTGCAGGCTGCAGATCATTCTCCACGCCTTCTCCAGACTCTGTCACATCTGTCACATGTGGTCAGTGTGAACCTGCTTTCATCTGTGAAGAGCACAGGGCGCCAGTGGCGACTTTGCCAATCCTGGTGTTCTGTGGCAAATGCCAAGCGTCCTGCACAGTTTTGGGCTGTGAGCACAAGCCCCATCTGTGGACGTCAGGCCCTCATACCACCCTCATGGAGTTGGTTTCTAACCGTTTGGGCAGACACATGCACATTTGTGGCCTGCTGGAGGTCATTTGGCAGGGTTCTGGCCGTGCTCCTCCTGTTCCTCCTTGCACAAAGGTGGAGGTAGCAGTCCTGCTGCTGGGTTGTTGCCCTCCTACAGCCCCCTCCACATCTCCTGGTGTACTGGCCTGTCTCCTGGTAGCGCCTCCAGCCTCTGGACACTACGCTGACAGACACAGCAAACCTTCTTTCCACAGCTCGCATTGATGTGCCATCCTGGATGAGCTGCACTACCTGAGCAACTTCTGTGGGTTGTAGAGTCCGTCTCATGCTACCACGAGTGTGAAAGCACAACCAACATTCAAAAGTGACCAAAACATCAGCCAGAAAGCATTGGTACTGAGATGCGGTCTGTGGTCCCCACCTGCAGAACCACTCCTTTATTGAGGGTGTCTTGATAATTGCCAATAATTTCCATCTATTCTCTATTCCATTTGCACAACAGCATGTGAAATTGATTATCAATCCGTGTTGGTTCCTAAGTGGACAGTTTGATTTCACAGAAGTTTGATTTACTTGGAGTTATATTCTGTTGTTTAAGTGTTCCCTTTATTTTTTTGAGCAGTGTATATATATAATACATATATTCCACGAAACAACTTTTACCATATGTGAGGCAGTGACTGGGATCGTATATGACGGCCGTTATATATCCCCCAGAATGTGTACAGAGACCTATGAAACCCATTGATGTGCATTGCAGTCACAGACACACCTGCAATGCAGGAATGAAGGTGAGCACTGACCTGGTCAGGCTATCTGGCTAAGGCAGATTAAGTAAAACCCGGCAGGGCCTTCATTTCTTGGAGGAGGCTACAAGAAGGCAGTGGGGGCGGCCTCCTCCCTCCAACCCGGGTTTTCCAGTGGCTCTTGCCACAGGTCCTTTAAAAACCCTGCATTAAGGTTAGTGGTGTTCAGTGTTGGGACCTGCTAGGCGCATAGCAGGAAAGCTTGGCGGGCCTGTGTGTAGCTGAACCCACGCCTGGGAAGGCTCTGCACCCGTCAGGCTCTGAGCGGCCCGACGTGGCCGTTGCCCACGGCAACCATTGTTTATGGACTTATGTTAACCCGGCTGCGAACTGGAGGACTTTCTGTTTACCCGTGAGTTGCTGAATAAAAGCTGCTTATGTTGGACTTGCTTGGGTCACTGCCTCAGTTACTGCACGGTGTGAATACCGCCTCCTTACAGATATATATATATATACATATACTGTACATACAATAGGGAAAATAAGTAGTTAATACACTGTCAATTTTGCAAGTTTTCCCACCTACAAAGAATGGAGAGGTCCGTAATTTTTTTCGTAGGTACACTTCACCTGTGAGAGACAGAATCTAAAAGTAAAATCCAGAAAATCTCATTGTATGATTTTTAGATAATTAATTTGCATTTTATTGCATTCAATAAGTATTTGATACATAAGAAAAGCAGAACTTAATATTTGGTACAGAAACCTTTGTTTGCAATTACAGAGGTCAGACGATTCCTGTAGT
This sequence comes from Phyllobates terribilis, assembly GCF_046119375.1. NCBI lineage: Eukaryota > Metazoa > Chordata > Amphibia > Anura > Dendrobatidae > Phyllobates > Phyllobates terribilis. The sequence goes on from NW_027362836.1 coordinate 6,261,437, forward strand.
TCTTGACCAGGTTTGCACGCACTGCAGCAGGGATTTTGGCCCACTCCTCCATACAGATCTTCTCCAGATCTTTCAGGTTTCGGGGTTGTAGCTGGGCAACATTGAGTTTCAACTCCCTCCAAAGATTTTCTATTGGATTTAGTTCTGGAGACTGTATAGGCCACTCAGGACACTGAAATGCTTCTTATGGAGCCACTCCTTAGTTGCCCTGGCTGTGTGCTTCGGGTCATTGTCATGCTGGAAGAACCAACCATGACCCATCTTCAATGCTCTTATTGAGGGAAGGAAGTTGTTAACCAAAATCTCGTGAAACATGACCCCATCCATCCTCCATTCAATACGGTGCAGTGGAGTTGATACCAAGAGGTTCTATTTGGATCTCATCTGACCACATGACCTTCTCCCATGCCTCCTCTGGATCATGCAGATAATCATTGGCGAACATCAAACGGGCCTGGACATGTACTGGCATGAGCAGGGGGACCGTGCGTGCCCTGCAGGATTTTAATTCATTACGGTGTAGTGGTACTAACGGTAATGCTTGAGACTGTGGTCCCAGCTCTCTTTACATTATTGACCAGGTCCTCCTTTGTAGTTTTGGGCTGATTCCTGACCTTTCTCAGAATCATCCTTACCCCACAAGGCAAGATCTTGCATGGAGCCCCAGACCAAGGAAGATTGACAGTCATCATGTGTTTCTTCCATTTTCTAATAATTGTGCCAACAGTTGTTGACTTCTCACTAAGCTGCTTGCCTATTCTCCTTTAGCACTGGGATGGCCTTGTGCAGGTCTACAATTTAGTCCCCGGTGTCCTTAGATAGCTCTTTGCTCTTGGCCATTGTGGAGAGGTTGGAGTGTGATTGATTGTGTGGACTGGTGTCTTTTATACAGGTAATGAGTTCAAACAGATGCAGTTAATACAGGTAATAAGTGCAGAGTAGGAGGGCTTCTTAAAGAAAAACTAACAGGTTTGGGAGAACCAGAATTCTTGCTGGTTTGTAGGTGATCAAATACTTATTTCATTCAATAAAATACAATTTAATTATGTAAAAATCATACAATACCCTTTTGGAAGTGCATTGAGCTGTAGGGTGCATTGCTGGAAAAGGGGAAAAAAAAAAAACTCTTTAAATCTCTTAGTTTGCAAGTGTGAACGAGTTGAGTGGGACTGGAGCGTAAGTGCGAACGAAAGTAAGTGTGTGACTTGTTTTTCAGTGAAGAGGTATTTGGGAATCCTGCAGAAAATACCTGTGTGAATTGCGGTGAGTTGCTGCATTGTGACCTGCTGAGTGCTTTTCTACCTGTTTAGTTTTATTGGGCTTTTTAAAACCTATTTTCTCACTACAGTTTTACAGCTTCTTAGTTTACTACCTGTGTATTTAAGGGTTAACTACATTGCACTAAAATCCTGAGGTGTAGCTATACTCACAAGCTGTTAATTAAGGGAGAGGGGTCATAATTAAGGGTTTATAAGGGGCAGCTAGTTGGGCATCCAGTCCTTTGGAAGTGCATTGAGCTGTAGGGTGCATTGCTGGAAAAGGGAAAAAAAAAAAAAACTCTTTAAATCTCTTAGTTGGCGAGTGTGAACGAGCTGAGTGGGACCGGAGCGTAAGTGCGAACGAAAGTAAGTGTGTGACTTGTTTTTCAGTGACTTTGGATTCAGCGAATTTGGAAGGGAGGACTTTGGACTGAATTGCTGTCTGTATTTTATTAACTTTTTACTTTTCTTTTTACTTAACATTCTGTCTATTGCAATCCCCATTAGGAAATGAGCTCCATTATTGACAATGCTATCCAGTGTACATCTTGCCACATGTATGCATTCCTTAAACAGCCGGTCGGGGTTGCTTACTGCTGTGTGAGATGTGTGCACGTTGTGCGTTTGGAAGCCCAGATACTGGATCTAAATGAGCAGCTGGCAACACTGAGATCCATTGACAATATGGAAAGGAGTCTGCTGCTCACTGAGCAGTAGCTCACTGGGGTAGATGTGGGGGAGGGTGGTAGTCGGGAGCTGCAGGACAGTGAGGCTGTTAGTTGGGTGACAGTTAGAAGGGGGGGTAGAGGGAAGAGTGCCAGGGAGGCTAGTCCTGATCTGGCACACCCCAATAAGTTTGCAAAGTTGGCAGATGAGGGGAGTGACGGTCCAGGGGTAGCACTGCTGCAGCAAGGCATGTCCCCTGAAAGTCAGAGGAGTGTCAGCTCCAGTAAAGAGGGAAATAGGAGAGCAGGGCAGGCCAGGCAGGTGCTGGTAGTGGCGGACTCAATTATTAGGGGAAAAGATAGGGCAATCTGTCACAAAGACAGGGATCATCGAACTGTTAGAACCTTGCTCTTAGGTTTTTTCCTTTGCTGGTCACATGACCTTGTTGGCCTATTTAATCCTGCTCCGCCCTTCTAGCTTTGCTGGACTTCATTGTATAACTACTTTCTAGCTAGCCTGTGCTCTGTATCTAACTCTGTTAGTTTGCTTGGTCTACGGACCTCTATGTTCTATATATTTTGTTTGTTCGTCTGTCTGCTACTATTTCTGTTAGGAGGTGTCCCATTTTCCTCCCAGTTCTTAGTACTTGTAGGGATTCCTTCCCCACATCTATAGGTCTCCGTACAGACTAGCTTAGGACTTTAGCAGGTCTGATCGCAGGATCAGGTTCCCTGTTACATCGTAGGGATTCAGCTGAGTTCTATCGTAGGGACAGATCTCCTCTCTTTCCTTAGCTCTGGTAGCAGAACATAACAGTAAGTCCAGCCTGCAAATTCTCTAAGGAAAGATTTTTCTGTTCCATCATGGTGTCGGTTCAGGATTTGGCTCATCGCCTGCAGGGACTCTCTCTGGAGGTGGTCGAGCTCCGTCAGCACGTGAGTAACTGTCCTGGAGCACATTTCTTGGAGCCTAAGGTATGTTTGCCAGATTTATTTTTTGGTGAACACCGAGAATTTTTTTCATTTAAAAATGCTTGCTTATTGTATTTTCGTTTGAGACCCAAGTCCTCTGGGGATGAATCTCAGCGCATAGGGTTCATAATGTCACTTTTGCGCAAAGAGCCTCAGGAGTGGGCCTTTTCTTTGCAACCTAGTGATACATGCTTCAGATCAGTGGATAGTTTTTTTTCTGCTTTGGGACTATTATATGATGATCCTGACCGTGTCGCATCAGCTGAGACTGAGTTGAGACATTTGAAACAGGGATCAGGTAATGTGGAAAAATATTGTACTCATTTCCGTCGTTGGTCTACTCAAACAGGGTGGAACGATTCTGCTCTGAAAAGTCTATTTCTTGCTGGGCTCAATGAAAGGGTTAAAGACCTGCTAATTGCTTATCCTACACCTGAAGATTTGCAACAGGCTATGCAATTAGCTATACAGGTGGATAGGAGACTGCGTGCAAGGGTTAATGAGAGCAAATCCTCTGCTATGTCAGTTTCTGGTTATGAGAATGTGTGTACTAACAGTGGTGAACCGATGGAGATTGGATCGGTGGCACCTCGCTCTCAAGAAAAAGACCGTAGATTTTCTGAAGGCTTGTGTTTCTATTGCGGAAAATCTGGTCATTTGATTAAAGGCTGTGAGCTTCGTATGAAGACAGAAAAAAAAATGGTCAGTCATGCCCGTATTGCCTGTTTAAATTCCAAGGGTGTATTTTTAGCTGCTTCCACGATTGCTCAGGAAAAATTAATGGAATTTCGGGTGTTTGTTGATTGTGGGTCTACTCTGAATGTAATTGATGGGGGATTCTTGGAAAGACTCAATTTAAAACCCAAACCTTTATCATCCCCCATTGCTGTGGTTTCTGTGGATGGTTCCCCTTTGAAGAATATTACTCTCAAGGTCTGTGAATTTCCTCTCACTATTAATGGTGTTCACCATGAGAAATTGGATTTGGTAGTTTTGAATAACTTGCCTTCTCCAGTAATATTGGGATTGCCCTGGTTAAAATTTCACAATCCTGTACTGGATTGGTCTACCAGTGAAATTAAATCCTGGAGCCATAAATGTTATGACAAGTGTTGTAACGGGCGTATTGCAGCTTTGGATAGGGGAGAATTGCCTGTTCCTATTCAGGATTTTTGGAGAGTTTTTTCTGAGAAGGAATCGCAGGTTTTGCCTCCCCATAGAGACTATGATTGTTCTATTGAATTTGTCCCTGGAGCGACTCTTCCTAAAAGTCGTTTATTTAACCTTACTATTCCTGAGAGGAAGGCTTTGGAGGAATACATACAGACAAGTTTGGCCGCCGGTCACATTAGGCCCTCTAAGTCTCCTGTGGCGGTTGGATTTTTTTTTGTAAAAAAAAAGGACGGCGGTTTACGTCCTTGTCTGGATTTTCGTGAGATTAACAAAATTACTGTACGCAATCCTTACCCACTGCCATTGATTCCTGATCTGTTTAACCAGTTAATGGGGGCCAAGTGGTTCTCTAAAATTGACCTTAAGGGGGCATACAATCTGTTGCGCATGAAGGAGGGTGACGAATGGAAGACTGCTTTTAACACTCCTGTGGGTCATTTTGAGAATCTGGTTATGCCTTTTGGTCTTACTAATGCTCCTGCATTTTTTCAGAATCTTATTAATGACATCCTTAGACCTTTGATCGGCAAAAATGTGGTTGTGTATTTGGATGACATTTTGATTTATTCGCCGGATCTGGAGTCTCATTGGCGGAGCGTACGTGAGGTATTACAGTTATTAATGGACAATTCGCTTTTTGCTAAGCTGGAGAAATGTGAGTTCGCTGTACAGAGAATTAGTTTTTTGGGTTACATTATCTCCAGCGAAGGTTTTGAGATGGACCCGGTTAAAGTTCAAGCTGTACAGGAATGGCCTAGGCCTATTGGTTTGAAATCGATACAGAGGTTTTTAGGTTTCGCCAATTATTACAGAAAATTCATAAAAAAATTTTCTAGTATTGTCAAACCTCTGACCGATCTCACCAGGAAAGGTGCTGATGCGGTTCAGTGGTCTTCTGAGGCCATTGAAGCTTTTGTGTATCTCAAGGAGAGGTTCACCTCTGCTCCCATCCTTATGCAGCCTGATGTGACTAAGCCGTTTTTGGTTGAGGTTGATGCTTCCTCTGTGGGGGTTGGCGCAGTATTGTCTCAGGATAACGGGGATGGATTACATCCCTGTGCCTTTTTTTCAAAAAAATTTTCGGAGACTGAACTGAATTACGATATTGGTAATCGGGAATTATTGGCTATTAAACTCGCATTTGAACACTGGCGCCACTTCTTGGAAGGTGCGGAATTTCCCGTTCAGGTTCTTACAGATCATAAAAATCTGATATATCTTGATGCTGCCAAGCGCCTGAATGCCCGTCAGGCTACGTGGGCACTGTTTTTCTCGCGGTTTAATTTCTCCGTTACTTACATCCCTGGTACTAAGAATGTTAAGGCGGATGCCTTGTCTCGCAGTTTTTCTCCCATAGTCGGTGCTGAGAAAGAGGAGAACATTTTACAAGAAGGTGTTGTGATAGCTGCTTTGGACTCCGTTTTGGAAGATGAGATTCTTAAAGCACAGGAGAATGCCCCATCTAACACTCCTCATGGGAGGTTGTTTGTGCCTGGGACCTTTAGGAGAGATTTGTTTGTTGAGTGTCACGAATCTCGGTTGGCAGGTCATCCCGGAATCTCTGAGACCAAGAGACTGGTGGGTCGCAGTTTTTGGTGGCCTGGATGGCAGAAGGAAGTCATTAAGTGGGTGCGTCAATGTACTATATGTGCTAGATCTAAGTCCTCACATACTCCTGCTGCGGGGTTGCTTTGTCCTTTGGAGGTTCCCAGTGCTCCTTGGACACATTTGGCTATGGACTTTATAACTGACCTTCCCCCCTCTGAGGGTTTTACTGTCATCTGGGTGGTCATGGACCGTTTTAGCAAGATGTGTCACTTGGTTCCCTTCGTCAAACTGCCCTGCGCTAAAACTCTCGCTAAGGCCTTTGTCAAGGAAATTGTCAGACTTCATGGCGTTCCTACTGACATTGTTTCTGATAGGGGTCCTCAGTTCGTGGCTCGTTTTTGGCGTGCCTTTTGTGACAGGTTGGGAGTTCATTTGTCGTTCTCGTCCGGATATCATCCTGAATCTAATGGCCAGACAGAAAGGAAAAACCAGGATGTTGAGCAGTTCTTGCGTTGTTTTGTGGCAGACAATCAAGAGGGGTGGTCTGAGTTTCTGCCACTTGCTGAATTTGCTCTGAACAATCATACATCTTCTTCTGCTGGTTGTTCGCCTTTTTTTTGTTGTTCTGGGAGACATCCGTCGTTTGGGTCGTTCTCCAAGTTGGGATCTGCCGTGCCTGAGGAGGAGAATTTTTCCGGTGATTTGGAGAGAGTTTGGACGGATGTGCGTGGTAATCTTCAGGAGGCCAACAGAAAATCTAAAGACTACTTTGATAGGAAACGACAGGAGGTTTTGTTCGCTGTTGGTGACATGGTTTGGTTGTCCTCTAGGAATCTGCGGTTGAGGATTCCTTCTAAGAAATTGGGTCCCAAGTTTGTAGGGCCCTTTAAGGTGCTTCAGGTTGTCAACCAATCTGCTGTTAGGTTGGAGGTTCCTACCTCCTGGAGAATTAATCCGGTATTTCATGTATCTCTGTTAAAAAAAGCTGTTGTGTCGGATGGTGACGCCTCTGCCTCTGTTCCTCCGGTGGTGGAGGACGGGGAATATGAAATTTCTCGCATCCTTAACTCTAGACGGTATAGAGGTAGTTTGCAGTATCTTGTGGCCTGGAAAGGTTTCGGACCCGAGGATAACTCTTGGGTGAGGTCAGATGATGTTTCCGCGTCCAGACTTATCAGAGCGTTTCACAGGAGATTTCCTGATAAGCCTGGTCCTAGGGGATCCGGAGGATCCTCTTAGAAGGGGGGGTACTGTTAGAACCTTGCTCTTAGGTTTTTTCCTTTGCTGGTCACATGACCTTGTTGGCATATTTAATCCTGCTCCGCCCTTCTGGCTTTGCTGGACTTCATTGTATAACTACTTTCTAGCTAGCCTGTGCTCTGTATCTAACTCTGTTAGTTTGCTTGGTCTACGGACCTCTATGTTCTATATATTTTGTTTGTTCGTCTGTCTGCTACTATTTCTGTTAGGAGGTGTCCCATTTTCCTCCCAGTCCTTAGTACTTGTAGGGATTCCTTCCCCACATCTATAGGTCTCCGTACAGACTAGCTTAGGACTTTAGCAGGTCGGATCGCAGGATCAGGTTCCCTGTTACATCGTAGGGATTCAGCTGAGTTCTATCGTAGGGAGAGATCTCCTCTCTTTCCTTAGCTCTGGTAGCAGAACATAACACGAACAGTGTGCTGCCTACCTGGCGCTCGAGTCCGGCACATCGCTGATCGGGATGACAGATTACTGGGAGGGGCTGGTGAGGACCCAGCAGTCATGGTGCACATTGGCACAAATGACAAAGCTAGAGGTAGGTGAAAGGTCCTTAAAGATGATTTCAGGGAATTAGGCTGCAAGCTGAAAGCAAGGACCTCCAAGGTGGTATTCTCTGAAATACTACCGGTACCACGTGCCACGCCAGAGAGGCAACGGGAGATTAGGGAGATAAATAAGTGGCTCAAGAACTGGTGTAGGAAGGAGGGATTTGGGCTCCTGGAGAACTGGGCCGACTTCTCAGTTGACTACAGACTCTACGCTAGGGACCGGCTGCACCTCAATGGGGAGGGTGCAGCTGTGCTGGGGAAGAAAATGGCTAGAAGGTTGGAGGAGTGTTTAAACTAGGGATTGGGGGGGGGGGTATTCATTTTATAGGTGGGGAAGATAGTGCAGATAGTGACCTGGGCACAAATAAAGAAATTGGGGGTGGGGTTAGAACAGACAATAAAGTAAGAAGGAATAGAGGTACAGAGAGATACATAAAATGCATGTACACTAATGCCAGAAGCCTCACCAACAAAATGGAGGAATTAGAATTAATTTTGCTGGAAAATAATTATGACATGGTAGGGATATCTGAGACGTGGCTGGACGAGAGCCATGACTGGGCAGTTAATTTACAGGGCTATAGTCTGTTCAGAAATGACCGTACAAACAAGCGAGGGGGGGGTGTGTGTTTATATGTAAAATCATCTTTAAAACCCGTCTTGCAGGAGGATGTAGGTGAATCTAATGAAAATGTAGAGTCCCTGTGGGTGTAGATAAGGGGAGGGGGGAAAAAAATAAATTACTGATAGGGGTTTGTTATAAGTCTCCAAAAATAATGGAAGTAGCGGAGAATGTCCTCGTAAAGTAAATAGATGAAGCAACGACTCAAGGAGAAGTCATTATTATGGGAGACTTCAACTACCCTGAAATATATTGGGGGACAGAAACATGTAGTTCAAGCAAAGGTAATAGGTTTTTGACAACTATGAGAAACAATTACCTTTCACAACTGGTTCAGGACCCAACAAGAAGGGGGGCACTGCTAGACCTAATATTAACCAATAGGCCAGACCGCATATCAAATATATGAGTTGGGGGTCACTTGGGTAATAGTGATCACAAAATACTACGTTTTCATGTAACCTTTAATAAGATGTGTAGTAGAGGGGTTATAAGGACACTAAACTTCAGGAAGGCAAATTTCCAACGGTTGAGAGATGATCTTAGTGAAATAAACTGGGATGATATCCTGAGACATAAAGCTACACAAAGCAAATGAGATACATTTATTAGCATCCTGAATAGGACCTGTGCACAATATATACCCTTTGGGAATAAACATGCTAGAAATAGGAGGAAACCACTATGGCTAAATAGAGCTGTAAGGGGCGCAATAAGTGACAAAAAGAAAGCATTTAGGGAACTAAAGCAAGTAGGTAGTGATGAGGCATTAAATAAATATAGAAAATTAAATAAATGATGTAAAAAACAAATCAAGGCAGCAAAGATTGAGGCAGAGAGAATCATTGCCAGAGAAAGTAAAAATAACCCCAAAATATTCTTTAACTACATAAATAGTAAAAAACTAAAAAATGATAGTGTTGGCCCCCTTAAAAATAGTCTGGGTGAAATGGTAGATGAGGATGAGGAAAAATCCAATATGCTAAATGATTTTTTTTCAACCGTATTTACACAAGAAAATCGCATAACAGAAAACATGATTAGTGATAACAAAAATTCTCCATTAAATGTCACTTGCTTAACCCAGCAGGAAGTACGGCGGCATCTAAAAATCACTAAAGTTGACAAATCCCCGGGCCTGGATGGGATACACCCGCGAGTACTGCAGGAATTAAGTAAAGTCATAGATAGACCATTATTTTTAATCTTTAAAGATTCCATAATAACAGGGTCTGTACCACAGGACTGGCGTATAGCAAATGTGGTGCCAATATTCAAAAAGGGGACGAAAACTGAACTTGGAAATTATAGGCCAGTAAGCTTAACCTCTACTGTGGGTAAAATCCTGGAGGGTTTCCTAAGAGATGCTATGATAGAGTATCAGAAGAAGAATAACCTCATGACCCAATATCAACATGGGTTTACGAGGGACCGTTCCTGTCAAACTAATCTGATCAGTTTTTATGACTAGGCAAGTTCTGGACTGGACCAAGGAAATGCAGTGGATGTTGTGTATATGGACTTTTCAAAAGCTTTTGATACGGTTCCACATAAAAGGTTGATACATAAAATGAGAACAATGGAGATAGGGGAAAATATATGTATGTGGGTTAAGAACTGGCTTAGTGATAGGAAACAAAGGGTGGTTATTAATGGAAAACACTCAGACTGGGTCTCAGTTAACAGTGGGGTACCACAGGGGTCAGTATTGGGCCCCCTTCTTTTTAACATATTTATTAATGACCTTGTAGGGGGCATACAGAGTAATATTTCAATATTTGCAGATGACACTAAACTCTGTAGGGTAATCAATACAGAGGAGGACAATTTTATATTAGAGGAGGATCTATGTAAACTAGAAGCTTGGGCTGATAAATGGCAAATGAGCTTTAATGGGGATAAATGTAAGGTAATGCACTTGGGCAGAAGAAATAAAATGTATAATTATATGCTTAATTGTAAAACACTGTGCAAAACTGTAACTGAAAAAGACCTGGGTGTATTGGTGGACGACAAGCTCACGTTTAGTGGCCAGTGTCAGGCTGCTGCTGCAAAGGCAAATAAAATAATAGGATGCATTAAAAGAGGCATAGATGCTCATGAGGAGAACATAATTTTACCTCTATACAAGTCATTAGTGAGACCACACTTAGAATACTGTGTACAGTTCTGGTCTCCGGTGTATAAGAAAGACATAGTTGAACTAGAGAGGGTGCAGAGAAGAGCGACCAAGGCTATTAGAGGACTGGGGGGTCTGCAATACCAAGACAGGCTATTAGAGGACTGGGGGGTCTGCAATACCAAGACAGGTTATTACACTTGGGGTTATTTACTGTGGAAAAAAGAAGGCTTAGGGGTGATCTTATTACTATGTACAAGTATATGAGGGGACAGTACAAAGACCTTTCTACTGATCTTTTTACTCTGAGGCCTGAGACGGGGACAAGGGGGCATCTTCTACGTCTGGAGGAAAGAAAGTTTTATCATAATCACAGACGGGATTCTTTACTGTAAGAGCAGTGAGACTATGGAACTCTCTGCCGCATGATGTTGTAATGAGTGATTCACTGTTAAAATTTAAGAAGGGCATGGATGCCTTTCTTGAAAAGTATAATATTACAGGTTATAAATACTAGATTCCTTGATAGGGCGTTGATCCAGGGAACTAGTCTGATTGTCGTATGGAGTCGGGAATTTTTTTTTTTCCCCAATGTGGAGCTTAGTGTTTGCCACATGTTTTTTTTTTGCCATCCTCTGGATCAACATGTTAGGCTATGGGTTGAACTAGATGGACTTAGTCTTCCTTCAACCTTAAAAACTATGTTACTATGTAATATACCAGGAAGGAGGACATTAAATCAGAATGGGGACATTATATCAGAATGGGGAAATTATACCAGAATTGGGGACATTATACCAGAATAAGGGACACTATACCAGAATGGGGTACACCATACCCGGATGGGTGACACTATATCAGAATGGGGACAATATATCAAAATGATAATGTTATACCAGGATGGGGGACATTATATCACAATGATGATATTATACCAGTATGGGGAATATTATAGCAGCATGGGGACATTATGCCAGAACTAGAGATACTATACCAGGATGTGGGGCATTATACCAGCTTTGGGGACATTATAGCAGAATTGGGAGCATTACACCAGCATGGGGGATATTATACCAGGTTAGAGACATTATACCAAAATGGGGACATTATGTCAGAATGGGGACACTATACCAGGATGGGGACATTAAATCAGAATGAAGGAAATTATGCCAGAATGGGGACATTACCAGACAGGGGCACAGGTGGGGGAAAATGTTATAGCATAAGGCCCAGCATGTGGGAGATTATTACAAGAAGGAGCCAGGATGGGGGACATTACTATATAGGGAGAGAACACATGTAGCATCGGCGTCCCTGCCCCCTGCTAGGCAGGGACGCCGTTCCCCTCACCTCTCCGCTCCGTGCCCGGCGGCTTCCTCCCGCTCTGCTGGCAGCACGCGCTGCTTCCCGGGCTCTGTGCTTAGGGCGCGCGCGCGCGCGCTCCCCCTCTCTTTAAGGGGCCGCGCGAGCCGTCCTAAGGAGTCCCCGGCCAATGGCCGGAGGACCTCACCATATATAAAGCACCTCCTCCAAACTGGAGGTGCCCGAGCAATGTTGTTGCAAAGCCTTTCAACTCTGCTTCAGCCCTCAGGTCCTGTTACCAGTTACCTGCCAGTTACCTGCCAGTCACCTGCCAGTCACCTGCCAGATTCCTGCCTGATACTTATCTATCTGCGGTCCGACAGTCTGCCTACCAGCCCTGCCAGTCTGTCTATGGATCAGTCTGCCCGCTCACCTGGGAGCGCTCACCTACTACCTGTCTGCTAGCCTACGTGGAGGCTCCGCCGTCACGTGCTGTGACCACCTGCCTGTCCAGAGACTCTTGCCCGCTCTCCTGGGAGCGCTCACCTGCTACCTACCTGTTAGCCTACCTGGAGGCTCCGCCGTCACGTGCTGTGACCACCTGCCTGTCCAGAGACTCTTGCTTGCTCACCTGGGAGCGCTCACCTGCTACCTGCCTGTTAGCCTACCTGGAGGCTCCGCCGTCACGTGCTGCGACCACCTGCCTGTCCAGAGACTCTTGCCCGCTCACCTGGGAGCGCTCACCTGCTACTTGCCTGCTAGCCTACCTGGAGGCTCTGCCGTCACGTGCCGTGACCACCTGCCTGTCCAGAGACTCTTGCCCGCTCTCCTGGGAGCGCTCATCTGCTACTTGCCTGCTAGCCTACCTGGAGCTGTCACTTGCTGTGACCACCGGCCTGTCCAGAGACTCTTGCCCGCTCACCTGGGAGCGTCCACCTGCTACCTGCCTGCTAGCCTACCTGGAGGTTCTGCCGTCACTTGCCGTGACCACCCGCCTGTCAAGAGACTGTCTCCGTCTCTTGCCGTGACCTCCTGCCCTTCTACCCAGAGACTGTCCCCGTCACTTGCCGTGACCTCCTGCCCTTCTACCCAGAGACTGTCCCCGTCACCTGCCGTCACCTCCTGCCCTTCTACCCAGAGACTGTCCCGGTCACTAGCCGTGACTACCTGCCCGCCGTCCCTGGGAGCCACCCGCTTCCTTACAAGAACTGCCCCCTTGTATAGTTGCTCAGAGGTTCCACCTCCTAGACTTGTTACAACACATATATATTTATAGGATCCAGAACGCTACAAGGGCCCATACATCTGACCAACATGCAGGTGGGGGCCTATCAGACTCTAGTTACTCCACTGGATGGGACCAGATCATTTCCAGGACTCCTTGTTCTTTACATTGAAGATAATTCTTAATGACATTGGCTGTACGTTTGGGATTGTTGTTCTGCTGAAGAAAACATTTGGATCCAATCAGACACCTCCCTGATGATATTGCATGATGGATAAGTATCTGCCTCTATATCTCAGCACTGAGGGAACCAATAATTCTGACCCAATTTCCACCTCCATTTGCTGAAATGCAGCCCCAAACTTACAGGACCCTCCACCGTGCTTATGGATCACTATTGCCCACAGACACTCATTATTGTACTGCTCTCCAGCCCTTCAGTGAACAAAATCTCTTCTGTAATAACAACATTTTTCATATTTGGACTCAACCGTCCAGAGCACATCCTGCCAATTTTCTACACCCTGGTTCCTCTGTTTTAATGCATAGTTGAGTCACTTGGCCTTGTTTTGATGTGGAAGATATGGCTTTTTCGCCACAGTTCTGCTATGAAGACCATTTCTGGCCAGTCTTCTCTGAACAGTAGATGAGTGAAGCTGAGTCCCACTGGTTGCTGCCAGTTCTGAGCTGATGGCACTGCTGGACATCTTCCGCTTTTGAAGGAAAGTGACCATAATGTGTCATACATCTGCTGCACTAAGTTTCCTTGGCCGACCACTGCATCTACTGACCTCAACGTTGCACATTTTCTTGTGCTTCTTCATAAGTGCTTGAATGACACATCTTGAACCCTCAATCTGCTTTGACATTTGTGCCTTAGAGACCTTGCTGATGTAGTATAACTTACTTGTGTATTCTTGCTCAGTCTTGCCATGGTGTATGACCAGACACCTGACTGTATTATTACAAAATCCCTGAATTTGCGCAGGTGTACCTAGAAGAATTATTGCTGTTTTAAAGTGAAAAGTTGGTCACACCAAATATTGATTGGATCTAGATTTTTCGTTTGTTCATTCACTTGTATTTTGTTAATTGATTAAATAAATCATTAACATTTCTATTTTTGAAGCGCTCTTACTTTACAGCATTTTTTCTACACCTTTCTAAAAATTATTTTTATGTGATTGTGTCTTTTATTTGCTCATTAATAATCTGATATATCTTTTGGTATTTTGTGTATAGTTGTTTTTTTGCTGTTGGGGTAAATTGTAGGATATTGATTTCAGAGTGGTTTCCTGATCCTTTGATTGTAGGAATGAGTGGTATATATGTGCTAATAAATTAGGACAAAATGCAGGAAATTTAGGAAAAAGCTGAACATCTCAGCAGTAATAACATGCTGATTGTGATGTCATGAAGATGACTTGAATTTCCACCAATCAGAGATCAGCATGTTTCAGGTCACCAAGATAGAACAGTCCATGAAACATGAGTCATGGCCACTGTGAGGTCATAATGCTGATTAGAATTTCCACCAGTCAGAAAACAGAACCGCCCAGAAGAACCACCCAGGAGGTATGAGTCATCGCCACTGTGAGGTCATAATGTTGACCAATCACAGAGCAGCCACACCCAGATTTCCCACCAATCAGAGAGCAGCCACACCCAGATTTTCCACCAATCAGAGACCAGCAGTGGGTATAAATAGCCACTGCCATCTGCCCGGCTTAGCCTTGCACTGGTTGGGTTTCTCTTTTTTTCTCTCTCTTGGTATCTCCCGGTATCTCTCCCTCCCCTCTCTCTTCTCTCTCTCTCTCTCTTTGACCCAACGGCCCTCTTAAGGGCTACCCCAAATATGTAAAAGATAGAACCAATATTTGTGTTGTTTGTCCGTTTTATGTGCCTGTGATTAACCCCTTCCCACTCTTTGCCATATATATATATTATATACGTAGTATGTGCAGGTGGGCCTTAAAGGGAATTTCCAGGACAAACATATTGATGGCTTATCCCCTGGTTAGCTCATTAATATCAGATTTGTGGGGGTCCGGCATGTGGCACCTCAACTACTTAGTTGTTTGAAACTCTGGCAGAGGTCAGATGTAAACATTGTTGAGGAGCTGAACATCGCAGCTCTGGTCACTGTGTAGTGGCTGCTACCTGGTGCTGCAGATCAGCTCCTATTACATGAATATTAGCTGACTTGCAGGACCCACAGTACAGTGAATGGAGCAGTGAAGTTCAGATCTTCAACCTATTTACATCTGAGCGTTGCAAACAACTGATGGGTAGAGCTAGTGCTGCGTGTCGGAGCCCACCGATCTGGTATTGAAAACCCATCCCCAGGATGGCAGCTCAGTAGATACCATACCAAGATGGGGGACATCAGTGGCGTACCGCCAATGGCGGCAGGCCACGTGACTGCTATGGGGCCCCTGGGCGCCCCATAGCAGTCCAGGGGCGGACATACCGCTGCCGGTGCAGGTGCGCCGGGGGGGCCGCCAGTGCAGCTGCTCCCTGCCAGCTGCGGGCAGGGAGCGATCCCTGCAGCTCCGCTGCTGACAGGAGGAGAATGGCAGCGGCGCTGAAGGGATTCCTCCTCTGCTTCCTCCCTGACCTAGGAGCGCGCAGCTTGATGATGTCATCATGCTGCGTGCGCCTGGGTTAGGTAGGAAGCTGCCGGCAACCAGGAGAATGCTGCAGGGGAGCGAGCTGAGGTAAGTTGTTGTTTTTTGGGATTTTTTTTACCGCTGGGGAGGGGAGGTGGGGAGAGCAATGATGGGATGGTGGGGCTGAGGAGAGAAATAATGGGTCTGGGGAGAGAAATTATGGGATGGTGGGGCTGGGGAGAGCAATAATGGGTCTGGGGAGAGAAATTATGGGATGGTGGGGCTGGGCAGAGCAATAATGGGGCTTATGGGGTTGGGGAGAGGAATGATGGGGCTGGGGAGAGGAATGATGGGGCTGCGAAGAGCAATAATGGGGCTCATGGGGCTGGGGAGAGCAATGATGGGGTTAAGGAGAGCAAGTATGGGGCTGGGGAGAGCAATGATGGGGCTTATGGGTCTTGGGAGAGCAAAGATGGGGCTGGGGAGAGCAATGATAGGGATGGTGGGGCTGGGGAGAGAAATGATGGGGCTGGAGAGAGCAATGATGGGATTGGTGGGGCTGGGGAGAGCAAATATGGTGATGGGGGCTGGGGAGAGCAATGGTGGGGATGGGGGGGCTGGGGAGAGCAATGATGGGGATGGTGGAGATGGGGAGAGCAGTGAACAATGATGGGGATAGTGGGGCTGGGGAGAGCAATGATGGGGATAGTGGGGCTGGGGCGAGCAATGATAGGGATGTGGGGAAGGAGAGAGCAATGACGGGTTGCTGGGAGAGAGCAATGATGGGAGTGCTGGGAGAGAGCAATGATGGGGGTGCTGTGACAGCAATGATGGTGCTGTGAGAGAGCAATGACGGGGTTTGCTGTGAGAGCAATGACGGGGTGCTCAGTAAGAGCAATGACGGGGTGCTGGGACAGAGCAATGACGGGGGTGCTAGGAGAGAGCAATGACGGGGGTGCTGGGACAGAGCAATGATGGGGGTGCTGGGAGAGAGTAATGATGGAGGTGCTGGGAGAGATCAATGACGGGGGTGCTGGGAGAGAGCAATGACGGGGGTGCTGGGAGAGAGCAATGACGGGGTGCTGGGAGAGAGCAATGATCGGGGTGCTGGGACACAGCAATGATCGGGGTGCTGGGACAGAGCAATGATGGAGGTGCTGGGACAGAGCAATGATGAGGGTGCTGGGAGAGATCAATGATGAGGGTGCTGGGAGAGAGCAATGATGAGGGTGCTGGGAGAGAGCAATGATGAGGGTGCTGGGAGAGAGCAATGACGGGAGTGCTGGGAGAGAGCAATGACGGGGGTGCTGGGAGAGAGCAATGATCGGGGTGCTGGGAGAGAGCAATGATCGGGGTGCTGGGAGAGAGCAATGATGAGGGTGCTGGGAGAGAGCAATGATGAGGGTGCTGGGAGAGAGCAATAATCGGGGTGCTGGGAGAGAGCAATGATCGGGGTGCTGGTAGCGAGCAATGATGAGGGTGCTGGGAGAGAGCAATGATGAGGGTGCTGGGAGAGAGCAATGATGGGGTGCTGGGAGAGAGCAATGATGGGGGTGCTGGGAGAGAGCAATGACAGGGGGGCTGGGACAGACCAATGATAGAGATGCTGGGACAGAGCAATGATGGAGGTGGTGGGAGAGAGCAATTATGGGGGTTTCACTTTGCTTGTACTGTGAAGCCTTGTATGTTTTCCGTGTGCACATAGCCTTACAGTTAATTGGGGAGAGTCACAGAGACTGAATAATTTATATTATTGGCTGGTGGAGATTATAGTTAATGGGGGGCACAGTGCTGCTTATCACTTTATATTTTGATTACTAAGTGGATAATAGTATATTAATGGGGGGGTACATATCTGTAGTCAGTAGCGCAGTGTGGGGGAGATGCATGTGACTCGCCCCCTGGGCCGTGGGGCACTCGGATCCGGGCAATAGGGAGACGATGGGGGTAGTAGTGGCAACCCGGTTCCGTGGCTCAGGGTGGTCAGGCCAATAGTAGTCTGCTACGTTCTGCTGATAATGTCCGACTACGCCACCCGTGGATTGCGGTTATTAGGAACCGCCGCTGCATGCAGACCGCTGGGGCTGATGATATGTGCAGCTAGGGTAGTATGACTCCCCACGGGAAGAGTGCGGCCCCAGGGCAGTATAATGGATGTTGGGAGTGATGGTAGTGAGAGTTCCAGTGCCGGTAGTGCTGGAGGAGCAAGGAGCACACAGACAACAGGTTGCAGTCCAGGGTCTTTACTGAAACAGGTAAACTGACCCATAAACAGTCCCAGCTAGGAGGGGACCTGGATGTCTGAGAGCAACGGGGAAATTGGCCCTGGTCAGGGTGAGGGTGTAGGCCTACCGTGCTTTCTGCGCTCCTTCTGGCTATCTCCTCCTGATAGGGTAACAGCCCACGTTTCCGAGCTTTCCGTGTATTCTCGCCTGTATGGCCTGCGACGTGGGTTCCTTTCTGCTCCCAGCCTTGTACGGCTTTACTGGTCCCTTCGGTTGTGGCAGGGCCTCCAGGCTTCTTAGGCCAAGGAATGTACAGTCCCTTGCGGACTGGTTCTCTGCTGGGGGGATGTAGAATCCTTCCAGCCTCAGACACCAAAGTCTGGTAAAGTAAGTCTTTATCTGCCAAGACAGGCTCTCTTCGCCTCTTGTCTCTGGCTGGTGGCTCTCTCCTACTGCCACACTTCCTCTTAGGTGCAATCAACTTTCTGTCCCTGCTCCACTCTGGGACACGTCTCAGTGCTGAGACAGGCTTTCCAGTTCTCCCTAACCCTGCCCTCAGTACCAGCTTTTATAGGGGCAGCCAGCTCCCCCTACTGGCCTGAGACAGGAGGCATTGCATGCTAATGTTCCCCTGACTAGAGAACCTCCCCCTTGCTCTCAGACACAGCTTTAATTACACTTGTGGCATCCAGGTCAGGGTGACACATTCCCCCCTAGTGAAATTTAGTACTCCGGGACTAAACAATAAACAAGGATAATATACATGACAATAAAACATTAATAGACAAACGACGCACAGATTGAGTTCTTAAGGTCACAGTGTGGCCTGTGACCGGGTGTCCATATCACCAAAACAACGGGAGCCTTAACCAGGTGGGGGTCTGTCCTACCCCAAGTCCTTCACAGTCTTAGTTCATTCCTGGGTTAGGCTCAGAATGCAGTCCACACAAGGTCCCGGTTATAAAAAGTCCATAACCTGTGAGTCCTTACGGTAGCTGCAAGAAACTGAAACACAGTATTACCAAACATGCATGTAACTTTGCAAACGATTCAACATTTGGCAACAGGGTCATTTACAATTTAGCACACTCTATATTCTCCAGCGAGCGGGTATCTGTCCCTTTGTGCTCCTGGTTGACCTACGTAGCCCACTGTCTGGTGGTGGACCAATCTGGCTTTCCCCACTAGCGTTAGGGGTACAGCTACCAGCTGGGTGTACAGGTAGGGCAGGCAGCTGTCTGCGGGTTCTTTGGCTTACCGCAGGCATGGCAGGCTCACTGTCAGCAGAGGGTTGACTCTCCTGGGCTGCTGGTACAGGCTCTTCTGCCTCTGGAACCGCTTGCTCCTCTTCACCTTCCGGCTCTGGTGTTGGTTGTTGCTGTGCCGGTTGCAGGAAATGCAGGACGGGTACCACTATAGCATCATTTATGCGAGTCCAGGACTGAGGGAACTCTCCGAGAATGGTGCTGATCATTTCTTCCTTGTCCTCTGCGGGTTCAAGGTCACTCTGATCCTCTTCTGCACTACGAAGTTGCTCGGGGCACCTTTTGAGGTGGTCTCTGGAGACGACACTAGTGGTTTCTCCTCCGTCCTTGGTGATTACGCACACCTTTGGGTTGTCGTGGTCAGACTGCAGTACGGTGTAGGGTTCCCTTTCCCACTGGTCGTCCAACTTATGTAGCCTTCTTTTTCGCTTTAGGACTTGCTCACCAGGTTCTAGGGGACCAGCAGGGGCGTGTTGATTGAAGAGTTTTTCTTGCCTCTCTCTCACCTGGGCCAGGCTCTTCTCCACACTCTCCTGTACCTTCTTGTACTGCAGTTGCCTTTCCGTATCCCAGTCCGCATCCGGGGAGGTGTCCTCAGGTATTAGGACTCCCATCTCCAGGTCCACGGGCAGCTTACCTGGTCTAGCTCGCATCAGGTAAGCCGGGGTGCAGTTTGTAGCATTCACCGGGATATTGTTGTACATGTCTACCAGGTCCGGCAATTTTTCTGGCCACAGGCTGCGTTCCTCCAGGGGCAATGTCTTCAGGAGATCAATGACTATATTGTTCATCTTCTCACACATCCCGTTGGTTTGGGGGTGGTAAGGCGTTGTACGAATCTTCTTACAGCCATAGAGGTTGCAGAACTCCTGGAAGATTTCAGCTTCAAACGCTGGACCCTGGTCTGTCAGGACCTGTTCCGGATACCCGTGTGGACGGCAGAAGTATTGCTGGAAGGCTCTGGCCGCTGTTTGGGCTGTCAAGTCCTTTACCGGGACCACCACTAGAAAACGGGAATAGTGGTCCACGATTGTCAGGGCATAGATGTATCCAGACCGGCTTGGAGCCAATTTGACGTGGTCCAGAGCTACCAGCTCAAGAGGCTGCGTGGTGACGATGGGCCTCAAGGGTGTCTTCTGGCTGGTGCGGTCCTTCCTCCTCAGGTGACAAGGGCCACAGTCTCTGCACCACTTTTCTACTGCTCCTCTCATGCCGACCCAAAAGAACCTTCCTCTTAGTAGGAACTCCAGTTTCTTCCAACCGAAGTGTCCCGCTCTGTCATGGTAAGCCCCCAGGACCATAGCTGCATCCCGCCTTGGGACCACGACTTGCCAGGTCAGCTCGTGCGTCCGGTGGTTGACAATCCTTCGGCACAACTTGCCTTCGTAGAGGAACAGCTTGCTCTTCTCCTTCCATAGCTGCTTGGCTTCCTCTGGGGCATCTGGATCTAGGCGGGCATCTTCCCGGGTCAGCAGATCTTTCACCAGGCGGACTGCAGGGTCACTATCTTGGGTCTCGGCCCAGCTGTGGTGAGGTAGGGGATTCATCATCACAGTTGTTAGATCCTCCTCCTTCACGCTGTGAGAGTGTTGAGCGGCTCCATACCGGTGAAACGCAGGGAGTTCTACCTCCTCCAGCTCTTCTGGGTCTTCTTCACCTTCAGGTAAGTGAGGCATCCTTGATAGGGCGTCCGCGTTGGCGTTGGTTTTGCCTGCCCGGTACTTGATCACGAAGTCATAGTTGGAGAGACGGGCCATCCACCGCTGTTTCAGGGCACCCAGTCTTGCATTGTCCAGGTGTGTCAACGGGTTGTTGTCCGTGTACACGGTGAACTTTGCGGAGGCCAGGTAATGCTTGAAGCGTTCCGTCACGGCCCACACCACCGCCAAGAATTCTAGCTTGAAGGAGCTGTAATTCTCCGGGTTCCTCTCGGTGGGCCTCAGCTTCCGGCTGGCGTATGCGATCACCCGTTCTCTGCCCTGTTGGTTTTGGGACAGTACTGCTCCCAGTCCCACATTACTGGCATCTGTGTGGAGAATGAAAGGCTGGCCATAATCAGAGTAGGCCAGGATCTCATCCCCTGTGAGGGCCATCTTTAGCTGGCGGAAGGACTCCTCTTCCGGTTTATCCCACTTGAAGGGTGGCTTTTGACTTCTGGACTTGGACTGTCCGATCAGGAGGTCCTGCATAGGAGCTGCCATCTTGGTGAACCCGGGGATGAACCTTCGGTAGTAGCCTACCAACCCGAGAAACTGTCTCACCTCTTTGATGTTCGAGGGGCTTGGCCAGCTCTTGATTGCCGTGACCTTGTCAGGGTCGGGGGCCACTCCTTCCGCGCTTACCACGTGCCCTAGGTACTGGACCTTTGGTTTCAGCAGGTGACACTTCGATGGTTTCACCTTCAGGCCATAGCCTGCCAGGGCTTCGAACACCTCGGCCAGGTGCTTTAGATGGTCCTCGTAGGTTTTCGAATAGACGATCACGTCGTCCAGGTAAAGGAGGACCGTCTCGAAGTTTCGGTGCCCTAGACAGCATTCCATCAGCCGCTGGAAGGTCCCTGGTGCGTTGCAGAGCCCGAAAGGCATGCAGTTGAATTCGCTCAGTCCCATCGGGGTGGTGAAGGCGGTCTTCTCCTTGTCAGCCTCTGCCACAGGAACCTGCCAGTACCCGCTAGTAAGGTCCAAAGTAGAAAAGAAGTTAGCAGATTTTAGTGCGGCTAAAGACTCTTCTATTCTAGGCAGCGGATATGCGTCTTTGTGGGTGATACGGTTGATTTGTTTATAGTCCACGCACATTCTCATGGTGCCGTCTTTCTTTTTGACCAGAACCAAGGGGGCTGCCCAGGGGCTACAGCTGTCTCTAATGACCCCAGCTTCTTTCATCTCTCTTAGCATGCCCTTTGCGTTCTGATAATGTGCAGGGGGTACAGGTCTGTGTCTTTCCTTTATCGGTGGGTGGCTCCCTGTGGGGATGTGGTGTTCTATCCCTTTTACTCTGCCGAAGTCTAGCGGGTGCTTACTAAAGACTCTCTCGTACTCCTGTACCACCCGGTAGACTCCTTGTATTTGGTGCAGGGGAGTGGAGTCAGCACCCACATGGAGTTTCTGGCACCAGTCCTCCTTTTGTTTCTGGGAGCCATTACCCTCCGCCTGAGGAGATGGAGGCAAGGGTTCCACGGCCCTGATAGCTTGGTGTTCGACAACAAACAGTTTGGCGAGTGTAGCGTACCTGGGTAAATGTACTTCCCTCTCCCCAATGTTGAGGATGCGGACGGGCACCCTCCCATGACGGACATCAACCACCCCCCGGGCTGTCAAAATGGTGGGCCTGCTGTCTGAGTACACGGGTTCTACCATGGCTTGGTAGTCTCTACCTCTCAACCCGATTGCAGTCCGACACCAGATCATCATTTCACTTTTGGGAGGCATGGAAATGGGGAATGGATCACTGAGTCTTACGCTACCGATCTCACCACCAGACAGTTCTACCTGCTGCCGTCTCATCAGGGCTTTTATCTCCTTGTTGAGGACCCTCTGTTGGCTGGAACTAGCATTCACCGCCACCTGTTGTAGAATTACAATTACCTCTGAAAGACAATTTTCAATTATGTTAGTACCCACAGTTATTTTAGGGTGACTTTCATGACGGTCAATGTCCACAATAATCACTCCCTTTGCCGGCAGTTCAACTTTACCAATTTTAATGGTCATCTCCTTGAACCCCATCTGCGGCACGGGTAAGCCATTACTGCCGATGATGCTCAAGTTACTGTCTGGATACCGTGTGATATCAGCATCAGTCCAATACTGCTTAAAAAGTACATAAGGGATTGTGGTTACTTGGTACCCAGTATCCAGCAAGGCGCTCATGGGGATACCGTCCAGCACCACGGGTAAAACCGGGCTCCCCCCAACGTACTTATCACGCCAATTATAAGTGTGACACCCCAGGGGTCTGGTTGCCACAGTGATAGAGATATTACGTCTGAGAGCAGGTGGGAGGTCCTTTGGTCAGGGATCCTGTGCATGCCACACCTCCTGCCCAGTCTTGGGAGGGGAAGGACTTCCCCTATATAAACCCGGGGCTGAGGCAGGGTTAGTGAGAAAGAAGACAGAACAAGAGTAGAGAAGAGAAGCAGCATAGCAAGAAACATCAGGAGCTCTGTGGGGAGCAGTGTTACAACGAGTCAGGGGCTGGCAGCTACAGAGCTCGCCCTGACTGAGAAGATTTCTAACCGGACCCGGAGTCCGAGGCTGTGGGGACTAACTCCTACCCAGCAGCAGAAACCGTCTGGCAGAGGATTTCAGGTCCTCTGGCCCAGAAGCCCGAAGGCACGGTCACACGCGTGGGACCAGCACCGCCATCGTGGAGCGGAAGCCATTAGAAGGCCCCGAGTCACCGGCCATACGGGTGAGCACCACACGGTACACTCAGGGACGTGGGCTACTTATTCCCGCCTCTAGCAAGGTAGCCAGAAGAGTACAGTTAGTTGGGAAGGCCTACAACTCCGCCTGGCCAGGGGAAATCCCATCTGCTCAAGGACTGACCAGGCCCCTATCACTAGCAAGTACTCCGGGAGGGTCTATCTTTGTCACCAGTAAAGACCCTGAACTACACCGCACCGTCTCTGAGTGGTTCCTGCTACCCCCATCATCCACGTCGGCTGCCCTGAGGCCATACCCCTCCCGTTGGGGGTTATACCATCCACGCTGCACCATCCTTCCACCGGCCTCAGCGGTCTGCCCCGCAGCGGCAGCTCCATAGCTGCATTCAACGGGTGGCGTAGTCACCAACCATCTATTGCTAGTACATCGCCGCTCAGTTTGACTCCCTGGGCGCGGACCGGGTCGCCGCCACGAGACTACAACCCTCAAGAGATCCGGCTCCGGGTAAGCTCCCGCGTGCGCAACGCAGCGCGACACAGGCCCAGGGGCGCGTCAACTTTGGCGTAGTCGGCAGGATCTCGTGCCCGCAACCACCGGGTACTGCGTGCCTGAAAAGCAAAGACTGTTCAAACTTACCAGTGGTGAAGATTCCCGCTATCCGTGGAGGTTTCCCGCCATCCGGCGCCATCTTCTACCTTCTTCCCGCCATCCGCGAAGTTTTCCCGCCATCCGGCGCCATCTTCTACCTTCTTCCCGCCATCCGTGGAGTTTTCCCGCCATTGGACGCCATCTTGAGGACGCCGCGCGGGAAGAAGAGGGGCGTGGACTCCGAAAGCGCGCGAGAACTGAAGCCCCTCCTCACGTCCGGACGTTGCGTAAGGTCCTGGAAGGAGCCCAGCAGACGCCGACGTCACCGGAGCGCGACGGAAGGTCCTCAACCCTGACGATCCACTGCGGAGCCGCGGCCTACGGAACAGGATCATCGCAAGGTAGGCCACGGTCCACTAGGGGGGAGGAAGATGTCGGATACGGAGGAGAGCTTCACTGCCTCAACCCCCGCCAGCGCCACCGCTGCTGCAGTTATGCCCTTCACCATGCCCTATATCCCGGGAGCAGCTTGGCTACCCCAGTACTCAGGGGAGTCACATACCCTGCATGACTTTAGAGAAAAGCTGGATAGCCTCTTCCAGGTGTACCCCCTCACAGAAGAGCAAAAAGTGAGCATCCTGGTGGCCCAACTAACCGGGGCAGCCAAAAGGGAAGTAAAATCCTGGCCACCTGGGAGGAAGACTGTCGCAGGGATACTAACCCGGCTGAAGGACACCTTTGATACCCGCACCTCAGCCGAGATTAAGCTTAGATTCTACGGGTGCAAGCAGCGAGCGCATGAGAGTATAAGGGACTATGCACTAAACCTACAAGAGGCCCTGAGGGCCATAAAGCAGACCGACCCTGATGGGGTGGGAAACGAGGACAGGCTGTTGACTGAACAATTTATAGAGGGTTTATATTGCAATGCCCACCGAACCCAGTTGCGGGCAATGGCCTTACAGGATCCCCATCTGGACTTTGCACAGTTCAAGGACAGAGCCATCCGGGTGCTCCGAGAACCGGCACCGGGTGGCGTTGTGACCCACAGGCGCCCAGCTATCACTTACCACCAGGAGGCGGCGCCCTTGTCGGCAGGGCCTGTGGGAGCTGATGCGCAGGCTTTGGACAATGACCCGGCTCCAGACCTACGCCATCAGGTCCAAGAGCTAGCTAAGAGCGTTGCTGCGCTAACCCGAACTGTGCAGTCTTTACAGGTTTCCACCCCAGGGAAGATCCAGCTGGCATCCGGACCGGAGGACAACCCGTGGCGTCGACCAAGGAGGACCCCACCGGCCAGAGGAAGACCCAGTGACCGATACAGCGAGGACGGACGACCCATCTGCCGCCGCTGCAATCAACCCGGACATATGGAAAGGTACTGTTCTTTAAACGGGCACAACCTGGGGTAGAGGGCCAACCCCCAGGAAAAAGATCACCAGGCCCATCGAACTGGCGCGACAGATATGTGGGAGGACGTCCAGTCTTGCCTGTGGTACTGGATGGCATTCCCATGAGTGCCCTACTGGACACCGGGTCACAGGTCACCACTATCCCGTACGTGCTCTTTAAGCAGTACTGGAATGACTCGGATATTACCCGCTACCCTGACGACGACTTGAGTATCATCGCCAGCAATGGCCAGCCCGTGCCACAGATCGGATTTAAAGAGGTGACCATCAAAATCGGTAGAGTCGAACTGGCAGCACAGGGACTGATCATTGTAGACATTGACAAACATGAGAGCCACCCAAAAATAACTCTAGGAACTAATGTAATTGAGAATTGTCTTGCAGAGGTGATTTTCCTTCTACAGCAGGTTGCCAAGAACGCCAGCTCCGTCGAGCAGCGAGTGCTCCAGAAAGAGATCCGGGCACTGATGCGACGGCAACAGGTGGAACTCTCCGGCGGTGAGATTGGTAGCGTAAGAATGTGTGACCCTTTCCCTATTGCCATGCCCCCAAAAAGCGAAATGATGATTTGGTGCCGGGCAGCTATTGGTCTGAGAGGTAGAGATTACCAGGCAATGGTAGAACCAGTTTACTCAGACAGTAGGCCCACCATTTTGACAGCACGGGGGGTGGTCAATGTACGCCATGGGAGGGTGCCCGTTCGCATAATCAATATCGGGGAGAGGGAAGTGTACCTGCCCCGGTATGCCACGCTAGCAAAATTATATACCATCAACCAAAACTCTATACAGTCTGTGGAACCCTTGCCTCCATCTCACCCGGAGGAAGGTAACGGCTCTAAGAAAGTAATGGAGGATTGGTGTCAGCAACTACACTTGGGAACTGACTCCACTCCCTCCCACCAGAAACAGGGAGTCTACCGGGTGGTTCAAGAGTATGAGAGAGTGTTTAGTAAACACCCGTTGGACTTCGGGCGAGTCAAGGGGGTAGAACACCGCATCCCCACGGGAGATCATCCTCCCATAAAAGAGAGGTATCGACCCGTACCCCCCGCACATTACCAACACGCCAAGGGGATGCTTAGAGACATGAAGGAGGCTGGGGTAATCCGGGATAGCTGTAGCCCCTGGGCAGCCCCGCTAGTTTTAGTCAAAAAGAAAGACAACACCATGAGGATGTGTGTAGATTACCGGAAAATCAACCGTATCACACACAAGGATGCGTACCCCTTACCAAGGATAGAGGAGTCATTGGCTGCTTTAAGATCTGCTAACTTCTTCTCTACCTTGGATCTCACTAGCGGGTACTGGCAGGTTCCTGTAGCAGAGGCGGACCGGGAGAAGACCGCATTCACCACCCCGATGGGACTTAGTGAGTTCACCTGCATGCCGTTCGGACTCTGCAATGCCCCAGGAACCTTCCAACGATTAATGGAGTGCTGTCTGGGCCACAGAAACTTCGAGACGGTCCTGTTGTACCTGGACGATGTCATCGTATACTCCAAAACTTATGAGGACCACCTGAAACACCTGGCGGAGGTGTTCGAAGCTCTGGCGAGTTACGGCCTAAAGGTGAAACCCTCCAAGTGTCACCTCCTGAAACCAAAGGTGCAGTACCTGGGACACGTGGTGAGCGCTGACGGAGTGGCTCCCGACCCCGATAAGATCACCGCAATTAAGGGATGGCCAAGCCCCTCCAGCGTAAAAGAAGTGCGGCAGTTCTTCGGGTTGGTAGGCTACTACCGAAGGTTTATTCCCGGTTTCACCAAAAAGGCAGCGCCTATGCAGGACCTCCTGATAGGCCAGTCCCGGAAGGCCAAGAACCAGAAGCCGCCCTTCAAATGGGAAGAGCTAGAAGAAGAGTCCTTCCGTCAGCTGAAGATGGCCCTCACGGGGGATGAAATCTTGGCGTACCCGGATTATAGCCAGCCCTTCATCCTCTACACCGACGCCAGTAACATCGGGCTAGGAGCCGTACTGTCCCAGATCCAGCAGGGGAAAGAACGAGTAATCGCCTACGCCAGCCGAAAACTGCGACCCACCGAAAGGAACCCCGAGAATTATAGCTCATTTAAGCTAGAGTTCCTGGCCGTGGTATGGGCAGTCACTGAGCGCTTTAAGCATTACCTTGCTTCTTCCCGGTTCACCGTGTACACGGATAACAACCCGTTGACACACCTGGACACGGCAAGACTCGGTGCCCTGGAGCAGAGGTGGATGGCCCGTCTGTCCAACTACGAGTTGATAATCAAATACCGGGCAGGGCGCTCCAATACTAACGCGGACGCCCTGTCCAGGATGCCCAACCTGCCGGACGAAGGAGAAGATCCGGAGGGACTGGAAGAAATTGAACTCCCTGCGTTCCACCGTCATGGGACTATCCAGTATTCCCACCGGGTAAGGAGTAAGCAGGCTGCTACGTTGAACCCCTTACCTCACTACAACTGGGCGGAAACGCAAGACAGCGACCCTGCCGTCCGACTGGTGAAGGAGATGCTGACTCGGCCGGAGGCTCGCCTTGAACCAGACGCTCCGGAGGAAGCCAAACAACTATGGGCAGAGAAGAGTCGACTGTTCCTTTACAAAGGGAAGTTGTGCCGCAGAATGGTTAACTCCCGGACGCATGAATTACTCTGGCAAGTAGTGGTGCCACGAAGAGACGCAGCCATGGTGATGGAGGCATACCACGACGGAGCTGGACACTTCGGGTGGAAGAAGCTGGAGTTCCTGCTGCGCGAGCGATTCCACTGGGTAGGCATGAGGGGAACCATTGAGAAGTGGTGCAGAGACTGTGGCCCGTGCAACCTGAGGAGGAAGGACCGAGCCAGCCAGAAGACTCCCCTGCAGTCCATCGTCACCCGGCAACCGTTGGAACTGGTAGCCTTGGATCATGTAAAACTGACCCCAAGCAGAAGTGGCTACGTCTACGCGTTAACCATCGTGGATCATTACTCCCGGTTTCTGGTTGTCGTCCCCGTCAAGGACTTAACGGCTCAAACAGCAGCTAGAGCCTTCCAGCAGCACTTTTGCCGTCCACACGGGTACCCGGACCAAGTGCTGACGGACCAGGGACCTGCCTTTGAAGCGGAGGTCTTCCAGGAATTCTGCAATCTGTATGGCTGCCGGAAGATAAGGACGACACCCTACCATCCGCAGACTAATGGACTTTGTGAAAAAATGAACCAGGTGGTAATGGATCTTCTAAAAACATTGCCCCTGGAAGAACGCAGTCTGTGGCCTGAAAAGTTGCCCGATCTGGTGGACCTATACAACCACATCCCGGTAGGTTCCACCAACTGTACCCCGGCTTACCTAATGAGGGCAAGACCTGGTAAGTTACCTGTTGACCTGGAAATGGGAGTCCTGACACCCGAGGACACTTCACCAGAAACAGACTGGGACACAGAGAGGCAGCAGCAGTACCGGAGAGTACAGGAGAGCGTGGAGCGAAGTCTCTGTCAGGCTAGGGAAAGACAAGAGAAAACTTACAACCAGTATGCTCCCGCTGTT
The DNA here is from genome assembly GCF_046119375.1 of Phyllobates terribilis. Lineage (NCBI taxonomy): Eukaryota > Metazoa > Chordata > Amphibia > Anura > Dendrobatidae > Phyllobates > Phyllobates terribilis. The sequence continues at coordinate 6,290,126 of NW_027362836.1, forward strand.
CCCCTGGTACCCGGAGAGCAGGTCTTGAAGAGGAAGAGACGGCTCCACAAGTTGGACGACCAGTGGGAGAAGGACCCGTACACCGTACTGCCCTCAAGCCACGAAAACCCGAAGGTCTGTACCATCAGTAAAGACGGAGGGGAAACCACAGCCATTGTATCCCGGGACCACCTGAAGAAGTGTCCCGAACAACTGAGGAACCCTGAAGAGGAACAAGAAGACCATCGACCCGGAGAGGAAAGGGAAGATATGGTTAGTACCGTGCTCGGGGACTTCCCTCGGTCTTGGACTCAAGTCAATGGTGCAGTTGTGGTACCCGTACTCACCTTCCTCCAACCATCATCCCAAAAACCTACGGAGCAACCGGTAGAGCTGGAAGAACAGCCGGTCCAGGAGGCAGAAGACTCTACACAAGCAGACCCGGAAAGTCAACCCTCTGCTTATAGTGAGCCTGCCATACCCCTAGTGAGCCAGAGGGCCCATAGACAGCTGCCCAGTTTACCCTTGACAGCTCCTACACCCTGTAGTTCAGGGCCAGACAGTCAGCTCCGTAGGTCCACTAGGGCCACTAGAGGCCAGCTACCCGCACGTTGGAGGATCTAAATGTTTAAGCTATCTTATAATGTTTACTTGTTTATAGTTGCTTGTGTATAATTTTGTGTTTCTAGTTCTTTTTAGGTGGATTTACCGGGAATCCTTGTACATAGTTGGAGCGTAACCCAGGATGGACTAAAGACTGTTAAGGACTTGGGGCAGGACAGGCCCCTACCTGGTTACGTCTCCCTGTTTTGGTGAAATGGACACCTTGCTCTTCAAAACTGCACCCGGTTGCGGACACGCCGTAACCATCTTATGTGTTTTTCTTATTGTATTGTTATTGTTATACCTTGTTATGTTTTTCTAAAAAAAAATATGTTTAGTCCCGGAGTACTAAATTTCACTAGGGGGGAATGTGACACCCCAGGGGTCTGGTTGCCACAGTGATAGAGATATTACGTCTGAGAGCAGGTGGGAGGTCCTTTGGTCAGGGATCCTGTGCATGCCACACCTCCTGCCCAGTCTTGGGAGGGGAAGGACTTCCCCTATATAAACCCGGGGCTGAGGCAGGGTTAGTGAGAAAGAAGACAGAACAAGAGTAGAGAAGAGAAGCAGCATAGCAAGAAACATCAGGAGCTCTGTGGGGAGCAGTGTTACAACGAGTCAGGGGCTGGCAGCTACAGAGCTCGCCCTGACTGAGAAGATTTCTAACCGGACCCGGAGTCCGAGGCTGTGGGGACTAACTCCTACCCAGCAGCAGAAACCGTCTGGCAGAGGATTTCAGGTCCTCTGGCCCAGAAGCCCGAAGGCACGGTCACACGCGTGGGACCAGCACCGCCATCGTGGAGCGGAAGCCATTAGAAGGCCCCGAGTCACCGGCCATACGGGTGAGCACCACACGGTACACTCAGGGACGTGGGCTACTTATTCCCGCCTCTAGCAAGGTAGCCAGAAGAGTACAGTTAGTTGGGAAGGCCTACAACTCCGCCTGGCCAGGGGAAATCCCATCTGCTCAAGGACTGACCAGGCCCCTATCACTAGCAAGTACTCCGGGAGGGTCTATCTTTGTCACCAGTAAAGACCCTGAACTACACCGCACCGTCTCTGAGTGGTTCCTGCTACCCCCATCATCCACGTCGGCTGCCCTGAGGCCATACCCCTCCCGTTGGGGGTTATACCATCCACGCTGCACCATCCTTCCACCGGCCTCAGCGGTCTGCCCCGCAGCGGCAGCTCCATAGCTGCATTCAACGGGTGGCGTAGTCACCAACCATCTACTGCTAGTACATCGCCGCTCAGTTTGACTCCCTGGGCGCGGACCGGGTCGCCGCCACGAGACTACAACCCTCAAGAGATCCGGCTCCGGGTAAGCTCCCGCGTGCGCAACGCAGCGCGACACAGGCCCAGGGGCACGTCATAAGGGCCTGGTGATCTTATACCTGGGGGTCGGCCCTCTGCCCCAGGTTGGACCCGTTTAAATTACAGTACCTGGAAATGTGTCCGGGCTGGTTGCAACGACGGCAAATGGGCTGTCCATCCTCTGCGTAGCGGTCTGTGGGCCTCCCTCGGAACGACGGGATCCTCCTCTGTCGACGCCACGGGACATCCTCCGGACTTGAAGCCAGCTCGATGGGTCTTGACGGGTCCACTTGCAACGCCTGGACGGTCCTGGTCAACGCCGCGATGCTCCTGGTCAGCTCCTGGACTTGGTGGTGCAGGCCTTTCGACGGGGCTTGGTTCAGGGCCTGTGCATCAGCCTCCATGGAGTCCATAGAGGAGGGCGCCGCCTCCTAGTGGTAGGTGATAGCAGGGCGCCGGGGGTTTATAGCGCCACTGGTTGCAGATTCACGGAGCACCCTTATGGCCCTGTCCTTAAATTGGGCAAAGGTCAGGTCGGGGTTCTGAAAGAACATGAGGCGCAGTTGGGCCCTGTGGGCGCTAGACAGCAGACCCTCTATGAATTGTTCTGTTAGCAGTTTATCCGTTTCCTGCACACTGCCAGGGTCAGTTTGTTGAATAGCCCTCAAGGCTTCCTGCAGATTTAGGGCATAGTCTCTGATGCTGTCCTGTGCCCGCTGCCTACATCCATAGAACCTCATTTTAATCTCAGCGGAGGTACGTGTATCAAAGGTACCCCGCAGCCGGGCCAGAATACCCTTCACAGTCCTTTTCTCCTCAGTGGGCCATGACTTTACCTCCCTTTGGGCTGCGCCAGTTAACTGCCCTGTCAATATGCTGACCTTTTGCTCCTCTGTCAGGGGGTAAACCTGAAACAAACTGTACAGCCTTTCTTTAAAGTCAGTTAGGGCATGGGGCTCCCCTGAGTATTTGGGCAGCCAGGTCGTTCCAGGGATGTAGGGCAGGGAAAAGGGCATCACCGCTGCTGCAGCTGCGTTGGTGGTAGTGGGCGCCTCTGTGTCTGACATCTTCCTCCCCCCTAGTTAAGCGTGGCCTACCTTCCAGCGATCCTCTTCTGTAGGCCGCGGCTCCGCTGCTGCTGCTATGGACGAGGACCTGGCGTCGCGTCCTGATGACGTCAGCGTCGCTCTCTCTCCCTTCCAGGACCTTGCGCAGCGTCGGAGCGTGGGGCGGAGCTTCGGATCTCGCGCGGTTTTGACGTCCACGCCCCTCTTCTTCCCGCGAGGCGTCCTGAAGATGGCGTCCGATGGCGGGAAGCAGCTGCGGATGGCGGGAAGACGGCAGAAGACGGCGGGAAACGGTCCAAGATGGCGTCTGATGGCGGGAATCGGCTCCGGATGGCGGGAAACGACTCCACAGGTAAGTTACAAAAGTCTTTTTCAGGCACGCAGTACCCGGTGGTTGCGGGCACGAAATCCTGCCGACTACGCCAAAGCTGACTCGCCCCCTGGGCCGTGGGGCACTCGGATCCGGGCAATAGGGAGACGATGGGGGTAGTAGTGGCAACCCGGTTCCGTGGCTCAGGGTGGTCAGGCCAATAGTAGTCTGCTACGTTCTGCTGATAATGTCCGACTACGCCACCCGTGGATTGCGGTTATTAGGAACCGCCGCTGCATGCAGACCGCTGGGGCTGATGATATGTGCAGCTAGGGTAGTATGACTCCCCACGGGAAGAGTGCGGCCCCAGGGCAGTATAATGGATGTTGGGAGTGATGGTAGTGAGAGTTCCAGTGCCGGTAGTGCTGGAGGAGCAAGGAGCACACAGACAACAGGTTGCAGTCCAGGGTCTTTACTGAAACAGGTAAACTGACCCATAAACAGTTCCAGCTAGGAGGGGACCTGGATGTCTGAGAGCAACGGGGAAATTGGCCCTGGTCAGGGTGAGGGTGTAGGCCTACCGTGCTTTCTGCGCTCCTTCTGGCTATCTCCTCCTGATAGGGTAACAGCCCACGTTTCCGAGCTTTCCGTGTATTCTCGCCTGTATGGCCTGCGACGTGGGTTCCTTTTTGCTCCCAGCCTTGTACGGCTTTACTGGTCCCTTCGGTTGTGGCAGGGCCTCCAGGCTTCTTAGGCCAAGGAATGTACAGTCCCTTGCGGACTGGTTCTCTGCTGGGGGGATGTAGAATCCTTCCAGCCTCAGACACCAAAGTCTGGTAAAGTAAGTCTTTATCTGCCAAGACAGGCTCTTTCGCCTCTTGTCTCTGGCTGGTGGCTCTCTCCTACTGCCACACTTCCTCTTAGGTGCAATCAACTTTCTGTCCCTGCTCCACTCTGGGACACGTCTCAGTGCTGAGACAGGCAATCCAGTTCTCTCTAACCCTGCCCTCAGTACCAGCTTTTATAGGGGCAGCCAGCTCCCCCTACTGGCCTGAGACAGGAGGCATTGCATGCTAATGTTCCCCTGACTAGAGAACCTCCCCCTTGTTCTCAGACACAGCTTTAATTACACTTGTGGCATCCAGGTCAGGGTGACACACATGTACAATATATGTGACCTTGTTATTTTCTAGGCTGGAGATCATCGTGACAAGACGAGTCGTGGCTGGGAGATGTCGACATGAAGGTCTGACCAGATGGAGAAGAAGAAGCAGAAACCGACTCTGATCAGATGAGACGTCAGCGGTAAGTGCCTGGATGTAAATATTATTCTGTATCTGCACTGTGTGACTTGGAGTGATAATGTTATCTGTAAAATCCCTTAGGCTGTACTCTCACATTTTTGTGAAATGTCCGTGTGCTGCCAGATTTTTTATCGGATGGTCCACGGACTCGTAGAGTTTTATAGATCCATTCACACATCCATGAAAATCACGGATCTGAGAATGAGATCTAAGAGGGCAGAGAATGTCCTGTTCTGATCCGATATTGAGGATTAGAATAGGACATGCTCAATGCGTCAGTAAAACAGGGCAGCACACCGACACTGCACACAGATGCAGGAATGTAGCCTTATTATGTATAGCACAGTCCCTTAGTATATAGTGTACTCACTTATTATGTATAGCGCCATCCTTAGTTATATAGTTTCCTCTTTTATTATGTATAACACTCTCCCTTATTATGTACCATTCTTTCTAGCTGTAGGAGGTCACAGTTGGGGGATCATACTATGTTGGGGTCAGCATACTTTGCCCTGGGAGTTGAGGTGGGGTACAGTAGGGTCATTATACTGCGCATGTGGAGGAATTCACCATGGGGGTATCACACTGTGTTTGGGGGCACTTTTGTTGGCATCACACTTTATGGGGCAATGAAAGAGGAATCTAGGACTTCAGCAGGAGGAAAATTACTATGTAAAGGATGGAAAGTTGTGAGATCTGATCTTCTGTGACCCCGACAATTATTTACATTTTTTTGTGGGGGGTAGGGGGCCCATTTAGAGCTTCTGCTATGGGGCCCCATGATTCCTATGTACGCCCCTGGGGGACATTATACCAGAATGGGGACATTATATCAGAACTAGGTCATTATGCCAGAATGTGAGACACTGTAACAGAATGGAGTGCATTGCACCAAGATGGGGGACATTAAACCAGGGCGAGGGAGATTAAACCAGTATGATGGTCATTAAACCAGGATGGGGGGCATTATACCAGGATGGGGACATTATACCAGAATGCGGACACTATACTAGTATGGGGAAATTTTACCAAGATGAAGGACACTATATCAGATTGGGGACAATACATCAGAATGGGGACAATATACCAGGAAGGGGGACATTAAATCAGAATGGGGACATTATATCAGAATGGGGAAATTATACCAGAATTGGGGACATTATACCAGAATAAGGGACACTATACCAGAATGGGGTACACCATACCCGGATGGGTGACACTATATCAGAATGGAGACATTATATCACAATGATGATGTTATACCAGTATGGTGGATATTATAGCAGCATGGGGGACATTATGCCAGAACTGGAGATACTATACCAGGATGTGGGGCATTATACCAGGTTTGGGGACATTATAGCAGAATTGGGAGCATTACACCAGCATGGGGGATATTATACCAGCTTAGAGACATTATACCAAAATGGGGACATTATATCACAATGGGGACACTATACCAGGATGGGGACATTAAACCAGAATGAAGGAAATGATGCCAGAATGGGGACATTACCAGACAGGGGCATAGGAGGGGGAAAATGTTATAGCATAAGGCCCAGCATGTGGGAGATTATTACAAGAAGGAGCCAGGATGGGGGACATTACTACATAGGGAGAGAACACATATACTGTATCTTTATAGGATCCAGAACGCTACAAGGGCCCATACATCTGACCAACATGCAGGTGGGGGCCTATCAGACTCTAGTTACTCCACTTGGTGGGACCAGATCATTTCCAGGACTCCTTGTTCTTTACATTGAAGATAATTCTTAATGATATTGGCTGTACGTTTGGGGTTGTTGTTCTGCTGAAGAAACATTTGGATCCAATCAGACAACTCCCTGATGATATTGCATGATGGATAAGTATCTGCCTCTATATCTCAGCATTGACGGAACCAATAATTCTAACCCAATTCCCACTTCCATTTGCTGAAATGCAGCCCCAAACTTACAGGACCCTCCACCGTGCTTATGCATCACTATTGCCCACAGACACTCATTATTGTACTGCTCTCCAGCCCTTCAGTGAACAAAATCTCTTCTGTAATAACAACATTTTTCATATTTGGACTCAACCGTCCAGAGCACATCCTGCCAATTTCTACACCCTGGTTCCTCTGTTTTAATGCATAGTTGAGTCACTTGGCCTTGTTTTGATGTGGAAGATATGGCTTTTTCACCACAATTCTGCTATGAAGACCACTTCTGGCAGGTCTTCTCTGAACAGTAGATGAGTGAAGCTGAGTCCCACTGGTTGCTGCCAGTTCTGAGCTGATGGCACTGCTGGACATCTTCCGCTTTTGAAGGAAAGTAACCATAATGTGTCATACATCTGCTGCACTAAGTTTCCTTGGCCGACCACTGCATCTACTGACCTCAACGTTGCACAATTTCTTGTGCTTCTTCATAAGTGCTTGAATGACACATCTTGAACCCTCAATCTGCTTTGAAATTTGTGCCTTAGAGACCTTGCTGATGTAGTATAACTTCCTTGTGTATTCTTGCTCAGTCTTGCCATGGTGTATGACCAGACACCTGACTGTATTATTACAAAATCCCTGACTTTGCGCAGGTGTACCTGGAATAATTGATGCTGTTTTAAAGTGAAAAGTTGGTCACACCAAATATTAATTGGATCTAGATTTTTCGTTTGTTCATTCACTTTGTATTTTGTTAATTGATTAAATAAATCATTAACATTTCTATTTTTGAAGCGTTCTTACTTTACAGCATTTTTTCTACACCTTTCTAAAAATTATTTTTATGTGATAGTGTCTTTTATTTGCTCATTAATAATCTGATATATCTTTTGGTATTTTGTGTATAGTTGTTTTTTTGCTGTTAGGGTAAATTGTAGGATATTGATTTCAGAGTGGTTTCCTGATCCTTTGATTGTAGGAATGAGTGGTATATATGTGCTAATAAATTAGGACAAAACATAGGAAATTTAGGAAAAAACTGAACATCTCAGCAGTAATAACGTGCTGATTGTGATGTCATGAAGATGACTTGAATTTCCACCAATCAGAGATCAGCATGTTTCAGGTCACCCAGATAGAACAGTCCATGAAACATGAGTCACGGCCACTGTGAGGTCATAATGCTGATTAGAATTTCCACCAGTCAGAAAACAGAACCGCCCAGAAGAACCACCCAGGAGGTATGAGTCATCGCCACTGTGAGGTCATAATGCTGACCAATCACAGAGCAGCCACACCCAGAGTTTCCACCAATCAGAGACCAGCCACACCCAGATTTTCCACCAATCAGAGATCAGCAGTGGGTATAAATAGCCGCTACCACCTGCCCGGCTTAGCCTTGCACTGGTTGGGTCTCTCTTTTTTTCTCTCTCTTGGTATCTCCCGGTATCTCTCCCTCCCCTCTCTCTTCTCTCTCTCTCTCTCTGACCCAACGGCCCTCTTAAGGGCTACCCCAAATGTGTAAAAGATAGAACCAATATTTGTGTTGTTTGTCCGTTTTATGAGCCTGTGATTAACCCCTTCCCACTCTTTGCCATATATATATATTATATACATAGTATGTGCAGGTGGGCCTTAAACGGAATTTCCAGGACAAACATATTGATGGCCTATCCCCTGGTTAGCTCATTAATATCAGATTTGTGGGGGTCCGGCACGTGGCACCTCAACTACTCAGTTGTTTGAAACTCTGGCAGAGGTCAGATGTAAACATTGTTGTGGAGCTGAACATCACAGCTCTGGTCACTGTGTAGTGGCTGCTACCTGGTGCTGCAGATCAGCTCCTATTACAAGAATAGTAGCTGACTTGCAGGACCCACAGTACAGTGAATGGAGCAGTGATGTTCAGATCTTCAAACTATTTACATCTGAGCGTTGCAAACAAGTGATGGGTAGAGCCAGTGCCGCGTGTCGGAGCCCACCGATCTGATATTGATAACCCATCCCCAGGATGGCAGCTCAGTAGATACCATACCAGGATGGGGGACATTATGCCAGAATGGGTACATTATACCAGAATGGGGACATTGTATCAGAATTAGGTCATTATGCCAGAATGTGAGACACTGTAACAGAATGGAGTGCATTTTACCAGGATGGGGGACAGTAAACCAGGGCGAGGGACATTAAACCAGTATGATGGTCATTAAACCAGGATGGGGGGCATTATACCAGGATAGGGACATTATACCAGAATGGGGACACTATTCTAGTATGGGGACATTTTACCAAGATGAAGTACACTATATCAGTATGGGGACAATATATCGGAAGGGGGACAACATACCAGGAAGGGGGACATTAAATCAGAATGGGGACATTATATCAGAATGGGGAAATTATACCAGAATTGGGGACATTATACCAGAATAAGGGACACTATACCAGAATGGGGTACACCATACCCGGATGGGTGACACTATATCAGAATGGGGACATTATATCACAGTGATGATGTTATACCAGGATTGGGGACATTATATCACAACGATGATATTATACCAGTATGGGATATATTATAGCAACATGGGGGACATAATGCCAGAACTGGAGATACTATACCAGGATGTGGGGCATTATACCAGCTTTGGGGACATTATAGCAGAATTGGGAGCATTACACCAGTATGGGGATATTATACCAGGTTAGAGACATTATACCAAAATGGGGACATTATATCAGAATGGGGACACTATACCAGGATGGGGACATTAAACCAGAATGAAGGAAATGATGCCAGAATGGGGACATTACCAGACAGGGGCACAGGTGGGGGAAAATGTTATAGCATAAGGCCCAGCATGTGGAAGATTATTACAAGAAGGAGCCAGAATGGGGGACATAGCTACATAGGGAGAGAACACATATACTGTATCTTTATAGGATCCAGAACGCTACAAGGGCCCATACATCTGACCAACATGCAGGTGGGGGCCTATCAGACTCTAGTTACTCCACTGGGTGGGACCAGATCATTTCCAGGACTTCCAGGGTTCTTTACATTGAAGATAATTCTTAATGACATTGGCTGTACGTTTGGGGTTGTTGTTCTGCTGAAGAAAACATTTGGATCCAATCAGACACCTCCCTGATGATATTGCATGATGGATAAGTATCTGCCTCTATATCTCAGCATTGAGGGAACCATTAATTCTAACCCAATTCACACTTCCATTTGCTGAAATGCAGCCCCAAACTTACAGGACCCTCCACCGTGCTTATGCATCACTATTGCCCACTGACACTCATTATTGTACTGCTCTCCAGCCCTTCAGTGAACAAAATCTTTTCTGTAATAACAACATTTTTCATATTTGGACTCAACCGTCCAGAGCACATCCTGCCAATTTTCTACACCCTGGTTCCTCTGTTTTAATGCATAGTTGAGTCACTTGGCCTTGTTTTGATGTGGAAGATATGGCTTTTTCACCACAATTCTGCTATGAAGAGAACTTCTGGCCAGTCTTCTCTGAACAGTAGATGAGTGAAGCTGAGTCCCACTGGTTGCTGCCAGTTCTGAGCTGATGGCACTGCTGGACATCTTCCGCTTTTGAAGGAAAGTAACCATAATGTGTCATACATCTGCTGCACTAAGTTTCCTTGGCCGACCACTGCATCTACTGACCTCAACGTTGCACAATTTCTTGTGCTTCTTCATAAGTGCTTGAATGACACATCTTGAACCCTCAATCTGCTTTGAAATTTGTGCCTTAGAGACCTTGCTGATGTAGTATAACTTCCTTGTGTATTCTTGCTCAGTCTTGCCATGGTGTATGACCAGACACCTGACTGTATTATTACAAAATCCCTGACTTTGCCCAGGTGTACCTGGAATAATTGATGCTGTTTTAAAGTGAAAAGTTGGTCACACCAAATATTAATTGGATCTAGATCTTTCGTTTGTTCATTCACTTTGTATTTTGTTAATTGATTAAATAAATCATTGACATTTCTATTTTTGAAGCGCTCTTACTTTACAGCATTTTTTCTACACCTTTCTAAAAATTATTTTTATGTGATAGTGTCTTTTATTTGCTCATTAATAATCTGATATATCGTTTGGTATTTTGTGTATAGTTGTTTTTTTGCTGTTGGGGTAAATTGTAGGATATTGATTTCAGAGTGGTTTCCTGATCCTTTGATTGTACGAATGAGTGGTATATATGTGCTAATAAATTAGGACAAAACTTAGGAAATTTAGGAAAAAACTGAACATCTCAGCAGTAATAACATGCTGATTGTGATGTCATGAAGATGACTTGAATTTCCACCAATTAGAGATCAGCATGTTTCAGGTCACCCAGATAGAACAGTCCATGAAACATGAGTCACGGCCACTGTGAGGTCATAATGCTGATTAGAATTTCCACCAGTCAGAAAACAGAACCGCCCAGAAGAACCACCCAGGAGGTATGAGTTATCACCACTGTGAGGTCATAATGCTGACCAATCACAGAGCAGCCACTCCCAGAGTTTCCACCAATCAGAGAGCAGCCACACCCAGATTTTCCACCAATCAGAGATCAGCAGTGGGTATAAATAGCCGCTACCACCTGCCCGGCTTAGCCTTGCACTGGTTTGGTCTCTGTTTTTTTCTCTCTCTTGGTATCTCCCGGTATCTCTCCCTCCCCTCTCTCTTCTCTCTCTCTCTCTCTCTGACCCAACGGCCCTCTTAAGGGCTACCCCAAATGTGTAAAAGATAGAACCAATATTTGGGTTGTTTGTCCGTTTTATGAGCCTGTAATTAACCCCTTCCCACTCTTTACCATATATATATATATTATATACATAGTATGTGCAGGTGGGCCTTAAACGGAATTTCCAGGACAAACATATTGATGGCCTATCCCCTGATTAGCTCATTAATATCAGATTTGTGGGGGTCCGGCACGTGGCACCTCCACTACTCAGTTGTTTGAAACTCTGGCAGAGTTCAGATGTAAACATTGTTGTGGAGCTGAACATCACAGCTCTGGTCACTGTGTAGTGGCTGCTACCTGGTGCTGGAGATCAGCTCCTATTACATGAATATTAGCTGACTTGCAGGACCCACAGTACAGTGAATGGAGCAGTGATGTTCAGATCTTCAAACTATTTACATCTGATAGTTGCAAGCAAGTGATGGGTAGAGCCAGTGCGGCGTGTCGGAGCCCACCGATCTGATATTGATAACCCATCCCCAGGATGGCAGCTCAGTAGATACCATACCAGGATGGGGGACATTATGCCAGAATGGGTACATTATACCAGAATGGGGACATTGTATCAGAATTAGGTCATTATGCCAGAATGTGAGACACTGTAACAGAATGGAGTGCATTGTACCAGGATGGGGGACATTAAACCAGGGCGAGGGACATTAAACCAGTATGATGGTCATTATACCAGGATGGGGGGCATTATACAAGGATGGGGACATTATACCAGAATGGGGACACTATTCTAGTATGGGGACATTTTACCAAGATGAAGGACACTATATCAGAATGGGGACAATATATCGGAAGGGGGACAACATACCAGGAAGGGGGACATTAAATCAGAATGGGGACATTATATCAGAATGGGGAAATTATACCAGAATTGGGGACATTATACCAGAATAAGGGACACTATACCAGAATGGGGTACACCATACCCGGATGGGTGACACTATATCAGAATGGGGACATTATATCACAATGATGATGTTATACCAGGATGGGGGACATTATATCACAACGATGATATTATACCAGTATGGGGTATATTATAGCAACATGGGGGACATAATGCCAGAACTGGAGATACTATACCAGGATGTGGGGCATTATACCAGCTTTGGGGACATTATAGCAGAATTGGGAGCATTACACCAGCATGGGGATATTATAACAGGTTAGAGACATTATACCAAAATGGGGACATTATATCAGAATGGGGACACTATACCAGGATGGGGACATTAAACCAGAATGAAGGAAATGATGCCAGAATGGTGACATTACCAGACAGGGGCACAGGTGGGGGAAAATGTTATAGCATAAGGCCCATCATGTGGGAGATTATAACAAGAAGGAGCCAGGATGGGGGACATTGCTACATAGGGAGAGAACACATATACTGTATTTTTATAGGATCCAGAACGTTACAAGGGCCCATACATCTGACCAACATGCAGGTGGGGTCCTATCAGACTCTAGTTACTCCACTGGGTGGGACCATATCATTTCCAGGACTCCTTGTTCTTTACATTGAAGATAATTCTTAATGACATTGGCTGTACGTTTGGGGATGTTGTTCTGCTGAAGAAAACATTTGGATCCAATCAGACACCTCCCTGAGGATATTGCATGATGGATAAGTATCTGCCTCTATATCTCAGCATTGAGGGAACCAATAATTCTAACCCAATTCCCACTTCCATTTGCTGAAATGCAGCCCCAAACTTACAGGACCCTCCACCGTGCTTATGGATCACTATTGCCCACAGACACTCATTATTGTACTGCTCTCCAGCCCTTTAGTGAACAAAATCTCTTCTGTAATAACAACATTTTTCATATTTGGACTCAACCGTCCAGAGCACATCCTGCCAATTTTCTACACCCTGGTTCCTCTGTTTTAATGCATAGTTGAGTCACTTGGCCTTGTTTTGATGTGGGAGATATGGCTTTTTCACCACAATTCTGATATGAAGAGAACTTCTGGCCAATCTTCTCTGAACAGTAGATGAGTGAAGCTGAGTCCCACTGGTTGCTGCCAGTTCTGACCTGATGGCACTGCTGGACATCTTCCGCTTTTGAAGGAAAGTAACCATAATGTGTCATACATCTGCTGCACTAAGTTTCCTTGGCCAACCACTGCATCTACTGACCTCAACGTTGCACAATTTCTTGTGCTTCTTCATATGTGCTTGAATGACACATCTTGAACCCTCAATCTGCTTTGAAATTTGTGCCTTAGAGACCTTGCTGATGTAGTATAACTTCCTTGTGTATTCTTGCTCAGTCTTGCCATGGTGTATGACCAGACACCTGACTGTATTATTACAAAATCCCTGACTTTGCGCAGGTGTACCTGGAATAATTGATGCTGTTTTAAAGTGAAAAGTTGGTCACACCAAATATTAATTGGATCTAAATTTTTCGTTTGTTCATTCACTTTGTATCACTTTGTATTTTGTTAATTGATTAAATAAATCATTAACATTTCTATTTTTGAAGCGTTCTTACTTTACAGCATTTTTTCTACACCTTTCTAAAAATTATTTTTATGTGATTGTGTCTTTTATTTGCTCATTAATAATCTGATATATCTTTTCGCATTTTGTGTATAGTTGTTTTTTTGCTGTTGGGGTAAATTGTAGGATATTGATTTCAGAGTGGTTTCCTGATCCTTTGATTGTAGGAATGAGTGGTATATATGTGGTAATAAATTAGGACAAAACATAGGAAATTTAGGAAAAAACTGAACATCTCAGCAGTAATAACATGCTGATTGTGATGTCATGAAGATGACTTGAATTTCTACCAATCAGAAATCAGCATGTTTCAGGTCACCCAGATAGAACAGTCCATGATACATGAGTCATGGCCACTGTGAGGTCATAATGCTGATTAGAATTTCCACCAGTCAGAAAACAGAACCGCCCAGAAGAACCACCCAGGAGGTATGAGTCATCGCCACTGTGAGGTCATAATGCTGACCAATCACAGAGCAGCCACACCCAGATTTTCCACCAATCAGAGAGCAGCCACACCCAGATTTTCCACCAATCAGAGATCAGCAGTGGGTATAAATAGCTGCTACCACCTGCCCGGCTTAGCCTTGCACTGGTTGGGTCTCTCTTTTTTTCTCTCTCTTGATATCTCCCGGTATCTCTCCATCCCCTCTCTCTTCTCTCTCTCTATCTCTTTGACCCAACGGCCCTCTTAAGGGCTACCCCAAATGTGTAAAAGATAGAACCAATATTTGTGTGGTTTGTCCGTTTTATGAGCCTGTGATTAACCCCTTCCCACTCTTTGCCATATATATATATTATATACGTAGTATGTGCAGGTGGGTCTTAAAAGGAATTTCCAGGACAAACATATTGATGGCCCATCCCCTGGTTAGCTCATTAATATCATATTTGTGGGGGTCCGGCATGTGGCACCTCAACTACTCAGTTGTTTGAAACTCTGGCAGAGGTGAGATGTAAACATTGTTTTGGAGCTGAACATCACAGCTCTGGTCACTGTGTAGTGGCTGCTACCTGGTGCTGCAGATCAGCTCCTATTACATGAATATTAGCTGACTTGCAGGACCCACAGTACAGTGAATGGAGCAGTGATGTTCAGATCTTCAAACTATTTACATCTGAGCGTTGCAAACAAGTGATGGGTAGAGCCAGTGCCGCGTGTCGGAGCCCACCAATCTGATATTGATAACCCATCCCCAGGATGGCAGCTCAGTAGATACCATACCAGGATGTGGAACATTATGCCAGAATGGGTACATTATACCAGAATGGGGACATTGTATCAGAATTAGGTCATTATGCCAGAATGTGAGACACTGTAACAGAATGGAGTGCATTGTACCAGGATGGGGGACATTAAACCAGGGTGAGGGACATTAAACCAGTATGATGGTCATTAAACCAGGATGGGGGGGCATTATACCAGGATGGGGACATTATACCAGAATGGGGACACTATTCTAGTATGGGGACATTTTACCAAGATGAAGGACACTATATCAGAATGGGGACAATATATCGGAAGTGGGACAACATACCAGGAAGGGGGACATTAAATCAGAATGGGGACATTATATCAGAATGGGGAAATTATACCAGAATTGGGGACATTATACCAGAATAAGGGACACTATACCAGAATGGGGTACACCATACCCGGATGGGTGACACTATATCAGAATGGGGACATTATATCACAATGATGATGTTATACCAGGATGGGGGATATTATATCACAACGATGATATTATACCAGTATGGGGTTTATTATAGCAACATAGGGGACATAATGCCAGAACTGGAGATACTATCCCAGGATGTGGGGCATTATACCAGCTTTGGGGACATTATAGCAGAATTGGGAGCATTACACCAGCATGGGGATATTATACCAGGTTAGATATATTATACCAAAATGGGGACATTATATCGGAATGGGGACACTATACCAGGATGGGGACATTAAACCAGAATGAAGGAAATGATGCCAGAATGGGGACATTACCAGACAGGGGCACAGGTGGGGGAAAATGTTATAGCATAAGGCCCAGCATGTGGGAGATTATTGCAAGAAGGAGCCAGGATGGGGGACATTGCTACATAGGGAGAGAACACATATACTGTATCTTTATAGGATCCAGAACGCTACAAGGGCCCATACATCTGACCAACATGCAGGTGGGGGCCTATCAGACTCTAGTTACTCCACTGGGTGGGACCATATCATTTCCAGGACTCTTTGTTCTTTACATTGAAGATAATTCTTAATGACATTGGCTGTACGTTTGGGGTTGTTGTTCTGCTGAAGAAAACATTTGGATCCAATCAGAAACCTCCTGATGATTTTGCATGATGGATAAGTATCTGCCTCTATATCTCAGCATTGAGGGAGCCAATAATTCTAACCCAATTCACACTTCCATTTGCTGAAATGCAGCCCCAAACTTACAGGACCCTCCACCGTGCTTATGGATCACTATTGCCCACAGACACTCATTATTGTACTGCTCTCCAGCCCTTTAGTGAACAAAATCTCTTCTGTAATAACAACATTTTTCATATTTTGACTCAACCGTCCAGAGCACATCCTGCCAATTTTCTACACCCTGGTTCCTCTGTTTTAATGCATAGTTGAGTCACTTGGCCTTGTTTTGATGTGGAAGATATGGCTTTTTCACCACAATTCTGCTATGAAGAGAACTTCTGGCCAGTCTTCTCTGAACAGTAGATGAGTGAATCTGAGTCCCACTGGTCGCTGCCAGTTCTGAGCTGATGGCACTGCTGGACATCTTCCGCTTTTGAAGGAAAGTAACCATAATGTGTCATACATCTGCTGCACTAAGTTTCCTTGGCCGACCACTGCATCTACTGACCTCAACGTTGCACAATTTCTTGTGCTTCTTCATAAGTGCTTGAATGACACATCTTGAACCCTCAATCTGCTTTGAAATTTGTGCCTTAGAGACCTTGCTGATGTAGTATAACTTCCTTGTGTATTCTTGCTCAGTTTTGCCATGGTGTATGACCAGACACCTGACTGTATTATTACAAAATCCCTGACTTTGCGCAGGTGTACCTGGAATAATTTATGCTGTTTTAAAGTGAAAAGTTGGTCACACCAAATATTAATTGGATCTAGATTTTTCGTTTCTTCATTCACTTTGTATCACTTTGTATTTTGTTAATTGATTAAATAAATCATTAACATTTCTACTTTTGAAGCGTTCTTACTTTACAGCATTTTTTCTACACCTTTCTAAAAATTATTTTTATGTGATAGTGTATTTTATTTGCTCATTAATAATGTGATATATCTTTTGGTATTTTGTGTATAATTGTTTTTTTGCTGTTGGGGTAAATTGTAGGATATTGATTTCAGAGTGGTTTCCTGATCCTTTCATTGTAGGAATGAGTGGTATATATGTGCTAATAAATTAGGACAAAACATAGGAAATTTAGGAAAAAACTGAACATCTCAGCAGTAATAACATGCTGATTGTGATGTCATGAAGATGACTTGAATTTCCACCAATCAGAGATCAGCATGCTTCAGGTCACCCAGATAGAACAGTCCATGAAACATGAATCAAGGCCCCTGTGAGGTCATAATGCTGAATAGAATTTCCACCAGTCAGAAAACAGAACCGCCCAGAAGAACCACCCAGGAGGTATGAGTCATCGCCACTGTGAGTTCATAATGCTGACCAATCACAGAGCAGCCACACCCAGATTTTCCACCAATCAGAGAGCAGCCACACCCAGATTTTCCACCAATCAGAGATCAGCAGTGGGTATAAATAGCCGCTACCACCTGCCCGGCTTAGCCTTGCACTGGTTGGGTCTCTCTTTTTTTCTCTCTCTTGGTATCTCCCGGTATCTCTCCCTCCCCTCTCTCTTCTCTCTCTCTCTCTCTTTGACCCAACGGCCCTCTTAAGGGCTACCCCAAATGTGCAAAAGATAGAACCAATATTTGTGTTGTTTGTCCGTTTTATGAGCCTGTGATTAACCCCTTCCCACTATTTGCGATATATATATATATATTATATACGTAGTATGTGCAGGTGGGCCTTAAACGGAATTTCCAGGACAAACATATTGATGGCCTATCCCCTGGTTAGCTCATTAATATCAGATTTGTGGGGGTCCGGCACGTGGCACCTCAACTACTCAGTTGTTTGAAACTCTGGCAGAGGTCAGATGTAAACATTGTTGTGGAGCCGAACATCACAGCTCTGGTCACTGTGTAGTGGCTGCTACCTGGTGCTGCAGATCAGCTCCTATTACATGAATATTAGCTGACTTGCAGGACCCACAGTACAGTGAATGGAGAAGTGATGTTCAGATCTTCAAACTATTTACATCTGAGCGTTGCAAACAAGTGATGGGTAGAGCCAGTGCCGCGTGTCGGAGCCCACCGATCTGATATTGATAACCCATCCCCAGGATGGCAGCTCAGTAGATACCATACCAGGATGGGGGACATTATGCAAGAATGGGTGCATTATACCAGAATGGTGACATTGTATCAGAATTAGGTCATTATGCCAGAATGTGAGACACTGTAACAGAATGGAGTGCATTGTACCAGGATGGGGGACATTAAACCAGGGCTAGGGACATTAAACCAGTATGATGGTCATTAAACCAGGATGGGGGGGCATTATACCAGGATGGGGACATTATACCAGAATGGGGACACTATTCTAGTATGGGGACATTTTACCAAGATGAAGGACACTATATCAGAATGGGGACAATATATCGGAAGGGGGACAACATACCAGGAAGGGGGACATTAAATCAGAATGGGGACATTATATCAGAATGGGGAAATTATACCAGAATTGGGGACATTATACCAGAATAAGGGACACTATACCAGAATGGGGTACACCATACCCGGATGGGTGACACTATATCAGAATGGGGACATTATATCACAATGATGATGTTATACCAGGATGGCGGACATTATATCACAACGATGATATTATACCAGTATGGGGTATATTATAGCAACATGGGGGGCATAATGCCAGAACTGGAGATACTATACCAGGATGTGGGGCAATATACCAGCTTTGGGGACATTATAGCAGAATTGGGAGCATTACACCAGCATGGGGATATTATACCAGGTTAGAGACATTATACCAAAATGGGGACATTATATCAGAATGGGGACACTATACCAGGATGGGGACATTAAACCAGAAGGAAGGAAATGATGCCAGAATGGGGACATTACCAGACAGGGGCACAGGTGGGGGAAAATGTTATAGCATAAGGCCCAGCATGTGGGAGATTATTGGAAGAAGGAGCCAGGATGGGGGACATTGCTACATAGGGAGAGAACACATATACTGTATCTTTATAGGATCCAGAACGCTACAAGGGCCCATACATCTGACCAACATGCAGGTGGGGGCCTATCAAACTCTAGTTACTCCACTGGGTGGGACCATATAATTTCCAGGACTCCTTGTTCTTTACATTGAAGATAATTCTTAATGACATAGGCTGTACGTTTGGGGTTGTTGTTCTGCTGAAGAAAACATTTGGATCCAATCAGACACCTCCCTGATGATATTGCATGATGGATAAGTATCTGCCTCTATATCTCAGCATTGAGGGAACCAATAATTCTAACCCAATTCACACTTCCATTTGCTGAAATGCAGCCCCAAACTTACAGGACCCTCCACCGTGCTTATGGATCACTATTGCCCACAGACACTCATTATTGTACTGCTCTCCAGCCCTTTAGTGAACAAAATCTCTTCTGTAATAACAACATTTTTCATATTTTGACTCAACCGTCCAGAGCACATCCTGCCAATTTTCTACACCCTGGTTCCTCTGTTTTAATGCATAGTTGAGTCACTTGGCCTTGTTTTGATGTGGGAGATATGGCTTTTTCACCACAATTCTGCTATGAAGAGAACTTCTGGCCAGTCTTCTCTGAACAGTAGATGAGTGAAGCTGAGTCCCACTGGTCGCTGCCAGTTCTGAGCTGATGGCACTGCTAGACATCTTCCGCTTTTGAAGGAAAGTAACCATAATGTGTCATACATCTGCTGCACTAAGTTTCCTTGGCCGACCACTGCATCTACTGAACTCAACGTTGCACTATTTCTTGTGCTTCTTCATAAGTGCTTGAATGACACATCTTGAACCCTCAATCTGCTTTGAAATTTGTGCCTTAGAGACCTTGCTGATGTAGTATAACTTCCTTGTGTATTCTTGCTCAGTCTTGCCATGGTGTATGACCAGACACCTGACTGTATTATTACAAAATCCCTGACTTTGCGCAGGTGTACCTGGAATAATTGATGCTGTTTTAAAGTGAAAAGTTGGTCACACCAAATATTAATTGGATCTAGATTTTTTGTTTGTTCATTCACTTTGTATCACTTTGTATTTTGTTAATTGATTAAATAAATCATTAACATTTCTATTTTTGAAGCGTTCTTACTTTACAGCATTTTTTCTACACCTTTCTAAAAATTATTTTTATGTGATAGTGTCTTTTATTTGCTCATTAATAATGTGATATATCTTTTGGTATTTTGTGTATAATTGTTTTTTTGCTGTTGGGGTAAATTGTAGGATATTGATTTCAGAGTGGTTTCCTGATCCTTTGATTGTAGGAATGAGTGGTATATATGTGCTAATAAATTAGGACAAAACATAGGAAATTTAGGAAAAAACTGAACATCTCAGCAGTAATAACATGCTGATTGTGATGTCATGAAGATGACTTGAATTTCCACCAATCAGAGATCAGCATGTTTCAGGTCACCCAGATAGAACAGTCCATGAAACATGAATCAAGGCCCCTGTGAGGTAATAATGCTGAATAGAATTTCCACCAGTCAGAAAACAGAACCGCCCAGAAGAACCACCCAGGAGGTATGAGTCATCGCCACTGTGAGGTCATAATGCTGACCAATCACAGAGCAGCCACACCCAGATTTTCCACCAATCAGAGAGCAGCCACACCCAGATTTTCCACCAATCAGAGATCAGCAGTGGGTATAAATAGCCGCTACCACCTGCCCGGCTTAGCCTTGCACTGGTTGGGTCTCTCTTTTTTTCTCTCTCTTGGTATCTCCCGGTATCTCTCCCTCCCCTCTCTCTTCTCTCTCTCTCTCTCTTTGAGCCAACGGCCCTCTTAAGGGCTACCCCAAATGTGTAAAAGATAGAACCATTATTTGTGTTGTTTGTCCGTTTTATGAGCCTGTGATTAACCCCTTCCCACTATTTGCCATATATATATATTATATACGTAGTATGTGCAAGTGGGCCTTAAACGGAATTTCCAGGACAAACATATTGATGGCCTATCCCCTGGTTAGCTCATTAATATCAGATTTGTGGGGGTCCGGCACGTGGCACCTCAACTACTCAGTTGTTTGAAACTCTGGCTGAGGTCAGATGTAAACATTGTTGTGGAGCTGAACATCACAGCTCTGGTCACTGTGTAGTGGCTGCTACCTGGTGCTGCAGATCAGCTCCTATTACATGAATATTAGCTGACTTGCAGGACCCACAGTACAGTGAATGGAGCAGTGATGTTCAGATCTTCAAACTATTTACATCTGAGCGTTGCAAACAAGTGATGGGTAGAGCCAGTGCCGCGTGTCGGAGCTCACCGATCTGATATTGATAACCCATCCCCAGGATGGCAGCTCAGTAGATACCATACCAGGATGGGGGACATTATGCCAGAATGGGTACATTATACCAGAATGGGGACATTGTATCAGAATTAGGTCATTATGCCAGAATGTGAGACACGTAACAGAATGGAGTGCATTGTACCAGGATGGGGGACATTAAACCAGGGCGAGGGACATTAAACCAGTATGATGGTCATTAAACCAGGATGGGGGGCATTATACCAGGATGGGGACATTATACCAGAATGGGGACACTATTCTAGTATGGGGACATTTTACCAAGATGAAGGACACTATATCAGAATAGGGACAATATATCGGAAGGGGGACAACATACCAGGAAGGGGGACTTTAAATCAGAATGGGGACATTATATCAGAATGGGGAAATTATACCAGAATTGGGGACATTATACCAGAATAAGGGACACTATACCAGAATGGGGTACACCATACCCGGATGGGTGACACTATATCAGAATGGGGACATTATATCACAATGATGATGTTATACCAGGATGGGGGACATTATATCACAACGATGATATTATACCAGTATGGGGTATATTATAGCAACATGGGGGACATAATGCCAGAACTGGAGATACTATACCAGGATGTGGGGCATTATACCAGCTTTGGGGACATTATAGCAGAATTGGGAGCATTACATCAGCATGGGGATATTATACCAGGTTAGAGACATTATACCAAAATGGGGACATTTTATCAGAATGGGGACACTATACCAGGATGGGGACATTAAACCAGAATGAAGGAAATGATGCCAGAATGGGGACATTACCAGACAGGGGCACAGGTGGGGGAAAATGTTATAGCATAAGGCCCAGCATGTGGGAGATTATTACAAGAAGGAGCCAGGATGGGGGACATTGCTACATAGGGAGAGAACACATATACTGTATCTTTATAGGATCCAGAACGCTACAAGGGCCCATACATCTGACCAACATGCAGGTGGGGGCCTATCAAACTCTATTTACTCCACTGGGCGGGACCAGATCATTTCCAGGACTCCTTGTTCTTTACATTGAAGATAATTCTTAATGACATTGGCTGTACGTTTGGGGTTGTTGTTCTGCTGAAGAAAACATTTGGATCCAATCAGACACCTCCCTGATGATATTGCATGATGGATAAGTATCTGCCTCTATATCTCAGCATTGAGGGAACCAACAATTCTAACCCAATTCCCACTTCCATTTGCTGAAATGCAGCCCCAAACTTACAGGACCCTCCACCGTGCTTATGGATCACTATTGCCCACAGACACTCATTATTGTACTGCTCTCCAGCCCTTTAGTGAACAAAATCTCTTCTGTAATAACAACATTTTTCATATTTTGACTCAACCGTCCAGAGCACATCCTGCCAATTTTCTACACCCTGGTTCCTCTGTTTTAATGCATAGTTGAGTCACTTGGCCTTGTTTTGATGTGGAAGATATGGCTTTTTCACCACAATTCTGCTATGAAGAGAACTTCTGGCCAGTCTTCTCTGAACAGTAGATGAGTGAAGCTGAGTCCCACTGGTTGCTGCCAGTTCTGAGCTGATGGCACTGCTGGACATCTTCCGCTTTTGAAGGAAAGTAACCATAATGTGTCATACATCTGCTGCACTAAGTTTCCTTGGCCGACCACTGCATCTACTGACCTCAACGTTGCACATTTTCTTGTGCTTCTTCATAAGTGCTTGAATGACACATCTTGAACCCTCAATCTGCTTTGAAATTTGTGCCTTAGAGACCTTGCTGATGTAGTATAACTTCCTTGTGTATTCTTGCTCAGTCTTGCCATGGTGTATGACCAGACACCTGACTGTATTATTACAAAATCCCTGACTTTGCGCAGGTGTACCTGGAATAATTGATGCTGTTTTAAAGTGAAAAGTTGGTCACACCAAATATTAATTGGATCTAGATTTTTCGTTTGTTCATTCACTTTGTATTTTGTTAATTGATTAAATAAATCATTAACATTTCTATTTTTGAAGCGTTCTTACTTCACAGCATTTTTTCTACACCTTTCTAAAAATTATTTTTATGTGATAGTGTCTTTTATTTGCTCATTAATAATCTGATATATCTTTTGGTATTTTGTGTATAGTTGTTTTTTTGCTGTTGGGGTAAATTGTAGGATATTGATTTCAGAGTGGTTTCCTGATCCTTTGATTGTAGGAATGAGTGGTATATATGTGCTAATAAATTAGGACAAAACATAGGAAATTTAGGAAAAAACTGAACATCTCAGCAGTAATAACATGCTGATTGTGATGTCATGAAGATGACTTGAATTTCCACCAATCAGAGATCAGCATGTTTCAGGTCACCCAGATAGAACAGTCCATGAAACATGAGTCACGGCCACTGTGAGGTCATAATGCTGATTCCACCAGTCAGAAAACAGAACTGCCCAGAAGAACCACCCAGGAGGTATGAGTCATCGCCACTGTGTGGTCATAATGCTGACCAATCACAGAGCAGCCACACCCAGATTTTCCACCAACCAGAGAGCAGCCACACCCAGATTTTCCACCAATGAGAGATCAGAAGTGGGTATAAATAGCCGCTACCACCTGCCCGACTTAGCCTTGCACTGGTTGGGTCTCTCTTTTTTTCTCTCTCTTGGTATCCCCCGTTATCTCTCCCTCCCCTCTCTCTTCTCTCTCTCTCTCTCTTTGACCCAACGGCCCTCTTAAGGGCTACCCCAAATGTGTAAAAGATAGAACCAATATTTGTGTTGTTTGTCCGTTTTATGAGCCTGTGATTAACCCCTTCCCACTCTTTGCCATATATATATATTATATACGTAGTATGTGCAGGTGGGCCTTAAAGGGAATTTCCAGGACAAACATATTGATGGCCTATCCCCTGGTTAGCTCATTAATATCAGATTTGTGGGGGTCCGGCACGTGGCACCTCAACTACTCAGTTGTTTGAAACTCTGGCAGAGGTCAGATGTAAACATTGTTGTGGAGCTGAACATCACAGCTCTGGTCACTGTGTAGTGGCTGCTACCTGGTGCTGCAGATCAGCTCCTATTACATGAATATTAGCTGACTTGCAGGACCCACAGTACAGTGAATGGAGCAGTGATGTTCAGATCTTCAAACTATTTACATCTGAGCGTTGCAAACAAGTGATGGGTAGAGCCAGCGCCGCATGTCGGAGTCCACCGATCTGATATTGATAACCCATCCCCAGGATGGCAGCTCAGTAGAAACCATACCAGGATGGGGGACATTATGCCAGAATGGGTACATTATACCAGAATGGGGACATTGTATCAGAATTAGGTCATTATGCCAGAATGTGAGACACTGTAACAGAATGGAGTGCATTGTACCAGGATGGGGGACATTAAACCAGGGCGAGGGACATTAAACCAGTATGATGGTCATTAAACCAGGATGGGGGGCATTATACCAGGATGGGGACATTATACCAGAATGGGGACACTATTCTAGTATGGGGACATTTTACCAAGATGAAGGACACTATATCAGAATAGGGACAATATATCGGAAGGGGGACAACATACCAGGAAGGGGGACTTTAAATCAGAATGGGGACATTATATCAGAATGGGGAAATTATACCAGAATTGGGGACATTATACCAGAATAAGGGACACTATACCAGAATGGGGTACACCATACCCGAATGGGTGACACTATATCAGAATGGGGACATTATATCACAATGATGATGTTATACCAGGATGGGGGACATTATATCACAACGATGATATTATACCAGTATGGGGTATATTATAGCAACATGGGGGACATAATGCCAGAACTGGAGATACTATACCAGGATGTGGGGCACTATACCAGCTTTGGGGACATTATAGCAGAATTGGGAGCATTACACCAGCATGGGGATATTATACCAGGTTAGAGACATTATACCAAAATGGGGACATTATATCAGAATGGGGACACTATACCAGGATGGGGACATTAAACCAGAATGAAGGAAATGATGCCAGAATGGGGACATTACCAGACAGGGGCACAGGTGGGGGAAAATGTTATAGCATAAGGCCCAGCATGTGGGAGATTATTACAAGAAGGAGCCAGGATGGGGGACATTGCTACATAGGGAGAGAACACATATACTGTATCTTTATAGGATCCAGAGCGCTACAAGGGCCCATACATCTGACCAACATGCAGGTGGGGGCCTATCAGACTCTAGTTACTCCACTGGGTGGGACCATATCATTTCCAGGACTCCTTGTTCTTTACATTGAAGATAATTCTTAATGACATTGGCTGTACGTTTGGGGTTATTGTTCTGCTGAAGAAAACATTTGGATCCAATCAGACACCTCCCTGATGATATTGCATGATGGATAAGTATCTGCCTCTATATCTCAGCATTGAGGGAACCAATAATTCTAACCCAATTCCCACTTCCATTTGCTGAAATGCAGCCCCAAACTTACAGGACCCTCCACCGTGCTTATGGATCACTATTGCCCACAGACACTCATTATTGTACTGCTCTCCAGCCGTTTAGTGAACAAAATCTCTTCTGTAATAACAACATTTTTCATATTTTGACTCAACCGTCCAGAGCACATCCTGCCAATTTTCTACACCCTGGTTCCTCTGTTTTAATGCATAGTTGAGTCACTTGGCCTTGTTTTGATGTGGAACATATGGCTTTTTCGCCACAATTCTGCTATGAAGACTACTTCTGGCCAGTCTTCTCTGAACAGTAGATGAGTGAAGCTGAGTCCCACTGGTTGCTGCCAGTTCTGAGCTGATGGCACTGCTGGACATCTTCCGCTTTTGAAGGAAAGTAACCATAATGTGTCATACATCTGCTCCACTAAGTTTCCTTGGCCGACTACTGCATCTACTGACCTCAACGTTGCACAATTTCTTGTGCTTCTTCATAAGTGCTTGAATGACACATCTTGAACCCTCAATCTGCTTTGAAATTTGTGCCTTAGAGACCTTGCTGATGTAGTATAACTTCCTTGTGTATTCTTGCTCAGTCTTGCCATGGTGTATGACCAGACACCTGACTGTATTATTACAAAATCCCTGACTTTGCGCAGGTGTACCTGTAATAATTGATGCTGTTTTAAAGTGAAAAGTTGGTCACACCAAATATTAATTGGATCTAGATTTTTCATTTGTTCATTCACTTTGTATTTTGTTAATTGATTAAATAAATCATTAACATTTCTATTTTTGAAGCGCTCTTACTTTACAGCATTTTTTCTACACCTTTCTAAAAATTATTTTTATGTGATAGTGTCTTTTATTTGCTCATTAATAATCTGATATATCTTTTGGTATTTTGTGTATAGTTGTTTTTTTGCTGTTGGGGTAAATTGCAGGATATTGATTTCAGAGTGGTTTCCTGATCCTTTGATTGTAGGAATGAGTGGTATATATGTGGTAATAAATTAGGACAAAACATAGGAAATTTATTAAAACACTGAACATCTCAGCAGTAATAACATGCTGATTGTGATGTCATGAAGATGACTTGAATTTCCACCAATCAGAGATCAGCATGTTTCAGGTCACCCAGATAGAACAGTCCATGAAACATGAGTCACGGTCACTGTGAGGTCATAATGCTGATTAGAATTTCCACCAGTCAGAAAACAGAACCGCCCAGAAGAACCACCCAGGAGGTATGAGTCATCGCCACTGTGAGGTCATAATGCTGACAAATCACAGAGCAGCCACACCCAGATTTTCCACCAATCAGAGAGCAGCCACACCCAGATTTTCCACCAATCAGAGATCAGCAGTGGGTATAAATAGCCGCTACCACCTGCCCGGCTTAGCCTTGCACTGGTTGGGTCTCTCTTTTTTTCTCTCTCTTGGTATCTCCCGGTATCTCTCCCTCCCCTCTCTCTTCTCTCTCTCTCTCTCTTTGACCCAACGGCCCTCTTAAGGGCTACCCCAAATGTGTAAAAGATATTACCAATATTTGTGTTGTTTGTCCGTTTTATGAGCCTGTGATTAACCCCTTCCCACTCTTTGCCATATATATATATTATATACGTAGTATGTGCAGGTGGGCCTTAAACGGAATTTCCAGGACAAACATATTGATGGCCTATCCCCTGGTTAGCTCATTAATATCAGATTTGTGGGGGTCCGGCACGTGGCACCTCAACTACTCAGTTGTTTGAAACTCTGGCAGAGGTCAGATGTAAACATTGTTGTGGAGCTGAACATCACAGCTCTGGTCACTGTGTAGTGGCTGCCACCTGGTGCTGCAGATCAACTCCTATTACATGAATATTAGCTGACTTGCAGGACCCACAGTACAGTGAATGGAGCAGTGATGTTCAGATCTTCAAACTATTTACATCTGAGCGTTGCAAATAAGTGATGGGTAGAGCCAGTGCCGCGTGTCGGAGCCCACCGATCTGATATTGATAACCCATCCCCAGGATGGCAGCTCAGTAGATACCATACCAGGATGGGGGACATTATGCCAGAATGGGTACATTATACCAGAATGGGGACATTGTATCAGAATTAGGTCATTATGCCAGAATGTGAGACACTGTAACAGAATGGAGTGCATTGTACCAGGATGGGGGACATTAAACCAGGGCGAGGGACATTAAACCAGTATGATGGTCATTAAACCAGGATGGGGGGCATTATACCAGGATGGGGACATTATACCAGAATGGGGACACTATTCTAGTATGGGGACATTTTACCAAGATAAAGGACACTATATCAGAATGGGGACAATAAATCGGAAGGGGGACAACATACCAGGAAGGGGGACATTAAATCAGAATGGGGACATTATATCAGAATGGGGAAATTATGCCAGAATTGGGGACATTATACCAGAATAAGGGACACTATACCAGAATGGGGTACACCATACCCGAATGGGTGACACTATATCAGAATGGGGACATTATATCACAATGATGATGTTATACCAGGATGGGGGACATTATATCACAACGATGATATTATACCAGTATGGGGTATATTATAGCAACATGGGGGACATAATGCCAGAACTGGAGATACTATACTAGGATGTGGGGCATTATACCAGCTTTGGGGACATTATAGCAGAATTGGGAGCATTACACCAGCATGGGGATATTATACCAGGTTAGAGACATTATACCAAAATGGGGACATTATATCAGAATGGGGACACTATACCAGGATGGGGACATTAAACCAGAATGAAGGAAATGATGCCAGAATGGGGCATTACCAGACAGGGGCACAGGTGGGGGAAAATGTTATAGCATAAGGCCCAGCATGTGGGAGATTATTACAAGAAGGAGCCAGGATGGGGGACATTGCTACATAGGGAGAGAACACATATACTGTATCTTTATAGGATCCAGAGCGCTACAAGGGCCCATACATCTGACCAACATGCAGGTGGGGGCCTATCAGACTCTAGTTACTGAACTGGGTGGGACCATATCATTTCCAGGACTCCTTGTTCTTTACATTGAAGATAATTCTTAATGACATTGGCTGTACGTTTGGGGTTATTGTTCTGCTGAAGAAAACATTTGGATCCAATCAGACACCTCCCTGATGATATTGCATGATGGATAAGTATCTGCCTCTATATCTCACCATTGAGGGAATCAATAATTCTAACCCAATTCCCACTTCCATTTGCTGAAATGCAGCCCCAAACTTACAGGACCCTCCACCGTGCTTATGGATCACTATTGCCCACAGACACTCATTATTGTACTGCTCTCCAGCCGTTTAGTGAACAAAATCTCTTCTGTAATAACAACATTTTTCATATTTTGACTCAACCGTCCAGAGCACATCCTGCCAATTTTTTACACCCTGGTTCCTCTGTTTTAATGCATAGTTGAGTCACTTGGCCTTGTTTTGATGTGGAACATATGGCTTTTTCACCACAATTCTGCTATGAAGAGAACTTCTGGCCAGTCTTCTCTGAACAGTAGATGAGTGAAGCTGAGTCCCACTGGTTGCTGCCAGTTCTGAGCTGATGGCACTGCTGGACATCTTCCGCTTTTGAAGGAAAGTAACCATAATGTGTCATACATCTGCTGCACTAAGTTTCCTTGGCCGACCACTGCATCTACTGACCTCAACGTTGCACTATTTCTTGTGCTTCTTCATAAGTGCTTGAATGACACATCTTGAACCCTCAATCTGCTTTGAAATTTGTGCCTTAGAGACCTTGCTGATGTAGTATAACTTCCTTGTGTATTCTTGCTCAGTCTTGCCATGGTGTATGACCAGACACCTGACTGTATTATTACAAAATCCCTGACTTTGCGCAGGTGTACCTGGAATAATTGATGCTGTTTTAAAGTGAAAAGTTGGTCACACCAAATATTAATTGGATCTAGATTTTTCGTTTGTTCATTCACTTTGTATTTTGTTAATTGATTAAATAAATCATTAACATTTCTATTTTTGAAGCGTTCTTACTTTACAGCATTTTTTCTACACCTTTCTAAAAATTATTTTTATGTGATAGTGTCTTTTATTTGCTCATTAATAATCTGATATATCTTTTGGTATTTTGTGTATAGTTGTTTTTTTGCTGTTGGGGTAAATTGTAGGATATTGATTTCAGAGTGGTTTCCTGATCCTTTGATTGTAGGAATGAGTGGTATATATGTGCTAATAAATTAGGACAAAACATAGGAAATTTAGGAAAAAACTGAACATCTCAGCAGTAATAACATGCTGATTGTGATGTCATGAAGATGACTTGAATTTCCACCAATCAGAGATCAGCATGTTTCAGGTCACCCAGATAGAACAGTCCATGAAACATGAGTCACGGCCACTGTGAGGTCATAATGCTGATTAGAATTTCCACCAGTCAGAAAACAGAACCGCCCAGAAGAACCACCCAGGAGGTATGAGTCATCGCCACTGTGAGGTCATAATGCTGACCAATCACAGAGCAGCCACACCCAGATTTTCCACCAATCAGAGAGCAGCCACACCCAGATTTTCCACCAATCAGAGATCAGCAGTGGGTATAAATAGCCGCTACCACCTGCCCGGCTTAGCCTTGCACTGGTTGGGTCTCTCTTTTTTTCTCTCTCTTGGTATCTCCCGGTATCTCTCCCTCCCCTCTCTCTTCTCTCTCTCTCTCTTTGACCCAATGGCCCTCTTAAGGGCTACCCCAAATGTGTAAAAGATAGAACCAATATTTGTACTGTTTGTCCGTTTTATGAGCCTGTGATTAACCCCTTCCCACTCTTTGCCATATATATATATTATATACGTAGTATGTGCAGGTGGGCCTTAAACGGAATTTCCAGGACAAACATATTGATGGCCTATCCCCTGGTTAGCTCATTAATATCAGATTTGTGGGGGTCCGGCACGTGGCACCTCAACTACTCAGTTGTTTGAAACTCTGGCAGAGGTCAGATGTAAACATTGTTGTGGAGCTGAACATCACAGCTCTGGTCACTGTGTAGTGGCTGCCACCTGGTGCTGCAGATCAGCTCCTATTACATGAATATTAGCTGACTTGCAGGACCCACAGTACAGTGAATGGAGCAGTGATGTTCAGATCTTCAAACTATTTACATCTGAGCGTTGCAAACAAGTGATGGGTAGAGCCAGTGCCGCGTGTCGGAGCCCACCGATCTGATATTGATAACCCATCCCCAGGATGGCAGCTCAGTAGATACCATACCAGGATGGGGGACATTATGCCAGAATGGGTACATTATACCAGAATGGGGACATTGTATCAGAATTAGGTCATTATGCCAGAATGTGAGACACTGTAACAGAATGGAGTGCATTGTACCAGGATGGGGGACATTAAACCAGGGCGAGGGACATTAAACCAGTATGATGGTCATTAAACCAGGATGGGGGGCATTATACCAGGATGGGGACATTATACCAGAATGGGGACACTATTCTAGTATGGGGACATTTTACCAAGATGAAGGACACTATATCAGAATGGGGACAATATATCGGAAGGGGGACAACATACCAGGAAGGGGGACATTAAATCAGAATGGGGACCTTATATCAGAATGGGGAAATTATACCAGAATTGGGGACATTATACCAGAATAAGGGACACTATAACAGAATGGGGTACACCATACCCGGATGGGTGACACTATATCAGAATGGGGACATTTTATCACAATGATGATGTTATACCAGGATGGGGGACATTATATCACAATGATGATATTATACCAGTATGGGGTATATTATAGCAACATGGGGGACATAATGCCAGAACTGGAGATACTATACCAGGATGTGGGGCATTATACCAGCTTTGGGGACATTATAGCAGAATTGGGAGCATTACACCAGCATGGGGATATTATACCAGGTTAGAGACATTATCAGATTTGTGGGGGTCCGGCACGTGGCACCTCAACTACTTAGTTGTTTGAAACTCTGGCAGAGGTCAGATGTAAACATTGTTGTGCAGCTGAACATCACAGCTCTGGTCAAAATGGGGACATTATATCAGAATGGGGACACTATACCAGGATGGGGACATTAAACCAGAATGAAGGAAATGATGCCAGAATGGGGACATTACCAGACTGAGACACAGGTGGGGGAAAATGTTATAGCATAAGGCCCAGCATGTGGGAGATTATTACAAGAAGGAGCCAGGATGGGGGACATTGCTACATAGGGAGAGAACACATATACTGTATCTTTATAGGATCCAGAACTTTACAAGGGCCCATACATCTGACCAACATGCAGGTGGGGGCCTATCAGACTCTAGTTACTCCACTGGGTGGGACCATATCATTTCCAGGACTCCTTGTTCTTTACATTGAAGATAATTCTTAATGACATTGGCTGTACATTTGGGGTTGTTGTTCTGCTGAAGAAAACATTTGGATCCAATCAGACACCTCCCTGATGATATTGCATGATGGATAAGTATCTGCCTCTATATCTCAGCATTGAGGGAACCAATAATTCTAACCCAATTCCCACTTCCATTTGCTGAAATGCAGCCCCAAACTTACAGGACCCTCCACCGTGCTTATGGATCACTATTGCCCACAGACACTCATTATTGTACTGCTCTCCAGCCCTTTAGTGAACAAAATCTCTTCTGTAATAACAACATTTTTCATATTTTGACTCAACCGTCCAGAGCACATCCTGCCAATTTTCTACACCCTGTTTCCTCTGTTTTAATGCATAGTTGAGTCACTTGGCCTTGTTTTGATGTGGAAGATATGGCTTTTTCACCACAATTCTGCTATGAAGACCACTTCTGGCCAGTCTTCTCTGAACAGTAGATGAGTGAAGCTGAGTCCCACTGGTTGCTGCCAGTTCTGAGCTGATGGCACTGCTGGACATCTTCCGCTTTTGAAGGAAAGTAACCATAATGTGTCATACATCTGCTGCACTATGTTTCCTTGGCCGACCACTGCATCTACTGACCTCAACGTTGCACAATTTCTTGTGCTTCTTCATAAGTGCTTGAATGACACATCTTGAACCCTCAATCTGCTGTGAAATTTGTGCCTTAGAGACCTTGCTGATGTAGTATAACTTCCTTGTGTATTCTTGCTCAGTCTTGCCATGGTGTATGACCAGACACCTGACTGTATTATTACAAAATCCCTGACTTTGCGCAGGTGTACCTGGAATAATTGATGCTGATTTAAAGTGAAAAGTTGGTCACACCAAATATTAATTGGATCTAGATTTTTCGTTTGTTCATTCACTTTGTATTTTGTTAATTGATTAAATAAATCATTAACATTTCTATTTTTGAAGCGTTCTTACTTTATAGCATTTTTTCTACACCTTTCTAAAAATTATTTTTATGTGATAGTGTCTTTTATTTGCTCATTAATAATCTGATATATCTTTTGGTATTTTGTGTATAGTTGTATTTTTGCTGTTGGGGTAAATTGTAGGATATTAATTTCAGAGTGGTTTCCTGATCCTTTGATTGTAGGAATGAGTGGTATATATGTGGTAATAAATTAGGACAAAACATAGGAAATTTAGGAAAAAACTGAACATCTCAGCAGTAATAACATGCTGATTGTGATGTCATGAAGATGACTTGAATTTCCACCAATCAGAGATCAGCATGTTTCAGGTCACCCAGATAGAACAGTCCATGAAACATGAGTCACGGCCACTGTGAGGTCATAATGCTGATTAGAATTTCCACCAGTCAGAAAACAGAACCGCCCAGAAGAACCACCCAGGAGGTATGAGTCATCGCCACTGTGAGGTCATAATGCTGACCAATCACAGAGCAGCCACACCCAGATTTTCCACCAATCAGAGAGCAGCCACACCCAGATTTTCCACCAATCAGAGATCAGCAGTGGATATAAATAGCCGCTACCACCTGCCCGGCTTAGCCTTGCACTGGTTGGGTCTCTCTTTTTTTCTCTCTCTTGGTATCTCCCGTTATCTCTCCCTCCCCTCTCTCTTCTCTCTCTCTCTCTCTTTGACCCAACGGCCCTCTTATGGGCTACCCCAAATGTGTAAAAGATAGAACCAATATTTGTACTGTTTGTCCGTTTTATGAGCCTGTGATTAACCCGTTCCCACTCTTTGCCATATATATATATATTATATACGTAGTATGTGCAGGTGGGCCTTAAACGGAATTTCCAGGACAAACATATTGATGGCCTATCCCCTGGTTAGCTCATTAATATCAGATTTGTGGGGGTCCGGCACGTGGCACCTCAACTACTCAGTTGTTTGAAACTCTGGCAGAGGTCAGATGTAAACATTGTTGTGGAGCTGAACATCACAGCTCTGGTCACTGTGTAGTGGTTGCTACCTGGTGCTGCAGATCAGCTCCTATTACATGAATATTAGCTGACTTGCAGGACCCACAGTACAGTGAATGGAGCAGTGATGTTCAGATCTTCAAACTATTTACATCTGAGCGTTGCAAACAAGTGATGGGTAGAGCCAGTGCCGCGTGTCGGAGCCCACCGATCTGATATTGATAACGCATCCCCAGGATGGCAGCTCAGTAGATACCATACCAGGATGGGGGACATTATGCCAGAATGGGTACATTATACCAGAATGGGGACATTGTATCAGAATTAGGTCATTATGCCAGAATGTGAGACAGTGTAACAGAATGGAGTGCATTGTACCAGGATGGGGGACATTAAACCAGGGCGAGGGACATTAATCCAGTATGATGGTCATTAAACCAGGATGGGGGGCATTATACCAGGATGGGGACATTATACCAGAATGGGGACACTATTCTAGTATGGTGACATTTTACCAAGATGAAAGACACTATATCAGAATGGGGACAATATATCGGAAGGGGGACAACATACCAGGAAGGGGGACATTAAATCAGAATGGGGACCTTATATCAGAATGGGGAAATTATACCAGAATTGGGGACATTATACTAGAATAAGGGACACTATACCAGAATGGGGTACACCATACCCAGATGGGTGACACTATATCAGAATGGGGACATTTTATCACAATGATGATGTTATACCAGGATGGGGGACATTATATCACAATGATGATATTATACCAGTATGGGGTATATTATAGCAA